>NC_040877.1:30744393-31994393 GCF_003676215.2 Rhopalosiphum maidis | reverse complement strand
GCTTTGCGGATTACTCCGCAAAGGTGGAAAAAAAAAGCTCAGTATCGTTTCGATCGCAAAATATGTATTTATAGTCACGCCGTCGCCGCAGTAGTTATAAGTATGCCGAACTTTCACAACATACGCATATTTCTAATTTTTATTCATATTGCAAAAAATGCATATTGTTTTCTCTTTACCTAAACGATTTGAACAACTATAAACACACATTTTAAGTAAGTGTAATATTTATTGAGTACCGCGATAATATAATTCAAACTGTACTCGACAATATTGTACTGTTAATAGTTCGAGTGAACTAGGCGTTTCGTGTACCTACTCAAAAATATTAATAATAATAGTATATACTTTAGATGCAGAAAATCTGATATCTACTCGTAACGCTGTGTCTTATCTTGATTAGATCATAGTCAAGACGAGTAGACACGCCGAAATTATAGGTAATGAAAATTAGGAATGCCCTTGTACAAGCTTATAGATCAAATGTATTCCTACAAATGAGAATAAACTTAAAGTATTTCATAAGTAAAATTAAATGGCTAAAATACAACTGAAAATATTATAATTTTAAATATTATTTTTTTTATAATGACTGGAAAAATATAATGAAATAACCAAGATGAAATAAATTATATAACTAAATAAAAAAAACTTAGTGTAGGTATAAAGATATATTATTCATTGAACACGTCTATATATTTTATGTATTATTAACCCTACGTGGTTGAATATTATATGTGACCCAATGGCAATTCTCCAAAGACAATCGAATAAAATACATGTAAATATTTTTCAAATTGAATAAATAACTTCTCAATTTATATTAAATAATTAATTCGTTATGACAAATATAATTAAAGTGACGTGTTCCAATCGAAAAAAATTCCTAAAAAATAAATTCTGTTTATAAAAATAAAAATAAAAATAAAACATTAAGTGCTTATAGATTATATTCTTAATAATATAATACGATATATTTCATAAATGTTTATGAGCGAAACCATAAAACTATATATACATTATGAATATTAAACACATAAAACTCAGATTTTCGTTTACAGTCGTATGCAAAAAGCTATATATAAAAGCCGGAGGCGGGTAATATATAACACTATATACACGCGATTACGCAAATTTCACAATTCTGATGAATCCCTGCCGACAGGTTAGCTGATGTGTGGGCTCGGATGATTATTTATCTTTTTTTATTTTTAACACTTTCTATTGCTTTCATACAACTCACACTTCACGTTTTGTATACTTTTCAAATCTTCAGCTGCCTAATAAAACCTATTGTTAATATTGTTTACACGAATAATCGTTAAACGTGTAAGTTCCTCAAAACGTTCGTTATTTCGTATACGTGTTTATTTCTCCTTTAGTGCGAAATATATTATTATTTTACTATTATTGCCGTCTTAAAAAAATCGCAGGAAATACCAGAAATATTAAAAACGTATAATATTCACGTACTCTGTACCCATATATGTGTACATCCACCGTACAGAAATTGTGTCATCGTTTCCAGACGACTATGTCGTCACGACATAAATAAATTATTGTTTTCAAATCTTTGGCAAAACATCGAACATAACACGCGATAGTTGCAGTGCGTTGTAATTAATACGGGTTCTACACAATCGATCTGTCATTTCGACCCGATTCTAATGATAATATTACGGTCGCCTATAAAGAAACTGTACTGGTTTACGGTGTATAATTATTATTCGGATGGCGTAACATGGTGGGCGATGAACAATTACGACTAATTACGCGTGTTTGTACATGGCGACGAAATTACAACACATACAAGCCATTTATAGAGCGTTCGCGAGCATATTGCTCGGAAAAAAAAAATTAAAAATTAAATAAGAGCAATTTAAGAACCTTCGGACTGTATGTGTGTGACGATTTCGTGAGCACTGTGTTCACGGGTCATTTATTACTTAAAATAATAAAAGTGAAAAATAAAAATAAAACGAGAACACAGCCGTTACGTATTGTATAACGTCACTCTGAAGACATATATTTCGTTGATGACACGACGAAAGCGGATGGATCACGACGCAAGAAGTATATACGCGGGAAGAAGATATAGCCGTGTCGCAATCTCGTCGACTTGATACAGTTTATAATAGGCGGTCGATACATAACAACCGACGCGACGACGAAAGCGGTTTCGTGAAAAACCAACAATATTATTATGCTCGAGAATCGTTTAGCATGGTAAATGTTATTATGTATAGATGTATTGTAGCCGGTTAAATTCGATCGCCACGGAACTTATGTTCAGCCGATGTTTTCGAATTTGTTTACATTCACCATAATTCTTTGTATTACTTTAAACCTATGTATGTATATATATATATATATATATCTGTGTGTGTTCGCCGGGTACGGGAATAACATTATAATGATATGCGTGTTATAATATCAATAATCTCACTATACTATATTATCGATGTATTTGAAAACCTTATTTTATTATTCACTGTGTACACTTGAAATTGTTGCGAACTCTGTGCAGTGTGCGCATTATGTATACATATATATATATATATATATATATATATATATGATATATATGCACGTTTAGTTTTATACAAATTGTACTCCGCGGCGAACGATCGGTTTATGATGCAGTTAAAATGTTATCGGTCGATAAATTACAATTTTCCACTGACAGTTTTTTTTATTAATCCAATATATATATATAGAAGTATACACCATATATACACGTCTTTGAAACGAGGAATGTTCTTAATCTGGTTTGACTGATTTCGATCGTTCTTAATATTCCGGAGAGGCCTGCTATAGAATGGAAGATTGCGATTCCATGCCAACATTTATCGTTAAATAAACAGTGATAACCGATTAAAATGTGATCACGAGCGTTATCTTTAAAAGTAGCGTACGACCTCCATCGGTGTTCCGAAATGAACCGTCAGGAAGCGTTTTATTGACAAATGATGATGAGTTCTGAACAATCAGTATGTGATTCCTTCTGTATCGTTTGTTTGGTGATATATCTTTTGATCTCCACCATCAGTGCGTTTTCGTACACCAGCTGACTACGGTCCGATTCTTCAAAGCGCAAATGGTGAAATCGTTTTAAAATGTATATAATATAATAATAAAATTATCTCGATAGACGGTCTAAGTCAGTTAATATGGTTTACTTCATATGTACAATTTAGTAGTTAAATATTTCTACACTCGTCGTACTTTTAGACACACACTAGACCACGAACACCGCAAAACACTGCTTATCGAGGCCTCAAAAGCGTATATTGTTTGTCGATAGAAACCTGCGGCTGATGCATTTTTGTCTGCATACTGCAGTGGGCACACTGTACATTCGTAGGACTTTCTCCGGTTTTTCGCACGCAAATAGTTGATTCCCCTTCGCATTCCTAAGTGTTATCGAAAACAAAGTGTTTAGACCTACATCATAATGTCTTTTATCCGCCTTCGAGTCGTTTTCGAAATATCAGAGCTCCTCATCGTTGTTGTACTAATAGTTTCCTTAGAAAATGAAATGAGAATAAAAGCATATATTAATAAAATACCTATAAAGCGAGTATTGCAATATACAGTTGTAAAATGCCACGTTTTCTTCAACATCGTTTCGGATGACGTCAGATTTTTATAAATTCGGTAGGTACAACGGGTGTATAAATACTGATCGGAGACTTGAACGAACGTATTAAACGTGAAACAATTAAATATATATAAAATTACAATCGTGGACACCGTCAGTCGAATTAGCGTGTGAGCGTGTGTAATATAATATGCTTCTCTATAGCGAAAAAATCGATGGCTTACATTTGGTCACACCTACAGATAAACGGACATAGAAAGAGAAAGAGCGACATAGTGAGACAGACAGAAAATGATGGTAGGTAGATTCATGCATTATTATTTTATTTTATTTTATTTTTTTTTTTTGTAACGGCGTTACATAACGTTCCAGTTTTCCAGTTTAAACTGTAATTAAATTGTCTGGTCAACAAGTATTTCGAAACACGTTTTTTTTTTTTTTTTTTTATCTATTGAACAAACAGAAAAGAATCGTCCGACTAATACAAATAAAAATGTCAACCGGAAAGGAAGATGTACGCGAATACCGAAATGGATTACCACCGCGATGTTTACTCGTGTTTGTGACCTATCATCGAGATGCTGTTATTGCCGTGTTTGGAGGCTTAATGGGTTTACTATACGTCCGAGTCAATACCGTTGCTTTGATTCAGGTCCGACTAACTGTCTGCCGGATAATATGATCTATTTTCAAACGTGACTATTTCCGATAAGTACATAATATGTACTCGTCCGATGATTTGCAGTACAAATCGTTCAGACGTCTTTATATGTGTCAATATACAAATATATTAAAACCTATAAATAGGCAGTTATTAAATTTATCGCGAACAATTACCTTTATATAATATCATGAAAATTCAATATACAAAACTATGAATTCGTTTAAATTTGAATGTAACAGAATATCTATATTACATAATTAAGTATTATTTCTATTATTAAAGCAATTACTACAGATATACATAAGCGATTATATGAAAATCAGACGAAAATTAAACTATAAACATTCATTTAATTTCTGTTTTGTTAATTAAAAAATATGAGTAGTTATTTGTCATGTTTTTTACTTGTATCATTTTTGTTTCAATTTATATGACTGCATGGAATTGTTTTAAAATTACTCAAGATATAAGTATTAAATTAAATATATATATATATATTATTTTAGACACCGATAAACTTGCTAACATTTTAATTAAAAATGGAAACTAAAATATTTTATGCATTAAAATTAAAACTGAATTCAAATATTCATATAATTATATGTCAATCATAAGATTACTTATACATTTATCGTTAATTTAATTTAAAAAAAACATTCAATACTTTTAATTGGTTTATACATTAGTAGAAGTTGGTTTTTTCTCTACATTTTAGGCATTTAGATCATAATACTTCGTACTCATTGCTCGTACACTTTAAACTCATGTACCTATTTATAAATTATACGTACAATTCATCTATAATGATTTAAAGTGCAACATAGGGAATTTGAAAAATGTATAAATCGGTAGAAACCACTGTCAGTATACATTTCTTACAAATTACTCTGTGCTGTTCTGGGTCACTGGAAAACAGTGCCAGTTTCCAGTTTCCATACCCTTCGCAGATACAAGGAGAACCCCTCCCGACAAAACCAACGGTTATCTGTGGGTCGTTGTACGTTTCACGGTTCTATTCGCTGGCGGGGCACTTTCTTACCGATCAATCACCACCCGAAGGTTATTTACATATATTCTCCGCCCAATGACACATTCTCTTTTATTATAGCTGACTATAGAATACACCTAAACCGCTTAAAATTAATTGTACCGTAAGTAAATCTTCATCAAATTAACATTAGGTACTCAGGTGTCGACTACAAAAGGAACTTATTGTCAATGTGAACAAATAATAATTAAACCACATTATTTCTCATATTGTAAGTGTTAGAATTTTGAAATTTTAATATAGTACTTAAATTCTTAAAGAAAATATGTATGTATTACATTTGTTGAGAAATATTAACTTCAGAGCTAAATATAAGAAGGGTAGTCAATAAACCTGTTATGATAAAAAAAATAGAAAAATATTAAAAAATTATATTATACATCATAATACAATGGGATTCTTTACTCGAATAGAACTCTTTTTTTTATGCATTAACGTAAATATATTTCTAACATAATGTACAGTCTAAAAATTATATAACAATTTTTTTAAATCACGGTTTTTTAATATTTTAATTGTTAATTATAATGTTAATTGTATAAAAGGGGACTTATATCGAGAGGCTAAAAAAAAAAAGTTTCTACAGTATTATTATGATTACGTTTTCGACGTATATCGTATATGATTGATTAAAAATTAAAAACTACATAGTATCCGATACTATGTATAACTGGTATATAATATCATAATATTATATGGTATGTACTGATGACGGGGTTCTGTGGTTTCAGGTGACGATGAGCGCGACGACAACGACAACGACGGCTGACTGCGAGCTGCTGGGTCGGGGGCCCGTTCAAGGGTCCGCCGACTCGGACAGCCTGGCCACGCTGGTCAGGCAGCTGTGCAAGAAGCAGCAACAGCGCGGCCGGTTACCGGGACGCCGTTGCACGGTGTCATGCAGCCGGGACGTCGGGCTGGAGATCGTGCCGTACCAGAGGAAGCGGCCGGACGACGAGGGTTTCGAGTCGGACGAGGACTTGGCGTCGCTCGGATCGTACGACGATCCCGCCAAGAGGAAAACGGGAACGCTGGCGGCCGTGTCGGCGGCGGCGGGTGCGGCCTCGGACAGCGCCAACAGCAGCGGCGTTTCGGAGGACAGCGACGACGCTGACGCCGCTTCGCTGAGAGGCGGACAGGCGCCGGTCGTGGTCGCCGCGGAGACGGCCGACGGATCGGGTCGTGAGGCGTACGGGCTGAACGACGTGGCGTTCTGTCACACGGACGCGGCCGCACTGCCCGGCATCGCAGTGTGGGTGATCAAGACCAGGAGGACGCCGTCCGCGGGCCTGGAGGCTATCGTGGTCCGGAGCCGGGACAACAGGCTGCAGGACGTGTGTCGGGCGTACCAGGAGCACAGCAGGCGCATGAAGCTGGAGCCGAAGCCTTGGGCGGGCCACGGGAACAGCGGCGGTGGACCGTTGTCGTCGCAAAGGCGCAAAATCGGCGTCGGCGTCGGTGGTGCAAGCAACAACATAGCGCTGACGGCGATGCCCGAAGTAAACCGGTTCAACCTGGTGCAGCGGACCGACACCGACGGGGTGACGCACATCGAAGTCACGGCGGGACCTGTGGTGGCCACGGCCAATTCCGCCTCCAGGGACTCGTCTCAGTCGAGCATCATAAGCATAAGCACGCCCGAATCGCCGAGGCCGGCCGCTAAAGACCGGTCTTACGGGGACGAGGACGACCGAGACCGAGACGACGGCGACGGTGGCATTGAGCCGCCCCCGCAGAGACCGGAAAGGAGGAAATACAAAGTGAAATCGGACGGTGGTGACGGAACTAACGAAGACTACAGGCGGCAACAAAAGGTGGTCAGGGGCCAGTTCATCAGGGTCAATGTCAACCATTGCGCCGTGTTGCCGCCGGCCAGTCCGGAACCGGAAAGGAAGTCTGGCCAGGAGTCGCCGGCAAAATCTACCACCGGCGCGTCGCCAACGGCCGTCGTCTCGGACCGGCTGTGGTCGACGGCAGATTACGACAGGCTGGACGGCCGGTACGAACAACACAGACGGTCTAGCAACAGCCGGACCCGGAGCAGGAGTACGGGACCGGGTCGCCGGCAACAGCATCCGCTGCAGCTGGCCGCGGTCCAGCCATCGCATCCTCCGCCGGTGGCGTTCAGTCGATACCCGAACGTCGAGCAGCAGCAGCAACAGCCGTCGTCGTTCGGCAACCGGTTTTTCGGCAAACTCCGCGAGATAACTTCCGGCAATCAGTCACCGCCGCTCCAGGACTTGCAGCCCGTGGCTTTCCGGCGACGCAATAGCGTCGGCGAATCTGTCACCGCCAACTTCTATCAATACTTTAGCCATCAACACCATCACCAACACCATCAACACGGCCAATATCAGCAACAGCAGCAACAGCACCAGCTCTACCAGCAGCAGCTCCAGCTCCAGCAGCAGCAGCAGCAGCAGCAGAGGCAACAAGTCAAAAACGGCGGACATCTCAAGTCGGTGATCAAAAAGAACAACAACAAGAGCCAACTGTATCAACATACCTACGACGAACCCAAAAAGGTCACGTTCAGCGCCTACGCCACTGTTCAAGTTGTCGATTGACTGTAGGCATCCCCCCCCCCCATACATTCGTTGTACCATATACAAAGTTTACTTGTGTTATTTAACGTCAGTCGTCGTCGTGTTACCAATAGATTTAACCGGTCACGCTGACCGCCTGTCGGGCAATAGGGCGTAGTATATTATATAAATTACCGAAAAATTGCTCAAATTCACTTACATTGTGTTTCTGTTTTGCACTTAAAAGATCGCAATACGATATGATCGACATTGGCTGTGGAGCGATTCGATTTATGAAATTGGCAAACGATAAACGTCCTATGTTTAACGTTCTAACGATTTCAAACTACCTATTCGTCGTCTAGTCGACAGTTTATTTCGCCTCGTTTTCATTTTAATAACGAACAAAATCGCAGCACTGCAACATACATATTTCGTTCCAAATCTCGTTTTTTACCCCGTCAAAAATCAATCATCAAATCAAAATCTAATAAATCGTTATGGTCGCGCGTCACATTGGCCATTGTATTAAGAGGTCAAGTTCGTGTCTTCGTCGTCGAAGGCATCTGTAAACTGGGCCCCCGACACGACACTGTATTCATCGTTAAATTACTCTATTTCCTTTTTACGTGGGAATTCTTTGATTGTTTCATCGTTTTATCTTCGGCCGGAAGATAGTAAACGGACGGAAACGACATTAAAATACGACGCATGTTTATTTTAATACAGTGGACGGTAAACCCATATAATGTGTATATTGTATAGTGTATAAAATACCTACACTATTGAATATTACGTCATTGTTGTTCTAGTTTCGAGAATGTGATCGATCAATTATTATTATTATTCTATTATATATTTTTATCAACAAGCCATTCACGAATATTACGCCCTCTTACCCGTTACGCGTTCGCGTTATACTCTAGTAAAGCTATTCGCTATTCAGATTGTTGCTCATTAAACGAAATATTAATATATTTTATAAATATATATTACCTATTTGATATGTCATCGCTGGCGCGCATATTATTGAATTGTACATTAAGTTAACTTATACACGCAACATTTTAATTGTAGACAATAAGAGTATAACTTAATTTTCTTATTATATCTATCAGTTACGTATTTTTTTTTTCTGTATAACATAGATAAGACGACACCGCTGCAACCGTAGATAGGCATTTGCATGTGTGTTTTTTTTTTTTTTTGGGACCGATATTGTTTGTATTTTTATTTATAAAATGTAATGTGCATGTATAGTTATGCCGTGTAAATACAAAATAATACGTACATAAACATTATACCAGTCATTACAACATATTTATGTACATTTTTATTTTTTTTATTACATTTTTGGTGTGGGTACGACCAACAACCCAACACCAAGTACCTATTATTATCTTCCTTTTCGAGTTTCTTTTCCTTATAAGAAGTCATGTGAACCACGTATGGTGATAAACAATGTCGATCTGTCAACAACCGGATTATTACATCAACCGACTTGTATCTATGTGCTATACACTGGTTCACATACGATATATTCGTAAACCAAGATTGTAAAAAACAAATGCAGATTTCGTAACCAGATAGTCTGAAAATTTATTATAAGTAATGCATATTGCGTACTACTTGATAAATTCATCCAGGAAGACTTCCTAAGTAAAAACGACGATACATTTCTACTTTCTGTTCCTGCAATATAGTATATCACGTCGTGTTACGTTTGGTTTTTAAATTTAGGGTAAATAATATAATATCAGCAATAACATTTTTGTTGATCGTTTTATAATTATTCTAGTTAATCAAATAACAATAACATAACACTTTAACAAGAATCTAAATTGCCTTATATTATGTAGCACGCAAGTGAAAAAGCAATTAATAATATGAAATATGATTTATAAAAAACATGACAATTTAATAGATAAAAAAAAAAAAAAACAATAATAATAATAAATTAATGAACAAAAATAATAATGAAATATTACATTTTTAATTTTATAACACACGCGTTAATCCGGTTTGGTTTTTATAGTGTTTATAATTTAGTGGTTTATGACGAAATGTAACATAGTTTCTAAATTAATAAGTAGTATGAGTTCAATTGGTACGATATAATCAACGGTTCAATAATTATTTACTAGATGATATTAAAAAAATCCGTCATCGTATAAACCTACTTATGATTTGTCCTTTTAAATCATGTACTTTAAGTTGCAGATTATTTATTCTTCGAATAGATTAATAGTTTAAGTCTATGCCTATCCAAAATAATACCTATATGAAAAAAAATAAATAGAGAACAGTGTTTTTGACAAAACTACATTGCAATTTGCAGTCACTACATAATACATTACATAGACGTGTTGATTCCGCCTGTTATAGTAATATTAATTATTATATTATTATACGAGTACACACCAACCGAAAGTTATACGTATATATAATATATATAAATTATATAATATAATATGTCCATCATTAATCATTCTAAATGTGTTCATTGCGGTGCTACTTCCTTTTAAGTTCTTTCCGGCGGTTAAAACATCGTAGGTATACGGCGAGCACAATGTATGGTATTTATATATATATATACACAAGTAGTATTATAGTACCGCGACGCTTGTCACACATAAGAATTTTCGAATGCGGAGGACGGAAAATATTTTAATTAAAAACCAAAACGATAATGCTCGTTGAAAGTATATGGTATATGATACGCGAGCAAAATACTTCGAACATATCTAAACGAGAAACTACAACTGCGCCGCCGTGTCTACTACTCGTATGTACCGTCGTCCGGCGAACGCTCATATACTAGTTATTATTACTTATTAATTATTAGGCGCGATATCGCGGTTTTTCGGGTGCGGATTAGCGTCGCACACAGTATATTATATTCGGGTGACGATTCGTCACGGTCGTATCCACCGGGCGCCCGAATATCAGCGAGCCGCGAGTGCAATACGTCGAACATAAAACAATGAAAGTCGTAATTTCACCGCGGGAGAAAGGTGTGTACGGAAACCCGCGGAGAGTTTGGTAACGATCCGGTCATCTTCAAAACGCTGATAAGCAATCGTAAAACAAAGAACGCGCGAATAATATAGTGCAAACAGATCGAGCAGAGGGAAAATTATTACGGCCGGCGAACGAGTCTTCCTGCGCAACTACGATGATAATAAAAATTCACTTTTTATAGGTTTTATATAATATAATATTATATTATGTGTGTATGTAATATCGTGATGAATTCGTACGCGTTAGCTATATGTGTTACAGGGTGATCGCCAAGCACGTCGAATCCCGTTTATTTTTCTTTAAAAGTGGATTTATTTAAATTCTGACGTCTGAGAAATTTTTGAATTATTGAGATTTTACGATAATATGATCTTTGAGTATGTTTAAAAATACTGAAAATCAGATTTTAAACGACTGAATTATTGAAAAAATAAAGAGTAGATAGGTGAGTATATCCGGTGAGCTATTCTTGTACATTATAATATAAAATGATCCTTCGATCCATTTACCTATATACGAACGAATTGTTTATCGATTTTACGATGAACGATAACTACCAATCAAAGTGCCTATATGACTGCAGGTAGAGACGTAAAAAAAGTATTTTATACAGTTTTGAAACGATATTGTGACCAATACGTGAGAGCTACTGCAATGAAGACGTAAAAAAAAAAATCTTCGAGACCTCCGGTTCAAATAATAATAAAATCTCAAGGTAAGTAACAAGTCCTTACATAGGGTGAAAAAAATGAAATAATTGATAAATGGATTTTTTTTTTTTTTAAGTCCTTCTTTCATTTCAATTATACTCGGTGGATTATTTTCTTCAGTGATATTTCTGTTGTAGTATAATTTCCTGGTTTACAATAATAATCTGCTGCAGCGTATACCGAAAGTACTTGTATTTTACGCTGCAGTACGTCTGGTAGTATCCATCTATCGTCGCCAACTATATATTAATAAGGCTGCCCACAACCCTCGTTTTGCTAGACAATTTCGTAAACAAGAATTAATTTACAACGTTGCGTACGGTCGGAATTCGCTTCGTGCATTGCACTGTCGAAAGTACATAATATTACATTATATCGTTATAAAGTACCTATGTATTATGATGATGTATAGGTTATGATGTGAGATATAGTGAGAATAAATTAGAATGTAGATCGTTTGAAGGATGTTAATATTTGGAGAGAGTATATAAATATCAGTGTAAGAGGATTCGTTCGCGAAGTTTTTTTCAATTCTTGAAAGTATAAAATACTTTTTATTCTTTTACTCACACGCGAATTACTCGTGTAGTCCAAACCAAACGTTTATATACATACAACTCGAACTGTCAATCAAACGTTTGAAACACGCACAATACGCGAGTTTTTAATTCAAAGATAATATTTTCATAATCAAATCGACTGACAGGAATAATCCTGCCCTGAATGAATCAATATCGTCGATATTTTTGATAGACAAATTTGTTTTAGTTCTGTTGTTATTCCATTTAACGATGATTTTATAGGTACGTTATGTGTACTACCTACATAACTATATTATAATATTTGTATACGTCAACACGTGCACCCGATTGAATTCGTATTGAATATTATAAAAGAAAAGTAAAATCATTTTTATGGTGAATACGTATCGTAATGCTACATATTATATTATATTCTAATATCGTATAAAGTTTATAGTTTATATATATAAATAAACAATGCGTATTTCTCGAATAGCACTTTTCTATCCGGTTAAATCCCAAATGACGTGTGAAGACCGTAACTGTTCGAGAAAATGTACAGCTCTTTATACCAATGTTAATAAACGAGTTGTGACTAGTGGCACAGTAGACATTTTTTTATTTTAAGAATAACGCATTATGCATAACATGTTATATACCTACTCATATTTACCAATTTCGTAAAAATTCATAATTTTATAATCAATTTATTAACGTTTTATATTTTCTCTAAATAATTTCTATAGAAGTAAAAGTTTATTGTATATTAAAATATGTAAGATGTTTAGATATTCGTATAACATTTGAAACATGTAAAAAATAAAAATATAAGCTTTGTTAATTTGGATATAAAAGTTGTTTAATGGTTAACGTATTTTTAATTAAGTTCTTAATTTTTAATTTCTCGAATTATAATCGAATGTAAACATTCTTACGAATGCAAAAATAAAAATAAAAATTATTGGAATTGTCAAGTAAGGATAAAAATAACCAAAACTCCACGAGGAAAATGTGATTTTCTCGGCAAACGGGTAGACTATGAATTACAAAAATCTAGTCAGACATTCGCAGAAATTAAGCGTAAATTATCTGCGTAGAAAGACTTACAAAATTCAGTTTTGGGGAGGTGGGCGTAGCGTAAGTCTGTTTTTGGTCATTAATTGTTAGCAAGAATGGGCGTTTCCGACGACATATTTTACGTAATAATAATTGATCATCGGATTATTATAACTAATTTATGATAGATATGATACTAGTCTGTGGTGGTGTATACTTTATACAAAGTGTGAAACACTGAAAATAATGATACACGTCGACAGCCCTATATATTTTGATACTTTGATGAATTCGGTTATAGGCTTTTGATGTATACCACTATAAACGACCATTATAACATTATGTTCATGTTGTATACAAATATACAATATATATAGGCATATAATAATACGTACGCAAGTGGTAGATGAGGAATATATTATTATTGCGAGGCCAAAGTTGTTCTATTGTTTTATAATTGGTTCGTTTTAATTCGGTTCCCGTATTTACGTATAATAATATTATTATCGTTCTTATTGCGACACCCGCTGTTAATAAAAAAAAAAAAAATACAAGACAATGCCATTGGAACATCGGTGTAGCACTACTGCAGTTTTATTGCAATATATCTACCACTCGTAGCTATATACGATGTATTACAATAATATAATAATATATTGTAATATATAATCATAAATCGTTGTCAATTATCATCATTAGTATACTCAATTGATATACGAGTGGTGGTGACGGGGGTGGTCAACTTATCTTCTTTTTCGCTAAAAAATCATGAAATTGTTTTTATAGATCATAGATAGATAGGTATATCCTATAAATAGTATAATCTTCTCTCCTTTAAAAAAAATAATAATAATAATTTCATGTACATTTGATACTTCTGCAAGTAAAGCACAAATAGTAATTATATTCAATAGTTCAATATTATGGTATAAAATATATAAGGGAGGCAGTATTAATTTTTATACAACTTTATTGTATTATAAAAATATAATATTGTGTTTAATTGTATTATAAATTATAAATTATAATTCTTGTGCTGGGTGTACATGTGAATATTGGTCGGAAAACATTGTTTTCGTCAAACCACCAAACCGTTTATAGAGCAGTTATTTTCGTAGCCTAATAAAATATATTTCTCTTTATATTATACGAGGATGCTTAGTAGAGTCGTTTCGTAGTGCTCAAACTAGCAACCGCATAACCGTGTCGTAATTTTGCATTAACCCGCTGGCGTTTTCGGGGGAAAAGCTGTTCCATGTGAGTTTTAAAGCGCTGAAAACCAAGCATCCCCGTGATGAAATTACGTATAAAACTGAATATTTTTGCATAACACTGTATATTTGTATCGCCTGAGAGGTCAATTGAATTGAAATTCCTATCTTAAAAGTATTATTTAAGTTGTTTTTTTTCACTCAACCATAACATATGTATCACAGCAAATAAACGTTTCACAAAGTGAGGTCGAAACAATGCTGTAACTACGACGAATGTGCGTACGTATTAACACGGGATTCTTAATTGAAATTATGAAATGTGTAAAATTCGTGATATTAATCGCGATTACAATAATTTCACCAAATGCCATCGTCTAAAATATTTACAGCCCCCTGCAGTTCACGCCTCACAGAAGTATAGTATTCCCATACGAGTGTACCTATTATGGAAATTTAATATCATAAGCATTATAAGAGAACGTGTCTCTGTTGCCGTACTGCACATGCGAAGGCGGAAACACGTTTAGAAAAAAAAAAAAACAAATTTCGATTTCATTCGAAATTAATTCGCAAATCGTGAAGTGTAATGGACTCCAAGTATAGGAGTGTAAATATAAACGATTTGGCTGACCGGACGTGGTGTTGTCGTATCGCGCATAATGATATATTGTGTACTATTTGCTCGTGTTATAATAATATTATTATAAATGAATAGCGCACACCGTTGGCCGTCACGAAATGCATGCGCCACATAAACGCGTTCAAATCGTTATTATTGTTTTACACGACTGCGCGCGTGTTGATTTCACGCCCGTTCGGAAAAATTGTGTTTTAATTTTTTTGCCGAAATCCGATTGTCCGCGATATTATTATTATAATAACGTTATGATTTACAATGATGTCTACACGAATCTCGTTCGCATAATATACCTACGCAACTACAACTATTGTTATAATTCTGCATAGCTGTAGGCTAAAGGTATAGACTTCACACTGAAAGTGTATAATATATAGGTACAACGACTGTATAGCTGATGCCTTTATTACATCGCGTGCGCACGGGCATAATGCGTAATATTGTGTATATTTGAAAATATGTAATACTGCGTTATCGATAACTCGAATTTCATTCGACCTACGTATTTTTTGAGTTACATAACACTTATATAATTGCAAGGGACAAAAAAAAATTCGACTTATCAAGGTTTTCGAATCATCGATATTCGACTGTAATGTACTTATCCCAAACGATTGTAAATTACATCGTATGACCTCACAATAATAAAGCAGGTTACTTGCAGGTCTCCCGCATAAAATAATAAAAATTAAATGTTTTAATTTTGTCATTATTGTCCACTTTGTTCTACTAATTAACGGTATAACCGTTTATTATGATCAACGATCGGTCTACACCGAAAAGATCTTATCATAGTTTAATATTCAGTGTAAAATATATGTGTATTTAGAATATTTTAAGAACTATATACGCGTGACGCGAATTTGAAAGTCTAGTGGACGCTGCAATGTATAATGTTGAACATTAAATTTAACTATGTTATAAAATAGTTTAATTTATGGCTAAAAAAACCATACTCATAATGCGATGATGATACAGTTTAGATAAAAGTTTAACCTATTTCTTATGTATCAATAAAAAAAAAAAATAGCTTATTTTAGATTCTGATCAAAGTGATGACTGTATATTGAATTTATAATGGGTTTTTTTTTCGTGTCTGCCATTAACTTTTATTGGGATAGTAGAAAATATGTTATAATTTTTAACTTAAAGGATGGTTCCTGATGTATAATTTAATCTAGTATTGGTACTTTGGGGAGGGGGTAAAAGTAATAAGTAAAAAATTCTCAGTTATTTTCAAAATAATATAAAAAAAGAAGAAATTAGGTAAATATGAGCATTTTTACGTAAAACAACCTTACAAAATGTATTATATTAATATATTTTTTTTAAATTAAAAAACTATTGTGATTTAGAATTTTCACTAAATATTAGTATCAGCATAATTTATTAGCATTTTATAGACGTGATATAAACAGAATAAACTGGTGGTTATTCTTGCCATTAATAGATATTTTAAAGTATATTTCGTTTTATGTCTTATAAAGTTTTTGTTTTTAACATAAAATACTGTAAATGCAAAAAAATTATAAATGTGAAATAATTTAAAATCGAATAAAAATTTAACACTTTCATTACATTGACCTACTCAATAACATCAAACACTCAAACCTAATATACAGCAGAGCGACTTCTCATAATTTAACTATTGGGTACGTTTCACATCATAATAATATATGCAGGTACGCTTTTAATTAAGTACTGAAGTAGTACATAAACGTAAACGACAAACATTTAAAATATTTTATCTTTAGAGGTAATAAAATATATCAAAAAAATTATTCTCCGTGTGGTGTGGAGTGTCAAGGATTAGTCATCAAAAATTATTCTTATAAATCGTATTAATTAAACAGTATATATGATAATAATTTGTTTCAATTTACTTCATTATAGCTAATAATGGGAGAAACCAAACAGGTTTACCACTAAAATGTCAAAATTTGAACTTTATCATTTCTGAATGGTTTTCGGATAATATTATAATTTAAATATTTTTATCTAGATTTACCACTATAATAATATACGATTCATATTTATATTTTTCCTTTCAAATGTATACATTTCAAAATATCCATCTATCCAGTTTTTCAGAGCAATATATTATGACTTTATTTAGATACTGCAATAGTGTTATAATAACCAATAAAATGGTTTTCAATAACCGACGATTGGAAAATCTATTTTGACTATTTATTTGATAAAAATAGGTCATTTGTTCAGATATAATTTGTTATAATGTCAAATTGTATAATAAAAAACTACATTAAACTGAATTGGGTAGCGTAACAGCAAAAGACAGACATCGTGCGTTACTGTACTAATGATTTTTTTCATTCAACAATAATAATAGCGTTATAGTTTGACTATAATAGTCATACGTCTTGTTGTCTTAGTTTTCTAAATATTCAACTTAAACAATGTTATAACAATAATTACTGTCTGTAGGTATTTAATTCGCCTACACAATCGCGCCAAGAGTAATGGTAATAACAATAATGATTCATAACCAAAAAATAAGTACAATTGCTCTCTAGATAGTGAAAACACTACCGAAAAAGTTTACAATATTTAAAAATTATTGTTTTATTTTCATAGATTCAAAATGTTGACTGATATTGTCGTGTTCCGACTCTTCAGATTTCAACTCAGACACACTCATACATTACGCTTTATAATGTGTTTTTATTTTTTTCGATCGTTATACATTTTGTAATAGATTTTTAAATTTTTGGAAAATCGAAAATCCGGATGCGCGCCCGGTCGTATATAGTACAATAATTGTCTTTGTATAATATGTAGTTGGTGCAACCACCTTTGAGTACTTTATTTTTTTTCAAAAAACGCATCGCACGAACGGTCGAAAAGCTGCGCTGCTGGGAACCCTCTGAGAACAACTGCTAAGAACAAGACGTCTGCAGAGTATAAATGCAACCGCGATGGAACCCAGCAACAGACGACAATAATTTTATCGTTAATCGGTACACAATACGCATGGGTACATACACGTCGAACGGAAAAGCTATCGGGATGCGAGACGTGCGTGGGCAGACGTTTTTCCGGCGTGCGGCGAGTATACGTACACAAAATATAGTAATAATAATATGATAATAATGCGTATTATCGTCGTCGCGGCGGCGCATCGGTTCTATGACTCGTTTGTAGGTCACGCGTCGCTCAAAATTTCTCCTACCCGTTCACCGATACAGTACGCATAACGATATTATGCTAGCCGGTTTTACTTACCTACCTACCTACCGGTGATAATAATTGCCCCTCGTCGTCACCGCTTCCACTGCAACACTGTCGTATGCATTTAGGTAGGTAGGCGCACACGTTTTAGAATCATCGGACGTTATATATGTTAACCATATATAAGTAATACGCGCTAGAGAGAGAATTCGAATCCAATGATGATTGTGCGCCATCATATGTGTGTGTGTGTGTGTGTGTGTGAATAAATATGTATATATATATATATATAATACGTTCACTATCTCTTTCAAACAAGGTCAGCTTAACCGCCACTGCCACCTCCCCGAGGCGTCCAAAACGAAATCATCACTTTTACGGGAATTACCGTCGTGTTGTTTATACTTTTTATCAGTTCGGATAGCATTTAGTATACGGCAACGAGTGACTGCGGTGACCAATAATATAATATACTATAATGGGTAAATGAGATGTATCATACCGTATATATATATATTATGTATAATGTGTATAATTAGGCGTGATCTGTGGCAACAGTTTAGCATACACCACAAAACGGTCCGAAACTAAAACAAATTTCATTGAAACCACTCTGTGTATAGAAGGGATATATTATAAACGACTACGGTGGCTTTTCGCTCCGGTGAGAAGGGAGAGGGCAGAGGCGTTATATTACATTTCTGCTGCTGCTGGTACTGACGACATTTGACCTCAAGACGTATCGGTATGGTGTGTATGTGTGTGTGTGTGTATAATATGACTGTATGCGCCTCGGGGGGCTTGAATGCGATGACGATACGATTAAAAAATAATTTTTCCGGTAACACGACGCGTTGTTATTGTAATACGATTATTATCTCCGAAATGTAAACGTCAAACATAGGTAGCTTGAAAAAGTATAACTTGATATAAAAGTATAGCCTATGTTATTGGTACGTTGTTTTCGTAATGCGTTTTTATGTTTTCTTTTTTTTCATGGGGGGGAGGGGGTTGATCATTGTCGAGAAAAATAATACTCTCAAATATAATATGAATTATTAATTTTAAAGTTAAAGGTTAAAAGAAGAATATTAAGCTTATTGAACAAAAATATCTCGATAATCAGGTACAAAAAAAGTTGTTAAAGCCTATACATAATATGAACTATGTTAATTCTTTTATATTAAAAAACAAAAGTATTAACTGCACTCTACAATGCATTTACTTGAATAATACATATTTTTTGAAAGATATTATGTCTCCTATATAAATAAATTTGTACTTACAATAATTGTTTATATTTTATATTAATTTTACATTTATTCATTGTTTTACAAAACCGAAAAGTGTTATTATTATTTGTATAATAATAAAGTGTGTTCATTATAATTTATTTATTTATTTATGTCTGTAAAGAACAAATATAAAACTAAAATATTAAATTAACACTAAATAGATAATGGAGTACAATAAATATCTATTCTATAATAAAACAAAAAATAAACCAAATGGTTCAAATATTCAAATTTAAAACTCACGCTAATTTAAACGCTTTCTAGAAAACATTTAATGTTTTAGATTTAAAGTAGTTACTTATCGTTTGTTCGCAAATAGAAGTTAAAACAATATATAATCTAGAATAATTACAATATACGTATAATGCTAATTAGTAATTGGTAGTGTCTATTGATGATGTCAATAGCACTAATTCATTATATTAATGTAACTCAACAATAAATTGTTTAGACATTCATTATAGTAATATGAGTCTTAATGCTAACGATAATCTGTAAAATTTTAGGTACACATTATTTACACCGAACTTTTTGGGACGCAAAGTCAAACTATATTTTAATCATATTGATAATAAAAAATCTTAATTACTATAGATATTTACATTATCTAAAGTTCAAATTTATACTTAACTAGTAAAATATAGATTGAACAACCCATAGTTTTATAATTCGTTATCAAAGGAATAACGCAAATAGTGAGATTGTATTAGTGAGGAGAGGATCCTGTAGATTAAGACTGGATAATCTGAGATAGAACACAATAAAAACAGTATTTTATAATAGTATAAAAAATATAACTATATAAATATAAATTTAATCAAATTTTATTATAGTTTTTCATTTTTTGTTTGGATGGGGTTTCAAAAACAAATTCAAGACATTAAAAAAATAATAATAATATGGATACATAGAACACATTTACGCGCGTATTATTAGATTAGGTTAGGTTAAGGACTCGTATAATAACTAATATCCGTTTAGAATAGCATGCGTATCTATTCAAAACGAATAAAAATAAAATTGATTTACGTTTAATTTGCTTCAAGCAATCGATTTAAAGAAGCAAATACGTATTAACAATATTCGTAACGATATTGCGCAGCTGTGTATTATATTATCTGGCACGTGCATTCTACAATTATTGTAAAATACAATTACAGAAAAATATAATAGTGTATGTATTTCTCATTAAAAGGTGATGTTTAATTTTATAGTGTATGATATAATACGATATATATATATATATATCGTATATATCCCAAGGAAATAACTATTATTTTCGATCCACGCGTTGTAGTGTCGGTGTCAAAATATTATATCTTTTTCAAGGTAAATAGTAAAATGATATACACCGTTCGAAATCAGATGAATTACAATACGTTTCAAGTATAATTTACTTTGCGGTGACCGTTCTATTTCAATACGGTAACAACTAACAGCAGTTATACGTTTATAACATATTATAGCTTCTATGCGAGTACGAAAATTATACGGTCCGTTTTAATAATTGAGCAAAACATAACACAGTTTTATTTATACGTATATCAACGCAATGACGTATTATCGACTATAATATATTCCCCACGTATATAACTATATAAGTTTCTATATGAGTACGAAATGTCATTAAAAACATAGTTGAGAAATACACGATATACTCGTAGCTCAAGAGTGTACGATCTGTGTGTATTGTTTTTAAATCTGTACCTATTACCTAATCATTTGAGTGAATTTTTAAATATCGTATTGACGAGTTTTTACGGAGAGTCGCGTACCTTTTGGAACAGAATAGGATACCGTTTGAGCGACAATATATTCTTTTCGATTTGTACAGACCTGGGACTATTGGCTTTGGAATATTTAAAAAAAAGTTTTTTTGATATTTCAAAACTTAAAGTATAACAAATTAAACAAATAAATCTAATTTGCAACTGTTAAACTGTAATATATTTACATGATAAACAAACGTTTTTAAATGAAGTCTAACAATTTTTAATTTTTTTCCGACACGGTCCGCAAAACTTTTTTAAGTCCAAAAAGATTACCAACCACCGTTTTGAGTTGTTGCTAATGGTACAACGCTTGCAAGTAATATAATAAATTAAATGTAACACGGTTTATCTATAACGTGTCAGATACAAATAAATACACTAGTACTATTATACAGCCGCTGTAGCTAGGTAATAAAAACGTGTGAAAGCGCAATGCAATAATTTATATATAGTGTCATTTGGTAACGTATAGTCTATTAAAATCGACCAACTTATCTGTTTTATTCCCTCAATGGTATTACGACACTCGCCCAAACGGTGTAATATTATATCCATTTTCAGGTAAAAAAAAGTTTGGATCCGCCTAAACGACCATCATAATTCTAACATTCTATATTCGGGCAGACAATAATTACGGCAATATGACACGTGTAATATTAATATTATGTATTATCGCACCATTCTCGAAACCGAACAGGACGGGTAGGACGGCCATTTCCTAATTAGGGTCTATAGTCTACATAATAATAGGAATATACAATATGATGTATAAGTATACACTGGTTATAAACGTATACGACCAGTGCACTTCAGAAACGCATCACTGAACCACCGAAGCGAGGAAAAAATGCATCTTTTTCACAGCACTATATACAACACTTAAATGGGATGTTTACACACGCAACTTTATCTAACGTGTGTGAAATCACTTTCCAGCGCATAATTCCGTACCGTCCGGGTATTCGTGTACAAACGAGAATGTCACGCAACTCTGTATAATACAGGGCGGGCGTGTAATAATTTTAATACCTACCCATATAATATTATTATTATTATACGAGCGGTATAGCTTCGGGTCGGCGTAAACGCGATATTTCCTGGATCTCGTCAACTGCGTAAAAGCTATTCCGCAGAAACGTCAGACGCCACACGTATCTGCATTATATACCTACGTACCATCAATGCAATAATAATGTACCGCCTGGTGTTATGTATCACATAATATTATGATATAATAATATGTAATGCCGTTTAAAACGTTATGCGCTGATACAACACGATAACATCTTCAAATCTTCAATATGAAGGCACAGCGTCTTTCGAGCATCTTTTTTTCTGTAGGATCTCCGAGATAAACGGGTTATTTTTAAGACTGGTACAGCTATTTTTTTTACTTATCGATGTTCCAATAACAACAGATTATTGCGATATAATATATTAAAATTGTATTATTATGATATCACGTGTTGTTGCTATGGAGTAAACGAACAGTACCTATGAGGTTGAATTATTATAAGTGGAGCTAGGTGGGGGGGGGTTGGAGACTAAGTCCCCCTCAAATGTATAGCATAGTTATTTACTTACAGTTTTGTATCATTATTCATAAATATACTATTTAAAGGGTATAATATCTACACTATTTTTTTTTAACCAACAATTTAAAATATTTTCATGTAATATAACAGTTAAAGTTATTTTTTCTACATCAGTTTTTTTGTTTCACTGTTTATTTTTCATATTTGTGTTGAAATATAATTAGCTGCCACACGCTGAACGTTAACTGATTGTTATTTTTAGAACTCATTAATTTTTTTTTTTTTTGTTTTATCATACATAAACAAGATTATATCTAACTATATAGGAAGTTAACAATAATTATTTGTATTAAATAATTTGGGGCTTGTGCCTCCCCCCTCAACAACATTTATCAAGTTCCACCTACGTTAATTATTTTTTTTTGAGTTTTTCATGTGATTCAATAGCAATAGCATGAAACAATAGCGTGTCTTGAAGGCAGTAGCGTTTTTCAACTTGTGGTACGCGGAAATCTCATATAGGGTGGTACGCAAAGAAAATCTTAATAATAAAAGAACATTGTAATTACCTATAATTATAATTAAATATTATTTGATTTTTATATGTAATTAAAAAAGGGTTATTAGCAGGTCAAGTGATACGTGAGAATTTTCAAAATGTGTAGTGGTACTTGTTTATAAAAATATTGAAAACTGCTGGTCTAGGCAGTTCACAATTTCAAAATACATTATTTGAAAAATAAAAATACTAAGAAACTTTAACATTTTTAATTTCTTAAAAAAAAAAATAATTAGTTTTTATTGTAAAAACAATAAGCTTATATAAGTCGGGTATGATGAATTAAATCTTTTGTTTATTGCTATTTAATTCTAAAAATACGAATACTGTGTTTATAAAAAAAAAAAATTTATTCATGATATCTACTTATTTCTTTTAACATCTCATAAGTAATAATTTATTATACACAATATGCATACGCGCTATAGAATGTAACAAATATTGCACACAATTTATAACCCAAAGCAGTATATACGACTGTAACTTTCATATTATTATTAATTAACAATAATTAATATTGCATAGGTTTGTAGTTTGTACCATACCCATACGTTTACTAGTACAATTTCCATATCGAGGCAGATGTACTATACATGCGTGTATGTGTTCGTTATACACGAAACCCATTACACAACAGACTACAAAAAAAAATAATAAAAATGAAGTGTTCTTGAAAACACTCTGTAGGTATGTAAAACATATTGGAGAGGCGAACGGAATAGAACGAACAGTGAAAATAACGATGCAACAACAGGGGTTAACCTGAGCGGCAATGAATATAAAAAACAAAAAACGAGGTAAAAAATCTCTTTTTTTTTTTTCGACAACGCGTCGTATTAGGTAATAGTTAATTTGACCGACACAACACCGAATAATAAACGCGATCCGATCACGCTATATATCGCAGTGGTGTGTTTCACGTTCTTATCGGCCGCGTACAAAATACAACATTATCATCTCTGCGGGTACTACCACGGCATCGCAGTAAAATAATAATACGTTATAAAATTTCGTTAAGCAACTACCGATAGACACTATTTATTTTATTTTATTTTTTTTTTTTTTTGGTTTCTGGCGAAATGCGCTTATTTATCGTCAAAGTGCGGTAACAGAACGTGTATAGTATAATAACGTATGAGTGTTATAAAATCCGCTTCGAACGAGATACGCGCGTGTACCGACGAGTGCTTGCGTAACGCATTCTCTGCCGACAAACGGACAAAAAATAAACAAATAACAATACATTTTATAAGAGAACTCTGTCGTCGCCGGGGCCGACGTGTTTATAATCTCGCAGAGACGATTTCTACGGTAAAAATCGTGATAACCGCCGACCGGAGTCCCCCGCACACGTGGAGAGATAGGCAGTACTACGGCGTCATTACGCGGCCGGACGGCAATAATTCGGTCTTGTGGTGCGTATTATTATACCGCGATAACTTCGCGTGTGTTATTATGATATTATTGTAATTATCGTTATTATAATGCGGTGGGATAGGCGTACGTCGTCGTCGTCGTCGTCGTCGTCGTCGTCAGACGCCGCTTATTAGTTATTGCGAAAGAAGAAAACCCGCGAACATAATTATCGTACCTACAACAATTATTGCGCTATACAACGACTACACGCGTCGGCCGGTCGTCGCAGGTCGGTCTGCGGTCGGCGAAAACCCGGCGAGTTCGTCAAAGGCGTTCGACGGACACACACAGACACGCGTGCGCAGGTGAAAAGAACCCTATAATCTGCACATTACGGCCCGTCAAACGAATGTGTGCAATTATAATGCATGTATGGTATACCTGTATACCTACGGTATATTACTTATAATATATCGTTGGTGGGTCAAAATTACAACATCCTATACCCCACCCTCCCCCGAGCACCACCGCATCAACCGCGACCGATGGTCGGCGGAACATCCGAATCGTTCGGAGAATAGTCTTTGTTTCAATAATATTCGTATAATCGTACAGACAATAATGTTATTATAATGAAATATATATTTATTTCCGCGGTATCCGCTATGAAGTCGTGCCTGCGAAACTGCTGATATCCGGAGAAATCGTCAATGATGACCCACGACGTTATTTTTCCAGAATCTTTTTTAATTCGCATTAAGATATTAGAGGATAACACTCCGAGCCGGATGTGCCACAGATCCCGCCGTGTTTTGAGTGAAGCTATAGTAGCTATGGCTCAATCGCGGTACTTAAATGTTAAAAATTGATTTGTATTAATTTTTTATCTTTTTTTATTTAAACGTATTAATATCGGAATAATTCATGCAGTGAAGCCGTAATATGATATTTGCGATGGATTTTTATTTAGAGAAAATATTGGAAAACGTTAAAATGTGTTGATAAATGTCTCGCATCGTTTTAAATTAAATAAACTGGCGAATAGGAATACACATATATCTAGTGCAACTGACTTAAACGTGTATTTTACTATAATAATAATAGATACGTAAATATTTAGTACTTACTTATACTATAATAGCTGATGTGGTACCCGACATTGCCGGGACATACGACTGAGGTGGACAATCCACCTGCAGAGGATATTAATTTTATTACACGAAGCCAACTACAAGCATAAATTAATTAATATTTGGTAATGATTTCAATATTATATTAATATTGGGTAAACCATACCTGAAACAAAACAAAACTAGTTCAGTGTATTTAAATAAATCTTTAACAGTTGAATTTGGTCAAATATTTTTTGATTCTATAAGTTTTAGTCATATACTTTACCTTTTATATACAGTAGCTGTTACCCGTGGCGTCTATTCATTTTTGCTTCAGTTGAAATATTTTCAATTGCTTTTTGTCAAAATATTCGAGCATTTATTTAGTAGATACACTTCAATTCTAAATTTTGCCTCTTATATAAATAAATGTATATATAAGAGCTTTTAATCAATTTTATATTTATATAACATAATTCCATGATAACCACATGCATAAATAAAACAATATTTTGGTTTTATAAGCAGAAACAAATTCCTCGTGAAAGCTACTCTATAATGTCCGATATGTGTTAAAAAATAAAACCACAAACTCTCCCCGAATTTCAAAGAATCTATTTAAATAACTTTTATCGGAAATAGTCCAGTGGTCTTTAAGTCTATAGAGTACAAAGAAAGAAACATTGATTTGTATGTATGTATATATATATATATATATTTAGGATGATAATCCTTGCAAATACCATAACCATAGTATAGTATAGTCATAACCAATGACTATACTATAATATTGTTTAATTCGAGTAGAAAATGTATTGTTTTCTGAAAATGAAAATTTATAAAAATTACCATCTCTTCAGATTTTAAGTTGTTATTGAAGATATGGTTATTTATCAATGAATTAAATTGTTAGGTAAAATAATTTAATCGATACTATAAATATTTTGAATAATAAAAGCTATATCATTTATATTTTTATTTATTATTGGGAAATCACATAATTATTATTATTGTTTAATATTATGTAACTGTTATTCTTCAGACACTTGTCAATCAAAACAAGAATTGTATCCTTAGTGGTAGACGATGCAGTGAAATAAAAATATATTGTATTAATATCGGTTTATAAATTTCAATAACGCTAAAGAAAAAATATTATATATTATGTAAAACAACAGTTATACAATATAATATACAAAATAAATATTCAGTCTATATTTTACTAAAGTTTATTTTTAGCAAACGTTAGGAAATTTAAATACTCGTCACATTCATGTGATTCATTTTAAGACGTAATGTATAAAAAAGTCAAAAATTGTATTTTCTTCGCGAAATTATGTCCAAGTGAAAAATGTATGCCACTATATACTGCACCTCCTACTACGCATATCGAATAAAAAACACGGCAGAACAATAAATGCAAAAACTATTATTATTATTATTATTACACTATCTGCAGTTTAATGTTTATGTCGAGAAGACACCCGTTCTCAAATTATACCACTGCGGCACTTCCCCACACATACCTATCTATTATAATATCCCGGACGTGTGTTTGTATAATATAATATTCAACGTGTCATATGCATGATGGCATTTTTTAACGAGACAACAATAGTTTCATGTGTTTTTTTTTTCTTTCGTTGCTTACATGAAGAATGCAGATGTATTCTAATTAGATTTGTACACATATTACAATATATTAGTGTATGTTTGTGTGTGTATGTGTTTGTGCTAGCCTAAAACATAAATCGAAAAAAAGTTTCACAATGACAATGGCGTTTTGTGTATAGTGTGTGTCAAGATGTCCATAAAATCTGCATTAACCTGGCGGGAAGTATAACGGTCATATTACCGTACCATATCTTACTCGGCATCGTATCACACAAATATTTATTAATAATTCGTGTTCGTATAATATTATAATATATTATGTAGGCACACACGGCGCAAATCATTGACCCTTATTACATTAGCGATCACGGTTTATTGGAATCTAATCAGAGGCCTGTAAAGTATATATATATATATATACATATACAAATTAAGCGTGTGGTTGTATCACGACGTTTGAGTAAAAACCTCAACCGATCAAAGATTCTAACTTAACAGATTTTGAAAAAAATTACCATGGCGTTCTAAATCCTATAAACAAAACATTTTTATCGTATACGATAATATGTAGTATATACGTAGAGTATTTTTAACTAAATGTGTAATTCATAGTTTACTACACCAGTAGTTCTTAACCTGTTATCCACACTCTGCGTCCCGATGGGGATCTACGACACTCATATTCAGGCTATCGCTGTATTAGTCTTTCTAGTAATACACGATAAACTGATTCCAAACTATGGTTAAAGTTTAAAGCATTCAATAAACAGCTATGTATAATAGTTATGGTATAAACATGTCTAACCATTTGTTTTATAATTTTTTCTTAATGATTTCTGATCTGAAAATATTTTGAATTATTATAATTTAACTAAAAATTATTAGAAACATATTAATACGATAGTTGTTACCTATTCTCCGCGAGGATATTCTTGGTTTTTTTGGTTAGTTTCATAAGTTATTACATCTTCTGCACGCGCAGTTATTGTTGTAGAAGTCCACTTCAACAGTTGAACACGTTGGTAAACGAATTAAGTTTCTTAACGATACCCTATGAATACCAACGAGACCAAAAAACTGCATAATATACCCACGACAATATTAACGAAAATGTGGGTGTGATTTTTAAAGTTGCGCAAACTATAATGTATAATAATTATTAAAAGAAAACATGTGTTCTGACTTCTGATATTGTATCTTTGTTATTGTGACAAATTAACTACACTCTATGAATTAAACTTGTTACTTTTTTTGTTTCTAATAAAGGTATAATCTTATAACAACACGCTTATTAATAAAATAGATATTTGTTATTGATATTTAAAAAAGTAATTTTATATAGGTACCTATATTCTTGTAATAATTTATAAAAATGCTTAGGTCTTAAAATAATTTTAAGTTAATTTTATGAGACTTGTCTAATAATTTATTTTCTTAGAACCTAATGCAATTAAAAAAAAAAAATAATAATATTTAAAACAACAATAAAATAATTGTAATCATTAATTTTAACTTACCGTGTAATTTAAGCTAACATTGAAGAAATAGAATTTTGTCCTTCAATTTTAATTATTACTGTCAAGTAATCTAAATTGATGATAACAATCATTTTTATTTTTTTAACTACGAGAAAACTGTAGAAAACGTCAAATTTTTTGAATAAAAAACTAAAAGCATTGTAACAATAGTTTGTGTAATAATCAAATACATTTAAAAAAATTTAAAAATCGATTCAAAAACTTTTGTTATTTAACAAAGTATTATAGTTTTTATTTTATCAATATTATTTCTATTATACATTTTCATTAACGTACATCGATACACGTGCATTTGAATATATATAACAGATTTAACTTAAAAGAATATTTTAAAAATTTAGGGTAACTACGTATACCTATAGATGTTAATTAAGCAGGGATTAGAACGTGTAACTCCCCGGAAATTTGAATCACCCCTCAAAATCGAAACTTCATTTTAGAAATGTTATTATTATTATTATTATATTTTGTATTTCGATTATTCAAGCAACCATAAAAGTTCAACCAAATAGTTCACCTATGTCTCCGTATATTTTTTTGAATGCAATAAACATGATTAGGTTTTGATTGTTTTTACATAATTTATTAATATCATCAACTTTTAAAACGCATTAAACAAGTGAAAAAATTTAGATTCATACATAGAAATTATACGAATTCCTGGCAGTCTAATAACCTGCATAATTTGGCCCACTGACACGTTTGCCAGACACGTCGAGAAGTTTAGGTGCACCGGCCGTCAGCTGCCTCCAAGGCGCATTTCCGTGATTAGGTGCAGCATGTTACTACTATTTAACTAGTCCATTATCTAACCATTATAGGCAGTAAACACTAACCTAACAGTGTTTGTTGATTTCGGTACAATATAATATAAAATATATCCTAATAAACTAAAAATATTTTCTACGGGACAAATTAATACGGTTAAAAATTGTATCTTATGTTTTATTATACACAGTTAACTTAAAATACAATATTATATTCATTTACGAATAGTTGAGAAAAAAATTAAATTAATTAATTTATATGACGTTTAGTTTTTGATCAGATTTTGTGTATCTGTTTGTGGTGTGAATAGGTCACAGACCACAGTGTCATACGCCTAACTTTTATATTATTGTAATATTATGTAGGTATTAGGTAATGACAACCATTCGTCTATGCCAAAATTCTATAATTTATTTAATACCATTGTTTGATGGCCATACTATAGGTAGGGAAAACTGTAAAAAAACATTTAACTGAAATGTACAAAAAATATTTTGTGAAATTATACACAATAAACTAATTTGTGGTGTAAAATCAGTGATCACAGCGAAAATTAACGTTCTAGCAAACTATGTTCCGTAAATTTAAATATTTAAATTATTGTTTATTGTTCACGTGGAAAACTAGTAAATTCGGTAAAATTCAAAAGCTCTAAGTTTGTTAGTCAGTATATCTCATAATAATGTCTACGTATATAATAGACGAGAACGGTTAAAATTTTATTTCTTGAAAAGTAACTTTAAAAAAATAAAAATAAATTATTAACTTATATACCTGCAGCAGACATTTTTGATTGCAAAGTCTGCGACATCTTACCCGAACATAAAACTAATTCTCGTGATTTGAAAATTTTAAGCAATAAAATAATCGATTCATGATTGATTAACGTCTTATTCTTACGTACAAAATGAATTCTCAAGGCACTGTATAAATGTATGTACAAAGAATTCTTAAATACAATAATGTAAATATATAATTGTGTAACTAATGACCAAGTTATATAATATTTTTAATTGTATTCACATATACTTGCGTAGCATTGTATACAGTTCGTAGTATTATTCGTAAAATCAATTATTAGATTAATGCGTTTAAGTGCTTGAAGGTCTTTAGATACTGATGTATAATTTTTGTTAAAAAATGAACGTGCTTAAGATTTTAGGTACCTTTAGGTATACGTAAATAGGAGTACAATAATTTTTTCGTTTTTCATTTGGTACAATCGTAATAATCGTAGGTGAAAGAAGTATATGAATGTAATTGGAGGAAGTTTTCAGCGTGATTGCAGTTAACGACTATATGAGTAGGGAACAAAAATAAAAAATAGGCATCATACTTAATATACTATATTGTATGGTGTCGAAAGATAAAGCATCTAGTTTCGCTTTGATTAGAATCTAAAAATATATTTTAAATAATTAACATGTAATTTAATACTTAACTTGTTCTATTGAAACACAGTATTCGGATCCAGTCAACCGGTAAATCTCATTCAGAATCTCTTTTGCAACACAATTTCATACCAAATATATTAATATTGTATTCGTCAATATGATGCATATTATACAATATAAGGACCGGCTTAAAAACCTGTTTTATTTTTCTTAAAATCATAACTCCTACAGTGATAATCCTCGACTCTTGTCGAAATATATAATGATATTATAATATAATTATTAAACAGCTAATTACTCGAATTTTATTAATATTTCTAATACTTAATTCGAATTATATTTATTTATGTTGTTTAATAGTTTTCAGAATTGTGGTTGACGTGTTTAAAAATTCACGATTGTGTGTTTCCTAATAAGGCACATATTATGAGTGAAAAACTTTAACTTTATTCAAATTGGCCGACACACCATTATAATATTAAATAAGTTAACGGGTAGCAGGCACATAGCTATTAATATTATAAATAAACTATCACTATGTCGTAGAACGTTTAAAAAAATGCCTTTTTATAATTTAATGAGATCCCGCTCACCGCTTCGCTCCGATTAGAATGTTAAAAAGAAAAAAAATTATGGACGTTTTAGTTAGACGTGTACTCTGCGGTTGATAAACACTTCGCATCTATATAATATAATATGCAAACCTTATTATTTACGTAATATTTTACTGTAAACCATAGACTGCAACAAATACTGAGATACGGCCTATTTATTCCTTTAACGGTCGTCATTTCAAAACATTCACACGTATTTGAAATAAAATTTTAACAAAATAGGTGTTTGGTGATATATTGAATTTTTATTTATTTAAAATTTATTAGATACTTTAATATTTATTTATTAATTTCAAAACTAATGAATTAACAATGCTATAATTATAATATTATTTTAGTCGTTCAAACATCGGGACATAAATTACGATCTAAAACGTCTTGAAGGATTTCCTGAAATAGAAAAGGACTATAATTGTCTAATAAGAAGGTTGGGTAGGATGATAGCTTATTATGAAAAAATTTTCAACAAAACTTATGTATGGCAAGAAAATTACCAAACTCTGTTTAAAATTGATTTATGGGAAAAAAAATGTTATAAAAAAATATTAGTATTTATAATTATCTTTAAATAATTTTTAAGCATCTATATATTTTTTAGTCAAACTCGTTTTTTTTTTTTACCGAATTCAAATACATATTTATAATTTAAGTATTAAACATCTTAAATAATTCCCAATATATATATTCATAAGTGTACCTACTTTAATATCTACTTTAAAAAAGTATATTTTACAAGGCTGCGTTCGGGAGAAGTTACTGAAAAGTAAGTAAATCGAATGACCCGTTAAAAGTACTAATTTCAATAACCAAGAAAAAAAATAGTTTGGTCATATTTTTAAAATGATATCAATACAAAACCCTCATAACATAACACAATAATTTATTACGATGGACAATCATAATATTAATTTAATGAATTATGAATTATGATGGAGAATGTTGAATGAAACTTTATGTTTTATACATATGTTTTACAGTAGCTATATCATATGTATTATTAAAATATAACCATAAATCGAACACACCAAATTCTCAGAAAAACAACCAGTTATTACGTGAATTATATTGCAAAATATTAATATTTGAAGTAATTTACACTGTAAATACATGTACACGAATCAACCTTTTTAAATCTAAACACGTAATCTGTAATAATTAAATATAATAGCAAAAACAATTAGTTTTGTTTCAATTATGTAATTTGGTATAAACGTCAAGTATAATTTTTTCTCTAGCTGTAGGTGTTGCCAGTAATAATATCAACACAAGTAGGGACGTAGGGTTGTGTATAATTATAATATGGTATAATGATTATTGATATTTTAAAATACTTTTTTAACACGTACATGACATGGTTTTAACGTTACTGAATGTAAAAGTGTACCCACGCGTTTTTAATAGATGCTATCTGTCTCAACTTAAATACTTAAAACTTTGTCCGACTACTGAATATTATTACACATTATATTATATTGATCAAATTATTAGTGATTCATGTATACATATATATTATATAAGGATGTTTAGTATTTAAGACACTTTCAGTGGTTTGATAAACATAAAAATGATTGGATGTGATAAAGTGATAATTATGATCTACGAATACATTGCTATACCTACCCCTCCCATTTATTATTTCTACCACGCGTGACACCAAACATCCTAAATGGTTTTTATTAAATGATATCTCGATCAAAGTATAAACTTTACAGCAAATGAGGACATGAGATGCAAAGCAAATGATTTTTAAATTTTATTTTTATTTTCTTAAGAGTTAATCTAATTTACACATAAAGTGCATAAGTATAAATGAAAAAAAAAAAACTGAGATTGTATGAACAAGAGATGGGAGAAATGGTTGTGATGATTTTAAGATGATGTATATGTTTTTGTGTGCATCACGATATGGTATAGTAGAAAAAATACTTTGATCTTAAACTTCGAAGGGGATATCTCATAGAAAATTGGAACAAAAGGATAACGACTTTAACTATTGTGTTATAATTGAAAAATATTTGTCATGAAAATTTGATGATTTGAAACTTTTACGTATATTATTATATTTTATTTACACAATGACAATTTCAAAACATTTAAATATATTTTTGGATTATTGTCTAAAATTCATATTCTGTACTAATTTAATAATAAATAATACATTTCTATAACATGTTAATTATTACGATTTTGAGGAACATTATTTATCATATCCTTCTTTTTTTTTTTTTTTTAAATTAGGCATGCCAAAAATAATTTGTATTTATGTTATTACTTCTGAAGTTTAAGATTCTTTAAAAAACTATTTTATTGCTACGCCATTGATTCTACAACAGTACAACAATGTGCAATCTTAAACGTGACGCACTGTGCGAGTAGAATCTATAATACAAGTTTCGAACGTTGACCAGAGACGGACTTTGTATCAATAAACGATAAATCTTCCCACATGATTTACGTGATTTTATCCATACAAACCAAATTGTATATCACGAAATTCATCACTTACTAATTATAATCGACCGGCCGTTTAAAAAAAACATACCGTTGTTAGAGTTTTTATATAATATAAGCGTTCAAAACTAGGATACGTATTCTTTTTCACAACAGTTTATTATTAATAAAGGATAATTTTAAAATAATTGAAAATAATGCTTGCATTTATAGCAATTTTTTAAAGTGGTTCAATAATAACACTATAATATTTCGGTACCTTTTATATTTTTTTAAATTCTCCGTAGTGTAAACTCCATGTGAATTAAAATAATAATTAAGATGACACTATATTTACATACTTTAAATTTAGACCAAAAATTAATACTATAATGATTATGCATTATAAAATTGAAGTATGACAATTTTATACGTGTTTATGTCAGATAAATGAAAATATTTATAAAAAAAATTAATTAGTATATAGCTATACACTTTAATGATCATGCTTAATGAAATCGAATACATTCATTTAGAACTACAGTAATATAATTACATACATATTTCCAATTTTTCAAATATTATTAATATTAACATTGTTTATTGGCTATTTTATATGGTATATTTTTATGATTAATTAACATTGTATATTTCAAAATGTATTATAAGGAAATTAATTGAGTTAAAATACAATTTGTCGATATATAATATAAGTGTACTCATTACTTACTATTGTACACTAAAATTATATGTACATTACACAATTATATATTATGAATAGGTTCGGTTAGTTATATTGAAAGATATAGAATTATGCAGTTGATATACTTATTATAGGTACCTACAATAATTAACCTTCCACCCAACGAAAAAAACTAACGTATTTTCCAGTCAAGTAAGTGTTTTTTTTTTTTTTTAGTTTGTATTAAATAATATTATAGTACCTTTATTAGTCAGTTTTATATCAAATTAAATTTCATTATTTTGATTAGTCATACTAAAACAAATTGGCTAGTCGGTGTAAACATGATTCGCTAATTTTGAGATTCACGGTTGCGAATTCACCTCAAGCCCGCTCGATTAATTACAACATTGATCAATCGTAAAATTCATCGAAAATACATCGCTAAAATAGACTTTAATTTAATTAAACAGCTGGTTGGTGATCACGCAATGGAAGAAAAATGATTGACAATAAAGTTATGCAAATATTTGCAGCACACGTCATTTGAACCTAAATTTAACTGATTGAACAATCTCAGTACTGTATAATATTAGGTTGAACACCGTCAAACACATTAACATGTAATATTGTAATATTTAAAAGTGTAATTGTAAAAGTGTTATAAAAGTGCACCAACGTCGAACACCAACACTATATCAAACATACGTAATAGATTTTAAAATTAAAATCGATTGCATAAACTGTACCTATACTTTTACCACGTTTACTTTAATAATAATTCGTTTTGATCATAATATACTAAATATTCTACTCTGTGACAACATAATATATGGTTCAATCCTCTTTATTAACCACTTTTTGGAATATCATAGATCCAATAATTTTCCGTGCATCGAACTCCTTAAAAATAAATGAAAAACAAATATTAAGATGTAATTACATCTCACAGATTAGTTTATCATTTCCCGCCAGTCATCATTTTTGTGTATAGTATATACTATATACCAATAAGTGGAATGTTTTGAAACTGGAGAAGTTAGTAACATTATGTCAAACATGTTTAATGCGTCAGAGATATTTTGAAAATTAATTTCCTTTCAATGTACTCATATATATATATTTCGTAAAAATTTGATTTTTGTTTTTAATCTGAGTAGAAAGATAATATAATTTGACATTAATATCAAATGACTAAGTAAAAGTTAAAATAATATATAATATCGTGTATAGATATCTGGTATATTATAAAGTATACTATACATTAATACGATAACTGCATTCTAATGTTGAGAAATATAATTCTAAATCGAATCAGTACTATGATTCGCGAATTGAATTAGAAAAAAACCCAGTCTCTGATATTTTAAATGGAAAATCTTGCGAAAGCCAAAAACTAATCACCATCGAATAAACTTGTATTTTATTAGTTATCTATGCGAAAAACACGTGAATGGTACAGACAGGATACGATTTACTTAGGTCATGGATTATCGCGACGTGTGTATGCTTTTCCGTATAACGTCCACAATTTAAAATTAGACCGCAAATAGTTGTTACACAACTTCTTTAGAACTGTTTATCGAAACACTATTATGTGGTATGTCTGACCTACGTCCATAGGACTGAAGTTAAATGACGATAATGACGATAATTATAGGTTTTCGGACTACGACGACGATGACGGTTTCTCGTAGGTATCACAAAATGCGATATTATCATTTGGCTTAACCCTCGTCCGAGTTCAGCTGTAAAGCCATTGCACTGCTGTCGTAGGCTTCGAGTACTATACAGTAATTCGAAAGTCTTGTCTGTCTGCACGAGGCACGGTTATGTTGCATAAGAGAGCTGGTGTTTTTACTCTGATTTTTGCCATACGGTTATATTGTATTGATTGATCACCCGCCCACATTAAACGGACAATACGCACACGGGTAAAAGTACGGTTGTACGAATAACGCGTGTTACACACGGTTTTTAATAAAAACCATTTCAGGGTATGTTGTATTGTGTACTATGAATATTGTATATATAATATATATATCACGAGTGACACTGTATAAATATACGAAATGCAACTTGTATCTAAATATAACAAAACGAATTGAAAAAAAGTCAACTACGTTATTAGTATATATGAGGTACTGTATAATACTAAAAAATAAAATTATAAACGGATGCTAATAAATTATTCAATTGAAAAATGATTCGTGTACAAGTCCTTTGATCAAAAAAAAAATAAACGTTTTAATATGATTTAACGAAGCTCATTAAAATCAGCACAATAACAATAACAATGACAATAATAAAATGAAGACATTATGTATAACAAAATATTATAAAATAAAAATGAAATAACGAGATTCATGCATTTTTTTTTCGTTTCTCGGTACTTGAGGGTTTTTTTTATTCTAAACATTGCTCCATCGGTGTAACACACACTAAGCGTTTAACACCAACGATTTTCTCGGTTCAAATCTTTCCTATATGTGGAAAAAATAACATTGGCAAAAAATATTGGCATTATCATTATAAGCATGAAATAATATTGGTCCCTTCTATACTGAGTACTGACCCATATAATCTATGTTTTTTCCACGTTTATGTTTACTAAGGATTTTATTTTTCACTCGTCATGTTTAGGTTATATACATACCAACGCCGTATTCTATAAAGATAACCAAAATTGTTATTGTTATTAGTATTATTTATTATATTATTGTATATTATTATTATTACTTTTATATTAAGGAAAAAATATTATTTTAAATGAGTTTAAAATATAAATACGGCTTAAAATAAGTTAAAATTTAAATTATCTAGGTAAAAAGATTAAAATTTACATTTAATTTTTTTTTAAATGCTTTACTTATAAATTAAGCTGATAACAATTTTTTTATGCTTTTAAATAATTTTTCGCTTTGTAATAAATATTAAAACACCTACGATATCAAATAGGTATTCAATAAACAAAAATACATTTTTAAATCCGATTTTTAAAATATACCGAAAATCATCGTTTGCAAATTAATAAATATATATTATAAATAATAATATTTTATAAATTATGATTATATATAGGACATGGTATTATTATTATCATATTATTTTTTTGAACATGCTAAGACTTCTTTTTTTAATGAATTCTTATGTAGGTACGTACTTAAAACAATAATGCCATGCTTTCAATTTTGGTAAATAAATTATTGCGCTCACCTCTTCCTAATTATGCGTATAATATTAAATTGTATTTCAAAAACAGAATGTAATAATAATTATGATATACCATATTAATTATTATTCCACTTGACAATATAATACCTACTTTTAAATATTATAACAATTATTACGAGAAAAACGTGTTCCTATCATCACTCATCAACTTTTCGACCACTTTTGGATTTGAGCGATTCTCCGGCGTGCATCACGTTAACCCGCCACGTTGTATAGTATTGTTGCGTCGATTAAACACTCGACAGTTCCGTTTACCGTCGAAATCCGTCATCAAGTTTGACTTGACCGCATGTTTTGTACCCGCCTACAATCGAACGCATTCAACCTTTGTTCCAGTTATTCTTCAACGTTCAGGCGTTATCCTGCTACCGTACTTTTAAAATAATTATTAACACGATGAAAAATATTGCAGACCGAAAACACGAGTAATATGGACGTCTAAAAGTCACGATTCAATCGACAGATAAACAACAACGGTATGTATTCGCCGACTTATCGTGTTTATACGTTCTCCCAGATTGTTATTGTTTCTTACCGACCTTTAAAAAAATGTTCTCCGTGATCTCCAGTCAGTCAGTCCACAGCCACCGATACCGTAATTTTGGTACCACGAGCGTTTACCGGTGACGTGAAAAGGTCGTGGAGGAGCCTCTGCGACACGGCATGACCACACATGACCGCCGAACCGCACCGCGGGCCGATAATCAGTTTGGTGGTTTGCCGTCATTCAATTCACCGAATACCGTCACATGTAAATCATGTGAACCACTCTTTCCGTGCTATTTATAATATTGTAATTTACTTTACTCTTCCGTATGACATTATATATGTGTTCACGTTATTTAACCTGCGTTACAATATTATCATATACATCCATCGTCATTAAACAGAGAGACTTTGTGTATACAATTTATTTATTTATCAGTACAATATTGTTTCGCCTCTGTCTAACCACTCAAACTGTTATACTGAGACCACCGTGCAGCATGGATGACAGCGTCAGTGTATCAGCAAAACATCGTTCATAACAACAGCTTAGGAAATCGGATACGCGTGTACTCGTATTTAATTTTCTAAGTAACTCAAAAACATCTAACTTGTTTTATGATTTGATCGCTTTTTTCATAATTCCCACCAATGACGAATTATTATAGCCGTTGCGCTTTTTTTGTGTGGTTGAAGAGATTTTCATTTAGGATTTCCGTTTGTTGGCGCTGTAGCTGATTCGACGGGCGTTTTTGACGATTCCACATTCACTGCGTCGGATGTTCAACGGTGGCATTGTCCAGTACGAATGTTGCAACATACGATGCAATATGATTTTCACAAGTTCGAAATAATTTTTTCATTCGGACATCGGCGTATGTATGGGCGAATATAACGCTAACATAATGTGTGTATAACTATTTATATTATATTATATAATAATTTATATAACACATGTATATAGCAACCGAGTCGAAATATAATTTATAATTTCGAGATCATACTCACGTGCGATAGTACATTTTACCGGACTAATGGAACAAACGTTACTTGCAAAAACTAAAACGTCGAAGATACAATAAAGTGAGGGATAGACAGTAGAAAAGAAGTAGAGTTATCCCAGAAAGCTTTGTAAAATAAAAATAAAAACCACGCAAATCATAGAAAGAATTTGTACGTGGCGGCTGTATATAGACACAACAAATTGTTGCGGTGCGGACAATAATGTATTAATGCGTTTCTGAACCAAAACCATGACTTTCAAATGTGTAAGACAATTCGATAATTCGCTAGCACGGTCGCAGATTCACGTTGATTAATTTCCCGACAAACGATCCAGAAGATATAGTATAGTTATTAGATTATTGTCGAATTTGGAGTGGTTCATCGTCGTATAATTCGGGTACACCGGCTTAGTACTTATCGTACCGAATATAATATAATAATTGTGTAAACACAAGATCATACTAGGTCGTGTTTTTTCTCGTATACGTATACATACATGTCCGCCTGATTTTATGATAATAACCCTTTATTCGTTTTTCTGGCATAAATTTCAAATAGTGTACAATAAACTGTTTGTGAATACAATATGGTGAAAATTAATAGTTTTATTTTTTAAACGTTTTTATAAAAAATCGGTTCTCGTAAAAAACAATATGCATAATAATAATACCTCTGCCCCATAAACAGCGGATTAAAGGAATAATTTTTCGAAATCATCACTATAATTAGGAAAATAATGTAGGTATACCGATTGGGATGTATTAACAAATCACACGTTTGCGGAAAATGTATACACCTTGGACCGTGAAAATATGCGTTTCGTTTGTTGTTTCGATGCCGATAATACCGGAAATAATAATAATACAATAACCGCGGTGAAAAGTATGTGTGTACACGATGATAAAATTGTAATATAATAAACATATAGATGTGTGAATTGATACTATGCTATGTATTATATACACGCCGATTTGGTTCACTACACTCCAGCGACGCAGCCAAGTTCAAGATACAATATATACAGTACAGTTAGATCACTCCCTTCCCTACTACCCATGAGTGTGTAGAGAACGAAAAGTAGGCGTAGGTACGTACGGTCTATATTATATGACAATACATATATATATTATATACCAGAAGAGCAGAACAAGTGCGTCATCGTTAAAAAAAGGCTCTCGCGTGTGTAATGGGTACATGATAATAATATAATACCATCATCATATATACAGCTAGGTAAGTACGCGTGTATTACCGGCACCGGACGAAGACCGTGGGCTTTGTCGACAAACGGTCGATAAATAAGAAGCTAAATTAGGCGTTATTATATACGTATATATATAACATCGTCCGAGTCTTCGTCGTTAAATCAGTACAATATACGATAATTATTAATTATTTTGTGTGTTTGAACGTGGGTAAATGTGTGTTGCAAAGACAATATATGGTACAATCGGTTCGTTATACATATAATAATAAATTATTTGTGTGGTATATTACCGAGAATTAATAAGTTAATGATATTTTTTAAATTAGTACAAGTTTAGTTTACGAATTTGTTTCAGCCAAGTCACTTGCTATTTTAAATGCATAAATTAAATTAGTAACATAAATATCACTAGGTAACTTAATGTAACTGTCTTAACCTATTATATTATAAAAGTTCAAAGTTCCGAAAGTCTCATGCAAAACCTCATGAAAATACTAGCAATATTATTCGATGAGATAATTTTATGATTTTTCAAAAAAAAAAAATCAACTTAAAAATATCCAATAGTGCTGTTATTAGAATCATAAATTGCTTGTTTAAACGAATAATAATAACACGCCACTATTCATACTGCTCCGTGGCGGACGTGACAAGAAAAGTGATCAAATTAAATGTGTGTAGCAGCTTTATAATTCTATATAAGTTTATGACTGTATCATGTCTGCCATTAAGCTTTTTTACGTAAATACCGCGAAAAAATTATAATTTATGATAGTTTTTATCGAATACGTTATTCTTTTAATAATAATATCTTAACGAGAATAATTTTAAAACATCCACGGGGTAATACTCGTACATCGAGAATGTAATTTCAAGTTTCAACGCACATCGAAATCATAAAAATAATAATAAATATACATTTATAATGCGAGTTCCGAAGTAGCGACGCAGTGTATCGTCGTAAATTATAAAATACGTACGATAAATTTACAAAATAGGCACAAGTGAAGAACCTTTTATACACATATCGAAAGCAACAAACGTTTAGGGACGTATAATTATAAGTATACGCTCAGTAAACTGTAATGTGTGTGTAGACTTGGCGTAATTGTTTTACGAGAACAGCTTGTCGCGTAGAGTTTGTTGTATGTAAATTTTTACTGTAAACAAATAAATCTTAACCACATTTAATCGAACAACACTGAATACCGCTTTTGAATGAATAAACATAAAACTACATTGCCCATTATTACACCCACGTGAGTATATACACACAGTGTCTTATATCAATTGATTATTTTATGTATAATATATGACTTCGAGTCAAACAAACAACAGATGCGATTTGTTATGAATTCGTGTTACGCAGTACGGCCAGTGCGTAAGGTTGCGCCAATGATAAATTTGTTCGTAATACGAGTATTATATTATTGTATATGAACTTTGTACACACGAAATACCCATAAAATATAAACTATTACGAACACCCACAGAAGAACCAAATAATATTATGACAGTATTTTATTATATTTTCGAAACGGTAGGAAATCACGTGGCTTGTATAAAAGCAACAATTAACGAATTTAGGTATATTAAAAAAAAAAAAAAAAAAATCACGTAGAAATCGATTTATTGTTATTTTTTTTTTATGGCAGAGCGAGGGGGTAGAGACATGTTAAGAAATTTTAGTAATTTAAATAGTCGTAAAATTTCAAATTTGTTAAATTCTACTAGGAATAATATAGAAATAATACAGCGGACGGGCGGTTGAAAATTAATAAGCAGAAGACTTCTTAAGTTGACGTATTACTTAAGACGTCATTACAATATATTTTCAAATATGTATATATTTTAACAAGTAATTATAATAGTATCGTACACGTACCTATTTATTTATATTTTCTCTTACATTACATCGACGCACGTCCATTACATCTTTTCAATACCCGCGCTAATATCTAAAGTAAATTTACTTTTTAACATTAAAAATTAACTTAACCTTAAATTTCGTATTATATATTTGTATCACGTCTTTTTTTTTTTATTATTATTAACGCGTAAATTAACCGACTAAAATTAGCCTTGAAGGCTGCAAAGGGGAGAAACAAATTATTATATGACTACGTACAGTATCGTTTATCGTTGTGGCTCGTGAAAAACTTCCGTAACAATATGACATGCAGTCTTACAACAATATTATAATTACTGATACTACAAACACAACAATATATTAAGCAATAATATATCGTTGAAGTGAAATGAAAACTGTATATTAAGTTGATGTTCGTTTTTATATTTTTCGCACACTACACGCTAACGAAAAATAATAATTCCCATCATTATAAATTCATTAGCCGATTCTTAGTATAATGTTAAAACAAATTTTCTTTTAGCAAAACAATTATTATTCTCGTAAAAAACTACAAGGTTATTGCAAAAGTTGTAAAATAACTAAACAAATCTTTACGTTTATTTTTATTTATGCTGTCTTTAATGTTATTAATCATACGCAGGAAAGCGGGAAAACACAGTGATTAGTATAATGTTTAGTCTGTATAATTTTTCAAATTTTTAAATTTATCTAATTACTTAATTGGGTAAATTATTTCTAACGTACGTTTTATTTTTTGATAATATGCAAATTATACATGGATCTTCAACTCAATGTTAATGGTATATTTGCACATTAAATTTAATTTAAAGGTCAATAATAATAATTATTGTTTAAGATAGATAGTTGGATAATATTATGTAAGATACATATTCCAAGATAATATTATTTTATAACGTTTACTTATTTCAAAATAAAAATAAGACTGTTGGAGTATTTTTTTTTTCAGTGCTATTTTTATAAGTTGTTTGTAGTAAAATTATTCTCCTTTCTACGTACAATTTTAATTTTAACATTGTAGTATATACATACAACAATATCTTTCATATTTTTAAAATATCTTACAAATATTTGAAATATTACAGTACAATAAGTTAGGAAAGTCACTGTGCTGTATAGGGGATATGACTGGTATGATACATGAGTATACTTCATTATTTATTAGGTCACTCAGTCACCGTAAACAATTTGAATTCAATGATAAATAGTTATAAAATAAAAATATTTCTTCATGTGAATTTAGTTTATTCATTCATACATTTTATAATATTTATGATTAGGATTATGTTTGGTTGACTTTTTTACATTTATAATCGTTCTTTTTTTTTATACACTGTCTAGTGTTTATAATAGCAAGTCGTGAGTGAAACTGTTACTGTTACGATATTATTTAAGGGATTTATATAGGCAATTTCAACGACATTTAATAAAAATAAAAACTAATTAATTTTATATCAGTAGTAATACTTTTATGTTTTAATTACTGTGCATCTACACAATGTACGCAAAAATCATGCTTGTTATACTTCTAATATGATAATATTCAACTAACATCTAACAGAATATTGTAGCAGATATTAGTTCTATAGTCAATTTTGATAAAATCAATTAGTATGTAAAAAACTAAAAACTAATGAATTATGAGTACTATAATGGAGTTAGCATATTTTTTACAAAATTTTTGAACGCGAATTTTATCAATAAATAATCACTTATTCATATTCAAACCTTTATGTTAAAAAATATACATTTATATTGAAACCTTCAATATCTAGATTCTAGATAATAATCTGTTATTTATTTATTTATGTCTATAAAGCAGACCAAAATCTAAGAACTACAAGAACTAACTAAACATACAAAACAACAAGTACTAAAGAGTTTCATCCGAGAGACAAAAATATTTACATAAAGTTGGATGGTTATTAATTGGTAAAACGAAGGAATGGATGATTGCGAGCGTAGTTCATTATATAGAATGAAATTTCAAAGGGAGTATGATTGTGTGATAATAAGAAGCCTGAAAATTCATTTATAAAAGCACCGAGGAGGGATGACGATATTATTGAATATTATGACACTTATATCGTTGTTAATCCGAAATTTACGGTAAATTAAAATTCTTTCGTATTCTTTTGAATTCGTACAGCGACCATTACTCTCAAAAGTCCTCTATTTTTATATCTATATAACACGAGTAGTCTATAATATTTTTATGCAAGTTATCGTGTTTATAGTACTAAGTATCACTAACATAGATTAATGATTTTTAAGAAAACTTAATGCGTGTAAATAGCACGAACCGGTAGATCATAGGACGTATATGAAGACAGATTTATTCAAAGTAAACACACGTTGGTACTTAGGTGTACTTACATCACGTTTTATATTATAAATATAATTTAGATTAATCATAAAGTGAGATATTATCTCGAGTAAATAATCAATTAGCGAGATCTAACACGAGTGCAATATGCTTTTTTATAAATGTTATATATTAATAATTATAATAGTAATACCTACAATTATAATTGTAGTACCTACAAAAAAAGTCTATAAAATTGCTTTAAATTGTTATCATTGATAACAGTCAACCAAATCGTCGTATCGGCACGTCGGTAGGTAATACAATATTATGAACAATATGCCGGTGACAGTGCACCGTTGTACACGATCACGTATAAAGTCAAATAAGTCAAATATTGCGAATAAATGTGTGTTTTGAAAGTGGTCAAACTCAATATCGTTAGCACGCACGGTGCGCTGTCCGTTTACACTGTAAAATCAATATAAATTTGTTGACTTGCGGGCGATAAAAAAAAAAAAAAAAAAAAAAAAACACGATTCAAAAGAGAAAAAGTGTTAAAAAGACTTCCACGACAACAATAAAAATTAAAAACATAATATATTAAGTATAACGACGTGATATGGACTAGTCGGTGAAATATGTCTGTTCGCTATACGAGTGCGTGCAGGTTCCGCAATTCACCGTTATACATAATATTACTATTATTATTTATTATTATATTGTATTCCTAACCCGCGACATTAATACAATACAATCGTAATGAAATATCCCTTCACCGGTGTCCACGGCGGCGGCGGCAGCGATCCGAATGACAAGACTTACGCGGGTACATAATAATAATAATAATATGATATAATATTATATATATGACTGCTAGCTGACTGCCGAGAATAATAATAATATTATTATTATCAACGTGTCCGGGCCGCGAGATAAATCATAATAATATAATATTATTATTATCGAGTTGACCATATTACATTATTATTATTATTATAATTATTCAGCAGCGGCACGAACTCTGCTGCCGCTATACAGTACATACTACAAATATACATATATATATACATATATATAAGTTTATACATATACACGCCGCGTTATATTATAATATACGTGCGAATGACTCGTTACGCAACGACGACGTGTAATTACATCTTTATGGAACTATCGTGTGTGTAATTGCATAAGTCATGGCTACTATAATGTGTGTGTGTTTGTTAGTGTAGGCACCGCGGTCGTCGTCGAAAAGGATTGCGAATGTTTTTTTTTCTTTTTCCACTCGTCCGTAGACATATACTCGTACAATGGTCGAGCGTCTACGTCGCCACCATCGTCATTAAGATCATCACCACCATCATCGCCGTCGTCGTCGTCGTCGTCGTCGTCGGCTATCATATCTGCACCTTTAATGCGTTATACACAGCGATCACGACAAGAGCATGCACACGTGTACTCGTGAATTATATATAAATACAGTTTATACACAATAACAAAATATGCACGTGTGTTTGAAATACTGTGTTTTTTTTTTTTATATTTTTGATGTGCACACGCGTGTAATGTACATTGTAGTGTGGTTTTCCCGGTTTTTCGTGTGCCGATCAGAGCCGCAACACTGCTGTGATGGGCTTGTTACTTGTTGCGGTATGTAACTTGTGGGCGATGTGAACTTTCTGTTCACAACAGACACGGCTCGATTTGTTTTTTATTCAATCAGTATTTAGTACTGATCTTATTATACCTTCTGAGTTAACTATATACATGTTATGAATTATTATAGTATTACGCGTATTAAATACAATCATGTTACAAGAATATAGGTATAAAATATTAAAGCAACCCGCTTGTTTTTTATGGTTTAAACTCAAAAGCATGAAAATGGAATTTGAAGATAGCAAAAATTCAAAAAAGTTGTACGCGTGCACCGAATTATCTCTAGTGTCGACACAGGAAGTTTTGATATATCAAATCGAAAAGTTTCAAAAAAGTGATTACATATACCATACCTAGTTCCCAGTTGGAAAATAAATGGGGTCTGTTTTCCATTTATGGCTGAACTAGCTAAAAAATGTCTGCAGACATAGCTATATCGGTATCAATAAATGTATATCCCCTGAATAAAGTTTCAACAGCTGGTCGTCGAATAGAAAAACAGAGATCTGACTTGAAAAGAAATACAGTTGATGCTTTGTGTTCTTTTGTGATTATTTAAAAACATGCAATTTAGATTGACATCCTTAGCAAATTTTAAATATTTATTTTTAAACAAATCACGCGTACAAATAATATATCATATTCTTAATATTCAATTTAATACAAGAATGAAACAATGAATAATTCATGTTGACAACTTAAGTTAACTTTTAATAAAATACATAACATTTAAATTTATAAAATTATTTCTTTTTACTCTATCAAATATTTATTTGGTATAAACATTTATACGTATCATTATCATGATTTATAAACAAATAATTAAGAACTTTTCAAGTCAAGATTTTTTGATAATTTTTTATTCGTATTTTATTCTTGGAGCCAGAGTGAACTTTACTCAATTAAAATATTTATGAACTACCAATGCTAAGATATTTTTGAAATTTGAGGTGAGCTTTTAAAAATATACTTGGACTAGGCAAAGGTCGTCATTAACTCAATTAAACACAATTTGAGCTAGGCCACTTTTTGAAAATAATTTTTTTGTTAGACGATTTAATTCTTAATTGTCGAATTGGTTCCCGCAAGCTTTCATGATAATACAATCTTGTTAAATTAATTCTTCAAGTTACTATGATATTATATTCAATCAGCAACAATTTTCTTCCTATTTTATACAGAATTAGGATGGTATAAAATTATTATAGATTTATAAAATATTTCATACTTCAAACACTATCTAGAATAACTATTATAGGTATGGTTAAAAGTGTTGCTTGGTATAATATACTCATATTATACGTATACGTATTGGTCAATAATAATATTTTTTCCTTTCATCAATAATAACAATTAAGTGAAACTAAACAATTACTACTATACGCAAGTAGATATAAAATTATAATTATAATTTTTCCCAGATATCGTAAAATCTAATAAAATATTATAAGCTTATTGATTTGTATATATTACGTAACAATTGTAAACTGGAAAGTATTTTTTCGAGAATCAATTGGTACACTTTATTTGACCCAGGAACCAATTTCTTATTACCGGGCAAGGGTATGCTAAGAATTATCAATCCATTCAGTTTATAAATCGAAGCCCGGAAAATGATATCTCACGACACAAAGAATTATAATATAATAGTTTGAAAATAATCTCCAACTCAAGAAATTTTAATGAAAAAAAAACTGGTTTTTCTTAGATCGAGATAATTTAATGTCTCTAAACGAAATATTTTTTAATTAAAAACAAGTTAAGGTAAATTTACAAATTCAATGACGAAATTTGCACTTTACCCCTAAACAATGTAGTTATCATGTCCGTAGTTGTTTTATAAAAACTTAAAAAATAGTAAATTTAGTACTGTGGTATAATAAAATATGCATACAAATTGTTTTCATACAAGCGTATACACGTTTTTCTTGTTATGTTTAAAAACTTTTACAATTGCTATCAATAGTTGTCATAAATTATTATATTTGATATTTAATCTTATAAGTTATAAAAAAAAATAATAAATTGAGTAGCTTCTATCGCCATCAGTCACTAACACCTAAAAATTGAATCACACTATTTGATGATTTTATATTTTTTCGATTGAAAGTAATGCAATCTCAAACATTCGATTAAACCTAGTTTAGAAAATGTAATAAGTACTATAAGAAATAAATATGTCATTTAGAGCTGTGACCAGTACGGCGACAACGAGTCTTCATTATTGATGGACGATAATATTTAAATAATAATTATTGCAGTTCACAAAATGACCAGAAGTCCAGAAATAAGATTACTCGTTTAATATCATCAGTTTTTTTTTTTTTTTAATTATTATTTATATTATTTATAATATATTATTATTCTAATATTTACAAATCTAAAATATCACTTAGAAAATTACAATTAATAATAATAATATATATCAATGCATAAATTCTAATAATTTTTGTAGGTATACTTATACCACCTGTAGGATCATAGTTAACTGATATTTCGCGGGGGCGAAGTTAATAATAACTAAGTGTAGTGTTTATAACCTAATATTGATTATCTAAACAATATTGAACGCTTGTTTTATAAATTACACGACATGCCTACAACGGTACCATGCCGTTTTGCCGATCGGAGGAAATAATATTATATATCTAAAAACTGTGAAAACTTACAAGTACGTATTTGTTTATGAGTGCATTTTATATGAACGAATTCCATTTACACCAAGCGCATAATATTTTATGGTAATGTAGTAATGTATTATAAAATATTATATTATGGTGTATTTGCGATTGTCGAGTGAACGGATTAAATTTTTTAACGAGTGTACGAAAATAAAATTGTCCTCTACTTTCAATGCCAAGTAATATTGTCTTTAGTAGCCGCCACTATATATACGACCTTACATGTATGAAATATATAATATATGTGATAAAATTATCATTATTTTATATTATGCGGTTTTCAGGCGAACGCGAGCGCGCGCACACACGTGTCGTTAATTTCCATACGTTAATGGAGTTTCTCGAATGAGTATATGAATTATGCACACATACGAATTTCCGCTGTTTAAAATTCGGATTCGCAAACCTTGTAAACGAAATAATAATATTGTAATAATAATAATAAATAAAATCCGTAAATTGCAATTTGAGTACCTATACGAAATAAACAAAATATCCACAAATAATATTTTATTGTATAATAATTATTCTAGCCCACAAGGTTGACACCCAGAAAAGTTATACAGAAAACGCAGTATAACTAAAAGCAGTCTTTAACTATCTATTATAATTGAATACCATATGAATGTTTTTTCTAGGCATATTTTTTATGGAAATTGTTATTACAATCATATAAGTATAGGTATTCTTGTGATTTTTGTGAAATATATAATATAGTAATAAAAAACAAATTCCAAAAAATGATGTACTCCCCAATAAAGGCATGGGTGCATGCTTAAATCATTGATAGATAATCATTTTCGGGCTCTACCTCCACCACTATCGATACTATTTCTTTTATTTGTCTACGTATGTATACAATATTACCTAATAAATAATGATTCATAAATTATAATCTATAAATATTGTTAAATATATAGTATGTAAATCAAATCCGAAAAACTGTATAATTTAACACAAGTATAAAAATGAAACGTTTTTATTTTTATCAAATTTTATATAACTAATTTGTAAATTACAATATTTGTCATAAGTTGCGTTTTAAGTTTTGATTTATCGTACTGATATTTACCTTAATTGAATTGTGGTAACCAGCACTCAATGAGAGGTTAACCAACTTTCGGTATAGTTTTCAGGAAAGGGATAATGTTAATACGTCGTACCAACAGCCCACGTACCTGCGTACCATGATTTTCGTCATGAGTATACACGCGTAAATTAAAAAGAATTAATGTGGGTACACGCCGTATACCCTTCCAAGTTCCAATCCACTACATCACTGATTATCATTATGTTTGTTAAATTTATATTATGTAATATTTTTGTATTTTTTATAATATTTTATAATATTATTATTTATTTCATATAATGTTATAAAAAAAGCTCGATAGAACACAAATTAACTATGACTTTTTAAATCCTTTTTTTATATATTTAAAGAATTTTCGAATTTGTAAGTATTTTCTGAATCGGTTCTCGTTTAAAACTTCATCTAACCTACTGTATGGCCGAAAGTTCACTACTGTACTGAATGGGCAACCGTTGTGATTATACTTGACAATTTCCAACCTGTCAATAAAAATATTTAATAGATTGCGTAGCCAATAACCAACTAAATAACAATAAATAATAATAAAAAAAAAAAAATACAAGAGGTGTATATTCTTAAATTTGGTTTAAAATATTCCCAGGAATTATTATTTTTATAATAGAGTATTGGAAAAACAACACTAGTTATTTATAATTGTTCAGTCGTCGAAACAAAAACAATAATAACAAAATAAAATAAAAAGGTAGATAAATATTTATTATTATTTAATTAAATAGGTATAAGCAGTAGTAAGTACACAAATTCTATTATAAAATAGTATGCAATTGAAGTATTTTAGTACCTAACTCCCCTTTTTTTTTACTATGAGTTTCCAAGTCTCCCCTGACTTTATAATACTTTAATAACAATTACGTTGATGTACTTCCGGATACACACTATGCTTTAGTCTCACGTATATTATATAATCAAACAATGTAAATGTACATTTTCATATTAAATTTATTAAATTTAGTATAATAATAATATAACAAGTCCTTCGTATTGAGTAACGGCAAACGATCTACAATAATATAATATAGTATGTACAATGCATCATTATATTTTATTAAATAGAAATAGAAGTGAGTGATATTACAACGCAGATGTGATATTATCCTTAACTTATTTTACCACGTGGACTTTGTTTTCAGAAGGGAGTTTTTGTGTACCACAATAGTATTATAGCGTACAATGATATAAGTAGTGAAATAATAAGCGCTGGTCACACAATACCATACCGTTGATATGTGTGTGTGTGTGTGTGTGTGTTATTTAGTACTAAATACGAATGTATATCCATGTTATATAAATCATGAGCATACACAAAATTCTATTAAAAACGTAACGCGTGGTCAATAAAAAATATATTATAATAATAACGACGACGACAACAGCAACACAATATGTGTTTTGTAAACATTTTAATTAACACAGTTGCTGCTGTACTGGAGGAAAGTTGTTTCCGCCGTGACTTATGTTGGATAATATTCCATACTTTCGAACGCACATTTTGACCTTTTCGTTCTACTTACGAGCGATTAAAACTACAACAAAATAAACTAATTTTAAGAAACGTTCGCGCACCGTACCATAATGTTATCATTGCGTTTGACTTGAAATATTTTCGATCGTTCCGTCTACCGCACAATAGCGTTGCCATATTACATATTATTATTATTGTACGAATGATTTCGATACGTTTTATGTCGCGGCGCACCGCAATAATAGCGATATTGTTGTGCTCTGCGCTTGTGCGTATAATTTATACATAGAAGTGTGGCCGACGGCAGAAATGTCCGTCGATTGAACAATGCCCATAATCAGCGTGTTCACGAATATTAAAACGATATTAATGTGTGAGGTGTGTGTGTGTGTGTGTGTGGTAGTTGCTCTCCGGCGTGAAAGAGATTGGGTGAAATCTGCGGCGGAAACAATGGCATATTATAACTCGCGGGGCGTTCGTCGATAATAATCGTGTGTGTTTGTCGATTTCGTGTGCGGGTGATTACATGTGTATGTGTGTACAATAGGCGACGATCGTATAATAATATTATGTTGCGTGCGCGTGTGCGGGCGTAAAATAAAATTTATGGTCCAAAAAGTTTTGCCTAAACCTATGCGTAAATAGACCTATATAGAAAGTCGAGGGGAAAAATATCGAACCGAATACGAAGAAAGTGTTCGGTTACCGTCGCGTTTCGGGGTACCTACACACCATTAATAATAATGTATCAAAGTGGCGAACACTCGTGATACCAATAAGTACTAACCTACCTTTATTACACAAGATTATCTCCAAAGTGTTTTGTAGTATTATTATAGGTAAGTAGGTATATTGTTATTGTAGTGTGCTGTTCAAAGTGCTATAAAGATAATATAAATTATAAGTAATATAACGATAAATGATAAATAGACCGACGACAACTTTATATTAAGTACGGTGCCTTACCGGTTGCGCGTGGTTATAACACACGACCGAATGCTATAATAATTTGTCTTTCGACCTCAGTCGGCTATTTTTTAAGTATAATAAGGAAAAAAAAATGTCCAAGCAGATGCAATTAAAAACAGCTTTAGGCCGATCGTTGGCGGTAGATATAACGCGGGCGAAGTCATTATATTATATAGTATACGTCTTAAGGTGGATAACAATTTATAAAGTAAAATATGCACATGATTTGGGTTATGGGTGTATATATATATATTCATATATGGTCGGATAGGAATATTAATCGGCCGCCCGTATAAGGTGTTGTATGAAGCTGTGAAGGGTGCAAAGGATACATATCTATATGTAATGTTATATTTATATAAAAATATTTATAAGCATTGCGTAGAAAACCGTTTTTCACGCGTCATCAAATATCGAGTTAAAAAAAAAAAAAAATTCACGTTTCATTTTCACGCCCACGCGATATATTCGTCCTAGCCGCCGTCGTCGTCGTCGTCGTCGTCTCCTCGCTGCAGCACGGGACGCTAATTTCCCACGTCCGCCCGCCGGCAAACCCGTTTCCGACGGAGGCCGCCGCCGCAACTGAAAGTTGATTTTTCACGTACGGGTGTATACGTTATTAATTGGCCGTAAATAATTTTTTATTTGGATTCAAGGCGTCTCCCACGCGATCTTAACGACGCGCCGAACTACAGTACAATATATAATATGTGCTGTGTACGCGAGCACTGGCCTGCGTGTGGAATTGGCGAGGACACGGCTATATAATATATTATTGTTGTGCGACACGTCAATATTATAGCAAGTAGGTATATATGTTATTGTTTACACAATATTATATATTCGTATCTTCCATCGCGGTGTCATTATTATTTTTATTTTTTTTTTTGTTTTTACTTTTAGCGGAGCTACCCTATCATAATAGATCTGTTGACTAGTCCCATCCACCATTTGTCTAAATCGCGGTGCGTTTATTTTCTTCCCCGTTCTTGGAGCAGTACGAAAGCCCCGGCAATATTGGTGTTGCTACTACAGTTTACACACTCCTCGATTCTATATGCATAGTATACTTATCTTGGTATGATGCGTTCTAATAACCAGATCATTCGACGTTGTGATTTCCTTATCAATTATTATAATAAAACGAGACAATATTGTGACTGAGTGTAAAGTTGTGAGTAGCGGCGGTGAACTCTCCCGTTATAATATTCACTTAATTTTCAATTTTATATATAATAAAGCGCGCGATGTGGTCGCGAGTTGGGTTTTTTTGAATTAAATGATTTATCGTCGCTTTCAAATTTAGAGAAATGCCCGCGCCCTGTAGACACACCCAACTCTTGTATTTCACTTTTATTATATTATTAAAATATTAATCACATGCTGTAACGCGAAAACGACATAAGTTATGAAAAATCTCTGGTTTATTCGTTTTTAACAATCGACGTGTACGATATGTACACGAGGTCTATAAAGTTTTAACGATAAACCGAAAGTTATCAAGTACCAAACTGGTAAATATTATCTATATTATACCAGCGAACGCATATCGACGAGCTATAATATTTGTAAGACGATCTTTAAAAATACTGTATACGTGTCGTAATTACATGTATATATTATGTGCAATAAAATATGTTTAATGCATATTATGCTTAATATATTATAACATGACGTGGATATATTCTTGTATCGTGATCCAACTCTTTTAAATGTGTAGTGATTTTAAAAAAGGACATTTTATTCCACGTCCCTATAGTATATTGCGTTTTAATTTTCTCACATTATAAATCATAAAACGTTTTATTGTGTCGAAACACTCTTCATGAAATTACGATCAAATGAATGAAAAATATGTTCTCGTATATAATGTGTGGGCATGATAACAATTATTACGATTATTGAAGTCGTGAGATTTCTAGACGTTAAAGTAATCGCAGATAATACTATTACAATGCACAGATGTCTCTATCATCGTTGACCTTAATTATACGCAATTTGACTGCACCGCGCATGATATGCATGATATTAATACGTGCCGTCAAATTTTTTTTTAGGACTCCAATAACACTAATTGTACCGATTCTATTCTATTGGAATATGTAATACTAAACTTAACGTAATATGCACGTATTGTCGAGACAATAATACACTTGTGGCCGCCTGACCCTTTTAATATGGGTAAGCCCATATAATGCATCATGCTACCACGGTATTTGTTTTACGAATAAGTACTTCATATAGAGGTTAGTATAATAAGTATATGTATAAATGTATAATATACGTGGTAATTAATACCAAAAGCAAAATATTTACTTAACAGATGACTAGTATAATGTTTTCGTACGATTCGTTACGAAACGATATATTAAATTTACAAGGTAATATATAATATAAGTGTAAGCTTAAAAAAAATCCACCCACACAAAATAAAAATTAGACGTTACTTAATATAGAAAGATTTCGTTCGCGTTTGTAGTCGCCCGAAGTTTGAAGAGACCGTGAAATAAATGAGAAAATAATTGATATAAAAAAATAAATATAAAACTGTACTCATAACACAGTGAAAACGCGACCAATCGGTTTACAATTTAAATATAATGGTATATTATTAACTTCTAATATTTAAACACTACAATACATATACGCTAAGACTATATATTATAATATATTATTATGTAATACATCATATTATCGTTTCGATGGTCATCGCGCGCATACTCACATTTATCTCATGTAACGTCACATAATTATGCATATATTTTATATGATAAAAATAATATGCCTATGTCCTATACGTATAAAGCAAAAATCATATTTTTCCAAATATATCTTTTTCCGTGACGAATCCGAGAGACCCTTTTATGGATAAAATTGGCGTATAAAATGCATTTCTATAACTACATCAAAAACAAACAGTTACAAATATACAATATACTGCTGTAATTGGTAGTTTTAAAAACAATCTTGCCGCGGCCTTAGATAGGCACTTACCTACATCGGCTACATACCTATTGTGCCTGTACCTACACAATGCATTATATGTTTATACTCACGCAAGAACTTTAAACCAAGTAAGGGCCTGTTTATGATGTGTATTGTTACGCAAAATCCACTCGGCAACGATCGAGAAACCTCTTGTACACAAGCGCACTAGGTTATAATATATGTACGTCCGTCATACGTCCGACCATAAGTTGCTATTTAGCTAAGACCAGTGTAGATCATATTATTATATTCCGACAGCAGGTGGTTTGGTTTACAAGTCTATTTGAAAAGGCTGTTTTTAAACCATTTACGGCTTAATATTTAATACTGATCTCATGACTCGTCTCCCGGTTCCCGATGTGCCGGAGTGACGTCTCAGGACGCTTGAAATGCTTGAATTTGTTTCGAGTCGATAAATTATATTAGAATGATACGAATTTTTTTATAAATTTCATAAAACAACGGATCGATATAAAAATACTTCTATGCATAGTGCGTACTCGTACACGCGAATTGTATTATAAAAAGTTATTTAACGACTATAATGTTATTATTGTTATTTGACAGTTTATTAAAAGAACATTTCTTATTATGCCATACGGTATCAATTATTTCGATTTATTGAAAAGATACAAAATTTATATGTTTCTGACAGAGTGCTTAGTGATAAGGTGATTATAACGTATCACACTGCAGTCACGTTGATTGGTTGAGTACATGTAAATATACAAACACATGCGTTACTATAACACTCCATTATCGTCCAAAATATGATATTAAATATTTTGATACCTTTTTGTTTATTTTCTATTCGTAACTTTATCTGATTCATTAGGTAACAAACACGAAAACATTGTAAATATGTTACACGTACAATGACATTATATATATATTATATATAGTGAAAAGGAATAATATTGTTGGCTAGGCGGGCGTGAAACGAGTCGAACATATAGACATTTTAATTGTTATGTTGTAGTCGATAATCGTTGAGATGACATATTATTATATTATAATACGAAACACGAGTGCAGTGACAAGATAATTGTTACTCTTAACACACAAAAAAACCGTCCTTGACACTTTATAAACAAAATTAATAATAAAACCGTCCCTATAGAATTGCGGCGTTAACCACGAGTATTGCCAAAATGTGTCTCCTTATACACGGTATTACGATAATATTATGTAGGTACTGTCTGACACAAACGAGTGAGTACCTGCCTATTGCGGTATTCATTCGATCGTCGACTCTTGTACACCGCGCGCTTTTGTCATTGATGTCGTCATCATCGCGCGCAGACAACTATACCTACAAAAGTGTAGGCACGTGTATATCTATATGTATATTTGTTTAGGTCGTGCGCATATTTTCAGTGTACACTCCAACGATTCCTATACACTAATCGGTTCTGTATACGATATTTTTATTCGAATTTACGCGGCTCCGTATGACGCAACGAGTCGGAGACGCATGTAAGCTGCATCGGCGTTTATTCGTTCAGCTGAATCGGCTACGACAATAAATCGTCGTCCGACCAAAACGGACACTATCGTCAATCACTATTGTCGTCGGTTGTTGTTTTCCACGCATAACCCTTAGTATTTCACGTCTTACACACAATCGTAAGATCACGTGTCATTTGACATGGTTTTCCAGTATCTAACTTTGATGGCTTGAGCGTGGATAGGTTCGTACTACCGTCGGAAATCTGCAGCACCCGTCCACCCAACATGACGTCGACACGGTTGATTTTGGTAGTATACATTGGACGATATACGTGAACGATAATAGAAATTATCGATGAGTGAGTAGAAAGCACGCGATCGGGAGTGTACGGATTCGTTATGGTCGTATGGACTTATATTCGACGCATTTAAAAATAAACTATATAATATCATTGCGTATACATGTTGTATAATCTGCAGACCCGTTAACGATAATACCTACATTCAATATAATGCAATACATTAATAACTTTTATATCAAACGAAGTCCGCCTACGTCAACGGCATATTTAATAGCAGCGGCAGAGCACGGTACTCAATCATATCATTAACTAAAATACTACGTCGGAGACGTAAATAATAAACAAAATACAGTGTGCACCGCAAGCGGATAAAACTATGCGGTCTTAATTATTATTTCTGTTGCGAAAGACGGGTGATCTTCGTTTTTACGTCGCCCAACTCAGTTAAGTACACCGTTGCTCGTATCGACTAGTGTATCGTAATTGCGGGTAGAAATCGGAACACTTGACCACTCGAGACATTTTACCGTGGGCGGGTTTAATTTCCTCCCACTACTATGGCATATTATGTCGAAGAACTCTTATAATTTTCTAAAATATTTAGAAAATACATAAAATATGTATAAATATTGAAATATATTTATACATTTTATTTATGATAATATTGTTTTTTGTGGCACCATTATCACTCCGAACTCAAACACGTGTAAACGGAGAATGGTCCAACGGCCTATATTCGATGCTAATCAGAATACCGTAATACATCCACTATACACGCTCACACAGTTTTAATTCATATCGAAAATCTATAGGTAATAATACTTATTATACGCGTTTAAAGTTGGAATATTGACAAAACTCATAAATCTCAAAAATGTACGAATTTTTTTGTAGCTAGAAATTCATAAAAATTTAATACAAAGCTCCTTATTAGTTTTTCAACCTTTATGTGAAGAAAAAAAAATTCTTCCGGATACAAGAACATCATGAGAATACGGTTGCGATAAAATATTCACGTGTATCGAAAATAAAAAACGACGTGGAACGTGAAAAATACGCGAGTGGTGCAATAAACGATGCATACGCAATACGAGCAATGCGACACAACATTGCGGCTCCGCTGCATTGTCGCATGAAACTGTTATGGAAGACGGTGACGGTACGGCGGCTGGACATTACCGACGCGACGAACGACAACATCACCGGCGCATCAACAACGCGCGTCCGCGGCACCGATATCGACGACGGTGATGGTGACTATTGGTGGCCGAAACTGTACGTGGTGATTTTCTCGGAATATAAATGTCAGCAGCGCCGACCCAGCAGCAGATTCCGGATACGGCGCAAGTGTGCGGTATCGACGACGACCGGATATGGATGACACGACTACCGGGCACCGACAGAGCGACTACTCACAAGCGTAAATTATAATATATTAATTGTATTGTTAATATATTAATTGTATCGTATATTTGACGAATTATTTATTCGGTGTCTAGGCAACACGCAGCTGTGACCGGAATAGACTACGCGCCATATTTGTTTGTGTGTACCCACGTTTCCGATTTAATACATTTTATTTATTATCTATAAATATTTTATACGGTATTGCTGTTTATATACATTATTATTATTATAATTATTATAATTGCTGAATCGTTGATCCACGAGTTTTTGCTATGTGTTTTTGCGGTGTTTGCTATATTTATTTGTGAATTATATTTTTTAGTTTATTGTCATATTGTTGTAACACATTATCATTGTCTCTTACATACATATGCAGATTGAGGTATACCATAAAACACTTATTTGTTTGGCTATGTCCTACAACTCCTACAACTCCCACATAATATTATATACATAATTCATTCATCTAATTCATTATTATTTTATTTGGTCAAACCCGACAACTACTACGATTATACCTACATTTTCGAGCAGTGGTCCATACATTTTGAAATAACAATATTGTTAATAATTGTGTTGTTGAGAGTTTATTGTAATATTTAAAGACCTAAATCCAATTTGAATAAATGAAATCGAAGTTTTGTTTGTATTTTTAAAATTAATTTCAATATTATTATGGCGAGTGTTTTAATGCGGACTTATGATCACCATTAAATTATGATTGTAAATAAAACACAAATTGCATTTGTTTTTTTTTGTGTCTTAACAGAATAACAATACCCAAAACTCGTGGAGATTTAAAAATTTGAAATTCTGTTGTTGGAAAACAAAACTATGCAACAGTTTAAAGTTTCCCTTAAATTATTTTTATTTAGTTACTTTGGCTAAATGACAAATTATGTTATTACGACCATTAAAATTTATAATTATATACCATATATTGCTTGGACGGATGGTAATACCTACTTATATTTACTATTTAGTATAGGTAATATTTTGTTTTTAGTGGAGAAATGAGTTAGTTACTTTAATTTTACAACACGTCGTTAAATACAACTGTTCCGTTGTAAATTTTGGTCGATTTGCACACTGTAATGAGAAACTTCAATATTGTCGTGTACGGATTCGGATCCGCAACCGCCCAGAGTTATCAAATACCGTTGTAAACTATACTATCACGGCGATGGACGAACGCAATAAATGATTAATAACTACGATCCCACGCCGCCGGTACGATATATTATTATTATCATCAGTAGTAGTATACCGTCGCGGCGAACTTTTCGTCTGCACGTCGTGCGAGCAAATGATGAGAAACCGGAGGAATGCGTGACCGCGACGTGTATCATGCGAGACACTCTCGCGGCTCGGCGTTAGCGGACGACAACGCGTCGTCGCAGTACCGACTACGGTGATGGCGACCCATCTGCATAGGACGCCGTACGGGTGAGTAGGTATTGCTCGGAATAAAAATGTCCACAGTGCCATCCCGTCGTCGGTCTACGGTCTCGGGTATGGTGCAACAAGTGCATCGACGACTACCGTATATATACAGATCACATGACCGCCGACGGACGGGACTGTACGTCGACAGTGCTTTGACCGGCAGATAACGCGCACTGTCTTTGTTTGCGTGTACTGCGTTTACGATCGTTCGTCATCTATAATATTATATCGTATTGTGGGGTATATCGATGGACCTTTTTTACCATAATACACCACTGTCGAACGCACACGAAGGCCACGACGAGGTTCTTGTTGTTCGTGTTTGTTTGTGAATATTACCGTCTATTACTGTATTGCCATTTTGTTGTACGGCAACGCATTCCCAAAATACTACTGTCTCGTTTTCAATAGTACACACACGACGAGTACACTCGTGTGGCTATGCCCTACATGCACGACGTGCATCAATATTATGCACAGTTCGCTCGCTCAATTAACTCATCATCGTTATTGGTCTGGCAAACTTGACCGTATCATTAAATACTGCCGATTGAGCTCACACTCGCTGACCTATACTAAATACATTGTAATTAGTGTAAATAATGTATTTAGTTCAGTGCTACCACGCCGTACACGCGCACACACAGATATACGCTCGGTGAATATTGGCACGCGCTGCAATTTACACGCAGTTACTTGTTTGTGACCGGCGCGATTATTTTACTACACTCCCGCGTTCCGGGCCGTACGTTTTGAAATTACAATATCGACGAATTAAATGTCGGTGGGTCAGATGATAAAGGCTATATTGTTTGCATAAATGTGAATAATATAACAGAACAAAAAAAAAATCTGCAATTTTAAAAATTATAAATTCCAAACTGCAATTGTATAAATTGATTATTTTGACTAACCAGATTATGAATATACAATGTTTAGACGCTGTTGAACCTAAAAAGAACAAATATATAGTTTTAAATTTAAACAATAAACGATCAATGATAATTGCGGTTGTAATCAATTCAGTTATCATTCAATAGACACTTTTACAACAAAATCTTATCAAAAATATACCAACCATTTTTGTATTCTATAAAATTCATACGGAAAAATATAAAATTGGTGATTATATAATATTACTAAGCATCAGTGCAAAAGCGAACAATTAAAATGAAAAAGTTATTTTCGATTAACTAATATGAAAATCAGATGCTCAAATAAAGAATGCTGGTCATCTGCAATAACATATTACATTATTATAGTATAGGTAGCGACGGGGATCGTGTGATAAAATACGATGGACGGCAATCGTAAATATTATATTAACCACCCAGTCCACCCATACAAAACGTTGTGTTTTGTTAAAATAGTGTAATACCATTGAAACTATTATTGATTATTGTCTAAGTATATGTAGGAGGAGAAACAAATTATAGTGACCTTATAGTAAATATTATACAGTCGCGTCATTTGGACCGTGAAAAGTAATTTAATATGCATTCGGTATTTTCAAATTTAAAACTTTTAGCTACTACATTAGTATAGCATTTATTTCTGCGTGGGTACTCCTCAAGACTGAATGACCAATCAATATACGTAATATCATAATAGTTTCCTTTGTTAATTATTTACATTAATGTCTTATAAAAAGGTTAAATAAACATCATTAAATCTAGATTTCATGTCTAAAAACTTATTTTACTTAATAGATATAATAATTATTTTTAATCTCACTACCATATTCACTCGATATTATAACACGGTTCTTAATATTAAGTACGTACGCGCCAACAACTATCACGTTGATGTGGAGCGTTAATTTTCAGTTAATAAAAATAATTTGTTTATGAATAAGTGTTATTGTACTAAAATAATATTATAATATTTAAAACAAATGCGATTAAGAAATAGGTACAATAGAGTTAATAAAAATTTCAGCCCTTGTGACTCAAAATTAATAATAATTTAATCCTCATTATTCTGACTCATCTCACTAACAATACTGCAATAAAATACCACGGATTCATCATAAAATAATATATCAGATCGGAAACCTTTTAGTGGTTGTTACTCACGAGCAGTTAGCATATATGTGCATGTATACAGTGCGTTTTAAAAAGCATTACTTGAAATTCGAAAACGTCATATATTTTACAAAACACGTACCTTTTAATGAATGTTTATTATATAAATATTACAGATAAACGTATGAAGACCAATAAAACTAAAATGGCAAAATACACAGCTCACTGACTTGTGAGTATCGCGACTTACTGATTACTAATTATTTAAATTAATGAATCGTTTGTTTATTCAATCCGAAATAATATTAAAATAAATAATAATACATTTTCACTAATAATAAATTAAAGTTTACGAGTATAGTTGAGCTTTTTGAGATACTCTCAAAAATATATACACACGCAATTGACGAAGAACGGATATTATATGCGCTGCACATGTGCATAAGGTTATTTATGCCGAGCCGTATATTCACGATCGAAATGTCGACGCGTTTTATACACGTGCGTTTCATTTTGCATTGGTTAAGTTCGTACGCACTACTTCGACGAGAGAAACGTGCCACCGTCGGAGTGGTACGCTTTAATTTAAAAAATATGTAAGACGAAACGCATCGAAACGCGCGCGTAAGAATCACTCGTCCATTACGCAGGTCTAATATTATCAGAGTGTCACAGATGAACAATTTCTATGTTTTGAAATTAATTGCGAATTCTTATGTGTACAAAAGCGGCGATAAATATAATTAATAATAATGTTCGCTGCCGATAGTCCACCTGCTTTTGATCAATTTAAGACGATATAATAAAATAAAATAATTAATTATAAACTATAATTGATAATGAATAATGAATAATATAATATATTACGATACAAATCATGCACCGGTTGTAATAATACAATAATGACATAATAATAAAAGTATTTCATTATATATATACATATATATTTAATTAAATATTATAATTATATATTATATAATTTGTGTATATTGCGACGGTCTGGTTGTCATATGACGTGGTTTGAAAATTCGCAAACTTGTCGAGAGAAAATAAAACCAATAAAGCTCGTCGTTTCCGCCGCACACACCAATGTACACGTCATTGTCCATGGTATACGTGGATAAAACTAAAGATTACAACAGTATTCGGTTAAGCGCAGACGGGACGTAGAATATGCGCGTGTTGCATACGCGCGTATAGATGCAACGCCGCTATAACCGTATATCGACTACGTATTAGCTATCACACTATCAGCCGTATTAGGTATAACAAATTCGATGCGCGCGACGTTCGGTTCATATCATTATAACTCGCATTTCACTACATATTTATTCAGTCACAACATCTGACTCCAGATGATAGAAAATTCCAACTACACTCCAGTAAAAAAAACGTGTGTCATACAAAAATTATTCACGTCCACTCGTGATTCTTAAAAACATCAAAGTCAAACACTTTTGTATGACCATACAAAGACGTTACATAACAATTGATAATATTTTGTTTTTTTTTTTTTTTTAAACAATAAAAGTACGTTTACGTGCCTGATTGAAGGTATACTTTTGTCGACGGACGAATACGGAAACCGATGTAGAAACGCCGCAGACCCGCGTGGTAAAACGAACCCGAAACAAGTACGAAGACCTCATTTATTTTAAACATTTATTATGAAATAATACAAAATGAAAGTTTTTAGCAATTATGATAATACAAATAGAATTGAAAATTTAAATAAGTAGGTATGTTCTTTACTAAAATCAAAACTCAATTTATTTACATTGATTCAAATATTTGTATAATATTATGTTGGTATTTAATTGTGAGTTGCTTAGATTGAAATCGTATAAATTGTTGCTTAATATATTTTTATTTCGTAATGAGAAGTGGTCGACGTAAAACAAACAATAATTTGAAACCAAGACGAATCTCTATACCTACAAAAATATCGATTCAGATTTCAAAAGGTTTCTGGTTCCAACACCGGTTCTTTACGGTTCGGTTTCAAACATATAATTTTATTGTAATGCACATTACATAACATAAACTTAAACAAAACTTTTTAAAGTACACAAATTAAAACGTTGTAACATGGTTGGGGAACCTTCTTATGATAGTTATCCAGGAAAACATCCCTGTTTCTCATGGGTAAGTTGGATCTGAGTGCTTGGGTAAAACGTTTTTATGTTAATAAAAATAACACATTTGGCATATTTATTTATTTAAAACTATGCTTTATTACATAAAAATAGCTGTTATTAATCATATATTTAAGTTAGAGTACGGTGTATATGGTGATTGTTGAACTGCAGCCTACCGTGTGTCATTTTAGTATTAAATAATAATTTGAACATAGTCAAAAAGTGTAAATAGCTAAACAACGTTAACACAAATATTATAGAGCTCTCATGTAAAAATTAAGACTTACATTATAGTGCTATCAAAAATAAATACGAAATGTGCGTCATGTCACAAAAACATAAACAATTAGCTTTCATTCACGTTTCGCCAAATCCAATTCGCTCTTTCGTCATCTGTCCGATCGCAAACTAGCAGCTAAATGTCGATGTTATCAAGACTATTATCATTATAATATATTTACATGAAGGAGTGTATAATATTATTTATATGTACCTTGTACGAGGTGGGACACTATTTGTTTCGGTTTTTCTGTATTTACGTTGCGTCAAAACGGAAACACATCACGGTGGCCCGCCTTCTTCTATATATAATATTTTGTATATTATACACAAAAGTAATATTTTGATTTTCAAAAAAGTATTTTCTAATAGATATTTGTCATCGTATTCATAGATATTATTATCTGTACAGCTGGGATGGACTAAAATAGTGTTTGCATTATGCGTATTGCTTACTAGTGTGGGTTGATCCTTGAGATATTTTAATAGTTTTTGTTCAAATTCAGATCTATAAATTGCCGAAATTAAATAAATATAATATGATTTTTTAGTACATTTTAATATGGAATAAAAAAAGTTTGTTTTGTAAAAATTACAGAAGTAGTTCGTCTTGGTTTATTTAAAAAAACGTCGTATATTCGTACCCGCTGTGTTGTCTTCGTCTAACTAACGCATATCATATCAAAATATAAGTTCAATTCGTTCTTATTAAGTGTGTCATTTTATGTAAAATATTAATATTTAAAAACGGTCATAAACCATTTAAAAATCAAAATATCGTAAAAAAACCGAATAAAACCGTAAAGAGAACAAAAATAATTTTCTTACCTTAAAGATTTTGATATTAAGTCATTTCACTTTAATATTTAAACTAAACACACAAAATTGGAACTTTAAAGTATATTTTGATATAGTATGTGTTATTAGTTAGACTCCGTCACTACACATGCAAATACGATGTGCTCTTTATGATTGGTGCCTATTTGTTTAACACGGACAGTAGTACGTTATACCGTAAGACTAGAAAAATACGTACTGATACTAACACTATTTTGATGGGTGGAAAACGTTCGTTTTGGATTAACCAGTTATTTTTGACTGGGAATTAGTGTTTTTTGTCTGCAGACAACGCCTGTATCGATTTCTCAACGTTTTTTTTTTTTTTTTTTTAAAAATCGACGTCTAATTCGGTTTTGTTTGTCAGTGTCAGCAATAGCTAGTACCATTGAGCATAGATATAATCACTCAACGATAGTGCGTTTTTACCCATATGATGCATATGTATCGCGGTGATGGATGGGCTTGAGCAGTGCGATCATATGGAATATACGGTCGCGAAAAAATGTTCGCTCGTGCATCGAAGACGGGACGATTACGTGAGTGGTGCCATAAACGGTGTAAACGCGAGACACGATTGCTTCTCGGCGCGTGAAACGACGGAAGACAGGGACGGTACGCCGGGAGACGACAGGGATACGACGGAAAACGGTGGCGGTACGGCGTCTAAGCGCTTCCGGTACGACGGACAAAACGTCAACGACGCAACAATAACGCGGCGGCCGTGGCACCGGATTCGATGACGGTTGCGGTGACTTAGTGGTGATCGAGGCTGTGCGGGTGATTCGCTTGGAATAAAAATGTCAGCAGTGTCGACCCCGCAGCATTTTCCGGACACGGTGCAAATGGGTGGCATCGACGACGACCGGATATTGATGACATATTTTAATATGTTGATTGTATTCACATATATTATTAAATTTAACGAATAATTTATTCGGTATCTAGGCAACACGCAGATTTGACCGGAAGAGATTACGCGTCATCTTTGTTTGTGTGTATACCCACGTTTCCGATACAATATATTATATTTATTATGTATATTTTATATGGTATTACTGTTTATATGTTTTTTTTTTTTTATTATTATTACAATTGTTGACCCACGAGTTTTCAAGTTCATATTATATTTATTTGTGAATGCTATATTTTAGTTTATCGTCATATTTTTGTATAATAGGTAACACTACAATACACATTATTAAAATACTATATCATCGTTTCTTGCACACACATTCTAATTCAAGTACACATGCAACACTTATGTGGCTATGTCTTACACATATACATACATAATGTAATATTATTATAGTCGGGCAAATCCGATCGCTACTGCGATTATAATATACATTACCATACATACCGTGGTCCATATACATATTGAAATAACAATATTGATGAATTATATTTTAACTTATCAATAGGTATATTATAAAAATAAATTGTAATTTTAAAAATTAAGCTTAAAATTATATTGTTATCGTAACAACTGATTATCATAATATATCTATTATGTGCCTATGTTATATATCGTTATCAATGGTAATGTGTATACAATATATAATATATACATAATGTATCAACCTAATGTTCTAACTTCATCTTGTTTAACGGATTTCATTAATCTTTATGAATAAATATATATATAGGTACTGCAGTAAATTATAATACTTATTACCTAATCTTTTTTTATGTGCATTTAGAGTTTGAATTTTTATAAAATTCGACAAAATTGCGAAAAACTATTTTATAGATAAAAACACATAAAACGTTTTTTTTCCCTATAAGTTTTGAAAATGTATTACGAGATTCTTCATAAACAGCTCAAACTAAAACCATAAAATCTAAAAAAAATGTTAAAAATTATTATTGTTGATATACATTTCAAATTTCAATTTGGACAAAATTATTTATTTAAATGATAAAACACAATATTCTAATTATTTTGTTTTAATTTAAAAACATTATTCGTGGAAACTTAAAACTATTATGTATATTAAACTTACTATGAATTTTACTATATACTGTAAAATTTTAAAATATTATGTGTACTGTATTATGATTACAATTAACCTATTTTCACTGTTTTATGGTATTTACAGAAAGATGTTATTAAATTTTGAGTTATAAAATCTGATAAATATGGTTCAAATACATATTATTATAATAATTAAATATTAATAATATTATAAGTTGTGTAATGATTTAAAAATATTACATCAACTTTATAAAATTAATGATTTTAACAGCTATTTTAATAAATACCGTCTCTCCTCCGAATCGTTTATAATATTTAATGATATATTATCATTTAATTTAAATTTAACACACTCGACATTTAATGTACAGCAGAGCGTTAATAACTTATAACCCTTTTTTTTTCTATATTATATATTTATTTTTTTTCAATTATCTGCTTTCCAATCAACGGTTCAATCGTAATAAGAGTAAAACCTCTTGTTTGGACGTTCCTTCCACTGACCACCGCCTAAGGCTGGATTTAGTGCTCTGGACTGCGTTCTGACGGTGTTACGCTTCATGGAGTCTGTTGTTGTCATACTATTCGTCGTTAAATCTGCTTATACACAAGTTGTTGTGTTATATGTGTTTATATATGTTTATCCGTCGTTTAGCTTTTTGACCTCCAATATTAGTCCATAACATTTTGTTTTTACTTAAGAAATGAATAATCTACCGCTTTAGTTCGAGGCCAATAACATTGTATATCTGCTATGTTCAACCACATAGTTCTGGCCAATTCCATCCAGAGCTCACGTCATTGTCAAATCGGAATCAAAAGTAATATTGTACGTTCACCGTCAACAGACCACCATTTCACCCAAATTTAAACTGTATTTATATCAAATTTGGAGATTGATCTTTTACGCGTGTATACAATTTCATATATTATTTATTATTCATTTAATGTGCTGTATATATGTACATAGTATTATTATAATATTCAGGTGGATTAGCCATCCAGCGGTCAAGTTTTGTCTTTAAATAAAATAAACTTTTATGTACCTAATAAAAAACTTAGTATTGTCTTTGTAGTAAGTGCTTCTGTAATATTCAGAGGGTATATAACTATGCAAGACATATTGGCGTAAACAGTGTATAAGTATATTTTAATATATTTTCAATCTCTGATGCATATAATAATATTTATGACCTTCTATGCTTGTATATACATAAAAAAAAGAAAAATTAAAAATGACCGGATAATACGTACTGTCAGTAGGTACATACAGGTCATTGAAGAATCAATGTGAATAAGAATGCCATAGACAAAGCTACACATTGGTTAAAATATAAGATTTTACAAAGTTACTGACCATCAATATTAATATTATTATCATATTTATTTATTCATTTATATATATATATATATATATATATATATATATATATATATATATGTGTGTGTGTGTGTGTTTGTTACTTATTTTATAACTAACTGCGATAACTGGCAATTTTTAATTGGACAAGAGAAAAGAAGAAGATTGAAAAATCCGTGGTTTGAACCTAATAGTTCTACAGCAAAGGCAATTTCGTTTTATTATCAGAAAGCAGAGTCAGCTGTGCATAATATGCGCATATGTATTTAATGGTATAGCTCACAGTCGATAACGACACGTTGGTTCAATAGTTTTAGTGAATGCACAGATATTTACAAAAATAAATTAACCCAATCGATAAGTTATATATTTTATAAAAACATATTCTTGTTTTTATACCGTGAAAAAATCAAGGAAGGGGTGAATACCCCCCCATACTTGTGATTGGGCCACTGGATGATTTACGTTGTATTATGATTTTAATGCACAAAGATGCTCATAGATACAAAACAATATACGTAAATTACATTTATATATATATCATCCGTAGCGACGTGGTAGTGAGACAATATTTCAACATAGCACGTGTACAACGATACCGTAAAAACCAAAAATCCATACCTATTACTATAGGTGTTTCTTGTGTTATATTAAAAGTATGCCGGTATATCTAATTCGTTGTACTAAAACTTTTTTTACGTACTCACTACTCAACGATCGGGAGGTACCTACAGACTGATGAATAATTATTGACAACTACATTGCGCATATGAATTTAAAAAAAAAACAAATCACAGAGGATGTATTTTTGTATCGTTATTAACCGGGACGGCAGTCTTGATTACACTTAAGTCATAAGCAATCACACACCCCCGTGGTGATAACGACCGAGGCGTTGCTACAGTACGCCGCCACTACGGTAGGTTAGATTATGTCATAGAGAATAGTTGGTCGCGCTCACATTACCATCATTCTTATTTACATCGTTTTGTTTTTGTAGCCAATGTGTGTCATCTGCAGTGAGTTACATAATACCATACAGATATACACGACGTTTTATCGGCCGTCGCACCGATTTCTCGAATGTTCAACGCGAATGCCGTAAATTTCGTTCGTTGCTTCCGTTGTCACGTCAGCATTGGCATAACGGCGCGTGTTTTATTACTTTTGTATAATGAATTATTGTAATTGTTTATTTTTTTTTACCGTTCACTATTAGTTCATTTACGTATCTCGTGTAATATCACGGCAAGTAACAATTGTAATAACTATAATAGCACGAACATGCGTTATAAGTTCACTATTCTGAGAACACAATAGAGATTTATCAAGTATATACACTGTGCTGGCGTACGGGTTGAACACAACATAATAATAGTACATCGTAGCAATCGATTGCAATTTTCGTCTTCTGCGAGATGCTTTAAACGCGGTCCAGGGACTTGGTGGGATATGACGTGCGTGTATAAAACCGTTTTATACATACATTATATTATGTTTTGCGATACGCGTGTAATGTACAGAATATTATAATACTTTACAGTTATGAACCGGTTTCCACAAGTCGACGTTATGTATAAATATGAGCACAAAAATTAATCAACAAATGCGAGATGCGCTCGCGAGCAGTATAGGTATATTATATACCTATAGCTAATAAGTAATAACATAACAATATTATATATTTGAGTTCAAGAAACGTTTTCGGGCGAGAAGCTAATAAATTGTCCAACCGACGACGACGTAGGTACACACGCGTGTTTGTACAAGACCATTTATTATCAGTATTTGTTCTAAAATGTAAATACAAATATTATATTATAAAAATATTAACGGTTAACCGGATCTACACCGGTTAGTAGTTCTTGTTTGTTTGATCATCTTCATTTAAATTATGGAAATAACAAATAAACCGTTGTGACATCTTAAATCGAACAGACATTCAACCCGCAATAGCTTGCAGTTATAATACATTCAAATAGTTATAAATGTTACGAGGAAAATTAAATATGAGAAGTTACTATATTAAATAAATAGAAACAAGTGATGGTATGGAGTTAATTTCGACAAATGACGACTGCGCGCTTATTAGTGTAGTAAAGCGTATTTATTTTTCGATTTCCAAATACCGTTTTTAACGCCATATGTTTCCAATTAAAATTTAAAATATTATTCCGTTTGCGAAACCAATAACGCAACTTTGTAACGTCGTGCGTGTAATCGTCAGTCTATAATAATTGCAGTGGCAAAACAGACTGTGTGGTGCTTCTTAATAATTTCATTTATCCTTTTCCGTACAGCACTCGTGTGGGTTTTATTATTACAAACACAGCATTTATATAGGTACATATTATATTTTATATATTTTTTCAGCAACAATCAGATATTTCCATCGGTTATATTAGCAAACTTGCGGGTGTGGTGTTTGTGAATGGTGTGGTTTTCTGCGTACGTGAATACTTATCACATACGTGTATGCTTAGTGTAGGTGCGATTCTAATGGACTTTTTTTTACTTTTACGCTATCATCTTCAAATAAGTACTAGTAAATTTCCCGATAGTTGAATAATGAGTATTTCAGTTACTTATTAAATATTACTTAATAGTTAGGTAAGTATACCCAAATTGTTATAATGTTGTCTAGCGTAATATTTGATAACTAAGAAATATAAGATGCTTACATATTATTATATTTTACACTGGAAATATGTACGTATTTCAAAACACTGTGTAAACGATGCAGTTTTCTTCGTACAGCGTTTACTTGGCAACGAGCGAATACATCGATGCAATAAAGTATAATTATTATATACTTATAAATTATATAATAATTATAAAACGATGATTACTATACATTTAAACTTCTAATGTTTGATTAAATGAATACGAATGGTTACGCTGTTAATGGCATTAATAATAAATAACATGAATTATATATTATAAAAATATTAATGCACGTGTACTCCATAAGAGTTGCAGTAAAAAAGTCAATGAAATAAATGAAAATTCGAAATTCATATTTTTTAGAAAAAAAACTAGTTGTATGGTTGGAAATCGTTTTCACTAATATATTACATCTATAGTATATTAGAATTAGCATTTGAATAAAAACTAGGTAAATCGAGTAAAAACTAAAAACGTGTTCTCCAACGAATGTCCTTTGACATAACTGGTTTTCACAAATAGTTTCTAGTTCTCAACTGATTTCGGGTTTTCAATACTACTACATACGGGAATCGAGAAGCACATAATATATGGATGTCACTTTTGTGCACGCCTCAACATTTTGCCTATGAAATAAGTTACTATCGAAATAAATTATCATATTTATGTCACACACATACAAATGTGATGTTATAATAATAATAAAAAAAAAAAAAATTATGATATTATTGTGTCAAGAAACTGTACTATTACGTACGACGTGATGCCCATGCCATTTTGACATTATGGAACGTATTTATTAATTATATTTGTTTCTATTATCACTCAACCATATTTGTACAGCAAACGTTCAACTATTGACACGGTTTTGGCTACAACGATAAGTCGAAAACATTAAAGAGACGTCGTCGACAAATACAAATGATTACTATTCTTCTAATCGCTACTATAACTCGTATAGGTCGTAACGATAACGATTTATAATATTATGCATTATAACATATTTTGTATGCACTATTGTTCTCAGAATGGGATTATACGACGTATTCGTAAACAAAATGCATACAATACAGCTAGACCACGATAAACGTTTCGAAACACGCGTGTTACGTATTTTTTCGTAAAAAAACAAAAAAAAAAAACATAATTTGGCCGGGGGACAAATACTAACGCAATTATTATTATTATTATTATTTAGTACGCGTAACACGCTGCAGCCCGAGTACGAAAACGTATCGGAAAATAATTATTATCCGTCGGCGTATATCTGTAAGCTTTGCGGGTATGTACCGCACACAACAGCGGCAAATAGCAATAATTATTATGGCAGTAATAATAATGTTATACGAGCATCATAGCGCATAATAGCATAGATTTGCCAACGTCCAAGCGTATAGCCATATGGATAGAACGTAATAATATCATGTTATACATCGGATTACAGTCAGGTCGTCGTCGTCGTCGTCTGGTACTTAGATTACTGCAGGCGTGGACATTACACGGTAAGTAAAATCGTAATAAACGTATATTTATAGGTACCCGGAGCGTTATCGTCTCCTGCAGAAGAGACGGGGTCAACGCCGTGTCATCGTGTAAGTGTGTGTGTGTGTGTGATGTGGTCTTCTCCGGTGAAAACGTTCTCCGCCGCGAGTCTCTGTCCTTCGGCTTTTGTCGTCATCGTCGGCCTGTGGCTACGCAGTGAATAGAAAAATAAAATGAAAAAAATAAACGACCATCGGACACAAGTACCTACCTATATATATATATATATTATACGCGTACGTCATACTTGTACATCACACGGTCGGGATTTCGTCGTGATTCTCCGAGCCCCAGACCGAGGTGTCGCAATTCTCATTTCTCACATACATACGATCACAGGCATATTATTATTTATTATAATTATTGTGTTAATGTGATCAATACTATACTTATTCTATTGACCGGTTCGCGAGAACGATAGAAATACAATAATGATAGTTTAATCGTGTATATTTATCGATTTATCTATAAGTAAAAAAAGCCGGCCGGCGTGTATAAGACAGTGTAGTCGGGAGTGGAGGGGAATGTTTTGGGTGATGTCGAAACACCAAAATCTCTTATTTGTCTTATTTATCCGGAATACGTAATATTATGTACTCATTTTGTGCGTTTTGTTTTGTAAAATATGCTGTCATATGATTTTATATATTTTGACATTATTAATATATTGAGATTGATTATTTACAACGGAGTATGTATAAAGCCCCTCTCATGTGTTGTATTTAAATACAAAAATAAAATACCCATTCCTCTAAAAAAAATCTTGGCAACGCGCTTATGTGTAAGAAGTGTATAACCCGGCTACGTGTGTTTGGTTATTGCAGCGTACTTCGGCTCGTTGTTGCGGATGCATCGAGATCGACAAGATCGATATGCTAAGGTTGTATTATATTTTTATAATATATATATGTATAGTACGTACTGATAGTGCGATGGATGATAAGGGAAGAAAAATCAGAAGAAAAAAAACATAAAAACAAATGCCAACGACCTGTGTGCTACGGCGTGGCAGCCGGACGGACAACAATGGGAATAAATTTACTTTCGCCGTTTTTGCTTTCGGCTACAATTTCGCCGCCGCCGTGGATTTTCGACCGGTTTTTGCCGACAAAACGCGAAAGCTCTCGATACATTATACTCTCGTGTTAGAACGTGCGTGTGTATGTATAGGGTGTTGAGCAAACGTAGTGACTATTATTTTAATAATAAATGTATTTAAATTTAAATTTTTAAAATTTTCAAATAATATATAATTTATATTATAACTATTATAACTTTTAAAATATTTAGATTTTTTTGCTATTTTAAGAGTTTCCAGTGGTGTTTTAAAGTTTTTTGTGAATTGTTAGATATTTCTTTTTTTTTTTTTTTTTTTTTGTGGAAAATTTGTATGTATATAAATATTCAAATAGAAAAAAATAGTTTTTAAATAGTCAAACTACCCGTATATATGAGCTCTAAGAAATAAAGATAATATTATTGAAACATTTTAGTAATATTAATATTAAATTACTATAATTTTATGATTTTTAAAAATAGTCTATTTATATTATAATATGTATATTTACTATATACGCTAAATATATTAAATTAATTTTATATTTTGTATAAAATCATTAAGTATTAAACTATCCTTTTGCATTAAGCACAAGTATTGGGTTAAAAAATTCAGAAACTGCTCATTTAAATTTCTATTTAGATTAATTTTAATATTTATAAAAATGATTGCACTTAACAATAGAATGAATGAATTTTGTATTATCATATAATGCTTCTTAAATTGTATAGAAATCAAATTACTCAAAACGATTTTCTTAAATAAACTTAAAAATCAGAATTTGAATAAATGCTCTATTAATACATAAATTATAAAAGGCAATAGCAAGGACTTCACGAACCACCCTATATATACGGATAGACTACTATAAGTAGGTATTATTGATTAGGTACCTATATATTGGTCATTTTTGCCGAACTGTGTAACTTATAATGACACACACACACACACCCGTCGGGCACGACGAGATTTCTCGAAATGTAATTATCGCGCGATGACCATATATATCGATATATTTTACAAGCGCGTCGTGCGTTATCCCGTTTGTCCGTATGCACAGTAGGTAGGTGTACGTTCGATACACTGATGAGATACGGTATGCAAATGGGACGAGGCCGATGAGATAATATTATATCGTTATAACTATAAATCAATTCACAGCGGTGATATATACTGTATAAAATAATAATGCTCGGTGCATCGTGAAAGGCGCTTAAAATATAATTAGGATATTATAATTTATATATATATATATGTGTGTGTGTAAAATTACCATATTATTTCAGTAGTTTTACGTACTTAATATTTAATTCTAACATAATAAACGATTTTTGATAACGAATTACGACGTGTCACGTGTACAAACAAGATTTCGAATGTCTTCTGACGATTTAAAATGTGGTTTGAATGTTTTTTTCGAAATAATCAAGTCAAATTTATTCCTTTTAGGTTTCTTAACAAAACTTTAGAACACCTTAAGTATATTTTTATCCCCATTCTGCCAATTGCCAGTCCGTGGCACTTTTTATCCTTTTTTTATAGTTACCAGCCAGTATATAGTACCGATTGTTGATATATTTAAGATATTTGTTTATTGTTCATAGTTACTGTAATACATAGTTATGATAATCTATTGTTTATATTAAGATTTTATTACGGTTCTTTTCGAAGTAAATTCCTATTAAAAAACATCAAAATATTAGTGTTTTATATAGACACATATACCAGTAAAAATTGAAAAATAGTTACCAATATTTTATTTGTTATTATAGTTTATTGTTCTATATTAAGTTACGTTTAGAAATCGGGAATTCAGCACGCTTGCTGGGTGAGCTTTTCTAAATTGTTTATTACAGTTCACGTGATAATAAAATAAATAACTTTGTAATTGAAAATTTTAGCACAACTTAAATATGTGCATATCATCATATAATTATACCAGAATATCAGGTATATAATTATTATGATATGTGATAGATTTTATAATACATTTTACTTCGTTAACGTCGGGTTACGATATTATCTTATATAATAAATATAGTAATAAAACATTAGTAGACAGAAAAGAACCATAAACGACATAACATTATATAATTATGTACATCATATAATATTTACGTGCCGGGTATTAATTATTATCGTAAACACGATAAATCGTACACCGTACTAATATAAATGTGGTCCATAAAACGTTGATTACGGGATATGTGACATTGTAAAAGTATAACCGTATAAACTAATAGTTTATCATGAGCATTAGTTTAGAGACTCAATTTTTTACTATTTCGGATTAATAGCAATACAATTGCATACGTTTGCAAAACCTGTTAGTTTTCAAGACACTCCCTCCTCCCCCAACAAAATCAAATGTGTATGGTGGATAAATCATCATCTAGTAAAAATTAACATTTTTGAAATTTTTCCAAATACTTAACATGCTTTTCCAATAAATTATCAAGCCTAGTTTTAAAATGCACAAGACACAGACGCAAAGAATCTGGAGAAGACCCCCAAACATTAAAAACACATTCTATAATAATAGAATTATACTATTTATTTTTTTCATTATTTAATAATTATATAAATATAGCGCCATAGCCATTGCTATACATTATAATATTCAAGTATGAGCATATGTGGAGTAAATCTATTTACAGTTAAACACCATATTTGACGTAAGCAATTTTACAAAAAATAATTTTCTAATAAATTTAAGTAGTATGATATAGAAAAATAATAGTAAAAAATATATAAAATATGTAGTTTATAATGTTACATAATATAGTATCATATCGTGTTAAATGGTATGTATACACATCGACAGTAGTCTTATTACTGTAGTATTATTTAAGTGTTATTTAACGGACAACGGAATGATAAAGATATGTATTTTAAAATTACAGACCGTTATATTATATTCACAAAATACTGGAACTGATTTGGATAAATCCCCTGTTCAATTGGATTCTTCATTCTTAGCGGTTTTAAATTCTATACAGTCATTTGAATTCCGACAAGAAACGACCCATTTCACAGCAATTTAAAAATCTTTTTTTTTTTATACTTTTTTACAAGACAATATATCTTTTAGTAAATCGTTGGTACAAATATTTGAATATCTATAATTATGCAAATCATTAAATTAATATCTAATCGAACATTAATTATAATAAATTGTATAAAAAAAAAATGTATTAGCACTATTATGTATGTATGTTTTAGAGTTTAGACGATACAATTCTTATACTGTATCACATTCTATTATTTTAATTGTAATATATTTAATTGATAGTCTTAAAAATACAACATAACTTTTATGCATATAATCATGAAGGTTTTTAATTTAGACCTTATAACTAATTATTAAATAAGCAATAATTATCTGTGTAAAATATAATATATTTTTTTTGTATACGTTTTGATAGAATCGGCTGTACAAAACTACATAGAAATCATAAGATATTTGTTATTAAAAATAAAAGGTATAAACACATATTGTTATTTTATTTCTATTTTATAAAGTAAACAATAAATATAATCACAATCGGATACAGTATTACAATATTATTCAATGATTTTTTTTATTATTTGGAGATAAAACGACGCATTGGTAGAAATTGAATAAAATTATTAGGGGGGAGAGTCTAAAAACTTGAAATACAATATAAAATATAAATAAAAAAAATTAATGAGTGTTAATGAGTTGATTTTTTAGAATTTCACATATTCAAGAACACCTAGATTAATATTATTATTGATATTTGTCGAATTTTTATTTTTATTTTTTTGATTTTGGAGGGGACTTAACGGTAAAGTACGTTTTATGCATAGTATATCTAATCTTGAACATTAAAAAAGTATAAAATAATAATTAATATAATTAATAAAGTTAAAAAATATTACTATAATACCGCATGAAATAAATGTAAATCAAATGAATGTAATATTAGTATTCGTGGAACAATTTATATATTACCACTGTTAAAAAGTTAAAACAACAAACGCGATTATTTTTTCGGGGTGAGTAGCCTTCAAATGGGTAGAGTCGACAATCAAGTTTTATACTCAAGATCCACGAGATGTTCAGTCGAAACCTAACAATATAACAAAACATAAAAATACACAAAATAATGCCGAAATTAGATTGCTAACCATTTTTTAAACCTTCTATATTATACGTCATTTAAAAGAACCACTATACTTGTCGGGAAACACGTAATTGCTTACAGTATTTATATGAACCTAATGCAATTATATGAATATTGTACATAATACTTCCACGAAAAAAATGTTGTTAAATTATTTTCTTCAATATATGTGTCTTATAAATAATATATATGCTATACTGCTATAGCATAAAGAAAATAATTATATAGAAGTGTTGAGTGTCTATTAATATTATTTAAAAAAGTTCAAAAAAACTGTAAATAAAATGACATATAATGATTTTTTTTTTTTACTTGTTAATTTATTTTTAACGTTAATATTATAATTGGACAAAATTAATTTTAGACTTAACGTGTTAAACTAGATCTTTAATTTATAATATTATGATCTTGAAAATTCGGGTTTTATCAGGGATTAAATATAAATAAATTTTAAATGTTGAACACTTTTATGTTTAATAATAATATACCATAATATTATAATATTGCAAAATCTTTTTATACAAAAATTTGATGTACACATTATTATTTATAAATCTTGTTTTTACAGAGATGTCGTAAACCGTAGAATACGACTTAGTATACATACTCGTAATTTGTTAAAAAAAAATAACTGCAATTTATTTATTTAATTTGCACTACCTATATAATGATATACGCACCTATATATTAATATTATGGTAAACACTATATTTTAACATAGATGCAGTTTTTAAAAAGTATGTAGTATAGATACCTAAGTTTAAAAGAATAACCGATAATGGTTAAACATATTATTTTCTCTTGCTTGGATTATGTTAAACGTTGTGTATTATTTTGTAATTTTATTATATAATGTAATTTTATGCTGTTATATTAAATTAATCTACTCGTGCCTCATGTATACTGTTTATCTGTTTGACATAAACTACCACCGATAACATAACATATATATTATGTACACCCTTTCGATTACTTCGCTAATCTTAGATAAAAACTTTGTTTTTAACATTGGGTGACGTACCTATAGTCAATGAACAGGAATGCAATTACAACAGACGTCACAGTAAAATCGTACAAACATATATGTTTTTGTTATTCATAATATATAATATCACATTACGTGCATATATAAGTATATACATTTATATATTTATAGAATTGTTCCTATTATAATATACGTGACTGTTCTACAAAACAACCGAAAAATCGCTATTAAAACGTTATTAGTAGATATATTATCCGTATCAAATCGGATTTTAATTGAATGTATGTCTACGATAAAATAGGTAAAAAGACATTATGTATAGTAATGAAAAACATCGTCTTAGTGGTACCGGAGATACACACACGCGTATAGCTAAAAGTTCATTTTCTAAAAGAGACTTAAACGACCGCGATGTATGAAGGAAATCACCAACGGTTATGTTAAAAAATCCAAAACCCTTCGCGTTTACATTTACGCTTAGTCACTAAATGAAATTTAATCCAGCTTCCAGAATTAAACCAGGTAACTTGCTTATTTTATGGGCTTGCTTATCGTTCGACGTCGTTCACCGAGTACTCGAACATTTTGAAATTTGATAATTGTCTTCACTCTTTTATCAGTTATCACTCAACACTACGTAACTTTTTTAATTTTCTGTATAACTTTTAAATGTATAGTAAAGTTATGTGTTTTCAAATACGATTTGCATATCGATGTAATACAACCATGACTGTAGTCTGCAGATAGTATACAATCGTAAGACGCTATCAGTGTGGAAATTGGGAAAAAAATTAAATATTATATGGGAGTTCGAAACAATGTTATATTGAAATCATAAATCGTGACCGTCTTTATTTTGCATATTTCTTTTACCTACTTTTTCTATCATTATTATTTATAATAAAAACCAAACAGAAATATATAAATATTATATTCAATGAAATTCAAAATAAAAATATTTCTTTTTTTAATATTTGTGTTTACAGAACAAATATATTGAAGAAAAAATCATAAACTTGTATGTACCTTTTTGTTGTTTGACTATATGTATTATAATAATATGTATGTCAGTAAAACGTTCAGTTTGAAAATATCGAGTACTAAACTATTTCGAAATTTAGTTAAGTCATCATAATAGTCGAAATTATATTGATGCGTATTGGAGTGAGTTGTTATTTTAAATATTCAGTTATAGGACTAGATGTGAAACTCATAGTGGATAATATATCACAATCATTATTTTTATGATACGTTTAGAAGATTTTATATCACTCACGATTAAAAATTCGAGAAATTATATATATTTTTAAATATTTTAACACATATAACATAAAAATAATATTGCCTCTCTATTCAGATACATCCTTAAATATATTAATTTTTACTTTATTTATCAGTAATATATATATATATTAATTATAATTGATTATTTGTATAATATAGAAAAAGTTACTGCATGTACCAATACATGTATATTTTATTATTCAAAACATTTTAAAACAAAACATATAGTTATAATTTCTTCAATAAATTTAATTGTATAACATTGTCAACCGAACATATAAGATACAACTTAAAAAATATATTCATATTTGAGATTAAAAATATTGGGGTATAGAGTTAATGATTTAGTTTAACTTATTATGAATTAACAAAATATGTACATTTATAAGTTTATACGAAATGTATTTATATAATGGTATTCAAAATTCAAATTAATATTTTATAAACGACATTCCAATCATTGTAATATATAATTTATTATTAGCTAATAATAAATTAAACATTAAAGTTACTAATATTTCTTTAGTATATTATAATATTACTCACAAATTGGTGGTTTGAATACGACTTTGAGGTCACGCTTTTATAATTATCGTATATGTCTATAAAAGAAATTATAAAATTGATATTCTGAATAATATTTTATAATAGCAACGCTTAAAATACTTTTCTGGTCTTGACACGGAAATATCTTAATAGTTGTGATAATTAAGTAAACGTTGCATATTCATTAGTAGTATATACATTTAAGCGGAGCAGTTTAATTTTATCTATTTAAACTGTTTTGCTATAGATAACTTAAGAATTAATAGGTATACCTGTTACATTAACAAATAGCATCTAAATTAATAGGTACTTCCAACAATAATGTTTTAATATGTATTTAAAATACAACATTTTTAAACGATTATACCTATCAAAGTATATTCTCAACCAAACTAACTAATTTTATATCAGAATTATAATATTATACATTTATTTCAGACATAACCGTTGTACACTCGTTTAGCAATTTGGTTAAGTATAAACATCCAACCTTTTTTAGATTACCTATAGTAACCTCAAACACGATACTGTATACTATACCCTATTTAAAATATTAAATACTACTTATGGTATATTGGTAAACGATATTGTTTTTTTTTTTAAATTGTAACACTTCCCAACTTACAGATGTAGGATTTGAAACAATAAAAACGCATCCTTTCTTATATTTTTTAAAATTCAGAATGGTTTCCAATGTCACTCACTTACGTAAACGCATAAGAGCTTATTTTTATGTTTTCACAATATTTACATGGCTACATTATATACATTAAATTTATTATTTATATTTATTATCATATACGATAACGATTAATATTAACGAGTTTGTATAAGTATTCACGTTTAACATGGCGGCGGCGTCAGATAAGGCAGATCTTAGAGAAGAGCGCTATAATCGATTTATCGACTTTTTATTAGCAATTTACATAACACCACAGTAATAACCTGTTGAAAAATTTTAATAATCGACGATTGCGTCACGGTCATCATCAATACGGTTCACAGGTATAATATGTATATACTTTTTTATCGTCATATTCGTGTTGGGATCGTGGTAAAATAAAAATAAGAGATAACATATATTATAATATTAAGTAAGTAAAGTATCCTTCTTAATAAAATATTTTAATATGCGTGAAATGTAAACAGCTACCTATGTTTGTGTAATATTTAGAATTTACCACGTCGTTATTTTTAAACATTCGACTGTTTGTGAAATGCTGGACAATATACATATATAAATATATATATTATGTAACGAATAAACAATAACAATTCAAGTATTGTAGGATGATATTTGTTTGTGAAGTTTTTATTTAACACTTTTGGTATGTTCACAGTTTATTATTTAGCGCTTATAAATAGTAATAATATCTCTAAATTTAAGTACAAAACATAATTTTCGATATAGGTTCGTGGTTTTTTTTTTAAATATTTCGCTTATTATTCCTATGTATTGGTAGTTCATAAATCAAAAGATAGAACAATAACTACATAAATATTTGTTTCGAAAATTTGTTGGATTATATCAATATGTTCTAAAACGTATTGGTGTCCACAGGCGTGGATCTAGAAATGAAATAAAGGGAGGGGACTATATGAAAAATGTACTCCAAGTACATAAAAGCTTGGCATTGAGTTTAAATTTTAATAGGGAATAAATATTATTCAACATGTATGTATATTAATTATTAAACTCGAGTAGTGATAACATAGTTACATAGTACCGCAGTCATATAAATATACGTTATGTTTGCAATGCCGGAATTTTGCCCAGACAAACTAAGCAGATGCTTAGAGGTCCTTACCTTTCCAAGGCGTAGGCTTTGACGTCTAATCTTTGAAATATTTTAAGTAGGTACCTAATGACTAATGAGAAGTATTCAGCCCCTATAGCTCCCCCCCTTTTTATTAATAATATACTAATATTTAACAGATAAGGTGGCACATACACTTTTTCTACACAAGTGTAATGTATTTCTTTTTAGTTTACAGGTACACATAGTTTATACATTACAAAAAGTACAATATGACCAGTTGTCAAATTTTACAAACATTAAGCCGTCAGCACCGAACTTTTTACATACACGTGACCGGGGACGTCTCACCCCTCTTTTTTTCGGATCAACATAGTACGAAAAAAATACTCGAGCAGAACGAAACAAGAGCAAATTGAATTGGACACACACGCATATATGTATAATACTAATGTGTATAACATATCACCATCATACACGCGCGCTCTATTATCGCGGTCTTCTTGACCTTCTACCGTTAACGCGGTTGGTTGGCCCATAATCATACGACCAAATAATTATGGGACGAAGCTCGACCAAAAAAAAAAAAAACAAACAAACAATAATAACGAAAAAACATCATAGTAAGACGTGACAAATCCTAAAACGGCCGGTGGCGGATGCGATAAAAAAAAAAAATACCGCACTATATGTGTATTACCTGCATAAACACGCACGTATGTACTATATATATTATATCACATAATAATCGTTCGTCTCTTTCCGTTTCGCATTCGAGTATAATATACGCGCTCACCACCGTACACATCTATATATTATAATAAAGTGCGTGTATAAAGGCACGTTTATAAGCGTATTATATGGGTATGGCTGTTGGTACGTGTGCGAACGGACGGCGCTAACCCGACACGAAAAATAACGTGCCATTCACGATCCCGCAAACGCGACTGAGGCCAAGGTTATGCGAAAACAGACTCATGTGCTCGCAAAAAACATCGTAATGAAAATAAGAAGAAAAACACCAGCGAAATAATCAAACCGGCGCGAGTTTTTAATTTAAATACATTTTATTCGCGCGAGCAGGATGTATGTACATAATATCATACGCGTATGCACACAACGGGTGGACTATACACACGTATGCATAATATGATGGCTATAACTTGAGAGAAGGGAGGGGGAGGTCTGTCAGGATAATACTGCGTGCACTTCATATCTACATATTTATATATAATATCTATTTATAATTATGTTTATATTTAAAATATACCATGTACACATGTATATCATACTGTATACATATACGCGACGAGAAAGACGACTTGTATACATGAACGCGCACATAATATATTAATATATATATCTTTATATTTATAATATTATCGTCTACAGTGAGGGCATGAGGTGTATAGATGGTATCTAGTGAATAGAACTATGTATATATATATATATATACCTACACAATATAGATGGATTACTTGTAAATTATTGATATCGGAAAGTTTCAACTACCCCTTAAAATCTTATTGATTTTTTTATTTTTAATTGGACTGATAAGCCATTTGCTTATTCTGAAATCCAATTTTCAAGATGACCAAATTATTTTAAAATAAATTTAACTTATATATTTTGGCGTGTGCTAACTTCACGCATTTGTATAATTTATTATATAAGTTACCTACGATCGCAATGAGCGATGAGTGGTCATCAGACGTGTACACGTCGTACAGTATAATATATGGTACATATTTAGGTAGGTATTATCACTATTATCATTGATTAATATTATAAAACCAATGGCATGTAATACTATTTATCGGTCGGTATGCAATTCAATGACCCGAAACTGTATGTGTGATGTGACTGAGATGTGGGGCTACAATTTGTTTTTTAAACGCAGACGATAATTATTGTATCATAAATTATATACGACTATCAATCACCATAATCCATAGTATTATAATAGATACGTGTTGTGTACACCTACCCAGCGGTCAGCGCCATTGCGGGGACTATTGACATGTCTTTCAGTGTAATTTATATACGATTTTATAGGTAGATGTGATACGTCAAACTTATGATGTGATACATCTTGGCTGTATCCAAATTGGTTCCTGATATTTAAAAAACAGTTGTAATGCGAAATGTGACGTTATAATTTTGGAAAATTCAAAAATATTTTTAATTTTGTGGATATTTAAAAAAAGGTTTAAGCTGAAACATGTATTAAACTGCGAAGTTCACAAAAATAAGTCTCAAAAATTAAAATTAAAGAATTACTGTAGGTTAAAAATAAATTAATAAATTTCAACAAAAAGAAATGTTTAGATTAGTATTCAAAAATAATATATTTTGTTTAACATTTTTACGTGTTTTTTTCTTATAACTTTATAACAACTATATATAATTATTTATACTAATATTAAATATTATTAATTCTAATCGACAAGTAATTTATATTGACGTTACATAATACAATATTATTTATAAATTATAATATTATATAACCTGTATTTTGAATAATAATTTAAATAATAATAATAATATCTGAGGTAATCTGGGGAGAACTATTTCGAACGTTTCAAAAGCAAAAAAATCGGATTTACTGTATATTAATAACTTTTATAAAATACCATGAATAGACTCTTACATAACTATAATAACTTATAAAACACATAATTCCTGTCTATCCGCTAGTCCTTTCGATTCATTGCTACAGTACCTTTAGTTATCATAATCTTATAATAAAATGATTAATCCTTTTTTTATTTTTCATATTATATTTTAATGTTTCATGTGCATATCAGAAAATTAGATTAAATAAATTAAATTTCTGCAAAAACATAAAACTGAATTTTACACTTATGTGTAATCACGTGAAAATATAAGGACAGTTTAGGCCAGTTCATGAAAGGCTTTGCAGTGAGGTATCTGTCTTTTTTTTGTCACCCTTTTTTCGCGATTATTAATATTACTCCCTCGGTTTCAATGAATAATTACCGCAAATCGTCATGCAGCTTAAAACTAGTTCCAAGAGCTGCAGGCCTGCAGCGTATAATAATATACACTGTTAACGTGTACGGCGATCACGGCGCGCCTTATAACTGCTGTACAGTGGTCGTGATATTATACTATTTATAATGTTATTATGTATTTTATGTGGTATTTGTATTAAAAAGTGCAAAATACTATAAATTCGATAGCCGTTTGCCTTGTAATAAGTGTCGTGTGCCTGAGTTCTATACACAACGATGATATTAAATGATTCGAGTCCATTATTCCGATACACATGGAGTCGAAACATTTAGGTGTTAAAATTTACATTTCTATATTATTGTGTATATTGTATAATATTATGCTCAAATCATCGATGTATAATTCATAACGATTGAATAATATGACATTCGTAAATATAATGTATAAATATATACACTATAGATCATACGATAAATCGATTTTACCATTGGCTTCCAAGGCGAGTGAGCGCGACTCGTTTATAACGATATTATATTACAAATGTTTTCAAAACATATAATGGGCTAAACGTAGACGACCACAGCATTAAATAGGAATATACCTTAACTGATGTTTATCGCACATCTTTCACGCGCGGGTGGACGATTATAATATTATATTGCATTATACAATAGGTACACAAAAAAAAAAAAAAAAAACCGGCGAGGATCGTTTTCTTTTTCAATAATTTGATAAAGGGAAACAAAATTCTATTTCGTATTTTGGTACTATTTATAATACTGATTCATATGTATATACCGGTTTTCAGTTCTGGAAAAGAGAGCTGTAAGTTTTGTAATGAGTGAGAGCGAATACAATACATACGTGTAATAGATATGTAAGTGCAATGTTTACCTAGATTATGATTATAATATGTAATTTATTATGCAAATAGTTCATAAGCGTATAAGTAAATATCTATCACTATATACATGCTATACTATTATTTTTGTATTTTTACATATTCTCGTTTTGAAAATTCTTTATATATATATATATATATTTATGATAATATACTTAGTCCTTTAATGGTGTAGAGATATCTATTAACTACTAATCACTCAAAATTAGTTTGGATAAAGAAAAAAGAAATGTAAAATTAATTTGTCAACATTCACGTATAATACTATTTATTAAACCTAACTTAACCTAAGGTTTAATTTCCATGTAAAGAGACGAGAGAAGACTACCGTGGTTACCCATTTTACACTAATTCGTTTCAATTAAAAAAAAAAAAATTTATAATTTAGACATTTTGTCCGTTTATATATCACTTTTAATACTTAATACAATTCAAACAAAAATCAACTGATTTGTGATAAATGAATTACGATATACACATTTTGGGATAGACTTAAATCTCAAACTTAAATGTGTTTTTATCCCCATCATCCAATGAATTAATTTACGTTTATGAACTAAAGTTTCAAACAGGCAAGTTACCAACCGCAATCTCATTCAAATTCTTACTACCTCTACAGTAACTATTACTTCCATTCGCTATATTATAATAAAATTTCATTTTAACACTATACAGTATACACATTACCCAAATCCCTTAATATCTAATTTTTTTCTATTTTTCTCAACATAACCCTATCCATCACAAATAATGAGAGTATATTAATACGTCCTCCTAAAAAATTAAAAATGTATGATTGCTAGTAACTTCCCGTGGTGAAATTTTTTTCCTAGTTGCGGCCCCAATTTTTTTTTAATAAAACTATACTTTCTATGCTTTATTTTTCTTCCCATTTTTATACAAACTTAGGACTGTATGTAGCATCAGTACTACAAGTAGATAAAAAATAATGTTTTGTTGCATGTATCAATATACATATAAAATACATAAGTCTTCGCATGATTAATTAAGATTTGCAGAATATTATCGAAATTTAAATGAGGATGAATTCCTATTGACAAAATAATGACCTGTACATGCATACACAATACAAATATACATTCGACACGAGTATATAATTTAAAAAAAAAACAAACGATGTTATATTAATAATAAATATTGACGGATTTCATTATATACTTCTTGCAAAACATCACTATTATGTATCGTTGAGACGGTGACGTACAAGGCCAGCACAATATTATATTTACTCAGTATAATTAAACGGCAGATGATAAATTATTCTCTGCTATTATGATTATAACAATTACATCTAATTTCCGCAAAAATGTTCATTTTAACTGCATAATATACATAGGCGTTTACTACACATTATATCGCATGACTCTAAATATAATATTATATTTATTTCTTAAAGTGGAGCCATCACTAATGCTTAAATTGTATATCTACAATACTTATTTGCTTTTTTTTTATTATTAATATTTTAAGTTGAAATTACACCATAACTGGTATTCTCTAGTGAGCTAATAACAAGTTCGTTTCGAAATTTGATCTTCATATTATTGTATCTTTACATCGGCGAACAGTGACACCCATTCTGAATTAAGGTAATATTTTTATTAATCGATAAAACGCGTTAATAAAAACTCGAGGTAAGTCGCTGAGCTGTAAGGAAGATTTTAAGCTTAGATTTTTCTGAATATATTTTTGTAGGTGAGTAGGAAATACGAGTATGAATCTAGGAAAATATTGCATAAAACCTTTATTTTGTGTATGACTTAACAGTTAACACTAATCTTAATTTTTTAATTTCAATAACTACAACTTACGAGAAATCTTGTATTATAGTTTACAAACTTAGGTAAGTAATAATATAAGCAAAAAAAAAAAAAATATAAATATTAAACTACAAAATAATTTTAAAATATTCATAATGTTAAGAAATTTTGTAAAATTCTAAATTCAAATTTATTAAAATATTTTTATTTTGTTTTTCTGATATTTATTTAATTATTGTAAGAGCAATTTAAGAAAAACCTTGTATTACGCGTTTACAAACATTTTATTAACAAAAAAAATATAAATAATTAATCAAACAACAAACTAAAATTATAAATATAAATAGTTTTAAATAGTAAAGTATTGGTAGCCAATTTTTTTTTTTAAAACAAAATAAATGTATGACGAAAATTGTAAATACCTACTGTTATTTATTTTAGAATTACAACCACAAAAATGAAATTAATTTATTTAAAAACTCATGTATTTATTTTAATAATATCATAGATGGTATAATAAAAGTACCTATTCGCGTCATTCAGTTATTTTTCAAAGCGAATGTAAATTACAATTAAATTTAACTAGGCTGTATTAGATTAAATTTTCTATCAGAAGTCCACAAACCACTCTCAAACTCGAAGGCTAAAGCATTTATACTATTCAAAAAGAAATGGACTCAAATAAAAATAAAAATTGTTATGCGTATCATTTTAAAACTAATACGTACATTTATTACTACGTCTAGTGTATAAAATTCGAATTATTATGGTCATCAAACAGTCGAAATCGACGATTGAAATCCCAAAGAAAATATTATTAGATACCTATATTATATATATACATATATATATTATTGCCGTTTATGTTAGTGTATACATGATTTTTTTAATTTCAATTCTGCTTGTTTATGGGCTTGAATTAAAAATAACATAATGTATGATGATACAAGAAAAAGCTTTTATCGTTAAGTTTTATTGTTTTTTATTTATTTTATTATACATTTAGATTGCGTTATTCTGTTATTATGCATACCTATAACCTTACCTATTATGTGTAATTATATATTGTTATAATCATTAATTTCCAACGGTTTAATTTAGTTGTTCTCTTTGCATAAAGATATATTAATACATTCTTATAACCAATTGAAGAGAATTTTTAATTGAAAAAAAATATATGAACTAGTGTTCAAATTTGAAAAAATTGAAATCAATTTTATTTAAGTTTACTTACAAGTATTAACATTATGTAGTGAAATAAAATTTAAATAAAAAAACGAATTAACTAATTAATATATATATGTATATCAATTAATTAATTAGCGAAATAACATATTTAAAATCTAACTTAACCTTTCCTTACATATTATTTTATTATATTTTGGGTATACCTATAGACATTTAAAATGTTTATTAAATTATACATAGACAATATATTTATATGTTTATGTAAATAATACAAGGTTATATTTATACAAATATACACATATAGGGTATGTAAGCATATTATAATAATCTATCATCTTTTTTTTTTTTTGCAATTTTTTTCATCGAACCAATGTCTACGACGTTTAAACATATATCTATTAGAAATAAATATTACGTTTACTACTATTATAATGTAATATTATAATTACAGGGTGTGAGTTTCCAGTTTTTCATGCTGATCGCGTTGTTATAGTCGCTATATATTGTTGAGAAGCAAACACTCGTGGTGTTGTTGCATACCTAGTAATATGCGTAAAAAAAAAATCAAACTCATATTTCTTGTTTCGCGTACAGGAAAATTAACGATGATTATTCCTTTCGTACACGCGTTATATAATAGTAATATAATATTTTATACTATTGCGATTAATTAATGAATAACTTAGTTTAATCGCCCTCAAAATATTATTTTGATGTACTAATATAGGCAGATTTATACATTTTATTACCAGAGATAAATTATTATAATATATTATAAAAGAGCTGTAGCACGTTTATCAAGACTATCGGAAGGGTGTTTGAATGTCGACGGGTGGACGTAGACGATTGTGTATATCAATTGAAGTCCATTAAATGCGGAGTGCGTGTACAAAGTGTACATCACGGCGTTTACAGAGCTATGGAATAATAATAATTTAACACCGCTGAGTGAGTTCTATGACGTAGAACTAAACGCACGCGGCCAAGAAGGCAATGACTGCATAATAATATAATTAATATTATTTATACATTATTTTAAATGCCATTAGTATCTATTATTATTCATGCTGTGTGCCTGTGCAGGTGAACTGCATGAGAATTTTCGGATGATATTGGACAGTATATTACGACAGAATTTTTTTGTTCATATTGACATTTTATAGGTATCACATTTTGCATCGATATAAATCAGTACACAGAAAAATACACGTATCATTAAATCGATATTTCTATACGGTTATATGTTGGTATTTTCGAATATCTTGAATACATCGGTAGTGTTTTTTTATAGCCTTGGTGTAAATATTCAATATTTTCGACAATTTGGTATACTTTGTATTGTATATTAATAATAAAATGTGTACTATATACATTATACATACATAAATATTCAGTATATTTGAAAAATGTTGACAATAACGGTACTATACCTATTGTAATTTATTATTTTAAAAATACTAAAAATAGTTTAGTATAAGACAATATATTCTTAAAAACAATAATAGTATGAATTTTGTACAATTTAAAAATGGTTTATAATGTTTAAATCATAATTTATATAACATCGATATAGTTGATAATATATTTTCAATATTAGTCAAGATATAAATTATAAAAATATATCATATAATTTTTACGTAGGTGTTTAAACATAATAAGATATTTACTTTTAACGTCATTATATTTTTTTTAAATGTCACTTTAATTTTTCGTTTCAATTTTAATGATTAAATTAAAAACAAAATTTTAAACACTAATGAAATTGTACATAAACATTAAAATTAGTTGAATATTATAGAAATATACATATACTAAAGAGTATACATATTTAATATTTGATAAAAATAGAACAACAACAAAATATTTCGGAAAATAATAACTATTGTTTATCGAAGTTAGCCAACTTTGAATTGCCTACAAATATTAATATTTAATACCATTGAAATATTCATTAGAATAATTATTTATGTTACAGATATAACGTAAAAAAACTCAAATATTATTATTAATAACGTTATTAGTAATTATTTTTTTGGTTTATAAATATGTATACTTACATAATATCATTTTTTACGTTTATTGCTTATTATTAATTTTTAATTATATTTATTATTGATTTTTTTTTTTTTTTTGATATTCAAATATTTTTTTTAATGTTTTAAATATGTTTTCTGTTATAACGTCCTTAAAGAGGAATATTCTATATATTTTTCGGTATACCGTTTGTCAAAAAATATATGGTATACTTGGTACATCGACCTTGAATCGCTATACCGGCATCACCTTATTCATCCCTAATACAATAATATATAAGATATAATACGATGTTATAGTTATATATAATATAACTATTAAATAATCATACTTACATACGTCTATGTGTATCGTCTGCAAGCTGCAATAGTATAATCACATATTCGCATGACTGCATGAGTTGTAATTTTTGTTTATTATTTCAATAGCTTAAAACTATTTTCGTCTTTGCGCAGCATGATTGTCTTAACGCATAAATTTAGTTTTATTTTGAAAATAATAATAATTATATACATTACTATTATAATTATATTATATCCCTCATTTTTAGTTACTATTCTTATGTTTATTAGCTAATCAAAAAAAAGTGATAACACTTTTTGATTTTTAAGCAGCGAAAATTGTTCTGAAAATTTGTATTCATTATATATATTATATTTGATATAATATAACGTATATTCTTGTGCTACTATAAGCATTTTAAAATTAAGATTATAACTCATAAGGGTGGTAGACTACAAGTGTTACGGGTTAAGTATCTGCCTTTGTTTAAGATTAGTGTTATAATACTGATATGTTACCTATACCTTACATATCCATTTCGCAATAAAATGTACGTTATGTATATGTGATGAAAAAAAAAACTGTTCAAAAATTAATTTAGAGTAAGAGACACTCAGACATCCAATTTTTTTATTAGTGTAAAATTTTAGGCTAACTAGTACCTACAAATAAGACGTAAGTAAAACTTGTAGAATCTTGAAATACCACATTTCAAACTTTTTAAGTTTTTATTAACGATATATACGTACCTAACTTGTGTTTTATTAAAACTGTATAAAAAATAATCAGATTAATTTATACACATATTTACAAATTGATTAATCATTTACATATTTACAGTTCAAAAATAAATTATTATTTAAAAATAAAATAATTAAACATAATACCTATACATACCTACATACATAATATAGATATATTATATATCATTATTTAAGCTGTTAAATGATCAGGAAATTAATTAAACAACTGAATATGGAAACTGAACTCTCGGTCGACGAAAAAAGTGGTATTATTTTTAGTTTTTTGTCCATATGGGTAGGTAATTTATGTTAACCGAGTTTTAAACTACAGCTCTATAATATATTATAATGTATTTTTCTTTTAAATTTCATGTTATTAAAAACTGCATCTTTGTGTTTTGCTAGTATAAGCACTATAAGCAAACTAATTTGCTAAAAACTGATTGCATCACGAATCATAAACTGGTTTTATAACGAACTCACTCACAATTAACATAATATTATTATAATTTTAAATTATTTTTTTCGTACTATGCAAAAATAAATAACTCTTCACTTAAACGTATGGTTAATGGTTAATTTTCTACTAAAAGAATTGTAGGTATATAAAATAATACAATACTTCAGTGTAGTTCGAACGATGTTTAGTTTTTTGAACAATACACAGTTTTGCAGAATACGTATATTTATATGTCTATATTCATTAGATAGACAGTGTCTTTCTACGTCAGAGGTCGGATCAATAGTACAACGAATGAAATCGTGTTGTCAGATTTTGATGAAAAATAAATAGTGAATAAGTATTACTCGATCTTACCGGGAACGAACTTATCGATTCTAACCCGGCCGATCTTATTTCAGATAATGTACAACGACAAATTGCATTCTAAACTCGACGTATAAACAACAGGTATAATTCTATCGTGTCAAATTTCAGGGCCTTTCCTCCGCGGCCACCCGTAATAGATGCTATTTGTGTACATAAGTATCAATAAGCTTTGGCGATATAATTATTTTGTCGATAGGTATATAATGTACATTAAGTATACCACTATCTGTATAGCACATCGATTGTCCACGACCGTTGACTCAGTGAAAGCCGCCGCGCCGAGGTCAGTCACGGCCGATCTCATGATGAACGCCGCGTGATCTATGGTCTATTATAATATCATCGTTATTATCAATTATTGGAAGGTTTTCGAACGAGACGAAAATACCGACCAACGTTGTCGTCGCTGTCCAAAAGAGATGCTGGTCAAGGATCATAATATAATTATTTCATGGATTTCATGGAGATACCCGTGTACACGGGAACGTCGAAACCGTTTTATAAATATTTGTACGAAATAAACGATTTAAGCGAATAAAATATTATAATTACGTTGGCATTAATATTATGTTGTTTTAAACTTCAACACGCGAGTACGCGCGACATATATACATATTTATTAAATTCATCGATCAGACGCGTACAACACGCCATCGAAGAAAATTAAATTGAAATGCATTTTGTTATTATACGTTCGTACGCAATGTGTTCTTATGAGCACTATTATACGAGTATGCTATAAAATACTTAAATATAGAGTATTATAAGTGTTATTATAGGCAACCAATTATAATTACTTTTTGTATTTCCAAATAAACTATATCAAATAAATTTTAGTTATTGTGAACTATTGTACCTAAGTACTTAGATTATTATTCTTGTAAGTAAAATAACCTAAATTAAAACTAGATTTCTTTTGCATTAAATAGAGTAAAATGTGCATCTAATGTATGCGAAGATAGTTTCCAGGTGCACCTACATTCTTTATTATGTTGAGTTAGAAGAAACAAGAAACCATTATTTTTTTAATACTAGGTGTGTATTTACCGAGAGGTCTGATAATTAATTAAAATCATGTTCAAATGTGCGAAAATGGTATATACATTTCATTATTATATAGTAAGTGCGCTCATATTTCTTGAAATTACAGAGTTTCAAAAGTAGAATAATTTACTATAATGAAGTTTTTTCAATCTCTATTTATGGCTCATTATATAGGTATTTTACACGTGTAAAAAAATGTTCATTCTTATGATATTATATATTTAATGTTTATTAAGTATTATTGAATCTATTTAACATAACTATTAAAAATCCATGATCCATTTCGATTTCATATAAAAATAATAATAATAATAACTACACTTTAATCTTGAATTGTAATCTGAATGACTAAATATATAATAAACGTTAGTTGAAATAAAAAGCCAGTTTTATTATTTATTTTTTCATTCAATTGAAATGTATAATAATATTATGTCGATTAATTGCTGAATTATTGAAGTTACTATTATTCTAAACTGTTTGTGTGTAGCAGAATTATTCAGTTTTGACAAAACTGTTTTACACTATATAAGAATCAAGCTATATATATGGACACTTAAGGTTTTTTTTTCAAACACTACTTATACGTATTATGTTTAAAAGTTCTACTAATATATTATATCTCATCAATGTGTGCCTCGATTCTTTAAAACTTATGAGAAATAAGATTTTTAGGGTGTGCTATTTGGTGTGCAGGTATTCTATACTTAGTTTTTAAATTTGGAAACAGTGATATAGGTACGTATCACCGTATGTTCACAGATCATAAGTGAACTAAAATTGTGTTATTCCGCGACTGGACAGTTTGAATTCAACTTCATCACTATTGACGTATATAACTTCATATTATGTAGGAACCTTCTTATTATACCTATCAGACTAATGCAAAATGTCAACAAATTTTCACTGAGAAAGGTAAAAAGATATGTTCACGTGCCAACTATATGTCAATAATGTAATATAATAATATATATAGTTTAATACGTCAAATTAATGCGTGTAATATACGAAAACTGTTATAGTACGTGCTGTGGCGCTGCGGCACCTTTCTCCGGGCCACGCGACCGTGTTGCGATCGGCCACGGGTGTAAGTTCTCAGACACGTGTGCACCGACATTGTTTTGGATTTTAAGGAAATAATTATTGTTTAATTAATTGTTATTGTGTTAATATAATTATGCCGCCGAGTCGTCAACCGGAGAAAGCGCACGGGACATGAGAACCGGAATGGATTTGCGTGGAGCTTTTTCTGGTTTTGAACGAATACAAACGGACTACAGTGTGTAGTGTGTATATTCCTAATAATATTTATTACAATGTACATAGGTATTATATATGCAGGCAGGAACGCCTGCACATTTATGTATATATAATATAAGTAATGACGACGTCGAGAGTGTTTTTCGCATGCACGAGATCGTTGCATTGTTATATATTACTTAGATATAATATTGTGTTTGCGTAAACTTAAATGAATGCATTTGCAAAGATATACAAAAGAATAGTTTGAATTTCACTTTTAAACTAATAAAAAAATACATACTCACGGCTAGCCCACGGTTCATCATAATCAACTTCATAACGCGTCAGGTGATAAGATTTGTATTTTTCGTACGATTATATTTTAGGTGACTAAGTACCTATGTATATATATATATATATATATATTATAAAAGGCAATGAATATACTATTATATATGACTGTGATCTATATAAAATCAAAAACCACTTCACCGATTTTGACGAGTGTTTAAAATAATATTTCTAGAGGTACCAAATAGGTTTAAATAGAGTAATTTTAACCGCATTTGAATGGTTGCGCTGAAAACTCAATTTTTTACATTATTGTTGATTAAATGCTGTATTACACATATTATACTATTCCTACTAACAAAATTAACAAATAACAGGTGTCGTATTTTAAAATTGTTCGGTTTCTTGATCAGAGTATTTGAGTATCTATATGCAACCCCACTTACTAGACTAACACCATATACCAATTTGATTCACATAAATTAAACACATTTGATTATTAGACTAATTGCAAAATGTGTTGTAAGGTGCAAATCAAAATTATAATATTAAATAATTATTCAAGATTTGTAGAGATAGACTTTATTGTCCTATACCGTGTAAAATATTATAAAATTTTGGTATGTTAATTTTAAAAACCAGTTTATAACAGATAGATTTGATAACTATTGTTATTAAGTAAGCGTGAATCGATAAAACGTAGGGGTTGGCCAAACACATAATATTTCGAATTATTCTCAGAACTGGTTTGCGATTATTCGTATTTTGCAATATGATAAATAATATACAGTTTTGGATTTCTTTAAATTAGTTGTGATGGCGATGCGTCGTAGAGAAAGGGTTAACCATATGATCATCGATAGACGATAGTGTTCATGTATATGATTATAACAGGTTAGTTACTGGGTACAAAAGGTAGGTCGTATACCTTGTAGGTATTGGCCGCGAGAAGACGATCATCGGTTGTGCCTTGTGCGTAGGCGCGTCTATACACCTATATATAAAATGTAAACGTATATATAATGCGTCCTATAATTTTCGGACGCGAGTGTGTATAAACATACAATTCACGTGGGCCGAAGTCTATACGTATACAATTATTATATGTATGACGTGCAATATCATAATAATATTATTGTCGTCTCTGATTAATGTCTTGAGCGCGCATTGTTTTTTCACCAGAGAAACGTGACCATCGGCCGGCCAGGTTATACAGAATTCGCTGGGTGCGAATATTATCATATTTGCATACTTTAGCATAGAAGTGTACCTATTTACAATTTGAATTATTTATATAATATAAATAGCAGCTGTATTGGTCGATAGATATTAAACAATAGACCGGGTAAGAAAAAGCATTCAAATATTCCAGAGTGGCTCTAGACGAAAATCAATCACGGAAAACACATCATATCTACAATTGACAGTAAATAAATTCATTATGCCTAAGATAGAATTAGTTAATGACATTTTGTATATTACTATACATATTATTTTATAATAAATGCGCATTCTGACATAAGTCCAATTACCTACTAATTATTGCATCGTCATCATTAGCTAAAACTAAAAAAAAATCTAAACATTTTCTAAAAGATATTTTGTGATGTAACTTGTATGTTCAAAAAGCACTTAAGTCGATTACAAAAAAAATATTTAATATTATTTTTACATCGATATTAAAGTTCCCTTTCTTTTAACTGAAATATTTCACCAAAAGAAGAATTTCATTCAAAATTGGACATTTGTAAACAATGTTCCGTAGACTCTTTCAAGACATTTTTCTGACTAAAAACAGTACTAACTACTAACACCATATAGATAGCTATATTATAACTGCATGCGATATTTAAATTGTAACAGATCGCTAATCAATAATTTAAAATAACTATTGTAATATAAGTACCTTAAGTCGTAAGTATTCATGTTAATTGTATATTATTCATATATACATTGTGATATATACATATTACATTAATGTTTATTTCAACTTGTAAAACGCGCTTTTTGCATATTATATTTGTGTATAATTTAGTCGTATGTTGAAATATTAAAAAAAAAAAAAAATGGTTATATAATATAGATAACTCAGTGTCATATATGTAGCCACCAAGAAATTCGTTCTGCCAAATAAATCATTTACCTATCGAAAAAAATCAAACACCATAATAAATGATAATATTTTAATGTATCCATTTTAATCATAATCATCGACAGTGTAATGTCTAACGATTTTCTACTGTTTCCGTGATTTTTCTAACCGCCCCTTCTACGGATGAGTTTCATTGGCCACAACCACGCGTATTCACAATTACAAATAAGTTTAATATTATGATATACTACACACCGTGGTCGTGGATTTAAACATACCAACTTAAATCGAAAAATTAAAATATAAAATATTATTAAATTGCATTTTAATACCTTTTTTATAATCGCACCAGTTTATAATTTGATAAACGCGACGCTCGTATAATTCGAAGGACGAGCCGCATAATAAAAATACATATTATGTACAGAAATGTTAATTCGAAACACTTAATTTTTTGACGTTTAAAGGTCGTCACTAAATTTATATTTATACATGTTTACGACCCATAATGTAAAATGTTACGTGGATCTACGTACCGAATATCGCACATCCGTTTCAGTGATTCGCTGAGAGCCGGCGCGGCGTGGTCGTTGACGACAACAATGATTATAACGGCAGCCTGCAATATTATAATAATTGTTGTGTAATTGACTATATTTTATTTGTTGAAATACGTCATCGTCACAATTATTTACGATGCAAACGATTTTAGCAAAGAAAAATGGGTCTAATAATTATAAAAACAATTTTTATTGTTTGTAGTTTATTCCAATTTCGAATTATAGCCATTTTTATTCTATGCTGCCTAGGTAGTTTGATATTATACATTTTGCAAATGTTCTTCAATTTTTTTTCCAATTAATCATATAATTTTAAAAATGTACAAATTACAATTTACAACACATCGTTGATTGTATCTCTGCCGAAAAATAAAATATTATAAATAACTACTTTATTGGTTAAGTGATTTCGTAACCGTCAGACTTTTCCAGCGATATATTATTATTTTGGTGTTAGCTATAATTATTATTCCCGAATATAAATTCCCCGAGTAAGACATATTGTTTTTTACAACGAGGCCCAAGACGCGTTCCTCATTTCGAAATAATTTCGATTAGCGAATATCGTTCGATTATCAACTTCGCATTTCTCAAGATGATGTGAAATATTAGTGTACGGCCCATCTGCCCATACAAAAGTGCTATAATAGGAACCCATTTCCCGGACAATAATCTACTCATCTCGAGGTGACGTACGTATTGCACTCGTGATGTATGCACTCACGACCTATCCTGAACGATTATCCCATTTATATGCACCCCGAAGCAATACCGTTCGATGCAAATAATAACGTCTTTCGTCGATATCACAATAGGTATACCTAATTATATTATTATTATCATACGACGTATCCGAGACGTTTTAATATTATACCTATACGCGTTCTCGCTTTAACACACGAACTGCAACGAAGTACAACATAATAATAATTAATAAATTGATTTGATTTTTTTTTTTTTATTGGTATAGATACCTCTTTTATTATGCGCGTCTTACGGTGTGTGCATTTTCGATGATGTTCGACACACAAATATTAATACCATAATAGACATTTGGACAGTTGATTGTTTTTTATTTTTTCAGTACCACATAAGTACACTATAGTATAGTATGGTATACTTGAAAATGATAGTGTAGCCGCTAGCGGTATTTTCAGTTTACCGAAATACTGGTATACTGATATGCCAAAAATGTCGAATGATCGGATAATAATAAAAAAAAAACAACATTTATAAATTTATAAATTAAGCAATAACTTATTAAAGTACTAATGTACTCATATAATAAATATATTATAAATTATAATTGTATAATGATATTATATTATTGTATTATTTTATTACTATATTATTATTTATTTATTTATTTTTATTATTTTTTACTTATTCAAATTATTATATTAATGTAATGTATTATTATGTTTTAATTTAATTTTGATTTTTTTTTTTTTTTAATTAATAATATCTATAATGATATTTGATAGAGAATATAATCAATGACTTTAAAACACTTACTATAACTTATTGAGCTATAAGAATTAATTTGATGTTTTCAATTTTAAGGTTACTGAATTAGAAAAAATTATAATACCGAAAAATATTTATAAAATTGAATAATTTAAAATTTTGATCACCAATATGCTATCAAAAATACCGAATTATTGAACAAAAATTGGGAATATTGAATATCGATGTACCGTTTTATACCAGTATTTATTTAGTAACGCCGACAGTCCTAACGTTATGCGATTAACGTTTATTAGTCGTAATTTAGATCTGTTGTTATTTTAGGATAAAAAAAATTGTCAAATGAATGTATATAGCTTTAAAAAAAAAAAAATTTTTTTTTTTACTTTTATAACATTAATTTTAAGCGGGAAAAAATATTTTGCTGAGGTATATATTATTAGTACTTAAATATGGTAACTACTTATACTACTTTCATAAACACGAAGAACTTTAAAACTATAATGAATCTGCTAATCTTGTTTTAATTAATTACTTCACTTTTTAAATTCTTCGAAATAGAACATTTACAATAATACAGTGAATAATAATTCTATTTCTCACGTTGTTTACATTTTAACTGATTTTAGTCAAAAACAAACTGGGTCATTAATGTAAATACTTTCGTAAATTAATCATGTGTTCATTGCGTCGATTTAACTTTTTACATTTATGATTTCACTTCTCGTGACTGCAGTTAATGAAAATATATAGGTATTTTAAAACTGTAACGTGGCGGAAGTTGAGAATTTATATCGTTTTATTATAAAAAAAAAAGTATTATGGTAATTATTCATCGTTTTGGTGACGAGTTACATATGCGTAATTTAATTTTGTTTTTCCATACTCTTATGTAAATCATTAACATATTATTGTTATTGTTCGTTTAATTCCATAATTAATTTGATGCTATCGTTCTTGCTATAAACTAGCAATTATTTATATACTAGTATTATACGCATTGTCATTCCGAGTTCCGACTATGAAATAAAAGTATATACATAAAATAAAGACAAGTGTACTTCAAAACGATATAGTATTATAGTTTATACATAATATTACATAGGTATAATATAACAAATTACAATGCCGAAGACACTTTTCCCGGGTACAATGTAGATTTCCATCACGCCTCGTTTTGTTCCGGTAGACTGGTCACCGACGCGACGTTATTCATTTTTATTGTTGTTTTTGTTTTGTTACTCATCCCTATATTTTTTGTTTTTGTCCTAAGCCAAATTAATTATGACATTCATATTAAAAACTACAGAGGTGTTCGACAGTGATTTTTTTACGCGTGATTTTCGCACATGATTGTAATATTTTAATATGTACCACAGACGGAATCAGTCGAGTAAAAGCTCATTTTTTTCATTCACATATTATTATACATAATATTATATTAAGTTATAGATAATGTAAAAAATCCGGGTATTCAATACATTTTTTGGGAGATATTATAGATAATTATTTAAACATTATATGCATTTATATATTAATAGAAATTAATAGAATAAACGAATAAACAATATAAAAATAATATTTGTATAATATTATTGTTTATAATGTCTATATATTTAATATTTATTCTAATAAATTATGTCGCGTGTTGTGCAAAAATGTAAAAACTATTAATAAACTAAAATTTGTATTTAATTTCCTATTTATATTTATTATAGTTATTTTGATTAGGTATACTTAGATAATATACATGGTACAATTTAAAAAAATATATATGACGTGTAAAACTTCATATTATTGCTTAATAATATAGCATAAAATAAAATGTACGTTAAAATTATAAAATGCATAAATAATAATGGTCATTTAATTTTCCTTTTTTTTTCGTTTTAATTTTAATACCGATCAGTTTTTACAATTTGTTTGTAACGGTGCGTTGAAAATGGATGCGTATTATTAGTGTATTACTCACAAATAGTGATTTGCCGGCAAAATGACCATCATATATTTTAGTGTATACATCTGGATAACAGTGCTGGAACCATTAAAAGCGGATAATGTCTGAATCCTGGTATCCGGTATCCGTTTTCAACACAATATGCTGGGATCCTTAGTTGACGGACGGCGGAATGTTGCATTTCGTACAGAATTTTTTTGAATCACCATAGAGGAGTATATTATAATATACTTGATAATAATTTTTATACATCTGTCTCTATTTATATTATTTTGACATTTTCAAATTTATAAAATATAAATTGATAATTTTGTATTGTCGCTCTGTTTACCTATATCTATTATTTATATATTAAGATAATATTGTAGTCTAGTTTTAAAGTAATACTTTAGTACGTCTGTACAGTGCCGTAACTGCGAAAGTCGAGCAATGGGAACATTCACAAGGAACGTCGTACATCAGTCATATACTATATGTGCTTATGCTCTTATATATTATAAGCTATAAGTTATAGTCACATCATAATATTATTATTGTGTTTAAGCGTACACGAGAATTCGTTGTTGGTTGGCGTGCATAGATCGACCACAAGGTCGAGTGTCTTCACTCAAGGTCTTCGAATGAGTTAGGAACAAATATAAAATAATAAGAAAAAAGCCAATGAAATAACGCTATAATAATAGCTAGTACACGCGATCGTCTTCACGTGCAGATATAGGTATAATAAGTACCTATATATTGGTACGGATAAGTACATAATATATAGCGTAGACATAGGTACCTATACCTACTTTTGTTTTCTATATTCGCCTGCAGTGGTTACGCTTAAACATAACTACTATTATGTCTATACATAATATTATACAAATGTGTATATATTTATTATCATTATTTCCACGCGCATTATATTAGAGTCTGTTTTATGTGCGTAAAAATTACAAACCATCATTATACAGGGCGATTATATTCGAACGCAAAATATTTTCATAGTATAGGTACATACTATTATGTAAAATAACATAATCTAATGTTTATTATGATGTTTTTTAATTATATTTATATCTTAAATTATATTATAATATAATATTGACTATGGATATTCATATGATTTGAATATTTATAATACATTATATTGGATAATGTAGGACGCATGCATGTCATTTTGATGCATATAAATATGATATCAACAATTAATTAATGTTAACGCATAGATATTTTATTTATAAATATTTAAAAAAAGCTGTAAATAGTAAGTGGGGGCGTAAAAGTGTGTAGCATTATCCTCAAATCTAAACTAAAAGCGTTGTATTAATTATTAATATTACAAAAAAAACATATTTTTTCTTACGTTTTTGTATAAAATAAAAATACAAATCTTAAATTTGTATAATTTTCATAATTATACACTACACATGAAAAATAGCGATAATAATTACTTCAGAAAAATAGAAACAAATTAGATAAAAAGTAGACATTACTGAGACATTGAGTTTTACGTGAAATAAGTTCATATATTATAGTAATAAAATATTTCAATTGTTATTAAAGTTGTAAAAATTGCAATGTTATAAACATCATAGACTAAAAATTAATTTAGTTGGATTTTTTAAAAATTACCTTTAAATAACACAACAATTGATTATTTTAATGAGCATCTACCTATACAATAATCATTCTGTACATTTTTTGACGATGCGTCTTAGGTAATATGTATACCGCTTCAATAACTCCCTTGCACTGTGGTTATATATATTATTATGTTATTGAATATATGTTTGTGCGTATATATATATATATATATATCCGTAACGAATAATGCGATTTTCTCATTTCCCTACTTGTACCTATATTATTATAATCATTTTTCCACATGGCGTACAATAATAATAATATGTAATACGTGTTATGTAAATTCGCGGGCGTTTAACCAACAATTACCCCGAGTTCTGACTGATCGACTTGCACTGCAGCTATGGCGGAGGACCGACCCCCGGGTAGAATAGATCGTTTAAGTCACCGCAACCGCCGCCGCCGTGCAGTCCAGTGAGTATGTTAATAATGATGTACATTGTCTTCGCGCGTAGTTCACAGACTTTAAAATTATCGGCTGGTGGTCAAATCGTATAGGCATAATACGAAAATATTACTTACTCGTAAAACCAACTCTGCCGTCGTGCGTGGTGCGTATGATCAACGTGTATTATGTGGTCATAATATGATAATGACTAAAATGTGGTAAATGAAAATAAAATACAGACATTGGGTTGTTGACTGCTTTACAAATATTCTGAGGTGATCTAACAAATAACATTGACGGTTTACTACTGATCATAATAATAGTTTATCAAGGTGATGGACATACAGGTAAATATCAATTGAATCTGTTACGTCACCGTGGTAGTCTAAATAATAACATTATATATAATACTACAGTACTGCACAAATATCACTGATATCAGCCACATTACAAGATTAAAAATATAGTCAAAGAATTTAATTTTTATGCAATTTCACTATCCGCCTAGACATTTGGTTAATAGCTATTTCAAGTTAGGCAAATAATTAAAATGAAATGTTTTGTAAAATTTTTAAATTTTTCTATTAATTATTTATTGCTATTTTATACAAAAAATAAAACTATATATTATTTATTAATATGTAAAACACCATAAGTATATAAAATATGTTTAATTTCGTGTCCATCAATAATATTGTTTTAAAACTTAAATCATAAATATATATAAGTCATTAATAATAATATGCGATAAACATAGACGATAGTACGAATATAATATTATATACAGCATAGTAGTATAATAATATACATAGTTCGAGTAGTCAGTACTATTTATTCCAATTTTTTTTCGGACACTTAGTATTAAAAATTAGAATTTTTTAAATATTTAAAGCATTATTTCAAAATATATATATAAATCTACGTATATATTCGCAGTTCAAAGAATAATTGTGTATATTACGTATTAATTGTTTACATGAAGTAATAGAATTTCTTTACGTCGTTATTTATAATGTAATCCAACCATTCCAAATTACCAATAAGTATAGCAATATGTTATAAAATGCTTATTTATTACCTATAACTTGTGATTGTGTTTCATTTTATGCTTGCTGATTAAATGCATTTTTTATACGTAAACGGTAAACAAGAACATTTATATACCTACTATCACGTTTTAATATGATCATACTCATATATTTAAGGAAAGTAGTACCTATTTGCTAATTCAAAATTTATTTATAGATTGTATCATTTGTATCTACCTATATAAAAATAAAATCATAATACAATTACTATAGGTAACCGATATAGATAAGTAAAAAAAATTAAACTATATAGGTAATATTATAATCATTATATTTTATGGTTATTTTAGGCACTGTGATAGTAAATCACAAAATATCCAATAAAAAATGCTATCGATTATTATATTGAAGGCGAAGTAGTGTGATTAAATTTACATTAGAGATTGTACTAAAGAACATGTAACCGAAGGACTTTATGATGTAAAGAATTTTTTTATCATAATCGAAAAAAAATTACCTACATATTTTTTAATAACATTATTATATATTAAAAGATTAAAATTATACACTTAAGGTCGGGTTATTGTTAAAAAAAATATGAAAATCAAACCAATATGTTAAATTTTTGTGTACTTTGACTTATTAACTTATTAATTTTTTTTAGGATTATAAATTTTAACTTACTACCTTATCCTTTTTAATAATAATATTACGACGATTAATATAATTTAGTCGCATCATACTATTTTGTTAAAAAAAAATCAAAATCACAATAAATTTAACAATTATAACTTCTTTGCGTAAAAAATTAAACGCCAAATAAAATGACACGAGTTTTTTTTTAAATACATGTATATAAACATTATTACAAAAAAACAAAATTTAAAAAAATAATAAAGTACTTTGGATAAAATATTTTCGCATAGATTTAATATTACATAAAACAAATAATAATACAAATTGCGTGGTTAAATAGGTATAGTATTAACATTTAAGTAAAAGTAATGGGAATGATAATATTATTATTAATACCTACGTATAATTGTGAAGGAATGGAAAACAAATTATACATTGCATAATGAAATATCGAAATGTTTCACACTTAAAATTGAACTCAAGTAAAATATGTAACATTAATGATACGTCTAGTAAAGTGCTAGAAAAATATTAAAAGATTCGTGTATTATTCACTTTGATAATTAGTAAAATATTCTCAGTTTAACTAGTCAAAAGATTTAATGGTAATAACATTTTAACATATAGTATAAGCTTTTAAATATTTGAGTAGGCATTACCTATATTAATGTTTATTATAAAAATATACCCACGTGGAACGAAAAACGTATAAAATATAAATAATAACAATAAACCAAATTAGTTTTACCGAGAAGTTGAGTTCACAAACTTTCCAAAACAATTATAATTAATTCGCAATTATATTATCATGTTAAATAATAGATTATTATTAACAGTCATGTAAGTACGTAATATTTATAGTGTTACAAAAAAAAAATTACAGCCGCAGTCGTCAGTGTTTACTAGTTATTAAATTATTACCGTGTAAAAAGAATACATTCATAGTTCCTTTAATTAGTTTTAATAATAATATAATATATTAAAAATCGATGAACGATGTTGAATCAACATTATTGATGTTCATTCAATTTAACGTAGATTATATAAAAGAAAGTCTAGATGATGATTATTGCACAGCCGTTTGTTTTCGTTATAACTTATTTTGTCGCGGTATAAAAATTAGGAATATCAAAATATATTATTCTACTCAAAGTATGAAAAAATTGTAGTCAATTATTTTTATCCGAAACATTGTAAAGCATCTAAGTATACTTCTCCGCTTACAAAATGTTATGACCAGCGACAATAGGACAGTGTAGTTCAACATAGGACAATTCGTTTTTATCTATACGGTTATTCTTTTAACCGTAAACACTCGTAAAGTCATAAATATGAAAATAATTATTTTATTTTTTCGGAACGTTCCAAAAAGTACATACTTATAGATTTAAATACTATAATTTAAACCATTAAGTTTATTAGTAAGCTGAAAGTCTGAATTTGTTAGTTTTAATTGTGTTTAAAATTATAATGTAAACTTACATTTAGTAATTACAATTTTGTAATTATGTTGATGCAGTATGCAGATTCCAAAATGTTTAACATTTGTTTGTATAAATATCGAATATTAAATTGATGAGCTTTTTATTAATATGGATTAAAGTTTTATCTTAAAAGATGAAATGTTAAAGAGACCAGGAGAAAACTGTTTCCCGATGAACGTTGAGATGCTCCATTATTCCATTCATCTTAACTTTAAATTTTAGTATACCTATATTTATTATAAACCATTCGTTAAATGGGTTAAATAACATAGAGAAGAGCATAAAAATGCTTAAAAAGGCATTGTTCTTCAGAATTTAGATTGTTAAGTTAAAAACAAATTAATATTTAAAATTAAAATTTGATATTAGTTTCACCAATAAATATATATTAAATGGGTGATTACAAATAAGAAGCAATTATAACCCTTATTATGGGTCTTGAATTATCCAAAATTAAAATTCAAAAAAAATTATTACATCTAAAATGAATGACTTATTTACTTTTTACTATTAATATATCTACTTTGTATGTGTAGTATAACAACTTATGTATAAACTTAATAGATTTACATGTATAATATTATTATATTATATTTTTCATAATATTGTACATACCGTATGCAAATTTACCTGTATGCAAAATACATTTTTAGCGCTGAGAGCCCAAGTTGGTTATAATTCCATATAGTTATTTAGTGAAATTAAATGGCACATATAATACCATAATTTATTCGATTTCTTACTGCAGTCTAAACAAGGATACAGTAATATATTATTACTATGTGCATTTTCAAAACTGATTTCGATTTATTATACACTATACAAATTTAATAAAATATGTCTCGATAGAAATCGATGATTCTGATAATAAACCATATTAACATATTATTATATTTATATTAATATAATGCATAATAAATAATAAATTTAATAATTTAAATTTAAGTGTTCATTTGGTAATTAAATAACTGAATATAACTTAAATTATAATATATATAGAAGAAAAAAAGGAAAGTCTTTTCTATGCATATTATACTAAATATTCATATAGTTTTTCGATGAATTTAGTTAATATCATTAAATAAACATATTTTTTGTATGTGTTACAACTCAATCAATAGTGATCAATGTCATCGGGAAAATAGTAGCAACAGTATTGTTTCTTTTATATGGAAATATTAAATAGGTACATTCCACCATATCATTCCTTTAGTATAAATAGGAATTCGTTCAGTTCCTCGTTAATTAAAAAACTAGAACTTTGGTAATTAATGTACTATACCGAATACAAAAATGTAGCAATTCTGACTCGATAAAATATATGATATAATATATGATTTTATGAAATAAAATTGCTAACAATTTATAAGGAGCATATTATGCTAGCCAGCCATTATCTGTTCTATGTAAATATGTAATGCATAATTTGACTATAAAAAAAAGAGCCAATATAATATAATATAAAAAAATCACATTCAAATGTACAAAAATTAATAAATTAAAGTAGTAGTATATAACACTAGCGATTAGCGCCGCGTATGATTATACAAATTAAAGTATAAAATAACAAAGTTCTATTGTATATAAATTAAATCCTTCAAGAAATCACTCCAAAAGGATATAAAAAAGAATAATTAAACTTGTATCGTTCAAAATTTATAACATTATACGTACTACTCATTACTACTGGTTAGATTATAACAATAATGCAACGTATATATTATTATATAATAATAATAACAAAATATTATAAAAATTGAACTAAGATAATTCACAAATATTTTGTAAAACTCTAATATTTTTCCGATTTTATCGTATATACTTTACTTATGACTAATATATAATTATTTTTAATTATTATAAAATATTATATGATTATTAATTATATATAAATACTAATACTAATAATAAAAATGTACTGATTTTTATTTTTATTTTAATTTAACGTATAGGAACAAATTGTTTTACTAATTTAAATAAATAAATATTAATAAAATATATATTTTCATTAACTAGTAAGAAAATTTAGTAGGAGCATAATTTATATAATATTCAATAGGTGTTATTTATATTTGTGAATACCCTTTACTCTTAAAAAGCCATTGACTTTGTTTTAAAAGAAAACAATTCATAGATAGCTGTAACCTATATGAGAAAAATAAAATTAACATGTTTAACGTTTTTATGATCGTAAATATTGTTTTGGCACACATCTTATCGTGTATGTTTTCAATAAATTTCGTATTAGTTTTTAAATTTTCAAACCATTATTGTTTTAAAAGATTAAGCAACGGTCCATAGACTTCTACAAATATACTAGAATGTATAACAAACACTCTACACTCTTAACAACTGACTGATACCAAATTAGTTCCTGTTTTTGTTCCCGTCAAAAAGTTAAAATTTTATCTTTAATTTTAATTTTAATTAGCAAATTTTTGCAGTATGAAATCATAGGTAGGTACTTATGTAGATAATTTGGACTGTCCTTTTATAACCCGAAAACGTTGAAGACTGTTTTTATAATAATTTAATGATTATAAAACCAGGTTGTCTAAAATTATATCAGTTCTTTGTCAAGTTTATGATACATTATAGGTACATAATGAAAATTTGGAAATCATTTGATAAAAATATTATTAGGATAACAAATTATTGTGAATCGTTCCATTTAAAACAAAATAAAGAATTTATACTAGCGCCAACCCTGCTGATATATTTTATTTTATTAAGACTTATTAGAACAGTATTCAAACATTGATTTAAATTAAATTTCGCAGTAATAATACTAGAAAACTTACCAAAAAATAAAGTAAAAAAATAACCAATGCTTGAAAAACTTTATGACTAATTACATTAATGGAAGACTTACACGATTAAAATATTTGAAGAGAGTTTGATCCAAATTTGCAAGGTTAATTTAACCTAACCTATCAGTTCAACAAACTTAAATATTAAATCATTATATTTTATTATTTTTATTTTATATACAAAAGTGATGACTGGTTAACTAGTAACTACTACTTCAATAACCACTAACGCACATTTAACAATGCTTATTTTAAAATGTACAGTCCTAATGCCTTTAAAATTAGGAGAGGGAAATATGCGTAGTTAAAAAACAAGAAGCAACTTTGCGATCAATACTGGGGTCATTATAAAATGTAAACGGTCTATTTCCATAAAAATAGTTATTTCTTTAAAAAAAAAAACGTTAACACGTATCTAAAATAAAAAACTACAATAAAAAAAATGACATTTATTACACTTTTATATGACAATATTATTTCAGCTACAAAACTAATCATGTATGTGAAATTTCGAAAGTCAAACCAATTTATTCACTCAGATAACGTAGTTTTTCAATAAGAATTGTTAATTGAGACCTTTAGTAGTACATTTTTAGATAATTGTAGTTATAATTGTTCTAAAAGGTATTTGTAACTGTCTTGCAAATACCCTTCACTCTTAAAAATAAGTACAATTAGTTTTTTTTTTAAATCCATAGGTGGTGACTCCCATATGAAAAAAATTGATTTTTTTAACGTTTTTGTGCGTATTTTGTTTTGGCTACATACCTAGTTTATAATCGTGTATGGAAAATTTCATAAGTCAAAACATATTCCATCGAGTCATTAACCAGATATTGTATAAGATATAGGTGATGTACAATTGTGAATGGAACGATTACGAACGTTTTTACCTGCCTTTTACCAGTTTTAACCCTCACTTTAAAAATTTGAACTTTTGAGTAAACCAAATATTTGTACAAAAATGTGCACCAAGTCCCATCGTTTATGCACAATAACTTAAAGCTCTGTCCCAAAAACATATTGGAGGGGAGCATTAAACGCTGCCCCCCACATGGGTTCCGAAAAAAATAAAAAATATTCAAAAACTTTAAGCTTGACAACGTAGCCTATAAAAACGTTCGTAATCGTTCGTTTTTTTTGGCTAAGATAACTTATTCTTTGATAGGCGACTTTCGTTCGCGATCGTGTTATAAAAAAGGTAAAACTTTCGCAATCGTGTTGCACCCATAAGATATATAGTTTATTAACAAAAAAAAAAAAATGATTTTTTGAGGGCTTTAGTAATTTTTTCAATAACATACTATGTTTTTAAACTATCAACTACAGTAATCAGCAATCATTCATATTCATATTCCTTATTATATTACTTTGAGTTTTGATTATACCATCATTATCTATTAATACAATTCATACATTTAATTTTAGTACCTTAATTTATAATACAATAAATTTAAATTAAATTTTTAATTAAACAAATAAAGCAGTAATGTAATAAGTTATTAGCATGCAATTATATGAAAATTAATAAATTATTTGGAGTATTAAATTAAGAGTTTTTAAATGATTAACAAAATTATTATTAACGGGAAATTGCTTTTTAATAATTATTACTACCTAATTCATTGTTATATCATAATCTTAAAAAGTTTATACGACAGTGAGTTATATTTTTGAAATTTAAACCATGGTTTTAGTGAACTACAATAAAAATTAAAACAATAAAGTTTTTATAAAATATTTTCAATAATTATTATTATATTATATTTATTATATTTTGTTATACTGGTGCAGTAAAAAAATAAGGCAAGCAAAAATGGTACAGAGAAAATTAAAGCCGCCAATGTATACCTATGATAGGTACCTAGCTTTAATGGCGCCCTACGAGTATGCCATTTTTATCTCGTGCATCTTTCCTCTAAACTTAAAGAGGGAAATATGTTGACATTGTAGTCTACGTTATGTATTACACGCTGAGGAATAAAATATATATCAATCGGATAGTGGGTAAATAAATAAATTTAAAACCTATTAATTCTAAAAAGACAATTCAATCCCTCTCGCAAAAAAAAAAAAAAAACAATAGAAAAATAAACTTACGTAAACTTTACTCTTCAGTTGAAATCGAACTGTATCTACCATATCTAGAGTCCGGACGTCCATGTAATATATAAATCACAATCAAAAGAAAAGCTTTCGTTATCCTTCTTCGTCGTGTTTCGAACTGAAAGTTTTAAGATATTTTATGAAAATAATCAAAACGGAATTGTTGGCTTATTTATGGATAGATTTTTTTGTAAAAATGTTATGCATTTTAAACAGTTGTAGCTTAACTGACTTATTCGTGCATTTGCGAAGGTTCCCCTGCTCTTCCCTTCCATGTTCGTATACGAATAAAATGTACAACATAGACCCCCTTATCAAATGCGTCATGAATCGAGTGCAGCAATCAGAATTATCGTTCAATACAGATAAATATAGAATAAATAATGATTAATGATATTATTGAATTGGACTGAATGGACTGTATAGTTATCACAATATCTTTATCTTATGGTTAAGAAAATCTCAGAAATAAAACACAATACAATAAGTACAATAGAATTTTCCACAATCTTTATTTGTCATAAGTACGATCGAAGAAAAGTAGATGCTGTTATATACTTATATTACGAGTACTTATACTTATTTCTCTTCAAGTTGTGTAAAGTAAAAGAATATATGGATTTGAGAATACACGAGCGCGCTCTATAAGTTAAATTACATTCATACTCATAATAGTAAATACTCAAATAGAAGAACCAATAGAGAGCGCTTCTTGTTTGTATAATATTTTTTTACATGCTTTACTAACATTTTAAGTAAAATCAGATTATTATATTAAAAATAATAGGATACCGATAATCTTAACTACAAGTCATCATTAATGAATTACTGTCACATCCATCGAAACACTAAAACTTATCAAATATTATTTATGATAAAAAAAAAAATGTCAATAATTGTAATTTGTTAAAACAATATAAATATTTTTATAAATTTAAAATTAGTCATTACACCTCACTTAACCATTTTATACTATATACATAACATTATGTCATATTACAATCAATGATATATTACACACAAAAATAGGCTCTGGATTGGGTTACTTAAATGGTAGGTGATATATCTTGAAAATCTTTAAATTGTCTATAACCCTAGTGCTAGTGGAACGGACAAAATTATATAATTTAACTAAAATATTAAATTTATTTATTATAATTTTTCATAAGAATTAATTTTACCTAATATATTTCTTAATATTTCATTTGACAGTATAAATACGAATATATAGTTTTATAGTATTAATTAATTATAAGGGTTGTATTATACCTAACATAAATATAATATGTCAATAATAAATATTTTGCTAACCATTTTATTTCATCTACATAACTATTTAAAAAATAAAATATGTATAGTGTATACCCAATGTTTTAAAAAAACGTGTGTCAATATTTTTTTGTATTTTAAGTACATCAGAGCACATATATTTTAATTTTTTAATTAGGTTAAGTTTTATGTTTTGGTAATTTATATAAACAAATATTTAATAATATTATTATTTTAATACAAATTAATCGTATAGGTATAATATAGTTAAGCAGTTTGTATTTTACTATTTTTTTATTATACAAATCTAATTGTAATTTTTTATTTTTATTTTTTTTATTTAGTCTTTGTAATACAATTAGTCATGTCAATTAGGTGGAATTTTATTTAATAGAGAAAATGTATTCCGTGAAAGCTTTTTAATATTATAAGTTTGTGAAACCTTACATCATATTGGGTTTCACTAGATATAAAATATAATTAGGTTATTCTCTTAACATAGCTCAGAATATAATTATATACTATTAAAATAATACAATTGAAAATGTATTTCAATATAAAACTACGAGTATTATAATAACCTGAAATTAAAAAAACACAAATAAGTACCCACCAATAGAACACTTACTTACGCCACCGTTAAAAAAATAAAAAAATGTATATTTTTATAAAATATTATAGGTAAAACAAAACGGTAACAAGACGTATCCATTCATGATAAAATAAAACTAAAAAAAATAATTTATGAATAATATCATTGTACAATTAAGTTATTATTTCATGATTCATAAAAATAATATCTATTAACATAATTCAAACTTCATAACAGTCATATGTTTAAACATCTACAAAGAAAAAATTAATTGCAAATGTCATTTAAATGTCAATTGTATTCCAAGTTGTAGACTATGATCAATTTTTGATGTAATTATATTATAAATAATTACTAAGTATAAGAAAAACTTAATTTAATCAACCTAGTAGTCTATTTTACTAATTTTAACGATCGTTTCGATACTCAATAATATTATAAAACACCAAATTCGACCGGGGTGATTCACTTTGGGTGAGTTATGTATACAAGGCGTAACTCGTCTATTTGACATTATTGCATTTGCACTATTATTGCGTTTTTATCAAATTAGACGAGTTACACCCTGTATATCCTATGTTTTATTCTTTAACAAACCTTATAGTATTATACAGGTTGGTATATAAAGATATTTCTGGAATATAAAAGATAACGGTTGCTTATAATCTTTAAGTTACGGAATATATCACAGTATCACACTGTGTATTAGAATGATCGGTGTCGTATTCAATAACGAATGTGTTTACCTGTATCACTAAAACTCAACGCGAATAATAGGACTTAACAGTTAAGCGTGTATCGACATTCGAAAACTATGTTATATGCATATTATACATACGATATATATATCGTGTATACCTGAGGTATGATACGATAATAATAGTCATATTATTTTTCTGTGTATATTATGACTTCGAGATGGTTGAAAGAGAATTTTTTTCTCGAAAACTCAACATGTTATTGATTATATCGAAGCGCATGTTACATGATACATGTTACTGCGACGATTGCAGAGGTTGATGGTCAGATTTTAATTGAAAGAATAAAAATGAAATGTATACTATAAGGAAATGATATTATTATTATTATTATATATATATATACCATATACACCGCAACAGCAGTGAAATAATATTATAATATAATACTCGAGTAGACGCCGCTCCGGACGAGCCGGATTTCTGCAGCGAGCCACCGCCACAATAGTAATAAATACAATGTAAACAAGCCGAACAATGCGCACAGGTCGGGTAGAAGGATATAACAATAATATATGTACTGTAGGTATATACGCACACGAGAATAGTACCTTTATGTTGTAATGGCACCGAAGTTATATTATATTATTATTATTATTATTATTATTTGGTGTGCGGGTGGGTAGTCGAATTCGTGAAAATACATCGGCTCTCCGCGGAAAGGCACAATGGCCGGCGACGAAAGCGGGTGGTCCGGCCCGTCATCGTACTATAATCTTCGGACATGATCGCCATACGCACACTCAACACTCACATATTATATTATACGGTAGCCGATAATATTTTTCGGCCTTTTGACGACCTACTGTAAACCGTATATAACTATATATTATTATTATTATTATTATTGCCACGGCACATTGTGTGCGTCCGGTTGACCGTGTGATGCTGCGGGGGCGGTCGCGCTCCTTAGGAACAGCGCCGCTGTTGTATATAAGATGAACGACGTACCTACATTTACACCCCGTGCCTACCTACACGCTGTACACAACGCAGGCCATGTGAACCGAACGTAATCGGTGACGGCTACCGTTTGCGGGCAAAAAAATGAAAATCCAATGTATTATATAATTCTTTTGCGGTCATCCGCCGTTTTCGGGTTTACGATAAATCTATCGTTAAACGGGCGTGTCCGTATATATCTTTTGATTTATTAAACATACCTATTATATTCGAATTCCAGTATTCCACCATTCTGTTTTCATTTAGATTCCTGATGTTGCTACTTGCGAGTGAGTCACGAGGAACCATTCAAGCTGATTTATATGTACATTTTACATAATTTTCATTTCTTATTAATTTTTCTAGAATCTGGATAATACCTATGCTATGCGATTAGGCGAAGATAATTTTGATTTTCGAAAAAGTTTCTCTAAAATTGCCAACCACTGAAAAATATCTAAGATAATAATGTACATAATATTATGTAAAATGTCGATACGTTTACCAATTTAGTTTTAACGGCAACTTTGTTAAGGGTTATTTTTCTATAACTGTTGCGAAGACAAAAGTGCCAATATTTTAATTACTATTCTATAAAATCAGTACTAGTATACATTATTACAAACGTTTTAAATACACATTAAATTGTATGTGAAAATTACATTTAATAGCTTTTTAGATTAGAAGTTAATATAATTGTTTGGCAGTGATAAATATTAAAAACTATATTGTAAATTACAATAAATGATACAAATAAAATGCTTTAATACACATAAACAACTTAAAACTCACTAGTCATAATAATATACACAAATTAAAAACTTTGATAGTACCATTTTTGAATATTGAATTTATTTTATTATGATTATTATTCCTTGGAGTATAAATAAATCAATAACATGTAAAACTTTGATTACATTTGTTCAAAGAAGATTTAAAGTCGTTAAGTGTACTATATATTGTGACGTATACAATCAAGAAACCAATAATTTGACACGACGCTACAAGGAACAAATAAAATGGATTGTAAAACTTTCCAATTGTTCTTTACTACAAACGTGCACTGATTAATCAAAACGAACTTTTAATTGAATTCAGTTCAAATTGTATGCAGTTTCGTATAAAAGACGCTATGGCGAAATGATAAACTGTCAAATGCGTATATCTGTTGGGGTTAAAAAAATACTTTTAAATGTTGTATTTTTTATACACAAAAATACCATGTCATGACGAATTAGTCTTAATTAATATATTATCATCACTAAAAGTTGCTATCGTTATCAAATAAACGATAAATTATTGTACATTGTATATCACAAAAATTACTCATAAAGTCATAATAAACTATATTATTACTATGAAAAGTATAATAATGTCTTTTAAACATTAAATATTATAAATTAATTGCTATAATAACTACATAATAAATTGACAAATTATTCAATAAAGATATTAGTGAAATACAATCAACTGTGTTGACCTAAGTATGAGATTAAGGGTCTATAATGTCTCTAAAAATAAATGATTTCAGGAAGGAACCTAGATAAAATAAAATATTTGTAGTGACACTTATTATATTTAGAATACTTTGATTGTGACTAAAGTGACAAAAATAAAAACGATAATTTTTAATTAGGATAAGAAATTGATTGAAGAAATTCGATACGAGAGATAGGTATATTAATGATATAATTAATAAAAATTAAGTAAATAGATTTGTAGGTTGATTTTTAAATTATTATATACTTATAACAGTAGATAAAAATACAATTTTATCTATAGATAATAAAAAAGTGTTAAACCATTAATTCAACAAATATTTAATCGACTTTTATAATAAACTTTTTTCTTAAGAAGCAATTTAAATTAATTTATAAATTATCGTTGAATCCAAATATATCTACTATTTAATCATAAATGTATTTTTAAATTCTAAGCGAAGTGATGAATGCATTGATTTTATAATGATTTTTTTTATGTTTACTATTTTTTTGTGTGTTAGTCATTAATTTTTACAGCAATAAAGATGTACATACATTTTTTTCAATATATTTTCTGGTAGGAAAATAGACGTAATATAGTAGGTACTTTTTTATATCAATACAAATTTATGATAGTGTATAATGTTTGTAATACCGGCAGACCATCTTGGCTCAAAAAAGATTTCGTATGACATGATTTATTATTAAATTTAAATTTAACACATCTATTACGATGACCTACTCAATTAAAAATACGGATACATCATTAGACTCCTAAAGCTATATATAGTAAAGCAGTTACATATTTTTCTCTTTTTAATTAGTTTTACTTGTAAGTTTATCTAACACATGAACATGACTATGGGTAATATTTTTGTACCTAATATATACAAACTAACACAACATAATAGTATGTATATATTATTATAGTTATTGCCAGACTTGGGTAGTATTCCGAATACTTTTTTTTGAAATTATTCAATACAGTATTTTGAATACTTTTTACAAATATTCTTAATATAGTATTTGGAATACTTTTTTACCATCCAATCATACCAAAAATAATTGTATTACTTCTTCTGTTAAAGAAATTGCTTTTGCACTTGTATATAACCATATAAGCACCTATAATCTGTGTATATTTCTATTCAAAATATTTTATAGTAATATATTATTTTCTTTTATACTATTTTTAGTGGATAATGTTATTTCCAATTTGAAAAGTTGAATTTGTAATTATTATTATTTAAGCAATAGCAACTTGGCTATTTCCTTAAAGTAGTTGATTATTGTACTACTTTTTATAATAATAATAATTATATTATAATTAAGTATTAAATAATAGTATTTTTTTTTTGTGAATATAATGTTCCTTTATTAGGTTTTACTAAAAAATTTACCCATTTTATTACTTAAATGAATCACATAATATTATAATTTGAATATAATTTATAACGAATAGATTGCACAATGTTTACTTATAAACACTGAATTAAAAAAAAAATATTTTTGTTATTAAAATCTAAATCTACTAAAAAAAGTATTTGAAAAATATTTGGAATACTTTTTATGAAGTATTCCAAATACTTGGGAATACTATTATCATAAAGTATTTTACCCAAGTCTGGTTATTACATTGTAGTATACTACATTTCATCATGAATCGATTTGGAAATCAAATAATACTATAAAGTCTCAAAATCTGTTAAGGGATTGCTACACCAGCATTAGTTTTCTCTGTCTATCTCCCACATAATATAGGAATAAAGATACTCTGTATTTCCACGATTACCACTCTCTGGCTCAGTTTGGAGCAAAAGCATCTATTATATTATATTATATTATTTATTATATTTTATAAAGAAGAGTATTTCCTATGCATTGGCTGGATAGATTTTTTGTATTTACATTTTTTATAAATATAAGTATGTTTTAATTTAAAATAATTTTGATTGTTTTTAACCATTAATAATATATTCAAAATTGTAAATATAAAAAATCTATCAAAATTGTTAATACTATAGATTTTTAATATTTACAATTTTGAATAAATGATTAATGGTTTAAAATAATCGGAATTATTTTAAATTAAAACATACTTATATTTATAAAAAAATGTAAATATTAAAAATCTATTCGGTCAATGCATAGGAAATACTCTTCTTTATAAAATATAATAAATAATATAATATATTATAATAGATGCTTTTGCCCCAAACTGAACCAGAGAGTGGTAATCGTGAAAATACAGAGTATCTTTATTCCTATATTATGTGGAAGATAGACAGACAAAACAAAAACGTGTGTAGCGGCCCCTTAACACGTTTTTATTTTTATTTAAGTTGTACATAATTATTATGCGTTGACGAAGTCTCCAGCACTAACGTAGAATAAACTCATGGTGTTAGCAAAACCCACGTTTTGTTTGGAGCTACTGATGTGTAAAACCAAATCTCCTTGATGCAATATACCTTTTCTCTTGCCAAAATCCATTGCGAATCTTGTACGGTTTTCATTGTCTCTCCAAACATTTTCTATTGGATCTGTAATATAATATACACATAATATTTTCTAATGCATAGTTGTAGAACGAATAAATTCGTGTAAAAATATTTTAATTTTAATCACATAACTAATAGTACCATGACTAATAGTATCATAATATGCTATATTATATTATCTCATAGTTAATATTACAAATGTGAATAAATATCCGGATTAAAACATTTTTGTCTAAGAATTGGTTAAAATTTAAAGTGATAAATGTGTTAGTTAAAAAAACCATTGGTTCTCTGCAATAGTTTTTGAATGGTGGCATTATGTCACATAGATAATTTGACTAAAATATTATTAAGTATGTTGTTAATTTATTGAAAAAAAAACTGCGAAAACTTTCCAATATCTATTTACCCTTGATCTTTACCCTAATTCAGGCTTGTGAATATTATTGATTTTCATAAGGCAAAAACTGTCAAGATATTCGAGTCTTTCAAAGTAATGAACAATGCATTAAATAAACATCTTGTTAATTATTATTATTATTAATGAAGTTATTTACCGATATATTGCAATGCTATTAAATTTCGCCACACTGATAACTTTCTCGCGGACTTCCCGTTCTTGACTATCGCCAATACGGGACATCTTGGTCGGTATCTGGCAATGAGCCGGGCTGATAGCCCGGACGTGGTGATCACAATAATCGCCGCTGCGTGACATTTAAATGATACCTCCACGCAACCGATACTTACCGCGTGAGCAGGATCAATTTTTGGTTTCGACTGAAAACATGGCATAAGCTAACACTATAATATATTACATAGTACTACAATTTACATGTAATAATACGATAGTACGAAATTAATATCAATCGTTTACTTAGTTTGTTTGCGTCATAAAACACTTATAATTTACAAGTCGAATAACGTTGTACAGTTGCATTTAATTTAATAATATATTATAATAAAATAATACACATTATTGTGATAAACTATATATTATAATCTAGTTTTCTAATATTAATTAGTTTTCAATTATTTTTTTTAAATGTTTTAAATCGGGAAATTTAAAATTAATTTTAAAAATATGCAAAAATGTTTTATATTTTTCCATTAAAAACTGTAATCATAACTATTGTTTTAACTTTTGAACGTATACACGCCTATAGAGGACTAATAATAAAACTATGACGTTTGTTTTTATACCTTTTTGTTGAGTTCATTGAATAACTGTTGTTCCCATATGGTGGCTTCGCCTTGTCGACACAGCGAAGACGCGTATTGAACGCAGTGCGCTTTGTTCGCACTGCGTGATGTTACGTCCAGATAAATGCAGTCTGTCCCATCCATTACGGTATTTATAAGGTCATTTACTTCGGCACTCGTAGGTATCGTACTTACTTCCATAGAATTAAGATATTCCCCATAAGTGATAGTCGGTTTTCCAGCCTATGTTGTGTAATAGTTAGAGAAATAAATAACTATATATATATATATATTTAACTTCAATTTTATTATCAATGTATTATTACGATATTATTTTTTTTCAAAATTTATAAAAATTAACCAATTTTTCATGATAAATTTCCCAAAAATATTATTTATTTTTAAAAATCAATGAATGTCCCGAAACTTACTAAGTTGCATTTAGACAATACAATCTTTTGAGCAAGAAATATCTTATCATGGCCGACTTCCATGGACAAGTTCGGTCGGTTCAGGAACACGCCATCCACTACTGTTAAAATATCATCGATATTTTCCAGTCCGACGCTGTTGTCAATTTTTGCATACAGACCGATATCCCCACCTTGCTCTATGCCTTAAAAAAAAAATTAAACTTATAACCAATCTTTCTACAAGACCTCTGGAGAACTGACAATAAATTGAGATGGAATGTGAACATATGAAGTATGGCTAGTGCGAGTATAAATCGAAAAACAAGGTTACATAGAACCAGTGAAATAGTGAAATGAATACAATTGTAAATCAAGACTAATAGACACAAAAGAGAATAAATAGGAAGACAAAGACCGTACGTCGAATGCAGATATGTTATGCTCGACTTACTAACAAACTTGCGGACGTGGTTGAAAATCATCGAGTTCCTGACACCAGGCACCAATATTACGTCCACTTTGAGCTGGATCCCTGTACGAATTTTTTCCTCGTCTAGTTTGGTGAGTGATGTCAAGCCAATTGGAATTCCCGGCACGTGAACTATTTTTTCAGAACCCAAAAATTCTCCTCGTTTTATCACGCAATATACCTCATACTCGTCTGCGCCAAAGAAAAAAAATGTTATTTTTTCTAACTCTCCTCCAAGAAAACATTACGTTCGTCGTTTTAATAATAAAATAAAATGACGAATACGTGCTTACCGATTCTGATCACAGCTAGTTCGATTTTTCCGTAGTCCAAGTATATCCGATCGTTAATTTTTAGCTGAAGAATTATATCACTGTTCACATAAATACGGTCCTCCGTACATTTAAATTTGTATTCGATATCGTTGGTGACATAAATATGAGCGTTCGTCGATAGTTCTATTAAACGTCGTTTGGTCTAATTAAGTAAATTTAATAACTTAATTAAATAATTAGACACGTATAAGTATTTAATAATATATCTACCGTTTATTGAAATAATATATTTTATGATTTCAAACTTTGTATGCGTTTTTATTAAATTTATTTATTATTTTATCAACTATTAAAACGCGCTAGGTACTTTGAATAATTTGTTTTTAAAATCATAACTGTAATTTACTAATCATTATTTTATATTAAAATGTATCACTTTTGTATCAAATATGCTTCCAGTCGTGATAGTAGATCCTCCAAGATCAAGCATTAAAGTCATTGAATATGGTACATGGTTGTTCTTTTTAAGACTGTAATTAAAAATTCCTTGGCGAATTTCAAAGACCATCTTTTGACTCTGTTCAAATGATAAGCCGTTAAAATTAAATATTATTACTGAAGCGCCACTTTCACATATTTCTTCTATTACACTCTTAGTCACGTTAAATGCTGAAATAATAATATTAAAAGAAATATGTATAAACACGGAATTATAACTACTTTATGTTTATTTATAAAATGTACGTACAGATGCCACAAGCTATAGTGGTTAACGTATTTTTCGATGGATTTGATTCAATTTTTAAATTACTCATATGGTCGAGATAGTTATCCTCAAAAGATGCTTTCATTTGCATTTCATTATCATGACAAGGTTCCTTTACATGTATATTTTTTTTTTTTATTAGAACTATAAAACTTATTATAATTTATTTAATTCATGAATTTTCTTACCCAGGGGTACACAATACACTGTTCTTCAGTGTTAGGTGTAATCGTAGAGTTCATTATATCACTATAAATTTATCGAATTATTTACGATGCAAAATATATATTAAATTTATTGAATTAAAAATAAATTAAATCAACAGTGATTACATCAACTAAAAGTGTTTCGAATAAACGTTTCCTAAGAAATAGATCATAGCATTATAATAATAATATTAAACACCACATGTTACTATGTTAAGATAATAATATTAACAGAATATACAACGATATTTAAAGAAATATTTTTGATTAAAATAAATGTGTATTATTATATGACTTATTATTTTAATATGCAAAGTGACGTGATTAATTTAAAAAAAATTGACGAAATATTAAATCTCAAAGGCAAAAATAAAATAAAAATTATAGATGCTAAATTAAACAGTCAAAGAAGAAACCGTATAACTGAAAACAATAAACGACAAGAACTACTCGAAACAATAGTGAAAAAATACCACAGAAAAATAGATAAAATACATCAGGAAAATGCTATAAACAATAAAAAAAATTTGGAAGCCAAGCATGAAAAAGCAGAGCAAATAAAACAAAGATTACAAAATCATAAAACATTTGAGTGCCGTAAAAATGCAAAAATATTAAATTTTATAAAAGATAAAAACATAAAATCAAAAAAATTATTGGCCGAAAGAAAATACCTAAGGCTTTGTGAAAAGCAAAAAAGAGATAGTGAACGTTATTACAATAAAGTTGAGTATCAAAAAAAAACATTAGTAAAAAATCAACAGTTAATCAACAAATGTCTAGAAAATAAAACATGTGATACTTTCGAAAATAACAATCAAAGATTGTCTACAGAATACGAAAAAGAATATAATGATGAACTGATGGAAGAAATAATTACTGAAGAAGAGTGTATCATAGATTCTGATCAATCGGTAATAATAAATTGTTTCATGTTAACTAAACTAAGTTATGTGTGTTTTAGCTAATATAGGTGTAGGTACCTAAAGTTAGTTAAAATTAAAAATTTGTTTTCTTTTAGAAATTAGAAATGATATATAACCAAACAAATTTGGATAATGTTCGAGTGTATTTAAAAAGAATTGCTATGTTAAAAAAAAACTTCTATAGTTGTGAAACTGGGAGACATTTTCTACAGAAGATTGGGCCTATTTGGGACTCACTTACACAATGTTTTTATAGAAAATCATTAATCCTGAATGAGATAGCTAAGGACTCAGACAATATGATGCCCGATGATTTCAGAAAAATCTGCGAAAAAATAAATCTTAAAAATGCTAAGAATGTGACTAAACGTTCATTAGGCTTAGATGCATCATTTTTGGAAATTTTTATAACTGGTTCGTAATTTAAAAAAAATTATAATATTAATATTTAAGATATTTGTATAATAATATAAAAATTAGGTATATTTTGATAGAATTTAAACTTTAATATGTATTTCACTTTATTCTCAAAGCTCTGTAGTTGATATTTTCTCGCTCTAGGTTAATTTAATCGTAATAAATAACACATCAATTTACAAACAATAATTATTTTATCAACTATTTTGTAAAAGTATATATAAAACAAATTATATAAATCTTAATATTATTGAATGATAGAAAATATTATAATATGTCGATTCGATAAATTATTAAATGTCTGTTAAGATAAAGTATTTTAGACGTTTTTTACGATTTTATAATGAGTTAGATAACTTATAGATTTGAACTATGAACTCAGTGATGAAGATGTAAATAATGCATTGACTAAAGCTAAAAACCTTATTGATAAATCAACGACCGCATTTGATGTAATGAATTTAGTTAAGTTTATACTAGAACATGAAATAGACATTAATGAGAATATTCACTATATTGTTAATGGTATATGCAGAAGAACAGTTTTTGAATATATGAAAAGACGAATGAGTTGTAAGCCAATAACAGAAGTTTTATATTTAAACACACATATAATGAATAATTTTAATATATAGATCGAATGCTAGGGCGTTCGAGAAATACAATTAACAGACTTCAATTTTTAAATACAAAAAATGTCATCCCAAAACGGTATTTAATAACGAAAAACAATGAAAATTACGTCGAACCGATAGTTTTTGACTTTCTGACAAATGACGTTAAGTATGGCTATTTAACTTCAGGAGAGACGATTACAGAACACAACATGTATCCAAATAATGCTAAAAAAAGAATGGGAGAATTTTGGCAAAATTTGAATTTTTGCTATAGTTTAAACAATCCTAATACATATTATGAAAATGTAATGGATAATATTTTCAAAATGCCAGAAAAATGTTATTTCGAAAATGTAGTTGTATAGATTAGAAACTCCGATAGTCATTAAATTATAATATTCTATTTTTTATGTAGCATGTTGATATTCAAGTTAACAGATTAATGGCATTTTCTTACAAACAACTAGCATCTAATTTATCGGGAAAATCGAATACATCCACTTATCATAATATAAAGGATGTTGAAGAATTGACTCACACAAAATTTAATATACTAGCTAGAAAGATGACAAAGATGGTGTTTGGAATGGGTGGATCTTATGAAGAAAAAATTTATGTTTTGGAAGTTATTATGAAACACATTGTGAACGAGATAGTAAAAAGGTCACCAAAAGTACTGTACACGTATAAAAATCAACATAACGCCATTGCCAAGAATACGGAGATAGATATTTCTTTTTTTAATCAAAACCATAAAAATATTTGAAAACTATAATAATGTATATATTATGCATTATTATATTATAGCTGTTGAATACTAAACGAATTTAAATATTTCAAAAATTTGGGAATTGCTACTATTAAGTTTCCAAGTTATTATTTTTATAATGCTAAAATATTTCAACATACATGTCTCATGCATCATTACATACTGTTATGATTAGATGGCATATTATACATCTATAACGTAGTTATAGTGACAGAGCACTGTATTAATTAAATAAATGTACATATTTTATGCTATTTGTTTTTTAGTAAATTATTATAATATACGCTACTTTAACGAATATTGTTTGAAAATATGATTTAAAACAAATTTAATTTGTATAATTATCTAACTATGAATGAACATCAAAAAACCGAACTCAACACTATAGCAGCACAAAAAAAGATTACCGACCAGATAGCTAATGATGTACGCTGTATTGATATGTCTAAAATGCGCCAAAATGCATCAAATATATCGTTGTATAGGCGTATGCATTTGGAGTCAGAAGAGGAAGAATTGTTTACAAATATACAAAAAGTGAAGAACTTAATGTTAAAAGCTAATAAACGTCACGAATAACGTTTTGTATTTTTAGGCAAAAGAAGCTCAAGCTAGACAAATCGCTGAGTTGGAACAAGAACAAAAACTTGCTCAAGTGATGGCAGATTTAAAACACCGAGAAATAGTTGAAATAAAAACCCAGTTGTTTAATATTTTTTTATCACGTTTATTATTATTTTTTTTTTAACTTATTGTTTGGTATTACTTTTTATAGTCAATTACTTCAAAACAATTCAAACGAACTTCGACATATCGAGAAACAATTACGAACGGCTTATGCAAAAAAAGATTTATTGTGTCAAATCAAAGAAAAAGAAGCTATAAAGAAAGAAGATAAAGTCAGAGTATATTATGATGATTTGAAAATGATAGAAACAAGAAATTATGAAAATGAAGAGGAAAAAGAACTACAAACCCGACAAAAAGAACTCAAGTTAGATTATAAAAAGGCAATCACAGAGCAAATACAAGAAAACGCCGCAGAAAAACGAAGAGTGTCATCATTAAAGAACCATCCATTTGTTTTTTATCAAGCGACCGGAAGTAGTGAAGTACAAAAAAATAATGTTAAAACTAGTTGTTCTCAAAAAGAACTGGAAGTATTTAAAAAAAAGGAAAATGAGCTAAAGGAAATCGAACGGAAAGAATCTGACAATACAAATAAGTAAGACTCCAAGTGTCCAAGTATAGAAATCTTAAGTACGATTCGAAATCTTGAACACATTATTGTATTGCATCTTAATATTTATATGCATAGACGTATAGAAGAGTATTTGATTGAAATTTCTAAACGGGACAAACAACAAGCAGAATTAAAAAACCAGAAGAAAGCAAAGAATGACAGAATCTATAAATGTTTAGTTGATAATTTAACATCCTTAACGGTAAATATAGTTAGAGTGGTGAATTAAAATTAATGACAATTTATGACATATTATACTGTGATTACTGAATAATAAATTATTTTTTACACTTCTTAATGTATAATTGCCTGTAGTCAAATACATTGAAAAATAGTGAAATGCAAATTAATCTCGTAATCGAACAACAACGAAGTGCCGCTTGGTTGGCCGAGAAAAAAGAAAAAGAACTGAAAAATGTTCAACGCGACATTATGCTAAATCAAAATGAAATGCAATTGAACATTAAAAAAGACAAAGAAAAAGCAGAAAAAGAAAAAGATATAGCTCTAGTCAAAATAGTATCTGATTAAATTATAAACTATTAATGCTTTTAAAAACCTTATAATATTTAATATATCACAGTTATTGCAAAATTTTCAAACGTTTAATGAGGTAGAGGAGAAAAAAAATGCTGAACGACGACAAAAGATGCTCAACTATGGAAAAGAATTAAAAATGTCGATTGACTTAAAAACTGATTTGAGACAAAGACAGAAAAAGGCTGTGATGAATGAATTTTCAGAAGCTGTTAAATTAGAGGAGCTAAGGTAACTTTGTCTTTCTAACTTTCTTTTTTAGTTTAATCATTTAACTAATAACTATAGTAGCCTAGTAGCGTATTAATTTAATAGTAATAATTTATAATAAAATATCTTCAAGAATAGTGTTGAATTACTAATTTAAGAGAAATCTTATATATATATATATATTAATTTTAATCAATGGAAACTATAATATAAGTATATTTTAAAAGGAAAAAAGCAGTAAACCGATAACACCATTTTTAATAGAACATTTTGATTTTTAAAAATTAACTTTAATATTGATAATATAATCATATTCTATCGTTTTTTTATTAGAATTTTTGTAATTTATATTAGAATTTAAACTATTTTTTTTCTATGCTATTTAATTATCTATTATACATTACGTCCTATTGAAAAGGGGGATAATTAAATAAATAATAATTATTAGTAAAAATCGATATTGAATGGTTAAATTATTTTTGTATTTAAGTAAAAACTTTTGTTTGACACAAATATTGTATATATTTATATAGTAAATTATACATAGTATATAGTTTCATCACATTAGTTGGAAAAGTTTTTACTGCGTAAATAACCAAAACAACTTTTCACACACAACTTTCAAAGTTCTTAATACCATTTGTTATCCGAGAGTTATAATTTTTTGTTTATATTTTACGTATAACACAGAATGGTTGAAATAAAAAAGGAGCAGACAACTATTGTTAAACAACACATGGAAAATCTCGAAGGATTTTTCCCACCGACTGCAAGAGATCGATATGATGTGAAATAAGAACGTGTAATATTTTATAACATTTATTACTATTTAGCTATAAATTATAATACTAACAATACCAACCATAGAATTTTTGGATGGTTATGTTTTCAATACATGTATTATATAATATATCTATCACAAAAATAACATGATTTGTTTTCGTGTTTTTTCTTATGCGTTCTATAAAAATAGTTCATCTGTTTAATATTTTAAGCATAATTACTTTTTAAACTATAGATTGTATATATTATACCTACTTTTTATTTATTCACTATAAATTCTTAGGGGGACGTTAAAGACGTATTTATAATATGACGAACGTATAAAACTGTTGGATTTTAACCTATACCTATGTTCAGCCCAATGCTATTTCACGAACAAGCTTTTACCACCTGGACGTCCTGAACTAGACAGTTTTAGCTGGACATGTTGATTTTATTTATGCTTAAAAAATAAATACACCTCTAACATGGCTTAATAATATTGCTATTAAACGTAATATAACTGCATGGTATAATATACGTACATTTGTGCAGTGTATATGTATATAATATAGTATGTTTGTATTGAAGGAATGTTAGTAACACTATTGTCACCGGGGGACAAGGAGGAAAATTGTTTTTAAAACGAAAAAGAAAAACGTCAAGAATCCAAATGTTCTTCAGTGGAAACCAATTTAAATGTAAATTATTATTTTACGTAGCTACTCCGACGTGGTTCTATTTTCAAGTCAGCAAGATAATTATCGTTTAAATATAATTATATATATATATGGTAAGGGCTCAGTAAAAAAAATCTTATAAACGGCATGTGTATAGTAATATATTATGCCACCAGATGTATATACAGTGACAAGTCGACTGCTGTGCGCAGGTAAACGAACCGTGCACGCTACCGGTGTACGTACGCGTCCTGCTGCGAATCCTCGGCCCTGTTTTTGTATTAAAAATAAAATTGAAATCTCTGGGACACGCGTGTTTTGATCCGAAATCTTTTACGTCGCCCCGACTCCCGTGCGCTAGACCTGGGAACGGCTATGTAGCATTTCAATGATGTGTGTGTGTGTTATTGTTAATGTTTGTGCATGTACGTATAGCTGTAGAGTTTTAAAGATAAACCCTTTGTAGAACCACGATAATAGTAATAATATACCCTTGACAATAATAATAATAATAATATAATAATATTCAGTAAAATATTATACGCACTAGGTGATCGGGCTGTTTTGCCACACACGAAGACTAAGTTTATAATACGCTGAAAAACATCTCTGTGTGTATTTTGTTGTTATACTTTGAATATAGTGCGATACATCAACGCGCCAAAAATAATTTTACTAATGCAACAAAAAATTAAAATTAAAAACCGATAAAAGATTACATATAAATATTTAAAGTGTTTATAGTTTATGGTTTAATTCTAGCTGGTATACTAAGCATCAGCGAATAGTGACTAGTACTTATAACCAATGACTTACTATGTACGATAGTCAAATAAATATTAGCTTATAAATAATATAAATTTAAATCGATCATAATAATATTAGGTTTACTTTTTTTTTTATTATTATTTATTAAAAATAAGATGTTCCTATTGGCTATCTGCATCTAATGATATTTACAATTGTACATTTTTGGTTATTTGAAAATTATTAATAATTAAGATAAGTAATTTAACTAGTGAGATAGAATATTAGCTATCTAGAATTACAATATATACATTAGTGATTGTTACGCCAATTGACGTAACTTTAATAATAATTTAAGTAACAGTGAACTGATTAAATAATAATGATAATATGAGACATAAACAAATAATATAGACATATACAACAATAATAAAAGCATATATAACAATAATATTGTGAGTTTTAAATTTTTAACAGATAACATACTGCTAAGGCTTATTGTGTGTAGTTGTTAAGCAAGAAAATCGTGCGGATGCCCACGTTTTAATCTACGTTGAGGTGGATATATGTGAATATTATAATGCAGTGAACCAGATGAGTTGAGCATTGAGCTATGGAAGTTTTCTGATATTATGTTTACTAGATTATCATATAATTATAATTATTTTACATTACACTCCTCTTTATGTGAACGGTGAAATCGATACAGAAATATTATACTAATCAAATATTTCGATTTACCAATTGCACTATAACACAGATATAAAATATTTAATCGATTTCAATATCATAATATAATCTCATATAACAGTAGACTCACATTCAGATTCCATCACAAATCATTTGTATATAAAAATAATATAAAAATTGTTAAAGTTATCTTAAAATTTTAATACAACTTTAAAACAGAGATAAGTTCGTGGAAAATTAATAATTAAAGTTAGTTAGAACCTAAGTGACACGGCGAGTATTGAAAAGACATTATAGCTTAATTTAGTTAAAAAATACTATATTATGTTATTATTATTATTATAAAATTAATTATTTAAATAACTTTAATAATTAATAATAATAAATTGAATATATATAAAAAAAAAATATACAATTATATTATATACTATAAGCATATGCCATTTTGTAGTTTTTCGTTGTATTTACAAACGTGTACAACAGCGGAAGCCATAAATAATAATAAGTTGGATTAACATAACTATGATTATAGTTAAATTAAATTTTTATTTTAGTCTTGTACATATACATTATAATAATATCACAATTCATAAATCACAATACATAAATAATAATTTTTAACTATAAATCGAATCACAAACACTTATTAGGTAGATGATACAAATGATTTGCTAATACGCCAGGCGCGGATACAAAGAGACGCAAGGGACAAAGACAATAGTGTTGCTGTAGACTCTGAGATATCTGTTTTCAGCAACCGATAAAATGCATTGTCTCGCCAATAGCGTTTCGGCCGCGTTCATTTTTATCCTACCACCCCTATAAATATATTCTGGGTCCACGCCTGTATACGCTATAGTATTTAATGTATAAAAGAGTATACATAGCATTAAATTGTCTCTAAAATGATTGTAACAAACATCACATAAAATTGAATGTTTGTTTTCTAACCCGGTAAATAATAGTAATAATAATAAATAATAATAATAATTTCAATACAACATAACTATTCGTATAGATCTAAAATAGACATTTTTTAATACATACAAACAGTTAGTAATCTGCAGTTTAACAATATAATATTTCCTACATTTACCTATATACTTACTGATCGCGACGTCTATACGCAATCAGATTATATAATATCATACGTAAATATTGTAATGTATATGCTTTATACGAGTGTATACTCGAAGTTAACGAACGCACAAAACGCTAATGTAAGAAGCCGCAATATTATATATTATTAGGAAGAAACGAGGTTAAACGAGATCATGCATTACAACGATCCAAATTTAATTTGTATACAGGTAGATTACCACTCACGAAATGGTCAAAGTTCACAGAAATATTATGAGTGGTCGAAATGTTAATTTGCTGTTTATAATGTACAGGCACTTCTCGAGGAATGTTTAAATTATTAAACTATATTTTTTTTCTATAATAATAATCTAAGCTACATGTACATAATAAACATCATGCATATGGTAAAAAGTAAAACATAAATAAAAAGAGAGACAATTACAGTTAGACAGCAAGAATTCGTTTTCAAATTATTATTATCGTGCATTTTGATTAAACTGCCACCGCGGTATAATGATGCCTAAAAAAGTAAATACCTTTGTACCACTTTGTATCATAAAATATATTAAAAAATATTTTACTGAATTTCGGATTTGCGGTGCAGAACACGTTTTTTTCATTGTGGGTTTAACCCAGACACCTTTTGGCTTATAATATTAACAAGTACATAAGATGTATTATGTTGTAGAACCTATATAATCGACAAACCGTCAGATTTCGGAACCGCGCACAGAGTAAACACGTAAATAAAGTCGACGTGGAAACGGTTCTATCTAATATTATTTTCTAATATACGAGTAGTATGTACCAACTTACTTGATGGTCATATAGAATAATACAAATGATATAACGTTGTTTTTAAATCCGATATCCGCGACATGTGTAACAACACATAATTATAATACACAATATTATATACACACACGCGCGCGCGCTCACGCTCGCATATATATATATATATGTGTATCCATAATGAATAATGAAGTATACATACGCCTGCGCTAGTGTGTGTATATAGCCGACCACTTCAAACAGTCACAGCGTTTGGTAGTTTTATATTATAATAATATACGTATATTATATTATATACATTTTATGTGCGGCATCATTGCGGTATCATATTTTTGAAACGCGCCCGCACAGCGTGGCATTATATTATATGACAGCTCGTGTGAAGGCTCGTTTGTGACGATCCACGTATATATAGGTATTTAATATAATATTATATAGATATACGTATTGCGTTGCGTAAGGACGAGGAGACTTTGCCTCACAATGTTGTTGTACCTGTGAAGAACTTACCAGCCGCTGCACCACTTCTTACGGCGGTGGCAAGGTCTCTAATATCAAAATATATATATATCCCTTATAGATGGCAATTATAAACTTTATTAGTGTATCTAATCTAACTTAAGTCTAGAGACTATTTTTTTAAGATATGAGCCATTCCATAATATCGTCAGATCTTAGCGATCTACGTAACTAAATGTTATATAAACTATTGACGTTTTATTTGGATTTTAATAATATATATACACACCGCCTGTCTGCCTACTGGTGGAGTAAATTATGTGTAGGTAATCCAACAATAAATACGTTTTTATCAATAGTAAACACCCTAGTATACGAAAAAAATCATGTGAGGCTGTGAATAAAATGTATCATCGGTAACTAATACATATGTACTAATAAAATGTGCATCTTACCTTATTGATACATCTCGATCACTTCTGTCCAAACGAATAACTTGTTTTGTCAAACCGTAACTGATGAGACTTCAGAATATACGAATAATTATAATACAAGACTTATTTTGTACGAACGCTTTAATACTGCAAAACACATAACACATAATACACTCACGCGGTGACATAAAAACGGTTTGGTCTAAAATATTTTAAAAATTGAACAGAATGAACGATTCGGTGAAAACGGTTGGCGGTTATCGTTTTTCATTCAAACTCAACAACAGAAAACACTAGCTGAGGTATAAATAAAACAGAGTTTCCACTTACCGTGTCACGTGTATAATTTAATATCTATCTATATGACATGGTATTAAGAAAACTCGGCTTAACATAAACCATGTTACCATGTTGGCAACCACAATGTCTGGACTGCGGTATAAAGTTTACCTTGACTGTGGTAAAAGTTTGAAGACAATGGTATCCGCTGAATATAGTACATACGCGAGTAGATAAACTTAATATCTTTCATCATCGTTGGCCATTGCAGGTCTCGGTTTTTTTAAAACATTTTCTGATTTTATACCTTTTGAGTGGTGCCGTTCGATTTTCAAAAACTGATCAAACTGTTTTATTAAACGCCATTGTCCATGAATACGAGCGTCAAAATTCTAGCATAACGATTCATCATGTAAATATATATTTTCAAGTCTCATATCTTGTGATCCAACGTAAGTATACGTTTTACACTTATACCAATTCCCAAGGATTTTGGTCCTAGGGTGACTTGTAATATCCGAATCAAAGTATTTATAATCTATATTATGTACAGATTTAAAAAAAAAAACTAAACAACGATAATAATAGATCCTTATTTTTATATGTGACCGTTAAATATGTATAATATTAACTTTGTTTATAATTTATTTCATTTATATATTATTAAATATTAATATTTCATTATTTGCATTATTATAACTTATGTAATGTGTATATATGCTGGTAAATTAATAAAATTCAAAATTAACCTTGGTATAACTACAATCTTGTAATGCACTGTATGACAAATTTTAGATTAGTATACTGGTATAAATATTAAACATGGAGTATTATTGTAGATTTTACTCGTTTGACGCTTCGTTTATTGTGTTCACTGTAAACAGGTTAGAAAAATACAAGTTCGGCATTGGTTAAATAGACGTGTAGTTATGCGCCATTTATTAAGTTATAGTTAATAATTTAGTATTACTATAATTATTATAAATATAAAATAAAAAATATTGAATAATGAGCAGCATAAAAAGGTGGAACGTGCTTAGAAAAATCACCTTGCAGTATGTATGTAAAAAAGTTTTATAATAGAAAACCTTACCGATAGAGTAGGTACCTACGTTTAAAAAAATACATAACTTATATAGTTATATAGTTTTACACACGGATATCCGTCTTTGGTAGAAACAATCTTTTATTGTTATTTTAATTACTCTTACACACAGAACTTAATTCATATATTTAATATATTTCTATATTTTAAAATGTATACAATTTTCTGGACATTGACATATTTTTTTTTAAATCATCTGGAACTTTTTAGAAATTTATTGCAGATAAATTAAAATTGTACAATTAACTTAATTACTAACTTTATTTAGAATTTAGGGAAATTTAGCATATCAATGTCAACTGTTTTATTAAATCAGTGTATTATTGTTATAGATCGTTTACACTAGCATATGTAGCCATGCAAATATACCTATTTATCTTAATGTATAACACATTATTACTCAATAATTTACAATATATAACATCAGTACTTCACATATACATAATGTGCGTACCACGAGATAACTGAATTCATTGGAAAGTTTTAGGAACACCCTGTCACCCTGTATACGAAAATATGTTTGCAGGTACTCGTGTTGTGTTGTAGTAAAAGCCTTTGTCGGCGACGAGTCATTAACGCAACCTATAGATAGGTATTACTACTTCTCAGCGGTATACCTATATCATTACTATACATATTATACGACACTCACTATATACCTAAATGATATATGTGCGGCAACAGGAGAGAAAGGGGAAAAGTATATACTGTAATATTATATATGGTACCTACCATACGTCTATACACAGGTGGGAGGGGTGGGCAGAAAGTGCTAATTACACACACGCCGACGAGGCAGCTCCTTCACACGGTTCGGGCAACAATGAGCTCATATATGTGTGTAAAACGATGACTGGCGGTGGCGGGCAACATCATGAAATAGTCGTTTGTAAACAGTATATACTATATTATATTATACACGCAGACACACACATCTAAACGACTGGACGGACAACAGAATTGCCGAAAAGAAAAAAAACCTTATTGTGAACGCTTAAATAGCCGCCGCTGTGTTCAAGAACCGATCAACACACATACGTACACCTATTCTCCGCATATTATTATTATTATTATTATATGATGTATAAGCCAGCTAATATAATATTATTGTCGGCGGTGGCGGACACAACAGTAAAACGATAATGAGCGTCGTATTCAACGAGCTGCTCCGATAACCGAAAAATCGTGCTCGACATTTTTGGATAGCTTAACACGACAAGTAAAATATGATGACTTAAAGAAAACATGGTCTGACTAATAGAAAATAAAATGGGTAACACACACCACGGTGCTGCAGTAGGCGAGAGCTACGTCAATATTGTTACCATTGCAATAATATCATCGGACATTGTACTAAATTAATCATTTCAATACCTAATTTTATATAATATATAATATTTATACATTTCAAATATTTTTATCTTTCACATTTCTATATGAATATATAGTAATTGAATATTGCAATACAATGCTTCTGTTGGTTGCCAAAGAAATTTGATTTCATCTAAGACCAAAGGAACACAAATATTATTATATATTCGTCAATTTTTTTGAATGCTTATTATAATATATAATTCATGCTATATATAGTAGTAATGAAATATTTGTAATTTGTATAACAATCAAGATAACGATACTCGTTTGACAAATGACAACCGAACTAAAATATTGCAAATTAATGTTACTGCTTTGCGGCGGATTATATGGCGGTACCACCTCGACTTCAAAGTGAACTCCAATCCTCGACACTATTTGTATTATTATTATTATTATCTTACCTATATGTACTATCGTTATTTTATTATTTGTTTACTTTGGAAATTTCGATAAAAAACAAAAAAATCTACAAGGTAAATATAATAATAAAGCTATAATAAGTATCAATACCGGCTTCTAGTGTTGATACAATATTATCATACCAGCGTATATTATGAACAAAAATGTCTTTTGTTATATTATGCTCCTGCAGTGGCAATGCTGCCGCCGTATGGCCGCGGTGGGTCTCTTGGGTCACCACCGGATCAGTATCTGTGCAATGACGGCTTGGTGACAGTGACGACCACCGGCGCCGGGTTCTACATCTCATCCGTCTCTGTACCTGTCATTGCAGTGGCGGCAGCAACGTCGGTATCTTCGACGGTGTTCTTGTTCAAATTTCAGTGCGCGTGCACAATCACTATACACAGGTACCTTAAATTATTTTATACAAACCTGATATGATATAGGTACTATATATACTAAAATGTATACAACTATATAATATATATACGTATTATACTAGGATAATGAATAATAACAAAGATCATTATTTTCGGTCCGTAAACATATTTATCACGCCACCCAAGAGAAAGACAGACGTTAAATGAAAGAGAGAGGAGAGAAACAGAGAGAAATTATATTATTATATTTGAACGTAAAGGGGCAAAACGCTATGTATATAATATATTGTATACATACTTTTATATATATATAGAGCGTGTAATCTAGGACAGACGGGACAAAAATCAGAGATTCCGTTCAACCGGCGACTTATACCACGGGAGAAAGTATTATATATGACAGTATAAAAGTCCATATATATCGTGTTGTCGTCATCTCGATCTACGATGGGAATAAAACATCGATATCAATCGAACAAATATAAATATAAAAGTGAGAGCATAAAAATATTTTGATTTTTTTAAAAGCCCTTTATAGAGACTGCAGATACACGTAGTAAATTATTTTCATATTGTATGTATTATTATGATAAAATTACTATACTTTAGCTATTGTATCTGTATATGTATGTAAAAAAATTAATTAACCAAAATTATATTATTATTTTAACAAAAGTATATATTCAAGTATAATATTTTTTTTCATTTAAGGAACTACATCTATTACTAATTTCTTAAACAGTGCAAAAAATATTAGTTACTTCTTTTTGTACCTATACTATTTGCATTTAGAATTATAACTAACCGCCTCAAATCCTGTCTCTTGTAAAGAACTGCAATTTATTATACTATAAAAAATTAGGATTAAAAGAAAATATAAATTAATTCGTAGTTTTAATCATTTTAATAAAAGTTACATTAATACTAAATTTACGTGAATGGGTATAACTGCGATATTTTACGTTGGTCAGGTTTGGAAAAGCGGACACTACTTACAGTTTTATAGCACCCATCGTTCCCTCTGATACTATTTCGATTAAACAGTTTTTGCAAAATCTGTAATGCTCATGGTTGGTCATTTAAAGAAATTTATATTTTGAGTTTTCAAGACTCTGATATAGAGTTAATTAGTTCTTATACATGGACTTAGGACTTATATTTAATATTCCGAAAAGTTAGAGAGATAAATATTAGATCGTCAAAATGTGTCTACACTGAACATAATTATTATATATACCTACCAATAAAAATATGATATGCATCCATATGTTTCAGTTTCATGATATTTATTTATTTTTATATTTATTCATGATAATTTTTCCGATTCGGTATAATATATTAAGTAATAATATGTATTTGCAAAATTATTTTTTACTCTTCAGACTTTTTGCTTACGACATAATAAACTAGTCAGGTATTTTTAATATCGTGATTTGACCGGAAGGTTTGTGTTTCTGGGTATATGCACATATTATAATACAGTGAATATAATACGTCAGATGAATGACAAGTATAATATAATTCGTACTTTAATATGGCTTATAGAATCTTTTGGGTATACCTACGTATATATAGCTACGAAAAACACTGGTTTCGTTTCAGGGTCTGATGAATTTTATTTGCACAGTGAATACGTATTCGCAACATGATGTAATTTGTGTTGAGGGAAAAGCACCCACACGGGGTTACATAACGGAAATGTAAATAAAATTCCGTTTCAAGTTATAGTCCAAATTCCAACTATTTCTTTAGGCTGTATTTGTATATCTGCAGAATAACGACTGCGTCAGAGATATACATAAAACTCAATTTACATGTTAAACGGTTTTCGGATTTTTGCAAGTCAAATTTGATTTTGTCAGATAGTACAATGTAGGTACTAGGTAAAATAGAATCATATTTATTTAGATCAATACAAGCTTTTACTTCTATGAACAAGATCGCTGTATGTATACGCTTTGTTAACATCAAGTTAGCGAATAATTGTGTACATGCATATTATTATTACTACAAAACTAAAATGTAAACTTAACAGTCATGGAATGAGTAAAAGTATTTAAATAAAGTGTAGAGTGACAATATATATATATTATATGTATTATTGTACAATCCTACTCTACAGCACTGTTAACATTGAAAATTCCATTGAACTACCTAATTATCTTTTTACTGTCTTAAATAATAAAATCTATGAATAATACTATAATATCAATAAAAAGCATAAAAAATAATATTTATGGTATTGTTAATTTATTACTAAATTTACCGGCCCTCATAAACTTTTTTCCTATTAATGCAATTGTCCATTATCACCTTTTACAATTTTTTTAAGACCTTATTGATAACCAAAACATGGCCAATACAAATACGTAAAATCCGTTTTGATAATAAAGGATGAGAAGCATAGACATAATAGAATTAATTATATAGATAATTTCTATTTCTTGCAACTTTGTACCAAACAAATTAGAAATTATAAGAGTATAATCTATATATTAATTAATTAATTATTATACTAATATTATATATAGGTACTCGCAATTCGAGTTTAATGTGCATTTTTTTATTTATTGTTGTTGGTAGTTAGGTTAACGAAGGGTACAGAATAAAACTTTTTAATAACACATGGTGATGGTTTACATATAGATATATGTTTTCAACGCTTTCTATATAAAGTATTCATACTTAAATGTTACGTAACAATAATACTTAATAATATGGGGTCACGTCCCCTGGAGGTCTGTGGGATCTCTATCAACGGTTTTTGCCTAGATACATATAACGTGATATGTATATTTTTTTTAAATATTTAAAAAAGTTGGTAAGAGAAGGCAATTTAATCAATAATATTTAAAGAAAATGCTTATACTATAGTTTACTGTAATATAATTAATAATTATTTTTGGTATACATATACATATTATATATTTACTATCACATTATAAATTAAAGTAGTTCGATAAATATTAATTTTTACGAATTCATATAACAGAAAAATTTCTCTTACCACTCAAAATCATATTTTGATCAAGACCAAATGTACAAAAAGGTTTGAAATAATTCTATGTTATCATCTTTCAATCTCTGGTTCTTTCATGTGAATAAAAATACAATATGTACTCATATATAGTACTATACAATATAATGATTTTTAAACACGTCCAAAGCATTTTTTAAGTAAAATTTTGCATTAATAATAAATTATCATAGTTTATATTTTATAATGCATATTATTTATGTATAATTAGTCTAAACACTATTATTTAGAACATTTTTTTATAACCTATGATGTATTAAAATTTCCAAACGGTGAAGTTAAATTTATAATTGAATAACTTGCAGGATAAAGGTATAATATAATAGACAGCGACCACCACGTTTTCCTCAAACTGACCAAACAATACCAACAATACCGTGGTTACTGACCGTGAGTGTATATAGGTATCATATACTTGGTTTGATTGAGAATTATATACTGCAGGTACACGACTAAGTTATCTAGTGCTTTATATAGGTAGTACTCTGAATAGCCGTTTCCCGTTGTAATCACATGTTATTATTATTTTCTGACAATGATTCATAGAAAAATGTCTAGTCAAGCCGAATTAGACTTTTGGAAACGACACGACAGAGGCAGTAAGTAGCTGTGACTCAGAATACAAAATGTACATATCGGACGTGGAGAAAAATTGTCAACGGACACCACCGTTTTCCATTAAAACCGACCAACATATATTACCGTGATGGTAGTCATACATATTTTTTCACGTCATTGGGCACTGCAGGTTAGTGAAATCGCATTCAATTGCACCGCGCCGTGTACTCATGGGCAGTATATTTAAATATTAAATTCCGGTTTTGGTGTCGCGCTGTTCAAGATACATCATACATAACACATGTATTTGATTTTATTTGATTCCATACTACCACTTAAACTAGAACAATGCGTTGTTTGATATCACGATTTTTCAATCATTTTTAAGATCCCTCAAAGAGCTATTAAGTATAAGTATTAGAATATCGTTGTATATTACATGCATACACGTTAAAACGCGGGAAAACTATAATACTAGCCACGTCTTTATTATCTCATTGATTCACAGGCTCGTCACCTATATTATTTTATATAGGTAATCTATACTATAAATACTATACCTACTAACAAATGAAAACGTATTATTTATGGAATTTTAAGGTGTAACGACAACGACTTCCGTCGCTGGGTATACGTTTGTATACAAACGTGGTGTGTTTGTAAGTATTGGTGGTGGTTAACGGTTGTGGTAGCGTATTTAGTGTAGTAGTAGTAGTAGTAGTAGTAGTAGTAGTAGTAGTAGTAGTAGTAGTAGTAGTAGTAGTAGTAGTAGTAGTAGTAGTAGTAGTAGTAGTAGTAGTAGTAGTAGTAGTAGTAGTAGTAGGTATAGTAGCAATAGTAATAGTAATAGTAATATATAAGTAGTAGTTTAGTTATATAGTTATACACCTATATACCTATATAGAGTACAGCTTAAACTTATTAATTATTATACAAACATAACTACCGCGGTAGTGGTGTATAAAACACCGGTCGCTTCTCGCTTGCCGTGCCGCATTATAATGCGTATAATATAATGTATAGTATACGGCCGTGGACGTACGCAGTCAGTCGGAAGTAATTGGTTGGGACCGAGCGGCCAATGGTGAGCCCGATCTAACGAACCCCGCGCTCTCCCGCCGCAAAGGTACACTGCAATGATATTATTATTTATAATTATTATGTATATATTGTAATGTTATAACGTGATATAATAATGTTATGATAATTATTATTATGCGTATACAATCTACATTATATTATTATACACCTATTTCTGCGCGTGCAACGTATAAGATGAGAAACATAGCGTTAACTAGATCATATTATAAATCGTATATGTAGATAAGTAGGTGCAGCGTATTGTTGTATATTGTGTATAGCATTATGCTGATGTATAATATAATACCGTAGGACGCGTGCAGGGTAACTGGATAAACGAACGTTCGGATAAATTGTGCATATAGATAAGTAATTTACACATGTAGTTGGTGTTATTATCACAATATAATATATTATATTAGTCAACAATCAACAAAAGTCATATTTTGTGTATAATTGCAAATCTTAATTTGTTTGATGTATCTATGTGTTGTTAACGCAATAAACGATGGTAACATCATGGTAGTAATACCAAAGTATTTCCCGGGGCATTATACGTATAAAAAAAAATACACCTTAGATACTAATTAAACCATCCATTTAACCAGTTATTATATGTTATTATGTAGTCACGTAGAAGCCAGTATTATACTTAACACAACCAAAAAGTAGTAAAACAATACAATTTAAATAAAATTAAGCTTCGTGCAAATACGTACAATAAGTATACACATATAGCTATAGGAATACCATTATACGTATACATATTACATTATATTATATTATCAAATTAAACGTGAGCACGTGAACTATTTTAACGAAAATGTATATTGTATAATATATAGCCTGTGCTTGACTTGGGGGACGTGGAGGGGGCTGAATACCACAGATAAATTTTTAGATACACTAGCGTACACCTTCTTCCAAGGGTTCACTCTTACGATTATATGATTTATATTAAAATTCTAGGGACACTATTTTTTTTTCCAAATCATGCACTGTATATATCATATTTTGCAATAATTGTGAGGGAAATTTTTGGGAAACATGATGTTTTCTGTGGTTAAATTCAGTTGAAAATCATTATTATACATAATTTATATCTATATAAATGTAGTCTTATAACTTTTCATTATACGATAATAAGCATATATATTTTTTCGTTGATTCAGTATCATAGTAAACATATCGCATTTAGCAATTTAAAAAAATATAACTACATTAATTACGTGTATATAATTTATCTACACCTAGTTGCATAAGAGAAAATATATGTTACATTAAGGAACATTAATGCAAGGAAACCGCAGTGTTTCAGCAAAAGTATGAAATAAAATATAAGGGTGCGTAATAAAACCAATATTCTCCCCACCATATAAAATAATTTAAAAAATCAAGCTTTATATAGTCATTAATTCAAAATATAAAATATTATGGTTTTAAAACAGTTTAATTTGAAGCTCTTTAACTTTAAATATAATAACCACTTATTAAAATAAAACTATTATTATATACGAAATAATTTACTAAGATGCTCAACCCAATCTTTCCCTTTAATAATGAATTTATTCAAACTCACATATATCTAGAATTTTAAAGTATATATAATGAGCCATGTTTTCCAAAACTTTTCATTTTTTTTTAACATTTAAGACACATACTGCACTTTTTAATTAATTAACACCCTTTTTTCCCTGTAAATTGTTAGTCAAATGACTTTTTAAAAATGTTAATGTATTTAAATCGATATTATAGCCGCATAGTTCATTTAAATATATATATTTATTAAATGAACCTATATATTAATTTAAAATAGTATAAGTATAGTATTGTTATAATATTGCACAACTACGTTGTATTCAGGTATTTATTGTATACTTAATAAAATATAAAACTATTTTTTGAAGGATCTACGAATGTTATATATACATTCATTAATCGCAGTTATAAAATAGTAACGTAGAAATAGTTACGTGAAATATATAAGATCAAAGATAAATATGAACGTCATGTGATAAATATCTAAGAGTCGTACTTACTTTTATATATTATTATTGTGTAAAATATGTTTGTCAAGATGGTACTTATTATTATATGCGTATATATTTGTATTTAAATATTTACATATTCCTATCATTTTTGAATGGTAATGTTGTTTTAACTCTTGCTATATAAAACTATTATTTTTTGTTTTTCTTGTTGTTACAACTAATATTTTTTTTTAAATATGGTTGCATATTTTGCAGTATATAAGAAACTAAGGTCTGTAATAATGTGGAAATATTTAAATAAAAATATAAAAAGTATGGATTTTTTTATTAAAACATTATAACTCTAACCACTTCTTAAGTTTACAACATATTATGAAACACACACTGTAACATAATATCAATATTAAACAGTGATCATTTGGATGAACAATTAATTCAATCACTAATATAAATAAATATTTACATAGAAAAAAATAGAGAACACCAGTTAAAATTTAAAAGCACTTTCGTTTTGTAAACATTTTATAATAAAATATAGCTGACCGGCATGACTATAAATCAAAAATGTAAATAAATCAACTATAGTAATAGCATTTTTTCTGTCTATTAAATAATTAATTTGTTTGACAATCATATTTGAAAATGAAAGAATGGTTAATACACAAAGTAGTTTCTTAGTAACTAATATTTTAATTTTATCACCAACCAAAATCAAAATTTTTTTTATATTTTGGCACCCAGTTCGAGATGACCTATTGGTCATGTGGCCTAATATAAATTCGGTATAGTATATGAAAAGTGTGTAAAAAATATGTTATAAAATATTGCATTGTTGTAAAATAATTATTATAATGATTTCAATTTTGGTTGTTTTATTCAAAAATATATACGTATGCATTATAGTTTAAACTAAACTATATAATATATTATATTCGGTAATGATTGGTGCATGTCCATATAATGGTAAAATTAAGTCACACTATTTTAGAAAATGTCGTAATAAACAATATAAAATAAGGGTTATTATTATTATATTATTGTAAATAATTGGTACAGATAAGTAAGAATATAATACTACATTTATATAGTAGTTTTTCAATAAAACAAAGCTAATAACTAATTAGATTAATAGAGATATACGCAATTTTAATTAAAATTTAAACAAATTTGATTCACATAATATACGATTAGTATATGTAATAATTTAATATACGATGAGTATAATGATATATAGGTATTATGCATTTATAATAACTTAATTAATCTAAACCTATTCAAATAGTTAGCAAGTTTTGAATATCTAATATGCATAATATTAGAAATAAAAAATATAAACTGAAAATTGTCTTATACTAAATCTCCATTATTAATCTTACGATGCTTTTTTGTTGATTGTACCAGGGTATCTACTAAAAAGTATATATTACTATTACATAATATTATGTTTTATAAATTCATAAAACGTAATAATAAAAAAATAAATATTGTTATAGATTTATTATCACCAACTCTGTATTAATTTTTAATATCTATACATGGCAGTTAAACGCCAAATATATTTATTTTATAAAAGATATTTCCCCTTGTTTCCCACTAAGAATTAACGGTTTTTTAATGTGGTGTATATCGGGGTTGTGGAAAACATGTGTGTTGAATATATCTTAGAAGTAAGCCGTTTAGTGTTTACATTAGGGGCGTCCAAACAATATTTTAACGTTACCTGGTTCCTATGTATACTTACTAAAGCTACCTGGACGTCAAAATCAATTAAACATTTTTAAACCCAAATTAAATTTACTCATGCATGTCAAATGTAATTGTTTAATTGTATACATGCAGTGTTTATAAAATATTATATAATATTTATGTACAAATTATAGATTCGATTCCGTGTATATAATACTACTCAAGTATTATGTATACTAACTGAGATATATAATAATTTCATACAAATACGCTGCATATAATATACAGAGTGTATCACAATGATCTGACATATTCAAATGTAATTTTAATGTAAAATTGTCATATCTCTATGATACACCGTGTATATATATTATATATTATCTTGGATTTTATATATTCTATATTTCTATAATATTATAAGTTTAATTATTTCATTATATATAAAGCATTTGCATTTTTAGATTTTTACTATAATATTAATTAAAACTTAATAAAACATATTTTAACGTCACGTATTTTGAATTCAATAATATATATATATATAAATATTAAACGAAATACTTATTTCTTTATAACTTGCAAATAGTTTACAGTCCATTTAATTTCACTAAAATAGTAACTACGAAATATATTTTTTTTTAAGTTATCTAATACACCTAGAACAAAGTATACACATCTTTTATTTTTTTTTAGATAGTGAATAATATCTGATTTGGCGAAAGTAGAAACCAAAGGCATATATATATATATATATAATAGGTGAGTAATAATATATTATACCTAAATATAATTAATATTATATAGTTCAATATATATTTAGTATATATATATATATACAATATACTATAGCGTTCTAGCCTATATATATCATGTGCTCCTCACAAGTTCCCAAATAATTTGTTCGTCGGAAATGTACCGTGTTTAACGTATACATTAGATAGCCGACAATATTTAACTATACACACTATACTGCAACTGTATAGTATTATATAAGAATTCCTAATTATTTTCATGCCCTAAAAATCTGATTCAAATATAGAGAAAAAAATCGTTTTAATATTGGTATCAATGGTATTTAGTATTATATTATACGTAAAATTATTATATAGGTTATATAGGTACGCTCCAGTTAATTCTTATGATGTGAACCATGCTTAATACGAGTATATTATACATACACACACACACACACATATATATATATATATATATAAGTAGGTTTAGGTCTGCTTTGTCTATTATATCGTAAACACGTAAACATAATAATATAATATCATATTGTATATAATATAAACACACTAGTACACTACCTACGCTGCAGCGTCTGGAGTAGGATTTCGATGTCACCGGGGAGCGTGTTGCGTGTCATTGACTCGTTTATTATAATAAAATAAAGCTATACAATATAGCGACTATAATATTACTCATTAATATAGGTAATAATATTAGTATATTGTCTTCTCTAACAAGTCTAACATAACTGTAATATCAGTTATCCCTCAATAGCCACAACCGAAATGTGGTAGTCGATAGATTGGTATCATGGCGGTAGATATATACACAAATATTATAAATTATCTACGTATTTATCATAATATAATATAATATTTGACTTAATAGTGAATGACTATACCACTATACGTGGTTATATATTATATAGGAAGAGATTATTTTCTTTTAACTGTAACATTATACATTTTATTGAAGTAAAATTATTTAATTTGCTAATATTATTGATACAATACTATACAATAAGAAGTACTCATTATTATTATTAATACAGAAATAAATGCATTTAATGTTTTGGTCGAGCATCGTGTTATTTATAACTTTAAATATTATATATTATTATAATTATTATTGTCTGCATGAAATTTAATAAATAAACAATATCATATCATTTATTATACAGTTAAAGATAAAAAACTCTAGTTCTCTTTATCTTCAATAAAATATTAAATTTATATCTTCGTTTTCTAATAATAAATGAAATAGAATATATTAATACAGTATAATTTCAGCTTTACATAATATATTATATTGTAGTTATTTTTCTATTTGAGTTATACTTGATCTCGATAAAAATTCCTAGTATATTTCTTTTTGATCATAAAAACGATTTTTTAAAATAAAAACGTAAATTTATAAAACGTATAGTTCGTAATTTATTTTTATTTTTTGTTCAATAAGTTTAGGTAGACTTATAATTTTACTTAATCCAATTTCCAATAATTTAAATATTTATTATTTTTTTTTAAGCTTTTGTACGTATCATATTGAAAACTAACTCAATAATAACTATAATATTGTACATTGAAAAAACTAAGAATATTATTTCGTAGAGTCATATTATACTTATGATTTTTTTGACAACAAATAAGTACAATAAAAGAACTATAAAAGGCGATTAATAAAAAATAATGCAAATAAATCAGCCCCGATATATTCAATAATAAAACAACATTTTTTTATGTTATGAAAACGGTAAAAACAAAAATATCTATTTATAAGATTAAGTACAATAATATGAAATCGCATTAAGTATATTTACTCATACATAAATACAACTCATTGATATTTCAACAGGACTAATTCGTCATTGCTCACGAGTGCCAAGTCACACAGGATACTTTGAAGTACTCATATCGTCTCAGGAAATAGGAATCACGCTGCACCAGCCAGAACTCGTATATTATAATTTATAATACATAGTATAGTGTATTGCAGATGTACAGTTGGATTACATCAAATCAGAATATACTATAATATGACGTGATGGTCATATAATATTATTATATATTGTTTGTAAATTATACGAACGGGAAATGATAATGTAACGCATTTATCGGTCGTCGTGCGCGAGTACATATCGCATAATATTATAATAATATTATTACCTATATATTTGCAGACGGCGAGAATGCGGCGGCGCACACCAAGACCACCGCCGCGAACGCGGTGCTCGACTTCGGCAGGGATGGAACGTCGCCCTCTCCCCTCGTGGCCGTTCACTTCTTCGCCCTTCGCCGCGATCGTCCGCACCGCCGTCTCCCAACGCCGCGCAAACCAACAACCACCACCGATCTTTGGCCGGGGGGGTGCGAGCTCTGTTAGGCAGGAGGAGGAGGGTATCCGACTGTCGACGACGACGCCGCGAATATAGGAGGACGCTCCGCCCACCGGGCCGGTTTGCGGTGGGACGGATGGAGCAGGGGGTCAGCGGCGGGGTGGAGTCTGCGTAGGGCGCGCGACCGCCGCCGCCGAAGAGTCGCGACTCGCGAGTATTGCCGCCGAGACGCCACCGCGGACGAGACGGACGCAGTCGTGTGGATCGAACCGTACGACGCGCGCGCGCTCACCGCATACACAGGCGAACGGTACACACATCGCGCACGCACGGCCTGGCGGAAAAACGCGAACGCTGTAACACGCGCGCCGCCGAGACCGCGACGTGCCTGTACACAAACACTAACACACACTAACGCGCGCGCGCCCGGTCTTCGCCGACGCGTATATCGGTTGATCGCCTCCGATCTGTCGGCGCCACCCGATCCGCGAGGATCTCCGCGATCGCCGCACACGCGTATATTATACACACCTATCCCGTGTGTCGTGTAAACACCGCGCAAACGGTTTTTTTTAATAATTTTTCGTCGCATTTTCGGGGGTTTATTTTTGTTAATTCGAGTTCGAACGGTCGCGCGTCGTCTACTACTACACCGTAATAGTATATACCTACAATAATATTATTCCGTCGAATTTTTTTTTTTCTTGATTTATCGTGCATATCTACCACCGTACTTCTCGTGGACAATTTACACGCACGTGCAAACGTAAATCATAATAACTGCAGTGCGATAGTATTATTATTGTATTATGATCGGTTCGGCGACGGCGGTACAACAGGATTATTCGTAACCGCACACGGCAACAACGGCTGCACCGTCGTATGCGCTGAGGCACAGACGCGCCCGGCCAACCCGACGGACCTTAATCGGTAAGTGTTGATCTCGCATTTTTAAATACGTCGCAGTCAAGTATTGATTATTATTATTAAATATAAGTAAGCTCGTAGATATTATTGTAATACATGGGTACCTAGGAACTTAGCTATACACGGTACATAAATATTATATACTACGTACACAAGTATATTTTTCAAAAGCCATAACGCCGTGGTCGAGGATGTAAAAAATGGGAAACTGCAAAAAATATACTTATGCTATTTTTTGGGTTACCTATACTATTTAAAGTTAATGGTGTTTAATACTGCACACGATTTCAACCATAAATTTAATTCACTTTTTTAACCCTTAGTAATTAAGTATTCAAAAGTATTCAAAAACTGTTATACCTTATTATTTATAATAATATACTCAAATCAAATTTCCGTTATTATTAATGCCACCTATGTATGGATAAGTTATAGAAACCCGTTAGTTTATCGTCGGACGCGCCTCTAATAATCATATACGTACCTATACACTACGATGATTTTTCCATTTGGCTTTATCACTGATTTTAAATATTGATAAAACAAAAATATAATATAGGACGATTTAATTTCACCGTTCTGTTATTAAATCAAAATAAATAATATATAAATAAACAATACCTATAGATATAACTATATAAGTAATCAGTAAGATATTTATAATTTTCTGCAAACCATTTTTTTATTAAATTATAATTGGACAGTAAAAAACTACAATAAACACAAAAGTTATTATTTATTGATCAATGAAAATTCAAAAGAGAATATATAAACTGTTTATAATATGTTAATGCACTATTGATTTCATAATATTATATTATGTATAACACACAATTACAATATTATATAACCTTTATATTTTCCGTGTAGATAAATGATGTATGTAATTTTTATTCAAAATATTTTTAATACGTCCATTTTATGTTAGTTAATCATTAAACAAATAAAAACAAAAATAATGAAAACAGTAAAAGCACATCCGTATAATAATTAATAAGTAATAACTTCTAAGACGATAATAATATAATAACCACCTACATTAATATTAACATTTTATTTTTTTAAATTAAACAGTAGTTATTAATGTTACCATTGCGAATTTAATAGTATTGGTAATATTCACTTAATTGTATAGTTTGTTTTTATAAATATTTCTTATCGCGAACTACACAAAATATTAATTACTTATTACAAAATAAAAATTAATGATATAAATATAACTTTATCACTCCCATATAATTAGAAGGCGGCATATAAATGATTATCTTGATCAGTCTAGACATAATGTCTGCAACCTTAAACTAACTACATATCAGCTACCTATTGGCTACTCTAATATAATATAATACCTACTATCTAATAAGTTATAATATTCCATACAAAAAATTAAATCTAATTGCTAACTAATATTATTGTTGTTATCAATATGTAATACTTATGAAGAATGTTTATACAACTTTCTGTTTCTAACTTTTATCGTAAATTGTACGAATAAATATACTATAAGCGCAAATATGCCACGCGTTAATATTATATTTTAGATTCTTATATAATGATATGATTAGTTATTAATATTATTTATAAAATGTGGATAGAGGTATATTTCTAGTTTACAGTTGCAACTTATAGTAATAAATTGTATTTTTTATATTTTATTTTATAATACGATGATTACAACGTACTAATTTAAAATATTTATTGGTCAACTATAATGTGTGATATTTATAGACTATTATATAACATAGGAAAAGATTTTTTTAGTTTTTATCAATATGATTTCCCTGATGAGCTTCACGGGTGTTCAATACAATTTTGGGATTGGAGTAGATCGCGTGGGACACATCTTATAGTTTTTTTAGGCTCATACGATAATTGATAATAGATATTTTAAATAATATCAATAATGAGTGTCTATGATCCATAGTCAAATTGTTATTTTATTTTTAAATTATAACTGATATTGCATATTTTATGGATTGATTATTTATAATAATCTTAAATTTTGTATAAAATGTAATTCCATTAATATCTATATTTTTGTTTTATTTTATACCAAAATAATGTTAAGTATATACTTATAAATAATAGTTTTTACATAAATGAGACTGTATGTGATGATTTAAAACCTCCGTAGAATACTATAGGATAACACACATGAATTTTGTTTAGGCTCACGAAAATCCAATTTTTTTAATATAAATATTTAGGGTTGTCATTGCTTAGACCAGCGACTCCCAATCTGTGCACACCGGTGCGCAAAGGTTACCCGAGCTCATTTTAGAGACAACATGGCTCATCCAAGAATGAAAAAAGATCATTAGTTATTAGTTTTTCACATTCAATTTTAAAGAAGTATTTTTTTCTCTTTATTTACAACTATAATTTTGTAATTTGTTTATAATAATATATTCAATAAAATTATTTAAATCGGTTATAAATGAAAACTTATATTATTTCCTCGATTATTTTCTATCTTCATGATATTGACAAAAGAGCGCATAACTAAATTTGGACCAACAAAAAGGCACCGCTCGCTAAAAAAGTTAGGAACCGATGGCTTGGAGATATACAATTCAATCAAAATTATCTGTATAATAAATTGTAGCGTATGGAAAAATTACTCGACCGATTTCAGCGAAAATTTCAAAAATTATTCTTAAAGATATCAGAAAAATTTAAAGAGTAGATTAAGCCACAATTTAAAATATATCAGGTATTATGTCTAATCCACTATAGGAGAGATTGTCCATCTTAGTCGAATTTATTCACAAAAAGCAAAGTACACCGTCAACAATATTTGCATGAGAACTAATGTACATACACTAAAACCTACAAATACACCAATATAGCATTGTATTTTAAATTTGTTCATTTTTCCTCTTACGCGAAGTCAGGTTATACATTTTATAATTATAAACTAAAGTTAAATGTTTAATTTATTTTTACTGTGTATTTTTAATTACTTTTGATTAATTGACTAAAATGTATACACTTATCAAGTTTATGTATGAGAGTTTCTACTTATATAAAACTAATTTAGAACTGTTAGTGACTTTTAAAATTAGTTATCATACTTTTTATTAATGTGGATTATTATAAAAATCGAATTTGTATACGATTTATTATTACGTATAGAAAATACAATTTTATAATATTATTGTAACACTTAATATTAGACTTTTGTTGTTATTATTCTATAATTAATGTAAAGTATAATAATTAACAACTAAATAAATACGTTTTCATTGAAAAAAATAAATATAGTTATCATGTGCTTATTCCTTAATATTATTATTATCGATAAATATAAACAGTATATGCCTACGTGACGGGATATATTTTCATTTGTAAGACTTCAAAGGGGATGCTGTCTTAAATACAACAAATAAAAACATTTATATAATATAAAGGTACAATTTGTTCGTTTAATGTACCACAATCTATTGTTTCATGGACTATATATAATATCATATACGGCCCGAGCCAATAAACCATCTTGTATACATAAACATCGCGCATGCAGCATGTTTGATCAAGGGATCCAATTGCCCCCGGGTTTCGTGTGAAAATGGGGGAGAGGGTGTACGGGGAGCCTATTAAAACCTAATCACGTATAGACACATACACACATACATCGATGGATGATTCTGTTGTTGTCATTTGATTCCATGTTGTATAATATCTACCAACTATTATATATATACTGCTGTCAACGGTCTTTTTTTCATTTTGGGTTGCTCCTCCCCGTGGTTCGCGCCCCCTCGTTGGACTTACGTACATAGATACATTTAACCGAATTATGCGGCGTGCTCAGTATAAATATTAGCCGAGCATGTTTTCTATTCTTACAACACACACACACACATATACACATACATCACAGGGGGGAACAATATTACAACGGCGGCGGTGGCGGCGATGATATTATTATAAAAGAACCGTTTTTTTTCACTAGTGGTTTTCTGAATTAGAAAACCATCCGACACACCATCTGCCCCCATACTCTGGTACTGCTGCTGCAGCGTCCTATTGTCGCGGGCCCTACGTTGCAATGGTAGGTAAATACTGCGGGGACCGTCATGGCCACACTTCGCATATATATATATACGTACGGACAATAGTCATAATAAAAAAAATGTACACATAAGAAGATGAACAATAAAAAAGACCACGAGGGTATGTGTGTACATAAACGCGATGTTAGCTAGCGGTGCTTGACAAAAAGCTGCCGTCAGCAGTGGACGGGGTACCGTGACAATACAAATCAAAGAGGGATGGGGCATTTTAGCTAGAGGGCGGAGCCACAGCAAATATATTATTATAGTTTATAATAAAGCAATTGTGTCGTGTGCGTATCAATGTTATTAAATTAAATTCATCTTCAATATATTTTATTCGACAGTTATTGCATTCACGTATTATATTACTGTTATTACCACTGTCTGCTATATTAGGTATATATTTACTATACCTTCTATTTTCCTAAAAAAATATAATATTGCGATAGCATGGTACATTATGATATGTAAACCTATATAGGATATAACCAATATATACATAGATCACACCACTATAGCGTGAAGGAAAATATTGAAAATTAGAATTCAAAAATTCTTTCACCACTGCACATAAAACAGTGTTACGTGTACAACATATAATATGTTGTATATATAATATATAATATATATATAAGTATAATACCTATGTATGTTTTGAGTGGTTAGGATATCGTGGTAATAATTGTTATTACGATTTTCTGACCAATTCATTAAGTATAATATATAGGTTGATCCACCCGGCATGCTTACTACCATCATTTCCTTTAATAATGAATTTATATCATATTAGAAATATATATCATATTTTCAAGTACCAGATATTTTACCTTTAAAAGAGTATTCAGTGACCTTCTAAATTACACGCTTATTTTTTCAAATGAAAACCAACTCTTTTTACTGAAAAATGTCATGCAGTTAATTTTTTTGAAAATGTTTATATGACCTGATCAAAATTAAATCCAAGTATAAAGTAGTAAAGTACACGCCGTTATTTTCAAAAAAACATTATTATTGACACTAAAAAAAAGGCCGTTCTCATTTGAAAAAAGTCGGTATTGTCATCATGTAGGTACTTCTTAAATGGTAAAAATCTAAGTATTTCAAAATATGATCCTTAAAACAGTAAACATTAAATTCAAAATATAAAAATTTGAGTACATTTATTACCGTAGGGAAAATATTAAGCGGTGAAATGTAGCGAATGTAACTCGTACAACGCAATTTAATTTAAAAAAAAAAACACTATTTCGTTAAAAAGCGTATAGAAAATAGTTTTCTTTCAACTACCATAATGATTTTTTGATTTAATGTATCGAAATTCATCATCAACGATTAACTCACGTGCAAATGTTATTTGTTATTTTTGTTGAAGCTAAAACCAGAAAATGCCAGAAAAACATTTCACTCAACTGGAAGCTGCTCCAAAAGTAATATTTTCATAATCTATAATAATATCTTAAAAATTGAACCATAATGATTATTATTTATTAATTATTAATATAATATTATAATACTATTTACGGTTTTAATAATTTTTACATATTATTTCTTAGTTTTAATCATTATAATGTGATATTATTTATTAATGTTTGATGATGAAAAATAATATACCAATTATAATTTGTTGAGTAGTTTGTTAATACATACCACGTATAAATTAATGTACGCATTGTTCAATTATATTAATTTCAACGATTTGGTCTAGGTAAAACATGACATTTTTAAATTAAAATACTTAACAAATACAATTAATTTAGCGTATTAATATACATTAATATACAAGTTATTAATATAACTACTATCACATGTTATACAAATAATATAGTTAATTATGTAAAAATAGGAAATATTTCCAATGCGTTATTTATATTTATGTTGTTGGTATAAGGCACGCGTATTACAATTATTATGTTAATTTACTAAAACAATTCAAAGACAATTTTGGTTTGTTAGTCGCATGCGCATGTTCTTCTTTGGAATAATTTACTTAACAAATATATGTATACTATTATTTTATTGAATACGAACAAACGATTATATTCAAAATGCTAACAATAATAATATATAGGTAGGTACATTATAATGTTATACACCCTAAACTGGTAAATATAAATAAAGCCATGACAGACTTTTAGAAGTCCATTCGCATGTGCTTCACCCTCGTCCCTCACTCTATCTGCTGGCTCTCTTATATATACATCATATACATAAACATAATACTTAGCAGCCTGCAAATCGTTATTCACAGTGAAGTCGCGTGTCGGTCGTAATCAAAACACGATTCAAAACCGCGGTTGCGGGTAATTAGTGCGTAAATCGCGTACAAAAAAATAACACAGTTCAAAGGGATTATTGCGCGCGTTTCCTTTGCTGCGGCATATTTTTGTTTTTTTTTTTTTTTGCGGGGGATAGTAAAAAATGAAATGAAAAAATACCCCCTTAACGAATACATTATTGCGGCACAGTGCAATTATATTTTTTCATCGTTCCACTCGCCGCTCAATCCGAAAAACCGACGTCGGTGGTAGCTCAAGTGTATATATACATAATTGTATACATGGTATTATACAATAATATACGCGCGCATACATAGCACAAATCCTGTCGTGTAAGTCGTTTTCTTTTGAAGTCGCTAATGAGAGTTTGTCCTCCGCTGTCACGCTCGCGTGCCTATATAATGTGTATAGTCGTATACGATTATATATAATATTATTATAATATGTGCGACGTTTTTATGTATACATGTAGTTTATGATGGGGATAGTGGTGAAATCTGTGACCGATCAAAAAAATAAAAAATAAAATAAAATAAAATACGGTTTTTATTTTTTGCCATAACGTATGCAACGCGCATTTAAACGATCTCCACGCGACGTTTTTGTACTAACAGTATAATATATATATATATATATAAATTTACGTGTGTATACGAGCTTGTGTATTATATTATTATATACAGAGGGCCGAGTCAAGTGCCCACTTGCTTTGCCGTTGCGTCTACATGCACACACGCGTTTTGACGCCGCTTTGTACATAATACATATAATATTATGGAAGTACAAACGGTACGTATAGGTTTTATATTATTATTATTATACATAGCGTTCAAAGATGAATTCGGTCGAGTTTCTGATTTCAAGTATGGCAAAAAAAAGAACGTATACATTTCATGCACGTATTTTACTAAATTAATCGGGAAAAGGAATAATGACCTGCGACTTTTTTTTTAAGTATATCGTATTCATTTTATTATTATAGTTTACGATTGAAATATCTTTAAATCGTATAAGTAATAGTTAATAGGTGCATATATTATTTTGTTGTATTGATATGTACATCTCTAATTTGATTGCTACTTTGCAAATAAAGACGATGCTTATCATTATCATTATTTTAATGTTGTTGGACTAAGAATATAAGTCTTATTGGTTTTATTAAAAATAATAATATTATTTTCATTTCTAGTTATTTCGAAACTCCAACGATTATAATTTTTTGGTTTTGTCCACATTTTATCAACTATGTATTGTTCCCAGTAAACAAGTACTCCAAAGACATACGTTAAACATAATACATCAACAACTATCTTAACTGACATCAACCACTACCTAGTACAGGTACCAGGCTTTACCTGTAGATATATCAATACCTGTAAACTATTATATGGGTAGAATAATAATAATATTATTATCCATCCGTAAACCGTATATAGAGAGTCCAGACGACCGATACAGTGAAAAAGAGACAACATTCTTTTCATCTTATTTTGCCATTTAACCTTTTAATGACTCAAATACGTTTATTTTTATTTATTTTTCTTTTTTGACACTTGCCAATATAAAATTTCAACGTAAATAAACCCGCTCGCACAATAGGCGATCGACCGCAGACGACAGCTTGGTCGTATTTAGAGGGTTGAATAAAATAAACTCAAGGTATTATTATCCGTTTCTCCGAATCAAGTAGTGTACATTATTATTGTTGGTATAATTTATATTATATTTATATATACCTTTGTACCAACATAATATACTATCGGGGTGGCGCTAACCAGTTGTCTACCTTTCGTCAATCGGCGATTCCCCCAATTCAACAATATTAAGCTAACGCTGTCCCTGTAGACAGCTGTTGTGATTTATTCTACAAATTGAAATGGTTCGATGAGCGTGCGTTTCGTTTAAAGTAGCTTTTCATTTCCGATAAATGACTTCCATAGTATGCGTGTGGTCCCCTTCGATGTATGTACGCGCTTATAATATGTCGCGGTGTTTTGTCGCGTGTAAATGTTCACTTACATTATATTAGCAGCGTACGTTATTTGGGCCAATGTAAAATGGACCCTTCGCTATTCGCAGGCTGGACATGCAATTTAAGTTTTCCAATGTGTAATCTTATGGTATTTTAATAGGAACTCTTGAATCTATATGAGTCACCCACTTAGGGGAGAAAAACAAAATATATAGTGAGTGAAAAATGTGTTCTTTTTCTAATGTTTTCATGAAAAATATTATTACATACTATTAAACAAGTATGACTTTTATTTTATTTACGAATCGAAAGTTTAATATTAATTATTATTTATATTTCAGGTGTTGGGTCTTTACGGAGGAGGGACGTGGGGGTCCGTCAAGACGTTGCTTGGAGCTGGGGTGGGGGGGCTCGGGCCTTTCCCTTGCAGAGAAAACGAACCATTCTGGAAGATGCCTCACAAAGGTAAGATTTTCATAATTTTATACGATTTTTTAGTTATTAAAAATTATATTGTTTAAGATATATAATATAATTAATTAATATAAAAAATATGAATAAGAATATAAATATAATATGTATGATATATTCCAACATTTAATTGCATTTCTAATATTTCTATAGTCGACTGAGATTTTCAATATTTTCATAACTTGCGAAAAATTAAACTTAACTAAATTTTCGAACGTTGTTAAGTTTCGATAATATTATACATTTAAAAGGAACGAGATTTACAACTTTTAAATTATAATTTTACTGCTTATATTTTGCCACTGGTGTCGAAAATAGTATCGAATTAAAGTAAGGATTCTCAAAATTATAATAATTTACTGGTATGATAGGAGCTATATTAAAAAGGGAATATTTAATTGCAAATACTATACATCTAGATATATGATTTATTTTAAAAATGCAATTAATACATAATCATTCTCTAATATATACTTCTTATTGTCGACCTGTATCAAACACGTTATTTTTAATTAGTAGATATATGTAGGTATTTTAATTAGTGTTCGTCGTCCAAAGAAAATGTATAATAATTTTAAACTACATGCTTTAAATTCTAAGTTTACAACTCTTTCTAATTTTTATTTTTAAATACTTTACATATTATATAAAGCACACATTATACATATTATTACATTAATACCATTGCCAACTATTCCGGTTGAATACGTCCCGCCGACACGTCGACGCACTGATGGAGGCACACGAAATAAAATAAAATCATCTAACAGATCTTTGCGGCATGATTAATGGACATCAAGCATTTCAGAACGATTTTCGATCGTTATATTTTTATAAAATCTTTAAATTGTCGTTGTTTATTTTTTTTTTTATCCATCTACTATCGCCGTCTTTTTTTTCTACCATATAATACCATTGACAGATAGATTCTATACGTAGTGATGCTTTTAATGATGAGATTTGATAAAGAAGGGGAAAAAAGGAGGAATACAAACCAGTTTTAATCAGTTGACATGTGACACTGAGTACAAGAAAGGGACCGAGTCGTGTGCGGTTGTATAATATTATGAGATATTTGTCGGGGCTCATTTAGGTATCGTGTTTCAGCGTTATTTTTTTCTTTTACCGCTCCCGCCTTGCATTTATATAGGTATGGGTATTATAAACATACATATACACACACCTACGTAGGTACATGTTATACTTATTACTGTAGGTAAAAAAAAATATTGAATTATAAAATGAAAATATCTTAATAACCTTCTGCGCACATATACATACGTACAAAAAACATGTAAAAGCAATGCGTCTTCGTCTACGTGTGTCTATATCTTTGTCTAAGCGTATACAACACGCCGCCCCGCAGTCCGGTTTCTTAGACACAAAACGTCACCACTGCCACCACTCGTTCTTCGACCTGTACTATGACATCGAAACGGATCCCTTGTCGTAACTTAAATTTTATTCTATATTTAGATATATATAATATAGAACATCGTTTGTCATTTGACTACAAAAAGACAGACGCACAACAATATTATCGTCGAAATTTAAAATTTGCCCCATATCGTGCGTTTGATTGTTTTGATTATAATATATAGATAATAGATAACTCCAAATTTAGAAATAAAATTCATTTTCAGCGTGATAAAAAAAAATGTAATACGAAACTGAAATACTTAAGTACTTTGTTTTTTTATGAACTGTAAATTTTTTAATGCTCCTGTCAGCATAATATCAAACTATAAATATTAAATTTATATATTTAACGTATTGATTATTGACATTTGATAAATTATGTACATATACATTTTTTAAAGACTGGTAAGATAAGAATACAAAATTAGGTTCTAGAGACTTGTTTTCAGTAAACCGCGCGCAATCGTACTCCACCGGTTTTCTGTTTCCTGAAGGCTATTTTCTATTGTAATTATGATCCTATACGATATCTTATATGTTATTTTGGTAGGTAGTCAATACTTTTATGGAAACCTATATAGATTATATTATATTTACCTGTCAACTGTGATACAATATCATATACACTTAGAGATACGCACCTATATAAAAACGTCAAACGTATTTTCAAAAATATAAAACTGCAAGAGTGAACTAAAAACATATATTATATATTTATATATATTACTACCACTCAAGATAAAAGAACAATATATAAAGACCACACACACACAGCATGAGCCCTCACTTCGATTGACTTTAATACAATGTCGCTAAAAAAGATCTAAAGGATGGAAGTATCTCTATTATATCCGCCGTGTAACTCAGCTTCAATAACGCATTCGATTTGTAGATATATATAGGTCAAGGCAACACTAAAAATTTAATCGATCACGGGTAATCTGTTACCCCTATTCACATCTATCGCCCACAGGATTCCCCACAGACAGGTGTGTATGGCGCGCGCGTAGGCGTATAATAATATAAGAGGCTTTCGAAGGGGCTTGCAGCGCAGATTTTTCCATCTCCGATTATCACACCTGCAGAACAATGATGGCGTAACCACCGCACTGCGTTTTCGGCCTTTATACATGTATAACCACGAATACCATTTATCCCATGTCGGGACCATACATGTCGATTTTTTCTCTATTATTTTTTTTTGTTTATGTTTTGAAGGGTTAACCTTAACACAATAGGCGTACTTTTTCGCTTCAGCACGACCCAAACACGCGTGCACACATTTTCTGAACCGTTCTTAATCGTTGCAATGTCGCCAAATACTTTCATATCGCCGTGTTTGCGATTATTTACGAGTTACAACTTATTACTTAATGACGGGGCATAAGTGTTAAACGCAGACACGCAGTAGATGTTCTTACCTTGTCGTATCGACGTTGCTGAATGGCAAAAAACTTTCAAGTCAAACGGGCTATACAATATAATGTTCGCCTGAAGAGATTATATACATAGATCCTACTAATGCTTTCATGTTGCATGTTCCGGAACTTTGGAAAGTCTTGCTGATCGTATATTAATCCATAATCACAACATTTCAATGTTGCCAACAATTCTTTATTGTACGACCAAGGTGTCTCTGGTTTCGAACTGCAAGTTGTCATACTATGGTATTATTATAATTCCAGCTGAGTCTGCAACGATTGTACTTTCCATACATAAATAGTTGCTACAAATTACTATATAATACATACCTACATTAATAGATCGTTTAAAGTAAAAAAGATTAACGTACTACAGTAGTTTCAAGATATATGTATAGGTACTACTGCACATCAGTAAAGTACATCAGTACAGAGCATATATATTTTTCACGAATTGTCACTAACTTTAGTTAAAGAGCTGTAATAAAATACTGATATTCTTTAAACAGCTTAAACTACATATTATCAAGTAAAAGTTTTCAGCTTTTTCGATATGATAATAAATTATTATTAATGTTATAGGCTTCAAATGTATTTTGTTAGTTTTCTCCTGTGGTTAAAATATTATTATTTGATTTATATACTATATATATATATATATATATATATATATATATATATATATATATGTGTGTGTGTGTGTGTGTGTGTGTGTGTGTGTGTGTGTGTGTGTATAATGTATCTTTATATTTTTTCTATATCTTTGATGTAAAATAATTGTATATTTATGTACATAATTTTATTTCATAAATGTTAATATTTTATATTAGCATCAAATCTAATAATATTTTACCAAATAATAAATAATTTTTATCCCAAAATAAATTATTATAAAATTAATATTAAAAAGCAACCATCATAGATGAAAAATGTATATAATTACAAATGTTACTTCTTATATCATTATATATTTATATTGCCTGTATCTTGGTGGAATTTTAGAAAATCAAAAAATTACAAAGAGTAAGCAATTTAAATTAAAAATAACAACAGACAAAATAATATATCATTTGTATACTTATTTAATTATATTTGTATATGTATTGTATTCTTAAAGTATAAAAAAATTAAATAGTAACATGCAATTTACTGCGGTAATATATTGTATTGAAACAAATTTGTGGTATAGTGAAAAGTATTTTTAAGAGAAAAGTGAAAAAAATGGAAATCTTTAATAGGTTAACTTTCGTGAAACCAAATGTTTCTATTGCTTGCCTATTTATATAACTGAGAAAAGAAAAAACATAGTGGAATTAATAAAAATCTAAAATACATTGACACTTTAAAAGGGTATGAAATCGATATTGTATGTTAGTGTATAATATCATAGATAATTAATTTGCGTAAAATAAATATGTTATGCTTATGATAATATGAACATATAATCTATTTCATAATTAATTAACTTCTTTTAATCAAAGTTTTTTGTGCTGTTGCTGCTACTAACATTGGTTATTAGCGGTTTAATTTTGAATTCATGTTATTTTGATGTAAACTCAATCATGACCACCGCCGGCATGGCGACAGGATAAAAACGCGCGTCCTCGGTGGAGGTGTTGGGTCGTTAAATTTACGGTAAAGCACGCGTGCGCACCGTAAACTGCGCAGATATATATATATATAATGTACAAATATATACATTTTATTTCGCGCACGTTGCCGTGGCGACGAACCGAGCGGAGTGACGCGCGGTGGCGTATCCAGCCCGACTCGATGCGCTTCCGGTCGCCGCCGCCGGTGTATTATGCGTCCGCAGCTGGATCGGAGGCTGCGATGAGGGGTGCCGGACGTGCCGCCGGAAAAACGTTTTCCCGCCGCGGGCTGGCACAGAGCCGAAACGGCCGGACGACATACGCGCACGTACGCAAGTTTTCCGCCTCCCTTCGAAACGGTTCACGAAATATTATGTATTATGTGTATTACACAATGGACGCGCTTTTTTCACACACATTTGTAACGATCGTGATCTCTCTCTTATATCGTATTATATGGCTTTGAGATTTCGTTCATGTAATATATAATGATATTGTATTAAATATTTTGACAGAAATTTCCTGTACAGATGAAACAAAAAGAAAAAACTTTTCATGACCAAGAAGTCAGCTAAACATATTCCAACGTTAAAATCATCTATAATAATATTACTATGAAAGACAACTAGCTGTTTATAATAAATAATATTCATTTCTGTAAATATGCGATGATTTTAATATTATCATGTTTTAAGAACCGTGTGTAAAATTATCTATACAGTATATACAGAATATATACACATACATAAAACTATAATTTGATATTACTTAACCTTTCGAACTTAAAAAATGTAATACTTTTAAGATGAAACTCGGTTTTTATGCATATTTATAAGCAGTAGTTATATTTTACGAACTGGCACAAAATGTCTCAAAAATATGGAGTAGTTATATTATACGTTACATGAACGTTTGGTGGCCTTCAATGATCACAGTATGGCTTAGATACCTATATGGCTACATGTATATATAAATAATATGTCGATATGTACCTATATGTATTATACGATACGACACTCGTAAAACGATATTGAAATGATCTCCTTTGTGCGTATATTATCATTGGAAAATAGAATTATATATATAAACTATATAACTATAAATATAATGTATATATATATGTACATCAAATTCCACTCACGGGTTTTCAAAATAAAAACCGCTTAAGACGACAGTTTTCGAATTGATACCCATATTATACCTACACATATATCCTACAATATATTATATTGGGATTTGGGGTGCGCGCGCGGACAATAGTGGTGAGGACGAATATATATACCACCATGGTGGCGGGTATAAAAAATATTATTTCGACCCTACTTTGTACGCCGTTTTTGAATACATAATATAAAACCACTATCGTATACCGAGCTATAAAGTGGCCCGCAAGGAAATATTTACTCTTTTTCTCCGTTCAATTTTGTATGAATTCCTAATATTTCAGAGCGATCGAGTAACGTGCGAAAACGATTCTAACACAAATGTGACCATTGAATTGAACGAAAAAATTAAACTAAATTAACGTTATACAATATAATAATGTAACTTTAACCCGCCATGGGAACGACGTAAACGCGTATTCTTGTGATTTAGACTTAAATATTATACACGAAAATATGACATTATGTAATTTTATCATCATAGGAAGTCGAATCTTCACGATGATAATATACTTTTATTTGTTTATGTATGTGTAAGATGGGATATACTGAAAATATTCGATACCTAACTAAAACCCTGCAAAAAAAAAAAAAACAACAGAAACATAATCTAAAAATATGATATTAATCGCATGGGTATCTACATTATATAATAAAATAATATAGTAATTTAGGTACGTTATTATTTCGTTTTAGCCCTCTTTGTCCTGTAAAAATATACAATATATATTATCGATTAATCTAACGCACTATAGCCGTATACAATATAATATACGTATGCAAACGTACGACTGCGCGTGTAACCACTCGATTCAAAAATATTATTATTTATTGATTTATAATAAATCCGTCGCGACTACAGATGCTGTAATAGTATTTCTACGTAATAGGAACTTTCACCCGCTGCGGTTCGAGTGGCTCTCATAGCGATGACGTGACATACGCTATCGCTCTTGTTAGCTCGTCGTCAACGGCCAATAATTCGCAACACTCGAGAAAACGAAGAGAAAGACTCCGCAGTGCAGTGTATATACAAATATATATATGTGTGTGTGTGTGTATAGTGTTTAAATTAAATTCAAAAGCAATAAAAACCGTTTTCGAAATGTGTTTGGGCGTGTAAACAGCCTACACGTATATATATAAGAAAAACACCATACGCATCGAACGTATATTATTGTATATTATTACTTTGTTGCGCGAAAAAGGGTGCATTTGGTCCACCGTGTGTTGCCAACAACAATCACGCGTAACAAGTGACAAAAACGTACACGCGTAAATACGATACATATAATATAATAGATACACCAATGCATCGTGGAAAAAACCTCTTCAACTGAACTATCACCACTCTTCCCCGCGGTGTACACAATCCTTTAAGACGATTTTCGGACCCTCACAAATTTTTCATGTACATATATTTGCACCCCCTACGAACGTTACAAAAATATTATATTATAGACTTACTGATACAATAATATTGTATATTATTTTGTAATAGGTACATATTTATATTTTATCGACGTCTTTATGAAAAATAATACTTTCAGCCGATATATTGTATTCTTGGTTCAAAACACTATTGGTGGTTCATCCATAAGATCATAGTGACTTATGAGTTATTTATTATTACCTACTATTGAGAAACTTATTTCTATTTTGTACATTCAATATATACATTTTTACAGATTACAATAATTATTTTATACGAATAAGTGAAATGCGTTCGTAGTGGTATTTTTTGAAGTGTGATTACATTTAGGTATAATACACTGTAGTACTTTGATTTTGATAGATCGAACGTACGTATAATGATATAAAAATAATATAGGCACTATTTTGGTATACATTAAATAATTTAGAAACGTGCGCTGTTTACTTGCTTAAGATCAACTCGGCGTTCGAAGATCCGTCTGGGACGGAAACCTGTTTTGTTTGGTTAGCGCCCAAACGTCGGCGGCAACCAAATGTAATTATAATAATATATGTATTCCGTTGGAAATGTATTTTACACGTTTCAGCGAGTAATAATAATTTAAAAACTAGTATTTAATAATCGTATTATTGTGATTATTATTACTACGGTCCAAAGTGCATATTATAATATATACTTATCCGTCTGATTTGTATAGACGTGCCTATATTACGAGCGCGGATTCGATTAATAACAATTTACACCTCATTCGGTATACCTGTATTCACCTTAAAACGAATGCTTTTATGAGCAACGCACTGCTTTGATCACGACCGTTGATATTATTCATAGTATACAAAATATAATTTTCAGCATTATTAAAAGAAAATAACGAACAACAAATGAACGAAACGAACGCAACGAGACAACTTTAAAACTATTCAAAATTGTTTGAAATTAGACAAATTATTATAGAACATAAAATATATTCCATGCAAAATAATACTTTTTCTGTAGAAATACAATTTTACAATTTCAATTGAATTTAAACGAGAACAATGACGCTTAAATCTCTCCTCTCGCTACATACACACACACATACTCGTACTTATACATTATATATACAATACTAATTAATATCCCCGCGGTGAGTACGATAGTGTGTGGGAATGCTTGCAGTCGGCGCTGTCACCGGGTGTGCGAAGAGTGTGTGTGTTTTTTCCACAACCACCGCCGCCGCCGTTTCTCTTTACTTGAGTGACAGATCCAATTTGCTTCCCCACTTCTCTCCGAACAATAAAAACCGCTACCGTATCAGAAAATACCCACGTCCCGCATATATATTTATATACACATACTATAATATATATATATATATATATATTATATTATTATTATACATATAATATAATACACGCGTAATATTTTCGTCGCCACGGTCGGATAAGCACGCACCGGAGGGGATGACGTTATGTTATATTTTGCGTGTGTGGTCTTCTCTCTCACTCACTAACTCTTAGAAACGTTTTTGTCGATAATTCTATTTAAAATATTCCGTATATTATATAATATCACGATCATATATTTATTGTCGATGTTTTATTATATAGCTGCAATAAGTATATATGCCGATCAGAAATTCATTTTACTACATTTTTTTCAACTCCAATTGTCCATCTGCGTTCATAAGTCTTAACCACACTGTACCTCTTTGTATCCTATGAAAGTGTCCTCTCTACATATTATAAACCATTTAAACACGCTATGTACAATACCGTTTATATAATATTATTTTAATTATTATTTTTTCAGATGATTCAGACCACTGCAACATGACGGCGGCGGCCGCGGCGATGGTCCAGAGCTCGGCGGCTCTGTTCGGTTGTTCGGCGGCCGGTCATAGTGGTATCAACCAGCTAGGTGGAGTGTATGTCAATGGTCGTCCGTTGCCGGACTCGACGCGACAGAAAATCGTCGAGCTTGCGCACTCGGGTGCCAGGCCGTGTGACATATCTCGTATCCTGCAGGTCTCCAACGGATGCGTGTCCAAAATACTTGGCAGGTGAGTGCTAAATCTAGACAATTAATTGCTATTATAAAAATCATACAGCTTTAGATGTATTAAAGTTTTAATTATACAAATTTAATTCCCGATATTAGTATAAAAACATTACGTGTTATATTCGAGAATCTAGATTTAGATGTTCTTTGTATTATTATAGAGTGCGCGTAGGTGAAAATTAAAGCCGTATTAATTAATCGGCAAGGATATGCATTCTGTAAATACTTATATAATTTGCGTGATCGATGCATAATTGCTCCTTGAGCTTGAAGAAACTTTTATAGCATGAACATATCTATGTTATATCTTTTAATTGGTTTTATACGTATTTTTTAACCTTCTAATTCGTCTTTGATATAATCTATTTTTAATTTTTTTTTAACTTTTAATCAATCACAGATTCATCAATATTGTTTTAATGAAATCTGTTACATTGTAAGTATATATCGTGGGATTATAATTAAAGCTAAATAGTATAAATAATAACACACTTAATACGTATTGTCTTAGTCTTATATACGATATTTTGTTGGTTTTACTTAAATTAGTCATACCACTTATAAGGATTGTTATAAATTATTTTAATTACATAAATGTATATATTTAAATATATAGTATCTAAATAACAATTTAGTATTAGTATTAACAAATATCTACTGCGTGAAATGTAGTACTTATATGATGATGATGGGTGAATGATATTTGGTATTCTGTCATATGTGTTTAATATTTATGATTACTTCGACACCTCCACTTCGACAACGATGAGATAATTACCTAAATATATAATACATCATATTGTCATCTACAATACAAAACGTATATTTACGCTTTAATAAGCTGAACTTCATATTCTATCTGGTTTGTCGCCGCAGGTATTACGAAACCGGTTCAATCAAGCCGCGTGCCATTGGCGGCTCTAAGCCGCGGGTTGCCACCAATGGCGTAGTGAACAAGATCGCCGACTACAAGCGTGAATGTCCATCCATCTTCGCTTGGGAGATCAGGGATCGTTTGCTGTCCGAAGGAGTGTGTAGCAACGACAACATACCGAGCGTAAGTACTATAATTTATTGGCAGTTATTTTACGATATGAATAAAAAAAATTTTAATATTTTAGTATAATCGCAATATTTTTTATAATAATATGATCGTGGATAAATTATCAAATTTAACGCCGTGTCAGTATTGCATGTTATGGACTTAATAATTAATATATTATTTCTTCCACAGTTATCGATAGTTGATATAAGATGTACTTAGGTATATTTTAAGTAGATATAAATTAATTTATCTGATGATTAATTTGACAGGAAATCGGGTAAATTATATTATATAGGTACGATTTAGAATTTCGATGTGATTTTATTGCAGTCGATTTCAATACTCCGATTCAACATTTCTTACTGACAGAATGGTATTTGTAGAAATAATGTCTACTGTTTAAATCTTAAAATCGTTTATTTTACTGATTTAAATTGAAATAAAAATAATTAGAAACAGTGTTCCCACGATCATAAAGATAATTAGGAATTTAAATTAGTTTTAAAAATCACTATACTAAGTGCGTCGATCTGAATTAATGGTTGATTATTACTGCCTCGGACCTCTATACCATTTCTGCGCAGCATCTTGTTGGAATGTATTTGGAAATGCGTTGCGAAGCTTAAATGTTAAAAATATCTCAAATGTAATCAATGCCTATGGAAATTAACGTGAGTCATAAAATTTCAATAATATAATTCAATATATCGCGTGAAATTATTATTGTAACTATTTCAAAAAAAAAGTCTGATTTATTTCATACATATACCTATACAATATTATATTTTATTTGTTATAACATATATATATATATATATATATATATACACGGCGCTTGGATATAATATTATAATAACTACGTAGGTACCTTCAGACGTTACAATCCCGAAACGGGTATTATTATTTTCATCGAAGGGTCGTCTATAATGTATATATAGGCAAATCGATTCAGTCAATAAAACGCCCCCTCCTCCTGTTCTGTATAGAAAAAGATACTTCTTTTAGACAGAAAAAAGACGAAAATAATAATAATAATAAAACGTAAAATATGTTTTCTTCTTTTCGTCCCTATCAAAAACACACACATGTACACTTTTGTTACCAGTTTTCACGGACCGTCGCACTCAATCCCAAACACAATGTATAAAAATATATATAAATCTTTTGCCTCTGTGCTGCGCAAAGTATACGCAGGCAGATATTGCAGAATTACTTTTTAATACGAAAGTAGAAAAAACGATAGAAAAAGAATCTTATGCTCTGTTGTGTGCCGGCTCGGATCTATATAGTACCGTCTATATACACGTCGACATATGTGCCTCGATCATCCGGTCTCTTATAAGCGCTGCACTCGCCGATGAATGAACATTTTTGTCGAGTGCCACTTGTACGGGTCCTCGGCGTAGCTATCATTATATTATTATTCCTTCTTGTTGTTATGTATGTATACATGATATATATGTGTATTACTTGTAGGTATTATAGGTATTGTACATAAGTTTTTTCTTTCCTTCCGACCATCATTGTACATTGTTGTGCGATCGCAACAACCATCTTGACGATGAGCATCATAATATATAATGCACAGTTGCATATAATATATATTAAATGTAATATTGTGCGTTTTCAAGTGGTCTTGTAAAACAGCTGTACAGAAAAATGCACTTACCTAGTAGATTCTATAGATAATTACCTATTTACCTGTTTATGTACATTTTTTTTAGTTTTGCATCACGTTTAACCTGAACAACATAACAATGTTATACTGTAGTAAATATCGATGTTTTAATCTGTGACATAATGTGATGATAATATAGCTAATAGAATAAACTATTAATCATGTTATTCTAACTGCACATACGTAATATTTTTATTTTCATCTTAAAAACTGTATTATCTACATATTAATTATATAGAAACGTCTTAATTCATTATATTTAAATTTAGCGAGTATAAAATATTCGGTATGGTAGAGTATTCAATAATTCTGTAGTTTAAAGGAATGAAATTAACTCTTTCAATTTTGTAAAAAAATAATTAATAAATTCTTTCTGCAAGTTTTCGTGCCATACACCTTCTGTAGTACATTATGTGTTTTGTTGTTGGCCAAAAGCGAACTTAAATATACTAATAAAAACGATAAACAACAATTTTTTTCTTTTATACTAGAAAGAAACTTAGAAATGTGCTCGATCCATGGGACACCCCGCCGTCAACCCTTGTATATACGTGTTGTGAGAATAATATAATTTAATATACATATGTGTAGTTTTGCTTTATACGCATGTTGTTCACATTTCATGTGGTTAAGCATATTTTTTCATATGTTCGTTAAGAATATAATATACGTACTCATTTCTTCTTTGCAGCACAATGCTACCACGTTGGTAAAACTCGAACAAATTGCGGTATTTTAGCAATAATTGGACGTCAGGGGGCTCTTTCTATGATATAGGGATGCTATGGAGAGAGTTGAGCTGGGGGGTTGAGAAGGGACGCGACGCCGGTGCCAATTATTACAAGTGAAAAAAAATAGAATTAATCATGAACAAAAAAAAAAGAAAAAGCTCAAACCGAAGAAAAGAGAGCGTGTTCGAGTGGTCGTTGCGCTCGTGCAGCAGTTTGTCCTCCTGGGATGTGGGCCATTAAACCTACCCCGACATTATGTGTGTATATGTACATGAAGTGAATGCGGTTTCCTCCCCATATATTTTTTTCACGACTCTTCACCAAACGGGTCAATTACCGACGATTTGTTGTTTTTAAGAGCACTGCGGCCGTCATTCGCGACGAAACCACTTTGGACCATAATATATTATTATTATTATTATTATTATTATGTGTGTTTTATAATCGCTTGTATTCATGATGTATATACAATAATGTACACGTTCGAATAGTTCAATCACTCGTTATCGATATAGTATACACACGCGTAAATAACGTTAGCAGAAAAATTCATGCTTCTTAAAATTTAACATAATATAATAATATAATGTGTAATCGAATATAAAATTCTAGATTTTCATATTTCTAGCCAATGTATAATATACACTAATATTCATTTTATTTTATGGTACTAAATTAAAAAATTTGAATTGAAAATTAAATTAGGAATATCCACTTAATTAGTTCAAATTTTATAATTCATAAAAATTTTGTAAGTATATAATAAGTATAATACAAGATTGAATATTATATTTATTTTATATTTTATGTAAAAATGTTACTAAGAATTATTAACCGTATAGTATACCTATATAAAGTTTAATATCTCAGAAACAGCTCACTACTTGCAATTGAAGTGCATCAACATTTTCAAAAAATTAATCTTAATTAACAATTCACAGTAAAAAATGGTCTAGCTAAAAAATATTATACTTTATAGACACGATGCACGTCATATACTAGGGATACATAGCTAAATCTGCAACGCGTTTACCTAAATATGTGTACCACTATAATGTATTAATGTGTATTCATAATATTTACATGGCCTCGTCGCCACAATCCTATTGCGGAAGAAAAGGACTCGTCGGTGAGAAGACGACGCGCGGTGGTAGTGTTTGCAATAAAAGGTGCTCATATATATACACCATCGACGGTGGGGCGACCACCAGGGCGTGGAAAATTATTGCGGATTGGTCGGAAAACGCGTCGTGGGAAAACATGGCCGAGCCGGGAAAGCCTAAAACATTGATCCGTATCGACAGGGTGGCGGTGGTGGCGCCGTCGGCGTTGGGGCCATATTTTCCTCTCGATTTCCGGTACAAAAACACTTCCTCCACCTATACGGTAAATAACAACACGTGAAACTCGCGGATAGCTATACACAATATATTATGACATATTATATACGTGTGTGTATCATGTGGATATTATTTGTTTCGCTCATTCTACGGTATTCTATAGAGATGTATTATATTTTGTTGAAAAAAAAAACATTTAATTACATTTCCTTTTCCCCACTGAATCATGACTCCAACTGATATATTATTATAATATTTATATACGTGACTATATAGTTAATACGAAAAAATGATAAGAGTCGTTGATTGTATAAAATACCCACATATATTAATAAGCCGTTATACAAATGTGAAATGACCATTGACCCTAAATAGGTTTTAGCGATTAATTTACATAATAATATCATATTCACTATTTATCGATTTTTTATTTATGACGGTGTATAATACGCGTATATGTGTAATGTATACAATACATCAGTACATAGCACCTATTTTGAATCAGTTCTAATAATTTTTATATTATAATGTACATGTGATTGATAGGTTAGTGTTATGTTATTTTAGTTCATTAATATTATGTGTTTTCAAGAATGTTACATTATACATGCGAGAATTTCGTAATATTATTTACGTGTGCGTTCAGTCGCCGGGTTGACGGATTGCGACATGCTTAGTTACATATATACTTTAGAAAATTCGTCGTAAACAGGGGTCAAGCGTCCGAAGCCCCAAGTCGGGTCATCTGTCATCGCTGGCTTACATAAACGTCAACGGTAATGTTTCCCTAAAAAAAAAAAATAAAAAAATAAAACAAAATTGTACATAATATATTTTATTATTGAGCGCACACCCTATAAATTATATATACTACTGCGGGGGAGTGTTGCGATTGAAAGTCTTCTGTTTAGGGTTGTTGTCCGGTGTCGGGTGTGCACGGACGGAAGCCCGTTGCGTGGTGTACGCGCCACGTTTTGCGCTCTGTAATTTTGCGAACTACGAAATAATAATAATAGTAATAATAACAAAGAAAAGGAATTCCTCTTTTAAACTTTACACAGCCATTGTCATTCAAATAAGATATGACTATATATTTTACAGTTATAGAAATGTCTTTCACCACCCATTCCACCGCAATAGGTTACGGACAAAGAAACTTTTCGTCCAGCGCCAATTAGTTTTAAATTATTCCCACACCCCTTTCCGAAAATGCACCCCGGAGATTTTTCGCTTTTTTATCTTTTCATTTTTTTCGCGTAAAACTCCTCAGTAACCGCAAATAATAGGCTCGTCAAAATTTAAAGCCTATTGTTGATACCGCTACTTCCAAAGCCCGCAGCGAACGAATTTAATCGTATTTTATATTGAAAACCCTGTTAACCATCGTTAATTAAAAGGCTGGACGCCATGCATTCGGATTGAAATAATTTTATAGCGATGAATTCAAATTAAATTTAACAAATGTAATTTTTAGTTATAATGGTCTAATATATTATTTGCTTTAACCATACCATAACAAATTAATAAATATACAAGAAAAAATATTTTTTTTACTTTTTTCTGACTTAATATATTTTGTACTAGTTCGTGTTGTTAGAAACAAAATAAATAATATTTCGCCGAACACGTATATAATTAAACACAATAAACATTTTTATTGCATTCAATACATAGATAATAAAATGTGATTGTTTTTAATAAAATAATAAATAATCATTATAATATTACTAACAGCATATTGTAAACGATTAGTTATTAAAAAAGGAGTATTTAAATTGTTTTCAATAAATAATAAGAAATCAATTGTTATTTAATTTAATCCACCATATTTTTTTTTATCCAACTACTAAATCTATCCAAAATGTATTTTGAAAAACTATACTTTTTTACAACTTAAGAATATACATCTAAACAAAAAAATATCTGATTTACCAGAAATATACAGCTATTAATTTTAGGTACACAACATTTACTTAAAACGTTTATTATACTCTTATTTTTTTGGTTAAAAATATAGTTAGTAATACTATTTTCCATCTATTTAACCAATACAATATATATATATATATATATAAACGCAGTACTGATGGTTTACGTAAATAGCGGCACAGACATCAAACACACGAGATTATCGAATAGCTCTTAAAGGATCTGATAGAAATTTTTGTTAAATACATAAAAAAAATATAAGGTAAAATACGGAGTAAAAAAAAAACCAGCAGAGTAAAAAATAATAATAAATAATATAATAATAATAAAAAAAATCGGTTTTCAGTGGCGTGCGTATATATATGCTATACTCACCGCCGCCGCAGCCGTGTGTCCCGAGTCAAACGCAGGCTGACGTATCAAAACCACTCGCCCCGGTTATTCGGTTTCCAGTCGGATGGTCCAGAAGAATGTCGCCCATAATAAAGATCAGCTGATTAGCCCATCTGGCGTTGGCATAGGCCTCGCGCAATAATGAATTCTCCGTAGCAGCCTTCGTACATTATATATACATATACATACATATTGTACACACGCGTATATACACTGTACCCTGCACCCTATGCCACAGCGTTCGCATACACGAGTATAGATTTTAGATTCATCCCTCGCACTCTTTAACACATTATTATATTACAAATTATTCCGTCGACCAGATTACACGGCCTAATACTATTAAAATACATACGCCTCCACTCCCCATAGCCGGACGCCTATATAGCCCAACGACGTTTCTAAATTTACTCGCGTGCATACGAAAACTCGGCCGTCCGGAAAACTTTGTCGTTCGCAGACTCAACCCCGACACTCCTATGTATGCCATGTATATTTGTATGTACCATCGACTCTATATGTATATATTATATGCATATACAGTTGTCTCTCGCGACATTTTTAAGCTTTTCGCGGGGTCCGTCACCGCACATAATCGAATCCGGCCTGTTTTTTGTCCCCGTTTGAAATTTTCCTTAATCCTCTACCCTTTATGTAACGCCGTATATTTTAGATTTTTTTTTCATCCGAGCCCCCCCGCCGACCGAGACCCCGATCACCACTTTTTAATCGTATCAATTCGAAACCGCGCCGGCAGATCTAAATAATATAATATAATATATATATATAGACCCCCGATCCCCTGATCCCGTTTCACGCTGTGGTCACGCCGTTGCTTCCACCGTCGTATATAATATAATATCATATCGAACGCATGATTTACAAATTTTCAATTTTTTAAAACGTATCTATTGTGAATTGTGATTGACAAAAGATTCTTGTTCACAGGCAACTGACTGCAACAGCAGTGATTATTCCATTATAAAAATACATTATAGTCTTCTATTCTTCCCTATGACATGCCCATCTGTTATCACAAAGATTATTTAATTTTAATATGATACAGAGAAATAATAAAACCATGTAGGTCTATTTAACAGAGAAGAAGAATATTGTAAATTGTTATACTTTAAAATACATTAGTATGCCATAATTATTAATTAGAGATGAACCTATATTAAAAAATTAATAGTTACCTATTTATTAAACCATATTATAATATTTACCAATTAAATATTATATAACGTGTGTATAATATTAAACATTGAGATATATTATAGTTCTCTATTGTTATTACAAGGCGAATACTCCGTTCAATACTTCAATGTAATGAATATTTCATAATATTAAAGGTATAGACTGTAGATACAATTTTAACATTTGGTTTGATCATTTAAGAGTAACACAATACTTTTTCTGTAAAATAATACTCGTAACTATTCTTCAAAATATGAGGAATCTTTTATCGACAAAATACCTATCTTCATTGTAGGTAGTGTAACGATGTTCGATTGAAAATTGTATTGTTATTGCTATATAATATATCATATATATATATACATATTATATAGCCAGTATTTGATATGGTATTTTTACTTAGGTATACACTTACACTCGTCAAGTATATAATTTATAACATAATATAAATAAAAATTATTGGGTGTAGGGAGGTGTACAATAGAATTTAAAGGTAGTATGGATGTATTTTTTATTTTGACACGTTAATTTAAAAATCAACGTGGAAATGAAAAATATACATTTGGAGACATAATTTCTGGTCGAAAGCTGTTCAACTCATTTGAGCATGATAATAAATTATACACACGTCCTGCGTAGTTGTTCGAAATGCAGTCCTGAATAGATTGTATTGTTTTAATACATTTTTATTGCAGTCTGTAAAATATCCTATTTTCATAAAAATACAAATTATACTAAGTAAAGCAAACGCATCCTTATCCATTGCACATCCAACTACCGCTCTAATTCTATCTCGTGTACAATGCACAATGCCGCGTGGATAAAATGTGCATATGCATATTATACCTAAGTATACATAGGTACACATGTACATAATATAGATTGTTATACGTATCTACGATATGTACAAAAGGCACAATATATAATATTATGTACAGTGTACATATTGTATAATATATGATATTATGTGTGTAACTACACAGACTTTGAGAATCGACCAGAGGTAATTTCGCTCCGTTCGGCGATTTAGAACAAGGCGAACACTGTACGTCTGAGTACACACGGTCGCACAATCGCAATCCACCGTCACCGCCGCCCCTATATCATATACAGTATACTATAATACTCGTGTATATATATAAATATTGTCACAGATTTTATTGCCGCACACACGTCACACGCCTCACAAGTCATATAACATATATATATATATATATATTCGTGTGACGGATCAATGGATGTTGCACGTACGCAGAAATCCGCTCTCCGACACATTGTTTTCTCTCCCCAAAATGCTGCCAATATATAATATATTATAATATTACAATATCATACAACGGTGCATATCACACGCACGCGCGCACGTATGTATGTATCTACATAATGTTACAGCGGCACGAGTTACTGCTGCTTATCAGTTATTTAGGTATATTGATACTGTCTAGTTATTAATATGATGCATTAATTGTACGCGCTTTGTGATACAAGTACATTTAATCTTTCCTAAACGACCAAAACGCAGCAAATGCAAATATTTCGCTTAGGTAATTGTATAATAATTATAATGTTTTATAATTTAATATCAGTCTTATATAAATATATCATTTTTTGTATACATTATCTATTTTCTGATAAATTACGATCATTGACTATTGATATTTAGTCCTAATGCCCATAATATGACTCAACTAGGAACATATTAATATAGATAGATACATTCCCCTATTTTATTGATAAAATTAAACATATTGTATTAAACTGAAATAATTAGAAAACACGAAGAATGCACGATTATTTTGATTTTTCATACATATTTATCATCGTCAGTTGTCAGTTATAATTGCTAAATTTTTTTTTAAATTTACTCTCTATTTATTATACAATTATTTTATAAAATATTTTTACTTGTGGGTTATGATAACTATTTATTATTTAATGTGAGGTAATATTGTTTTAGTAATGTATACGTTACTATTAAACATTTATTGTTGTGCATTACAAAACCATCCGATCCACCACTAAATTATATGTAATATAATACATCATAATATTATTATACATAGGCTTCTGTCAAAAAACTTGCCCCTTGTAAAGTAAAATACACGAGAAACATTATATTTTGGGTATGGTATAATATAGGTAAACGATCCTATGATAGAATTTCAAACAAATTTCCTTTTATATTATATATGATAATATGTATATTGTACATAACGCATGGCATTATTTCGACGGAGAGTTTATCAACTCAAAGTATATTCAATATAAATTAGGGTATACTGTTGGCTATGCGCACCTAGTTCTATAATATAATATTATTATGAAAATATATTAATTTTCAATTATGTGAAAAGGCATCAAGGATCGCTCTGCAAGTTCAGCTTAGAAACAGTTTTGGCAAAAAAAACAATTTAAACGAAAAACATTCGTCTCTTAAATATATATATATATATATAATATGTAGTGCACGACGAAGCCGCCGCCCCAAGGCAGTAAAATGGTGGTCTTTCGTTGTTAATTTTCACTGAACGCGCGGCCGCCGCCACTGCTGAAGCTCGTTACCTCTCCTCTACTACCGCCGCCGGATACGCGACCTCGTATATTACACTTGTTATTTAACTGCCGCGCGTATATTATATATATATATATATATATAAACACATATCCCTGCCTGCCGGGTCCGCGTTGTTTTTATCCCGTAGGATTTATGTCTCCGCTGTCACTGGCAATTCACCCCGTGCATATATATATTAAACGTATACAACCCCCTCTGCTACATGACTTGCTACCCCTCCGTCGATTGGTTGTCGCGGCGACACGACGCGCGTGAGCACACGAAAAAGCGGAGCGGAGAGGAAAGCTCGCGCGCAGACTTACGCAGCCGTTTACGTAACGCAATTACACTTAACGAGTACGACGCGTTTCACGGTCCAAAAACCTTTAGTCTTTCGAGCAGCCCTCTACGTGTATATATATGATAAACCAGTATCATCATATAGTCATATATACATATAAACTCGCTACCCTTCACTCTTCCTTCGTGTCTATATATATATATATATATATATATATATATATATATGAGTAATTCCTTTTTTCCCCTCCCTTCAGCGAGAGTACATAGCGCCTCCGAGCACGTCTCTCCGACTATAAGATGTCGCAGCGTATCCTGCACATACCCCGTCGCAGAAGTCGTGTCGTAACCAGATTATAATTTTCATCAAACCTGAAGGCCATCACAAAGATAGTTCGAGAATTTTTCCTTTTTAATTTTCTTGTGTCCTCGAGTCTACTCGCCCAAGTAGGATGTTATAATAATACAATAATATTATTACCTTGTACTACGCGTAATAGGTACTGCAAACGAAAATATCCACGCGTAAATGTTATTTCTGTGTTTATCTGTTGTTATAGACTTACATATACATATATATTATATTGTATACGTATAATTTCGACAACAAAGCATTAGATATATATTATAATCACAGAATTTAAAATTTAAATTGTTTATATAACTGGTAACGAAGGTGCAGCTTTGAGTTTCTGAAAAATTTTAAAATGCAATCTCTAATTTAAAAAATGTAGTGAAATACCGAATTCGTGCGGTGTCAGGTTAGTGAGATATGCACAGCTCTGGTGTAGTATTAGTATGGAGTTGTATAGGAAGTGCGCGTAATAATTATACGCAATATTAGAATAATAAAAAAAATAGTAGGTATAGACGAATAAAAGAACTCTGGTTATCAGCGGAGCTGAAAAACAAACAAAAATTCTCCATCCCCCTTTTCTTTTTAAAAAGCTCGCAATTACCGCACATAAATAACTAGAAAATATTTCAGTGTGTGTGGAACAACCCCATTGGCCCTGTTTTGTTTTTTTATTTTTTCTAAACGCTCTCCTTTAGCGTAAAATGTTTGTTTTATTATGTTTGCTCAATGACTTGGCCAGCCAATACTTCATTATACAGCAGCGGCGGAGGCGGTCGATGCCACCCTTTAGCCTATCCAGCCGCTGTCGCATTTGTCCAAATTAACACACCGATTTGCGCACGGACAATACATGCGGACTGATTAAAATAAATTTTTTTCCTCCTCCACCGCCACCACTGCCGTAGCGATTTCTCCAGTCGACCGCTTCTCTTCTTTCTGTGCGCACAACATACGAGTATATATACATATATGTTTAATAACACGCGTGTTTACACGCGATAATCAAAACGTACGCGCGTCGAATATAATACGTGACTGCACGTAACACTAATAATAATTGTTCTCAATGATGACGACGATAATAACAATAACCCAGAATATTGTCACGAATATTAAATTAAAAAACCCGTTTAGTAACAGTGCTGGATGTTTTGGACGGGTCATGTGATCCCTGCAACGTTCATCAATAGTAACACGGTTAGATATATATCATGTGATGTTACAAATTAATCATCGTAAGGATATTAAATTTTAAATATGTATTTATAACTGATTTAGAAATTCTGAAACAAAAATCTAAAATCACATTTATGTTTTTATAGAATAAATAAGCAAACGTTACTCTTTCTATAGGTTTTAGTGATATTCCTGATGACTATTCGACACAAATAGCCTAATTATCTGGTCAGATTTAAGTTCCACGTATGAATCAAAATACAATATAAGACAAAAAATTATGTTAAACTCAAAACCTATTCGAACTTATTAGGTGGTGAATAATTTTCATAGGACACATCATAACTAAAGCGTTTTACGCAGATTTAATGCCTTCCACTTCCAAATCACTTCTTCATATTATTATACATTCTATTCGCTTTTTCAAGAAATAATACTCGATAAGCTAGCTGTAACGAGAAACTAAAACTATATATCATCATAATATTATTAATTACGCACATGCTTCACAGGTGTCGTCCATCAATCGAGTGCTGAGGAACTTAGCTGCACAAAAGGAACACCAGGCCTCGTCGACGCACCAGCCGGGCGGCGGAAATGGTCTGGGTGGTGGTGGAGGTATCGGTGGTGGCGGCGGAACGGCAGAGTCTGTGTACGACAAGCTTCGCATGTTCAACGGCCAAACGGGTTGGCCATGGTACGCAGCACCACCGCCTCCACCACCGCCTTCGACTGGTGGGCCGCCCGTACACGGCGGCGCGCCGTCACCTCACCATCCAGCACTGGTTGGCTCGGCTGGCCACCATCCGGGAAACCCAGCGGCTGCCTCACTGGCCACGGCTACCACGGCATCACTTACCGCCGTGTCCAGAGACGATATTCAGAGGAGAGGTGAGCACCACCGGCTAAGATCGGTCAATTTTACTTTAATATATGCAAGACGTTTTTGTCTTTATTATTTAATCGTTTGCATTTTGTATTTTTGAAATTAATGTATCCAAATAAAATCTAAAGCAAGTGCTAAGTATTATAATCTTTAGTTAGATATTATAAAGTTTAAGCTAAGTAATGTGAAGCAAAAATGATATTGGATTACCTTTTCAGTTTATTTTACCTATTAATAGGCCAAAATCTATATAATTTTATATTAATATTTTCGTATACTGAATATTTAAGTACTTAAAAAAAAAAAAATAGCCGTACATTTAAAATATTTATATAATTTAAAATATTAAATATTGACTTGTGGTCTGGAAAATATGATTATTATTCTATATTCTACATTAAAAAAATAACCTATATAATAGAGTTTGTTATAGAGCTTACGAGTTTTTAATAAGTTATTCTCTTTATCCCTTCGATCTAGAAAGTATTTTCTCCAAACTCAACCAATGATATTATTTTTACTGTAGTTACAGTTAATATTTTAATTGAATCTCAACGAATGAAACAAATCAATGAATAAACGTTTTTCATACATATTATGTATTGGTTTATTATCAAAAAAAACTTTTAACAAAATTTATTCTCTTCTTTTGTATTGTTGTATAGGTACAGAGAGTCCGTGTCCCGTGAGGATTTGCGATATCTCCTGAAATTATGAAGATATCATAGTTCTAGTTTTTTTAATAAGGTTCACAGAAACAAGAAATACAAATATTTCCTGTTTTAATTGTTGCTTAGGTAAAAAAATTAAAAAATATATTTTTTTTTATTTAATTATTTTCAAACAAGTTATTAATTAAGTATTAAGTCATTTCGTAGAGTTAATTTTTCTGAAAATATTGATGTTTCAACATTTTAATTTCACTAATCTCCTGTTTTTTAATATTTTTTCTGGTTTTGAAAAAAACTGCAAATTATTTAATACTATAGTGGTATCATTGTATCAAAAATGTAGCCCAAGTGCTAGTACGACCAGTGAACTAACCGACTGGCTTCTAGAAACTAGAAAAAATATTAAAAATCAGGAGATTAATGAAATCAAAATGTTGAAACGTCAATATTTTCAGAAAAATTAACTCCATAAAATGGCTATCTTCAATTTTTTGAAAATAGTTAAATAAAAAAATATATTTTTATCAAAACATAAACGTAAATTAAAATATGAAATATTTGTAGTTATTGTCTCTGTGAATCTTATTAAAAAACTAGAACTATATGATATTTCCATTATTTCAGGAGATATCGAAATGGGTAAATCATCACGGGATACCCTGTATATTAACGCAATAATTTATCGTTTTCAAATAATTTTTAGACTAATAAATACTATTCGTAGATACAAAATGTGCAATTGAAGCAGGTATTTATTATCATAGGGATTAAATATTGGACATAAATACATTTATCGTAAAACCATTATAGTAATACAGTTGAATCTTATTAATTTAAAACTTAAAAATATTTTTTTCCCGATACTTCCATCATTGCGTTAGTCTGTATATTCAATCTACTTATACTTTTTCTTTTTAAGAGCAATTCCACACGTAATTATATACGCTGCGTTTAACATGCTTTTTTAACACATAAAAGGACAACACACACAGACGTATTAACCTTTGAAACATATTTTACCATGCCCCTTCTTTATAAGAAATTACTATTTTTTCCCCATGAAGTGATTTAGGAGCATAAATATAACACTTTATATTTAAACCAAATTTAAAGCATAACCCTCGAGGTCCATAATAATTTTATATTCTATATATATTTTTTTAATTACATTTTATCATTTACCTTCATATTTTAATGCATTTTTTAACCAATAAAATGTAAAACTTTAATAATAATTAATCTCAATAAACAATTTAATTTATTCTAATAAAAGTATCATTATTTAAAAATTTATGACTTATTCTATTCCCGTAAAGTATATTTATGTTATTGGTATACGGTATTTTCTTCGAACAATATATTAATATTATGTAACATAATAACATTTATAGTGTCTTTTAGTATGTTTAGTTGCCTATACGAATAACAGTAACGACCTGATATTAGTATAATTTCGGTATAAAATTTTCGAATGATTTAATAATAAACCTATATACTGAAAATAAAAAATAAAACCTTTGTGTTACGATTCAAAACTATGATGCGGATTTTAGCTGAAATGCTTTCTTTATAATCGTGGTCCGTGGACGGACAACTGCGGTATCTGCAGTTATTCCTGGCCCATTAGATATTTTTTGATTACTTAAAACCCATTAATAATAACTGTATATTATGGGTTATAAACTGTGAAACAATATTTTACGAGGAGCGTTATAAGAGTTTATTCTGCAAGCCAATCGGCCGTGATATCGCACTTTGCAGAGGTGTCCGTTGTATAAAGATTTCCGGGCGGAAGCGTCGCGTTAAAGGCATACACACATAGTAATATGTATTATAATAATGATAATAATAATAACATAAAAATGAAGTTTGGCCACGGGCAAATTCTATTGTTTTCGCGAGATCGGCGGCAGCGGCAGACCACCCTCGTCGCAGACCGATCGAAATCCGGTTACGCGCGCCGGCCGCCGATTTTCCGGGAACGGCGAGGGAGCCCGCACCACCGCCACCGGCTATACCCACCAAACCACCACCGTCGTTCGTCCCTCTTCTGCAACGGTGCAATATACCCGCCGACTGCAGCAGCTGCGGCGCCCTATCGCCGTCGCCACAACAGGACGACCGATGGTGGAGGGGAGGGTGGGCAGTCCTTCCGGACCGGCGCGCAACCGCCACCACCGACTGCCGACCCGTCATCGGCCCCCTCGAGAGTTCCGATAGGCCCACGCCGGACCGCCCTCCACCGTCCCTTCGACCAAGGCCGCCGCGAGGGTTATTTCACGCGACTCGCGCACGCGCAGCCAAGCGGTTACACGTGTGCCCGCACCCTTGTCAAACACACACACACATACACAACCGATTGATCGCATCGCCCGCCCGCCATCCCGAGTGTATATACCTCACCTTTATTTATATATTATAATTATGTACCCTCCGCTGGTGGATCGCGCGAGACCCGATCAAAATCGAAAGCGGAACGAAACAGCTATAAAACTCGTGTAAAGGCACCTACCATTTATTATTATTATAATGCGTACACACAAAACGACAATTTACATAATAATAATATAACAGGCGTTTTATTATTATTTTAGTTTGGGCGACAATATTATAACATAGTTATATTACTCTAACACTAACGATGGTATCAGTGCTTTCTTGATATTATATAATAAATAATCGTCTTACTATGATGGCCAAAAATCACTTTAATATAACATAATATTACACAGAGATCTGACAGTTTCTCGTACGAACGATCAAAATCCTGCACCGAATTTCTCATGACATATGAATATGAATATAAATATAAAATATTGCTACATATAATATATTAGACACATGATTCATCCCGTATGTTGTATTAAACGTATTTTGCTGAATTCGAATTGGCGTGTTTCAGCTGCTGAATTGGCACCGGAGAGCACATCCGATGGCAACTCGGAGCACAATTCGTCGGCGGATGACGATTCGCAACTAAGACTTAGACTGAAAAGGAAACTGCAAAGAAACAGGACTAGTTTCACCAACGACCAAATAGACAGCTTAGAAAAAGGTTAGTTATAGGTGGTCAACATGCATATAAAACACTAAAATCGTATATCATAGTCTATAGGTGTATCGTTTAATTTGTGAGCAGAATATATCTGAAATTTGAATTTAATAAAATGGAAAGTTTTGTTTTCTGAAATCCATAACAATTTTTCCACGACCGACTTAATTTTGTTTTTTCTGACAATATCTACCATTATAGCTACGGAGTCTGGGTTTTGAATTTTCGTTTAAAAGGTTTAATAGTTATTATTGACCTTAACGATTTATATACTGTGTATAAATATAGATCACATTGCGACTCTGCAGGTAACACATCTGTCAATTTTAGTATTATTAAAATATTATTCATTCAAAATTTAATATATTTTTCTGAAATTTCATTTTCTTGTCGTTTAAAATATTAATTTACCCTTGCCAACCTATAATCCGCAAGTAGATTATTGAGTTGTTGTTGTTGTTTTTATTGTTGTTGTTGTTGTTGTTGTTGTTGTTGTTGTTGTTGTTGTTGTCAATTACAGTCAATTTCATAACTATAGTTAATTATTCGTAAGCTCTTCGCATTATTTCTTAACCAATATTAGTCAACCAAACTTACAGTGTTAATAATTATAGTCGTCATCCTGTTAATTTAAATCTGTAGTGTTCAAATTATATTGTAATGGTACATGTTTTAAGCTATATGTTTAATTACATTATATCATATATACTATAATTTATTAACATCGTATTTTTTATAGTTAATAATTACCAATAGACTTAATTTTGAATATTAAATAGTAAAACTATAAACCTTAAGTATGTAATGGTAATGTGATTTATGTCTGTCAAAAAATAAAATTTATTTATTTATAAAAGATATAAGTCAAACTATTTTCTTAAACGATAAATGTCTTAAAGCATATACCGATTTTAGTGAATAGTTTTTACGATAATAAACACTATCGATTGTAACATATAACTTGAAGAATTTGGGTGTCAATAAATATAAATATAGTTTATAATATAATCAAAATATTTTTTTTTATATAATCAAAATTCCCATTTGAGACATTTAATTTAGTACAATAGTATAGTACCTAATACAATAATGTATGTAGGCTTTATTAAATTCATTTTCGTCATCGATAGAACTATCTTACTGGGTTTCCGATTTCCAATTTTACTATAAATTTTTTAATTATTTACAGTGTCTAATCTTATTTAGCAGACCCCTCAGTCAAATTTTACACATTTATTTTTTAGTTTATTTTTTTTAGGTTTATATATAAATATAATTTTTGTAGACACACTTGTACTTATAGTATTAAAATAAGGAATACCTTCTTATCTATACTTCAACAGTATGCAATATAAAACTAATTATTTAAATTAGTAGATATTTATCTACTCTTATTATCTTTATTTACATATTTTAGAATACACCCATTTTTAAAATAATTTATTTTAATAGGTTATCCTTAATTTATATATATTATAATGATTGGTAATGTAAAATGTAATTTATTTCATAACATAAATCTAAAAATCTACCTTTAAGTCTATATTACAGTATATACAGGTGTTTAATACTAATTTTGAATTAGTGTATATTTCTAAACGTGCACGTCATAAGTCTAAATATAAAGTTCCGATCGAAGTATACTTATGATTCATGAGTATATCTAGTACAATAGTACATGATTGTAACTCTTTAAGTTTTAGATCAAGTTACGATTATAGCTCATCGAATATGCTTGTGCTATGTATATTTAAATATAATCAATTTTATTCTATTTTCAGAATTTGAAAGAACACATTATCCGGACGTGTTCGCTAGAGAAAGGCTGGCGGATAATATATCTCTTCCGGAAGCAAGAATTCAGGTAATAATAATCTCACGTTTATATAATATGTTTGGCGTTTGTATATGTATACTGCAGTACCTCACTATAATATAGTTACATATTATATAATATACATCAGACTTAGAAATAAACAATTTTATTATTCGGTAGTCGGGGCGCATTCGTCATCGATGGTATTTTGTGTGTAATACTATTATACTGTATACATTGTTATATATGATTCGCAATGACGGGGAACAAGTTAGTGAAAATATTATTTGTGGAGAGGATTTCCATGCTAGCGACAATGAAAACCACGGACGATAGGGTGCGAGGTATTGATTTTGAAAAGGGGGGCAACTTCCCACATCAGGGTATTGTGTTTGTCCGTGTGTACGGGTATGTGCTCTTGTGGTTGGCTGCCGCCAGTCGCCTGTGCACGGCGTATATTATATTATATGCGAATAACTGGCATTCCGGTGGCGGCGTGGCGTAGGCGTGAGATGAATTTTCATCCCGTTATATAAAATAAAAACGAGCTTTTTGTTCCTTTTCCAAGGAGAAGCGACATGTTTGTAATAAGACGTCCCGTATAAAAAGAAAACTGCAAAAATTATTTGAACATATTATTATCTCTATAAACATAATATCAAAATATTTATGCAATATAATATATAGCAACGGTCAGTTTCTTTGATTTGCACCACGTAATTCCATTTTAATACAATGATAAACGCGGAAAACATCTTCTGCAAATCACCCCCCTTACCATCATTACTACACATGCATACACACACTCACTCCGACAATTAAGTTACGACACAAGGGCAGGCATATATATAGCTCAGTTTGATTTTATTAGCGACGGGTATATTATACTCAGTATATACGACATATACTATTATTATATTTCTATATATATACAGTAAAAATAATCTGTTTGTGCCGAGCAATTGGGGACAGTTCAATTACTGAGAACGTGCACTCGTCCCCTCTACCGCCACAGCAATATAATATATATATATATATATATATACACTTATTACATGCACTCTATAGCTATAATATACCTTTACGCATATAGCCGTACGCAACAACAGTCCCACGATCGCCACCAGTTAGGAAATTGTCCTCTTCGCTGCCGGACATCAGAGGGAGAAAAAAAGAAAGAAAGAAAAAAAAGAGTGGACTGATTAATCGCAGACCGCCCTCACAACGATAATAAAACCCATATGTGTGAGTGTGCGCGCGGGCGTATGTGTATGTGTGTGTACGAACGCGTGTACTAGGGGGTGGACATAAATTTAACGAGCACAAAGGGACCGCTGGTTTTTAACTTCCCTCACGCCGACGATAAATTCGACGCCTGTCGTGCGCAATGAGCCTGTTGAACGTTTTCGGTATAGGTAGGTAATATTAATAATAATACAAACAACCAAAATAAATAAACTAATCGACGATACGACAAAACATTCATTACATTTGTCATGTAAAATGATCCGCAGCAAGTTTAGCTTGCTCCAAGTCCAATATCCTCAAAGACCACATTATATTTATATTGTTATATTCGATAATATTTATGGTTATGCTCTTTACAGCACCACAAAACTTCAACACTTAATTATTTTAATATTTACAGACACTTTCGTGTTATTTTGTTATTAATTACATCCAATAATTATATCCGTAACCCTGTGCTTACTACTTATAGTACTTATATTATTTAATTTATATAGTTATTAAAACTGTATACGATATAGAAATTGACCCCATGGCTTATACTTTGCTTTAAGTAAATACAAACATATTTAAAAGTGTATAATATATTATATTATAGTAGTAGATGCCGTACGCCCGTATATTCGAAGCGCGCTCGCGAATATATTATGTATAATGTATATAAGTATAAATCAGGCGCAATGCGTTCTGAAATACTTAATCAGATCCGGAATAGTTTATGTACATTAACTTCAAAATTAAATATCCATTATATTGCAAACTCAGCGAAATTTCAACAAGGGCACATAAAATAGGTGATGTATAGTAGATACGCATACCTACACATATTATACAGTTGCATGTGTACCTATTAATACATAACTAAGATTAAAATCCAATTACACGATATAGAGTTCTCGTGTACATATAATACATATAAATATATAATATTACAATAAAGACTTAAGTCACAGTAACTTTAATTTCAACTTTCACGTGAGATAAAAATAAATTTTACTAATGTATTTGTCAATAGTTATATATCTCTAATAAAACGTATATTACTTCATGGGTCAGGAAAAACGTTAATTTTGAATTTCGACGAACCAATAACACTATTAAAACGTTTCAATCTCTGTGACGTACATACCTTACCTAAATATCTATATAAATTTAAATTATATTAACAATTAACACTTATTATCTTGGTTATAATTTTATAAATGTAAAATACTGATATTTATGACCAATGATAATATTATTATAATCGCACTGCAGAAGGACGCAGGTAAAACAAAACTCGTCGACAACCCCCTCCCCTCCTCCCTACCTAACCACTACCAACACGCAACGACTTAACATTATCGTATTTTTTATATTTATATAAATGATAAATAGTATCTTTTATATTTCTGCACATTTGTATCTGTGGGTGGTATACTAACTAGCGCAAGCGATATTATATTTTATAAGGGGCGTTCGTCCGCAACATTAGCGGAATTGAATATTATGTAGGGCAACCGGTCATTAGCTAAATTAGAAACATACACATGAAACCCACCACCGCCTCAATAATAATAATATGCTCGTCGTAGTTTTCACGGACCGGTGCGTTCGGTGAATGGTCGCACACAGTCGAAACAGAATCCATCGATACGATATATATATGTATACAGGGAGCGCACACTATACATACATTCGTAATAAATCCTAATGGAAACATAAACGATCCCCACGCGCAGAAAAAAGAACCCAAAACATATGTATACACGACAGACGTATATCATCCGAAAAAACAGATACAGAAGGAATACGTATGTACGCTGGCCAAGACGCGTAGACTGCACATATATCACATTATTAATGTTATGTATACGATGCCGCGATGGTTTATCGCGTCGACTATTAACCTAATGAAATTTATATCATATTGGTGATGTACTGATGTACAAATCATTTATTTTTCGGGATCGATTCAACCCTATAAATGGACTAAATACATTCGAGTATAATATAGAAAACGCTGATAACGAGCGGCGTATACAAAAAGGGAAACGGTCACAAAATGTATAGTTATAGTTATGTACTTATGTCATTGCTAAAACTATATAATATTAAACGTTTATACATTATAATATGTCAGTATACACTATGACGTGCTTAGTTGTATTGACAACATTTTAACATAGTAAAATATCAAATACCCGTCCGAATATAAACTGAAATCTTTGATTGCATTTTTCGCGCAGGTGTGGTTTAGCAATCGTCGAGCAAAATGGCGGCGAGAAGAAAAATTAAGAAACCAGCGTAGGGGTGGTGGTGGTGGAGGTGGTGGAGGTGGAGGCGGAGGACTCGACCAGCAAAACGGTACGCCAGCTGCTCTTTCTTCGTCATCCGCGTCCGTAAGTCCACCGGCCGGCGCCACGTCGAACGCGGTCGGTGGAGGCGGTGGCGGTGGCGGAGGTGGCGGTGGCCACAACAACCGACTGGCGTCGATCCAAGCGGCCGGTTTCAACCACATGTACCAGTCCATCTCGCAACCAATCGCTACCATGCCTACCGACAATTACGGGTAAGTCTTATTATTACAGTTTACTATCTTTACTTCTAAATCTTCACAGGTAAATTTCTACCGATTTAACGTGATCCATCGTTCGAAATACAACGAAATCACGTACCGGTTCACAAGTTTTTGAAGGAGGCAAAAAATATCAATTTTATTTTGAATTTAACGATTTGCTATACTAGAAGATAGTTTGCCTGAATCTGTTGATTATCACTATTTTCTTGATCCCCGTTTAAAATTAAACATAATAACATTAAGATAATGTCATAACCTAACCAAACTATATATTATGTACAATTGAGCAGAATTTAAAGAGGATGTCCGAACAAAATATTTAACACGTTATCGGGCATCACGTAATCTATAATGTTTTTCCCGCACTTAATTTATTTATTTATTATTAGTCTCATATAACTTAACGCTGTTACTGCTTGGTGTACTTGCGACGATTCTCATACATCATTCGACATTTTAATTTTCAGTTCTATGTCGAGCATGGTGTCCGGTGGCCATCATCACCATCACCATCATCATCCGGCCAGTTCGTATCCATACATGTTCCATCACCCGCCACCAGACTCGTTGTACAACCATCCAGTGTCGTCATCACCGCGCGTCCCTTGCCAGCCCGCTCCCGCGCACTCGGTCAACGCCAACACGCATCCGGCGGCATATCCCACTTCTACGCATCACGCGTCTAACACGTCACCCGGCGCTACAGGCACAGGTAAACATTTATCACTATTTTATTATTATCATCATTACCTATGGAGGGTGGATAAGACACGACAACAACGTGTTAAATCTAATTTTTATAATATAGGTATTAGGTAATACATTGCATTGCCTATGATAATCAGGATAAATAAAAGCTTGTTGAAGTTACACATATTTTCAAACACATTATTTTAAATGGTTTTGACAAAATACAGGTTTAAAATTATATCCAGGTATAAATAAATATTTTATTTTCCATAATAAATGGCCACCCAAAACTAACAATAAAATATACGTTTTTCACATGCCAACAAATTCTTATGTTTTGGCTTCAAAGTGCTTATTGGCAGTTCAGCCCTTTGGATATAGAATTACTTAGTACCAAATTTCAGAATGAACGCGATAGACTTGGCTGTAATCTTTTACACAAACACACACACACACACAAATAATAAAACATTTTTTTAATATAGATAGATTGATGAACTAGGTCAAAGATATAGTGTTTTTCCATCAATAAAAAAAAATAGTTTGTAGCATATAATAATATGATGATTTTACGGTTGTGCCGATACCAAAAACGCCTTATCAAATTCTGCATTATTGAGCAAGTTTATTTTCACAAATTTAATGATGGAAATCGCGTGGGTAACCGAATCACATAACTTGCCAGCACGTGAAAATTAGTCGTAGCCTAGGTAATATTGTAAAATAATGTACCCGTAATAAACCAATGTGTACGCTTCAACAATCAGCAGGTTAACTCTACATACTCACCTAATAACATTACATATTATAATTCCAATGTTTAAAATTTCCCGACATGTGTGTGTACTCACCGATATAAATCAAGGATTTTTACCTGACATTTTCACGATTTATTTTGAACTTATTAATATATATTTTTATCTCGAGTTTTTTTTCACATGTTGGTAATTGCGTGTTTTCAGGCGTAATATCTGCAGGAGTATCGGTACCGGTTCAAATACCATTGAGCCAAGCGCCGGAACACACATATTGGTCGAGATTACAGTAAATGGATGATGTTTATCGCTGACAAGATTTAAATTATGTACATTACGACAAATGTTCTGAGTGATCTAATTTTTATTTTAATAAACGTGAAAGATTTTTAAATGATGTTTGTATCGATGTAGGTATGTACGTACATATTATACAAATATATTATATATTATATTGTAAGATATTAAATTATTACGTAATAATAAATTGATATTGTATAAAAAATTGTTCATTATAAACTTATATTATAACCGCATTAATACTATACAGAACAAATATGAATCTATAAATATATAAATACAAATTATATATACATATACATAGACTAGTAGAGAGATATTTAGTCGTCAAATTTTAATTTTGATTCTAATACAGTTTTCTTTTATACTTTGTTTTAAGTTCTCGTGTTAGTCTTACTGTGTAAAAAAATTGGAGTCTCGCATATCTCTAATAATAATATGTTATTTTTACGATTCTATAGTAGCTAATAAATTGATCGAATTTTTCTTTTCTTTTTTTTTACTTGTATATTATACAATCTATATTTGTATCGCGAAATGATCTTGCGATTGTTTACAAAACATTTGTAAAAAACCATATTATCAATAAATGAGAATCATAAATAAATATTGTAATATCTATGGATTTTGTTTATATACTTATATTTACATAATAATTATTATAAATTAGCATCACACATCCTATCCATATCCTTCTCAAAATATATCACAATGAGCTGTTTATTTTGACAAGTAAATATATTCTATACAGATTATATATTATGGTCGCTAGAGGAAAAAAACTGATAAATAATTATGAGCGATCCCAAAAGTTCTGTTTAGAATCATTGCTTTTATAATTGAGTATCAGAAGAGTGCCACAAATAATAGTATTTATTATTTAGTACATAAAGGTATTAGTGGACACCGTGACATGGTTTTCAACCAGGATGATATGTACACATGTGGTGAGCTAAATCAAAATATATATTGATATGATTGTCAAAATTGACGACTGCAACGCGAAAGAGTCTCTCGAGATTTTATAAAGACCGCAAGAAGTTTTTTATTCATCGTTTCTAGCACATGTGAAAAAAATACAATAAAATATCAACAACATGATTTTGTTTTTGTTTTTTTTTCTAATTCCACTTTTATCATCGTTTCATAAAACTATTACAATATTAATAACTACATACTTCAGTAAGTTGGTAGATCATTCCTATTTTTTCTAAATAATCAGATGATTTTTTATTTTAATCCTAATATAGACACCTAAATTAAAATTCAAACGATTAATTTTTGATTTATTAAAATCTATATATATACAATATACTATACAAAAATCGTACGTAAACCTTGAAAACGATTACATACAACTTTAAAATGTATGTTATATTTAATCTATAGTACATATTATATATTCTGTCAATTTTTACAAGTTATAAAATGTTATGTTAATATAGGTTACATACTAATTATTATAAATTCCATATCGTCATGGCCTTTAAATGTTACTAATTTATTATTATTATGAACTTATCACCAATAGTACTACAGATGGTTAAATAACACAAAAACTATTCGCCAAAGCTTTGATTTGTATAGATACATCGTCATTTAAAAAAAACCATCTACTTAAAAATGTACTGAAAAAATAGTGGTTTTCATTAGAAGTTATTAGTATCGCTACAGAATACTCTTTAAATAGTATAAACAATGTAAGTACCTATTGGAAAATATGACTCTTAAGTAAGTATATATCAAAACTTAAATAAATAAATTATTAAATGTGACAATGTAAATGAATATTTTTGGTGAAGCACCGTGTATAATATACATATCGTAAACAAAATAATGTTTATCAGTATAACGCTATACAGTGTCGATTAAAAAGTTTTTACTGTGGTTTGTAGTAAACTTTAAAATTTACAAGTAAAAACAACAGTAATTATAAATAATTATAACATTCATCAGTATATTCGGAGTTTCAGAATTATGTTTAAGTATACTTCATATACTAAAACGATGATTTGACAGATTGACACCCAATCTTACATAAACAAGTTTAAACTTTAACGAGTTTCGTATTTACTTGTTGTTTCGGTGGAGTATGGTAGATCAGTACAGATATATTTATTTAAGTTCCACGTGGATAAATAAGTGAAATAATGCAAAATCAGTACGTAAATATTGATGACGTTTCAAAAATAGCAATAACTGATTGTTGGTGTAAGATACATATTTAGATCCCACGACGTAAACATATTATAGTAATAATAATAGAACACATTTTTTATACGTTGGAATAAAAATCTCAAGAATTTGAAAATGCGTAGTTGTTATGTAAGTAGATACCTGTATTTAAAAATTCAAAAACTCAGAGTGTGAATAAATTCATTATTAAAAGAAAATGTGGGGGTGAAGTTAGTTTATGAATAACCCTGCATGTACAATATCGTTTACGCGATAAGCGAATACAATTTATGCAGCTTATATAACACCAATAATAGAAAAATAATAAATGTATAGGTATGTCAGTACCGAGCTCCGTTGAACAATGACAGCGTTAGATACAGGACAAAGTTTTTATCCGATTGGGAAACAAAATTTAAAAAAAAAAAACCAAAAGCTATGGAACGAGAATTTTTAAGCGCGCGCGCGCAAAAGAGAGCGGCTAAAACCACTGACGACTAATGAAAAAAAATGTGAATATATAGGTAAAAGAGCTGAAGCAGGGTACGAGAGGAATAATCCATAGGAGCGGACGTCTATGTATACCCATAATATGTATATCCAGACAAGAGATAACATAATAGTAAGCAGTGTGTACGGTTACTACGATGGAGTGTGGAAATACGCAAAACTGTAAAAGAGGATGTGGGGTGGGAGAGCTGCAGTATTAAAGAATAAGGGGGAAATAATAAAAACAAAAAGAGGGCAGCATATACATATTTTATAATAATAATAATATGGATAACCGACCAATGGATGTATTTAGGTATATATATATATATATATATACATTTTATGTATGGCGGGGGGAAGAAAAATTAAATATTTTTCTTTTTTATTTAACCGTATACACACACTATATGTACATATTATTATTATTGTTATGCCGAGAAGAGATGCCATTGTGTTGAACCATCGTTCGAAAACAACAAAACAATATATTACATCTGAGAATATGCATATACCTATTGTATAGTATATTATATTAATAAACGTAAATATATAGTGTGTTGTATAACGATAATGTCGCATTAGTGCAATAGAACAATGTTTTATATTAAATACCACGACGTACCTGCGTATAGAAAAATCGAATCACAGCGATTTTACATTTTATAAACACTACTCTATAAAGACGCTTTTACTATAATGACGACGCAATAGAATATAATGATAATACGTATAGTAAAACTACGCATTGTTTCGTTTTTTTTTTATAAACATATTACAATATTTTAAAATAATGTATTACAACTTATCAACATATTTGTCCAAATCGCCAGCGATTTCTAATATTTACAGATTTAATATTTGTCCACGACGCGATGTAATCAGTAGCATAGCTGCAGATCAATTTAAGGGCGGGTTATTTAAAGATTGTAATACACCACAAAATAACGGTAGGAATCAGGCTATAACTGTGATTAAAAAATCACCAATAAAAAATTCCAAGTGGGGCATACACCCATGGCCTCTCAACTACGCCACTGGATGTAGGTTATATAAAAAAGGTAGCCACTAGGTACCAATCTGTTGTATATTACATTAAAATCGAGTGGGTCACTGTAATGGGTGTGTTAAATTTGAATTCAATGATATATGATTGTATACGAAAAACGATTTTGAGCAGACGGCCGGTAAACATATATTACTATAAGTATATATTTTGTACAGCTTTTAAAGTCATTTACTTTATTATTGGTATTACGATAAGTTGATTCAATGTTTAACGAAAACGTATAACATTATTATATTATTAAATATTAATATTTTAATTAATTTTAACTATTAAAATAAATAAAATAATATTGTTTGTATATTTTTAGATTTTTTAGAAAAAAAAATCAGAAATTTCTTACAATTTGTTCAAAAAGAATCAACATAATATTTTAAAAATCATCCCATCTATAGAAAATTATAATACAAATAATTTATGAAAATTGTACTATCTACGATTATTTGTTTTTAAATAAATTATAACATCATAAAGAAACCGATTTGATCAAAAACTAGTTTAAAGAAAGCATTTCCATTTCTCCTAATTTTTTTTTTGTTACCGCGATTCTTAAGAAGACGTTATCCCCGCACGTGTTGTCTCTGCCTCACTAACGTATAATATAGTTCATAGAAAATTTGCGTTCAGAAGAACACATTTTGTGTTTTGTAAAATATTACAACTTTAAACTTTCATAACTCACTTCAATATGATAATATCAATAGAACTATATGATATTTCTTAGATAATATTCTTATTAGCTTTAAATCTGATAATAGGTAAATTTATTATGATATTAAAGCTAATATCACAAAATGTGTTCTGCTGATTTGCTCCGATTTGCTATGATGTACGTAACGTAAGACAGAGACAACACATACGAATATAACGTTTTCTTAAGGAATATACTAGGACATTTTTACTTTTAACCTGACGGACAGAAAAAAAAACACTTATCAGTTATCATCATTGTAAATCAATATAATCATCCCACAGTGCAAAGTGCGTTACTATTTATTGCTGCCATATAAAAACTAGGTTGTAAATGAAATATTGTAAGACGATGATGTAAATAAAACATCAAAGTATTATTACATTGGAAAAATTAATAAATAAATCGCTCTGATCAGAATAAATAAGTTAATTAAGTCTTAACTATATAAATTAATAGTTAACAGCATAATATAGTATAATATATATTTTAACTTTAAAGTACACCCCTTATTTGCATCCATGTGGGTGTAAGGTAAGACAAGTTTAAAAACATGATTTTAACTTAACATATTATTGTTCAAATTAATGGAAAATGTCAAATTGCTATAATACATTTTTAACCGGTTATATAAATATAAGTTAATTCAAATATGAACTAATTCGATAAGTTTAAAAGTTAAAAAATAAAATATATTTTTAACTGGTTATAATAGTGTCAATACTCTTATTTGCTAATATGTATATGTAATAGGTATTCATAGCTTTCGGGTTAATCTTCGCAATTGTATTAATTCTTTGTATTCTGCGAACTTGTTAAATCAATGATGATTGAATTCTAATTATTTTTACGTTAATAATCAAGATAGTGAATGTTTTAAAGACAACAATAATATTTATTAAACTCAACTTCAATTAAGAAAAATTACTGGATTTCTGTATCGCTACTGTATAATGTATCATGTAGTAGAGATTATAAACATATTATATTGGATATACCTAATTTTAAATCAACAATAATAACAACTCATCTATAACGTAATAGACAATAATTATTGTAATACGCAAATACGCGATAAATAATAATTATTATTCACAAACATTTTATTAATATTAAATTTTAATGGAATTAAAAGTCTGCATTAGGATACATTATTTTATCCTAAATTCAATGTGAGTATATTATTATTTATTGAAATTTCAAGTCATTGATTAGTCATTATTATTATTTTAAGCAATTTTTCTTATTCACATATTCAAAAATATAATTTATTAAAATTATTTTATCTTTTTTTTCTGCGTTTATTGTAAATTTACAATCTGTAAATTATATACCTATAATAAGTAAATATGAAGAAGTGAATAAACAAATTTAAAAAAAGAAAATGACTGAGTGACTTGAAGGAAGATTCACATTTCACCTTATGACTTTTATAGGAATATGGTTTAAGTCTTTAAGAAATTAAGATGTTAAGAATGTTATATAAATAAATAATACTAATAGCTGTCCCTGTGCCTTTAAAAATGACAACTCTATCTTTATGTTATTCAAATTTTTTTCAACTTTTTTTTTATTTAACACTCGGTGTAATAATGCCAGAAAATAAAAAAAAGAGTATATAATAATTTATATTCAAATAATAAAACAAAAATATTAATTTATTACTATACCTATTCATATAATAGCGAGTTTATTTTTGATATTAAGAACGTTAATTAAGACGTTCATAAAATGTCATCATGATGTGAAACAACCGAACTGTAATCGAACAAAATACAACGTAATAATAATAGCTGTACAAATACATGTTGAACGTTAAATGGGTGGTTTTGACCAAACATAACATACATCAATAAATGTCTAAAATTTATCCAATTATAATAACTATTTTATTTTCTGTAACCAATGGCAACCTTATATAAACAAAATAATAATTGTTTTTTGTGATGCAACAAATCCCCGCGTGAATCCTTTAAAATGCGAATCTTGCAAAATACTCTCAGTGTGCACTTGCATAATGAAACAAAAATACTGTCAAAATTCCAAATCTACACGTTGATTTTCTGTCAGTCAGGACAAACTGAAGATTATATTAATATGTAATATGTATAGATTATACATTATATTCTGATAATGATAAAGTATGTATTATTATTTATAACATCGATTAAATAATAATAATTGACGCAATTTAAAATTATTTTTTTTAATAATTCATAATATTGTAACTATATTTTAGTGAAAGTAAGTAAATTTATATCTTTTTTTGTAATTTTTTAAATTCTCAAAATTACTTATAGTAACAATTATCTAGATTTTTTTTTTAATAAAATAGTACATCGCGGAGTAAGTCTTAACTCTAAAGTCTTTTTTTGATTCTATAAGTTAATGAAAAATGGAATTATTATTTTTTTTAATAATCGGCAAATAAGTACATAAAGATATTTTGGTACTTCTGTATTATTTCGACTACTTTAGGTGCACAACCGTGTTATCTCGACTACCAAAATATTTCCAAAACTACCTATTATGATTACCTGTATTATACAATAAAATTTAAGTATTAAGAAATACAAATAATGAATATATATAATAGTATAAAACATTTAGTTAGGGTTAATATTTTTTTAGGAGGAAATAGGTTTTAATATCCATTAAAATTTTGTTAAATAGTGGATCGTTTGCAAGATTTTGTCGCCAAACAAATTCGATCAGGTATGAAACCAAGTGATGGACACTTTGCTGATCCCCAAAGGCGTTCAATCCTTTGAGTGAATTAAAAAAAATCATATTGACTAGACAGAATAATATGAAATATGGATAATAGGACCTAAACTAATTGGTTTGTAGTAAATTGTACATCGAAAACAAAATTAAATTGTACATTACGATGATACGGAAGTAGTTTTGAAAATATTTGGGTAGTTGAGATAACCCCGATGATTCTAACAGGTAGTCTTGGAAATATTTTGATATTTGAGATAACACGGAAGTACCGATATTTTTATTTTCATCTGTGTTATTAATTATTAGTTATTATTAAAAATTATTATTTTAGTGGTAAAAAACATTTATGTTGGTTTTTAATCCAAAATTAAGTAGAAATCAAATTTGAGTCGTTCAACAACAACAAAAAAAAAGAAAATTAATCTTAGAAAAATGCTGATGTTAAATAGTAAAAAAAACCAACGTTATGTGGAACCACTGTGTAAATTGTAAAGTTTATATGTTGGAAATATCATTCATAGGTACCTACATAAATGTTAACATTTGCAACCAAATTTAACACGGATACATTTTGTACAGGCAACGAAGTGCACGGGGATAGCTAGTATTATATATACATATACCAAATTATGCTAATTACAAATAAGTATCATTTGTGTTCATCTAATATAATTAAAACTAAATAATTAAATATTGTATTTATTGAAAACAAACATTCCAATGCAATTATTTCAATTTTTATGTAACAATCACTTCTGCAAATCGATAATTGGTGGGCAGTATAGGCACCTATGTATAAACAGTATTTGCTGTTAGTCTATTGCAGTCAAATCGCGATAACTCGAAAAACTTGACAACTTGGATTTTTTATTATTCCCCTAGAAGTATAAATTATATATAAATTAATATAATTTCGAGTTAGATATGTCGAAGCGAATTTTTATCTCCCTTCAATTTCGAGTTATCGCGACTCGACTAGTCGACTACTCGACTGTATCTTATTTTCATATAACTTGGAAGATGAAAAATTGCCAATCATATTCACGGGCACTGAATGTCAATGACCTAATTTGGTGATATCTTTATGTCTGGGAAATCAGTACTAGATACGTACGAAAAACATGACTCATCGCCGCTTTTATGTTAGCCGAGTATACTGCAAATGCACAATTTAATAGGTATTTATTGTTTATGTTATTATGTACACACACCTATCACACGCCCGTCAGTCTGCTTGTTTTCACCGTTAATGTCCGGTTAATAATAGTGCGTTGTCGCCGACCAAAGTTCGAAAGATCGGACGATTCGGAATTAGTAACTAGTGACATTATAATTTTTATGAAACATAATAATCCCGTCATCCGGTTAAATGAGCGTAACTTGCACGTCATTTGTCACGTTCATTCGACATCCAACACATTCAATAATGTTTCAAATGGTTCAACGTTTGTCACTATAACATCCTTCAGTGATCACTTGATGTGATTCACTCAACGACTCATCGCGGCCCGGACGACGACATGACCATGGATCACGATTACGTTATATCATCTAGTCGGCAACACTGATGTGGTCGGTACAAACCGTGCGCGTAGCCTGCACTGTAATATTGACGGCGGGGAACTAACAGTCGCGTATACGCCCGGTGTAGTGTGGCGGTGTCGCGCCGCCCGTACGAAAATATTATCATCGCCGCAAAAATAAAAATAATAACAATAATGATACGACGACCGCTACTGCTGCACTCCCACCGGAACTAATAACAAAACGTAGGCGGACGGCCGACTGTATTTTCGGCACGTTTTATCGCATCCGTTTATTGTCCACCAAACACCGCCAAAGTACTGTTAATCACGACGTCGTAGAGTTGGGTTTTCGTACGTTTCTGTTATCGATTCCGCTGCGGCGGCGGGTCGAGCAGCAGCAGCAGCTGACCGACTGGGAGTGACACACCGCGCGCGACCACCCCACCATGTGACCGACGGTGCGGCTCCTTGCGATCGATCGGCGGCCGTGTTTGTGTTATGGTCCGCTTACGATGTGTGTGTGCGCGCGCGCTTGTTCGTGTGTGATAATAATATCGTAACGAGACGCGAAGCACGTAAAATTACAACGAAACGATGACCGGTGACAAAATCGCGGACACGGCACGGGCCGAGCGTACGACTGTGCCCGACATTCGGTCGGCGATCGTCGTAAACGCGTGAACGACAACACGACAGCGGAGACAACTTAGGGCAGGGACTTTTCGGCGGCAAGGATGGGCAAGGACCACGATCTGGTGATTGCAGCCAAGACCGGCAATCTCAACGCCGTGGAGAAGATACTGGTGCAAAAGGCCAAGAGAACGGGACCGCTGGCCAGGTGAGATGATAGTTTACAGTACCTATATCGTATTCACTTCCTAGAAAGTTTAATGAATATTGTAAATAACGACGAATACTCGGTAGTTATACGTCATACGGTGTCGACACAATGTAGATAATAAGCTAATGTACCTTATGAACTTTGATTCGCGATAGTTAATAAGCCAATACTTAGTTATGTTTCGCTGTGTTGATTAGATGTATGACAACATTGAGTAGGTAATTCTTAGGTGGAGATATCGTCGTCTCATCTTCGGCTATTGTGATTTATTTGTATTTTATACGCGTTAGTTTATTTTTTTTTTTCATATAATAGTCATTGTTGAAACTTCCTCGATTAACAATTACAAAAATCTGTTCTGGAATTCGTAGAAATTAAGCTGTAAATATTTGTGAAAAAAAAATTGTCAAATTCTGATTAGGGAGTGGACTGGGGTGCGTACCTTGTTATTGTGTCTCGATAAATCAAAACTAAGAGAAAATAAACTAATGTTATGTGGCCACGAAGAAGTCTGACGCTTATTTTCTCTCTCCAATGTATCCCTCTGATAATTTGATAAGGACTTAATTAAGCGCACCGATTCAAAAATAAAAATACTCGACGTTCAATCAATGGTTTCTTAAAACAGGTATAAAACCTATTATTATTGCCTATAATATACATTTTAACCCTAAATGTTCCTCATCACTTCACCCGTTTACCATCTCATCCTCCTCGGCTCCTCCCTTCTATCCAGACCCTAACGTTTTACCGTTTAAAAACCCCTGTTTCACACTCGTCAGTCGCACAATGAATCAAAACGCTATTGTGTAAAACGTTAAGCATCATATTGTTGTAATTTAAGTTAAAGTGACGTTGTAAAATTAATCGTTATTATTATAATACGTGATTCACTAATGTTTAATAATTCACCATAGGTATTGATTAATGCCCAAATCGATAATTTCTTTATTTACTCTACATTGCGGTGTAAGTAATTAATATTTAATGAACGTCAAATAAAAAACGTCAAGTATTTTAATAAACTTAAAAAATAATTTAAACCTATTATAACTAGTACATTTTATGGATTTTAAACTGACTAGGTATCGTACATAAATACACTTCAAGAATCAGGATCAACAAGTATACAAGTATTTAATTCGTCAAACTATAAATTAACTGTAAAATACAGTTATTTTACGATTTATTTATGTAGCACGAATACGTCGTCAACAGTTACACACAGTAAAATATTCTACTGAACGACATCATGTTTATGCTTGTGTTTATGTTTATAATATCATTACATACTTCAGATATTAATTGTGGTTGAATCAACAGATTGATATTTGACCTTAATTTAAAAGTTCAACATCTTCGACTAATAAACTATCTACTTAAAATTATTTATGGTTGTTACTCATTATTAGTATTTATTATTATTGTATATCAGTATACACCGTTTACGAAATAAATTATCAGAAATCTTTAAAATATAAAAATGTGATAGGTAAGACATAGACTCCCATCATATTCTATCTACATACCGCCTACGTAAATATGTGTGCACTGTTAGTCGTAGTTTATTCACATTTGTCGTTTATACGAATATTTAAACCACCGTTATAACATACAAAATCTTGGCACTTCATATTCTATGGATTTAAAATTAAACATTTTAATTAAATTACAAAAAACTAGGTCGAGTTAATGGAGTGACTTATTTTTTTTTAATCCTAGCTAGAATATTATATTTTTATCGTAAAAATACAAATTATTGCTACTTCCTATAAAATAAATTATGTCTGAAACCTCTTTTCTAGTACCTATTAAATATACTTCGATCAATTCTGATGGAGTTTCCTAGTAGTGAATCTAATTTATATTTTGGTGTGTCAAAAGTAAAATTTATCAGTACTTTTTAAAATAATTTAAAAAAAATATGCCCCACGTTATAGTAGGCGTTGAGTGCGTATCTCGTCATCGATTCGATCTTTGCAATGGATGTGTTCATTTAAACTCTATGATAAATTATTGTATATGATTAAAACCGATTTTGGATAGAGACAGTCAATTTTTTAGTAATCAAAGATACCAAGTAATTTATCTAATTTTAAACATTTTAATAAATATTGGTAGTTTTTTTATTTTTTTCCAATTATTTAAAAAAAATAAAAATAATTATTTATATTTTACCAACCAAAGTGAAAAACTACATCCAAAAAAGTGTAAGAAAAATCACATATCTTTATAAAAAAATAAATGTATGATCAATGAAATTATTTGATAACCAAGGTTACTAAAAAGTTAAACCACCGCTTCTTAGAATTTTTTTTAACGCATACAACTATTTATCATTGAATTCAAATTTAACACTCCTATACACTCCAATTACGGTGATTTAATCAAAGACAAGGTACACTCGAAGTTTATACTAAACGTACTGTAGTGTATAGTTTGTATTGAGCATGTCACCTAATTTACGAGGTTTTTTTTTTAACTATTAATTATCTTTTGAAGAAATCTTATTGCATTCGATGTTTTTAAAGTTTCGAAGATCATTAATTATCATTATCATACTATAAACAAAAAAAGATTTTAACTATAGTAAACACACCCGATATGACGTTTTGAATTTTAATTCACTTATACTATTATATTATTACTTTTTGGCACATCAGCTATATTTTTAAATTATATGGACAACAATATACCTAGCCTCTTTATTAGCATAAACATTAAATTTAATCACTATTTAATTGGTTGAACATTATAATTTATTGCCTATTTTTAAAATATATAATTTATACTTATTTAACTAGTAGGTACAATACAATTAAAAGTTAAGGTGCAAATTAAAAATTGTTAGAAGTACTTAGTTATTACGTTAAATAAAAAAAAGATACTTGAACCATACTAGAATGACATACATATACTGAAATATGAAGGGCTTAAGAAATCTCATTTAACAAATGCAATTAAAAGAATAATTAATACTACTTGAATGTGAAAGTATTTGGAAAATTGTACTACTGTAAAGTTTGTAATGCTGATATATTGTTCTAAAGAAAAATCTAATATAGCCAGATGAATCAAATTCAAAGAAAGAATAAAATAAATGACCTTTGATGTTGGTAATATAATTCATTTATTTTTAATGAATGTCCTTTATATAGTGGTGTATATATTTCTTGACTAAAACGTCTAATAGAACTAACTAATATTTATACAAGGCTTTAGTTGCATTAGGTTGCCTCGTTAAATTTAATAAATTGTATTTGAAATTTATAATCATTCTAACTTAATTTACCATAGGTTGTAAATATTTAATTATAAATCATAATATGACATGTTAATTCATTATTATCATATCGTAATATGTATGTAAAATATGTAGTAAATAAGTACTTTTTGTATAATTGAATCAATAGTAGTTTTTAATGATTTGCCGATGAGCATGTTGTGTACGACGTGTAAACACACAATGGAGTTTATTATTACTTATTATCGATCTCATAAAATATTTCTACTGGGACTTAACTTCGCATATAATATGTACGCGCTCACTCACTCAAAGAAAGAGATTTCAAACACGTTATTAACAGTTAATACAAATTAATAATTGTTAATAACGCACTTTCAACCTACAGCCGCTGTTGTACTATATAAAACAAATAAACAATGAGTAATAACACTAATAACTGATAATGTTTATAATATAATATTATACATATTTTATACGATCGTATATGATTACACATAACGTATTATTATTTAGTAAAGACGTGGATCAAGTCAAGCGATCCATTGCCCATCCTAGTCTTTTCATAGAGTTCCTATTTAAATTACATACTTAAGCATATTAGGTTAAAAATACCATCAATAATAGTGAGATGCAGGCATGCAACAATGTGTATGTATTGTACTATTTTGTATAATATCATTTCGATTTGTAATTTAGAATTTTCTTTATTTACAACGTTAAAATTTAATTACTAAATTTTAGTAGATTTATAATAGTTTATAATGATAACCCTTTTAAAATATTTAAGTTTTTTTTATTTTCTGCGTGTTAAACGTTTATACTTAAATTGTATTTTATTTAACGTTTTACAATATGAATCATAGATGAGATTTTTACAAAAGAATAGAAAATACAAATTTATTTTGAAGAATTTAGTAAAATACAACTTTAAAGAATTGTGCATTTGTTCCTATGTTTTTAAAGTATTATATTATTTTTAAATAAGGACAAATAGTTATAATATTTGTTAATAAATGTAAATATTGATTTTACACTTATTGTATTTTGACAATATTTTTACAAGGATAATGTTTCGTGTATTGTGAAATTCAGACACATTGTATAGGATAACCTAAATTCAAAAATCATAATTTTACAGAAGTCGAAGACTATTTTTTAAAGAGCTAAATTGTTTAATTCCACATATTTGTTTACTTTTACTCATTTCAACGCACAACTATAAAATTAGCCAAAAGAAAAGAATTATTAAACGGTAGATATATTAAATTTATTTTTAAAATATTGGAATTCATTGAGCTATTGTTCTTAATAGCGAATCTTTTTGTATATTTGTTACTGTTGAAATAATATATAATATACTAATAACATTGATAGAAAAATTTCTTTATCGCCAAGCTAATTCTTTTGACATATTTATGAATTGATTCATAATTTATAAATTAATTTTCATCGATTTAGATAACAATTAAACTAAATTATTTTGTAACTGCTTTGTTAAAAAATTAAAATGTTATATTATTATATCATACTATTGATTCAATTCTTTATTTATAAAGAATTGTTTTGACAACTTAATTTATATAATTACCTTGGAATGCGTTTAGCTATGTTATATAATTTAGGAAACATATCGTCATTATTATTAACTGACCATTATTTTTAATTAATAACTTGTATAATAATATGTATTAATATACAAAAATAGTAATTGTATAGGAATACATTATATTAGAATTATATATATTTTTTACTATAAAAGAAGTTGATTGCCATATAGTTTTTATTATAAGGAATATTACCTTTTTAAGGTAATAATAATAACGATAGTTTATTTTTATTTGTGTAGTTTGAGAAGAGGTGCTGGTGTAAATACTCAAGACCAAACTGGCTTTACTGCATTGCACCATGCTTCATTAAACGCGTACAAGTAAGTAATTTATTAGATTAATCAATAACCGTAAATTAAACTTAATATTATTAATAGCATACAAATAAAATGTACTACTTTTTGAAGCATTGAAATTAATAGTGCAAAAATAACATTATAATGAAAAAACAAAATAAAGGAATATATTGCTACTATATAAGTCCAATACATTTAAATTTAAAAAGGATTTATAAGTTGTGCTCTATTGTCAGGGAAATCGTTCAACTTCTCTTATGTAACGAAGCATCAACAAATGTAGTTGATCATAAAGGCGCTGCTCCACTACACTACGCTGCATGGAGAGGCAATGTTGATATAGTCCGCTTGTTGCTCTGCCACGGGCCGTCAATACCCAATGTCAACCATATGGTAATTTTCAAATGCTATACTTATTATAGAAACACCGGCGATCATAGACTTCGTATGAATTATGTGCAAGGTATGCACTACAAAAAATTGGGCCCTATCGTTTAAAAAAAAAAAATCAATTATTATTATTATTCACAATTTATTGTTGTTATAGAATTAAATTTTGTTAAAGTTACTTTTAATAAAACGATATTAATTGAATAAAGCATAATTCGATCTTTACGAAAATTAGTTTCGATTTCAGCTACAACTTCTTTGATGGCCATTTCTGAATACATTTTTTTATTCTATCAATTATTTTAACGGGATCTATTGGGCCGTTTAATGGAGTCATGGTGACATACCCTGCACATCCCGTGGTTTCGCTTATGATCGGAAATATTATTTGATGAGACTTATGTTCTTTAAATAATATGTTAAGACAAAAAATCGAGAAACTCCGTTACATTGTGCTGCCGAACACGGTCATTCAGGTGTGGTTGTACTACTCCTAGAACATGGTGCTGATCCTACTATAAGAAACCACAAACATGAAACTCCTTTAGACTTATGCGCACAATATGGAAGGTAGGAATTATTTATAAATATCTATGTTATCGTTTTAGTAAGAAGTAAAAAAAATTAACCCTATCATGGAATTATATATAAATTACATTTACAGTCTCTATTATTTGTATATATATCTTATATTTATGTGTAAATGTAATGTTTCAATCTATAACTCATTTTTCATTAATGGAATTTATTGTGAACAGACTAGAGACAGTAGAACTAATTATTACTAAACGACCAGAACTGATAAGATCGTACAATTCTCGTGCGGCAGGTATAATGTTTGCTCACACTCCTTTACATTTAGCAAGCCGAAATGGCCACAAGTAAGGTTTTTGGATTTATTAATATAAGTTGGAATGTATTAAATAACAAAATATGAAAAATACAATTAGGACTGTAGTAGAGCTACTATTATCGGCTGGAATGGACGTCAACGTTCGTACCGGTAGCGGCACCGCACTTCATGAAGCTGCTCAATGTGGCAAGACTGAAGTAGCGAGAACACTACTAGATCACGGAATTAATACCCACATACGGGACATCCATAGGCGTACGGTAGAAGATCTTTTAAAACAATTTCCGCCCAAAGCGGGTCCTGCTGTTGAAATAGCAGCCATGCTGCAAAGTATGTGAAACATTAAACTTTCTTAGTTCTCTTTTAAAAAAATTATATTTCTTTTCAAGATCATCAGTTTAATAATAACAATGAAAGTGATATGGAAACTGAAAGGAGGAGTGAAAACGGTGATTTGGTACCAATACCTCTATTAAGTAGTCCCTATGAAAACATGTTATCACCTAGTCCTTCTCCCACTCGCTGGGAAAAGCACAAAAGTCGTCGTGTATCAGAATCTTCGGCGTAAGTTTAGTATCAATTCGTTTTAAATATCATAGTTTTTTATAATATTATAATCGTAGGATTTCTGATGGAAATTACCATTCTGGCCGTTGGTACAAAAATGAGCCTACTCCACTTTCTAGGTCCTTAATAGAATCTAGTTTTCTCTCAGGTCCTGAACTGGACACTGTAAGTATAAGTTCTTCGACAACTTCTAGTGGCCATAGACCTGTATCTTCTTCAATATATTTACCAATGGGTCCATTGAATCCAAGTGCACCTAATATTTCTGTAAGTTATTTTTTTTGTTATTTTAATTCCTGTGTGTTATCAGTAGTGAATATTCTTTTAGCCTGTAGCATCTAAAAGACTAACACCTGCAGCTGATTCCCCATCTCGAGTGTCTGCAAACAGCAGTAATGGGCCTTATGAATATTTATACCATGCCACTTCTGGTTCACCTTTGTCTGATCAAAGTCGCCGAGGAGAAGTATTACGCCGAGAGAAGTCAGCTGATCAATATGTTGAAATGAAACTACGACCAACTTCAGGTGAAGAGCCTGTAGCGTTAACTTCAATTTACCAAAATGTCCCTATTCGTACAACCAACCCTCGACGAAAGCTCAAACGTCACGATAAAGATCCAGGTGCAATATTATCACGGGGTGGTTTGCAATTCAAACGTGTTGAACTAGAACCTGCTACAACTAACCAGGTCATTGTTTCTGACCATAATGGTTTTATTACTACTACTATTTCATCATCCAGAGAAAGTTTACTTGATGGAGATGACACGCCTTTAGCTGACTGGCCACTAAGCCCTACGCATTATCATCAACCCCCTACTCCTGATCATCCACCGCCATCGCCATTACAAGCTGAACGTAGCATACACGCTAGAATACGACCACTGAGTCAAGTAACGTACATTTTCATTAATTTAAGTAAAATAATAAATGATAAAATATTTTTAAAAAAATCCGCGATTGGGTTCTTTAGATTTATAGTAATTTAAAAAGAAAATCAAAAGATATGGAAACAGAAATTGAAGAAGATTTATTAGTGATTACTTGGGTGCCTGAGCCTCATGCATTATTGACTGACAAAAGTGTATCTACTTCTGAAGAAACTCCCGTTGAAGAATTCGTAGGGGACGCCACCTTTGCAGGTTGGATAATTGAAAAATAATTTGATATTAATTCTTTTTCAAATAAATAATTATAAACAGGATTACTGAGGGGATCAATCAATAGTAATAGAGCCGAAAGACCAAAAACTTTACGTAAATTACGCACAGTATATGACCCACCAGTTATAGCTCAATCACCTGGTTCCGCAGAAGACCAGTCAAAAAGTTCTAGTACTATGTTGAGCCCATTCGACGAACAAGAGGAATGGGCTAAAATATCTGATTTGATAACAAATCTAGGAAGCGGAAACGCTAAGGAATCCATGTGTAATGAGCTTGAAAAAGAATTCCAAGTCAGACTAGGTAGTTGTCTTGCCGTTTTTTTTTATTATTATTCAATTTTATTTTAATATATGGAATATTGTTTTAGGATTAAATAGATCAGATAGTAAAGAAAAATCTCGAATAAATTGCAATGATAGTCCATTAACGGTTGAATCATGGCTATTTGGATTAGGTTTCCAAGACTTTGTCAATGCATTCATTGAATTTGGCTACGATAATTTGGACTTTATTGTAAGTATTTCATAGATGTATATTACAATTAAAAGTTAATTTAATATTTAATAATTTTGAAACTTGGAATTATAGGAATTTTGTTTTATTTATCGCTGTTTATATATATATAATACGAAATTTTTAATATTATATTACATCATTTTATATCTTAAAATAATTATTATGTCCATCGAAGTAATATTATTTAAAATATTTTTTTATTAAATTATATTTGTAGTGTGGCGTATTAGTAGAATCAGATTTAAAAGACATGGGTATTGAAAACGAAACTGATCGAACAAAGATTTTAGATTCTGTTAACGATTTACCGTGCTTAGTAAAAGAATTTTGGTCAAAGCGCTATACCAAAGATACGCCTAAAGCAAAAAGCAAATCCATTGCCGATCTAGATCAAGTTGACGACGAAGAAGACGCTAAACAGATGGAAGAATGGTTGACTAGCATTGGGCTGTCTTGCTATATAGATACTTTCCGCAAACACTTATACACGGATCTTGAGCGAATAGCGAGGATTTGGGAAGTAGAACTCACAGCGGTGCTAGAAATCAACAAACCCGGCCATAGAAGAAGAATACTGTCGTCTGTCGATAACAGTAAGTCTCAGTTACTTCAAGCTGTTTCTGTCGGTGATGGTTTAAACGATATTGGAAACGATCTCAGGCAATTGGTAAGTTTCCATAAACTTGATTGTTGAATTTTTAGTTGTATGTATATCATAAAGTACCTATTACTATATTTATTTCCTGTAATTTTAATAAATGCATGTTAATATGTTGCAGAAAAACAATATTCAGTCACTCAAGGAAAAAGTTGGTTCAAAACACTCAGTTCACGTGGCGTCCGGCACTGCTACACTACGGCACAACCCTAAAAAGTCTAGACATGCTCCTCTTCCACCACCATTACAAAACTTTTCTAATCGCAACAACAACGACCTAATAATCAGAGGGCCTTCAGAACTACTTTTTGGCGTTCCTTCTACACTGATCACACAGTGGAGACACCAGCCAGCTGCACTGGTTACTGGAAATGTCAAGTATATAGCGTCAGTAAGTCTCGAATAAAATACAAACTAGACAGCGTGAACATATGTATATTATATTGTATAGAGAAAAACAATGTGGTTTGTATGTTTAATATTCTAGTATTTGGGTTCCACCGAGGTGAAAGAACCCAGGGGCACTGAGTCAACTAAGCAGTCCATTCAAAAACTTAAACACGCTGTGGCCAATGGCGCCCAACGGACGTTGCCAGAAGTTGCACTAGTAATATCATACCGTGGTGTTCGGTTTATGGACCCAATGTCTGGTAGTTTAGTATGCGAGCACGAGATTCGCAACATAGATTGTGCATGTCAAGACGCTGATGATTTGAATCATTTTGCTTATATCACAAAAGATCATCACACTAGCTCACACTACAGTCACGTATTTAGCGTGTCTTCTATGGTGAGACGATTTTTGACTATCAAATTTATACTACTAACGATGTTTATAAAATTGATTATAGGACCAAGCGACCGAAATTATCTTGACGCTTGGTCAAGCGTTTGAAGTTGCTTATCAAATGGCTCTCAAAGGACAGACCAGTGTAAGCAATCGGAACGGCAATAACGGTCACACGAGATCGTACTCGGCCAACCACATGTTGCCGAACATGATCACCGGTACTCGTGACGGCCGGAGCAATTCCCATCAGCACGCTAGATCACATTCCGTGAACGAGATCAAAGTAAATGGTATTCAAAAAGGCGAGTCGAACGAAAAGTCTTAATATTACTCGTAAACATATATATATATATTTATATATATTTAGAAATTTCAGCATAACATTATTGAGTTCAAACAGTTACCAAATATTTTCATATTTTCAAATGCGTTCGTTTATATATAAATATATATATATGCGTATAGCATAAATAACGCAATTTTTTTTCTTTCAAAATGCTCAATATTAAAACAACATTACATGCTTGATTTATTATTACTCTTTTTATAAGAAAATTTAATCTAGCGAGCAATTTTTTTTTTTTATATCTATTATTTTTCATTTAACGTAAACAAGTTTTGATAAATAAGTTTTGTTGTTTATAATATCAGAAATTTTATGATATTTATTCATATCTCATATTCTCTCGTAGATCGTTAGAAAATATTAGCCTAATACTTCTTATTTATAATTAATTCATATTTTATTAATAATCTTAACTTCAAGGTTCACTAACTTAATATTATTAGATAGGTGCTAAGATCATACTGTTTAAGGCAGGCGTTCCTATTTGACTTAATAATACAATGCATCAGCCATAAAAAATCGAGGCCAAATTTGTTTTTACACCCAATTTTTTGTGATATTTATAAAGCCTTTTTATATTATTTGTATTATTATTTATTTATTATTTGTATATATGACCAATGTTATCTCAATTTATTTATTGTAATTTATTTCTAAGCGAGGTTTTGAACACCAACCAATCTTCATTACTTACCCACGTTTTAGATTACTGTAATTTAACATATCCTCGTGTGTGAAAACACGCATTCAAATTTCTAAATATCTGTCTTTTGGGCCACCATCACCTATACATAGCATTTGAGTTGTTGAACGTTGTTTGTTTGTTTGTTCGCTTTTTAATGTATTTTATCGTAGAGAAATATTTATTAGATAATATATAGTATAATATTTACTATTAGTCGATTCTGGAATAGAATACGTTAATATATAGTATTATATAACTATTAATATTATTATTATTATGTACATGAGACCGTTGCTTATATTTTTAACATGTACGTTAATCCATGTCACTGAAATTAATTTTGTTAACCGGTTGTGAACATGTGTGCCATTCTACAATCATTGTTGTGAAGTTTAACCCCAAAGATTAAAAAAAAAAAAACCAAATATACTTACATGTTGTACGTTAACTCAATGTCTATTTTATTTTCGCCTCCACTGTCTGTTTTTATCCTTCAAATGCTGAGTAGATGTTAGGATACTGTCGTGCAGGCAAATCAATAGCCAATGATGATTTATTACGCGAATAACAACACAACTTATACGCAAATACCTATACTCTTTAGTCTTTATAAAAGATTATCCATATAAAATCATTAAAAACTTATCGTTAGACATCCACAATATACGAGTAGCCTACATACCTCTTTATATTTGAGACATCTCTTAAGCCTCAGCATCCAAGCAGTATAGACGGAATATCAAGGTAAGTATCGTTTAATAAATACTATTTTGTAAAATTGTAACTTCCATATCATTAGAAAAACTGAAAATTGTTTCATGTTTACCCGATGTCCCGATTACCTGTTACAATTTGTAACGCAAACTTCTCGTGTGATATGAATATTACATATTATTTTAAAAATATATTCCATTGGGTTTTTTATATCATTTTAGTGATTATTTATGTTCGTTAAACTATGCAAAATTACACCGACTGTATAATAACCATTCGTTTGTTTATACGGTTGATAAACTACACATTTTTAAGTTGCCTTGAGACGTCCCACGCTGCGTATTGTATAGTTAATTGTTATTAACTTCATTATTATTAAGATGAAAAGTTTTAAAAAGTCTCTTCACTCTTTGGAATATAAAATACTCGGCATTTAAATGTTTCATATACGAATAATATACATGTACTAATTGTAGTACTCCAGGATCCTAAAATTATTAATTTAGCTTCAGATATATTTGTATTTATTTTGGTATTTTTTGAAAGAAAAATTATAAGTTGGTTTTTAGCATTTGTTTAGCTAACTTCACACTAGCCTCCCTAAATATAAGCAAATTATATAGGACTAATCATAAGTTGTAAATTTTAATTTGTAAGTTATTTTAAATTACTTTTTTGCCAAATTTGAGAAGAATGGGTTAGGCCGGTTAAGTCAAATTTGGATATTTATTCGAATCAAAAGTTCTAAAAATTACGTATAGATTGAGTTCTACGACTTACATTTTGTCTGGTGTATCTTGGCCTAATTTTACACACGTGAGCGCGGGACGCCTGATGTGTCTATCATGTATGTGTTCAAAAATAAACCACAACTGCAATCAACCTATATATAATATACGAAAAATGGTGTAGCTTAAAAAGAACACCAAAACTGTGTAATTCAATTGTACCTACCTATATAACCCACAATAATATACGTTCTATGACAATCATTTCGTGTAGTATGTATCGCATTCGTATAATATTATTATTGTATATATTATTCAAAATGGCGTAATTTTATGTTTCGCCGTCGAATGGACATTACACGCATTTGCATTATTACTGCGGAAACAGCATCACCCGATGAGAAACGACTGGCAGGAGAGTATTATACAGTGGTGAGGAAAAAAACACAAAATTAACGAACATCTTTACATATATATTAGTTTTATATGCGATTGTGTAGTCTGATGCAGTTTTTTTTTTTTTAATCTTCCATTTATGTCGTTGAGTCGCAGTATAAATAATAAACATGTATACATACAACTCCCCCCTTCTCGACGACCCGTCTTTGGAAGTAAAAAAAGACCGAATCTAACCAAAAAATCTACATATTATATGCGTGTTATTGTTGTATATAAGTATATACGATCATCGCCATCGTAATTATTTACATCATAAGTATTAAGTTGTATAGAAGCGTCAGCGGAACATCTAGAATTATTTTATTTTTCAACACGTTTAAAGTAAGAGGGCTCAGAGCAGCCATGTAAAATAATTTATTATTTTTAGCATTAAAAATCTCGAGATCGAGATCATCGTAATATGTTAAGGTTTAAGCATTTAGCATATCTACTGGTAGCTATTATTTGCATGTACACTGTATAGTGTGTAATAGTAATAACAACATGATAACATTTTTTAGCTAATTAACACTGAAATATCAATAATGTATCTCGATGGTTGTAAATATAGCACATACATACATATATTTGAATAATATACGTATAAATTATTAGTGTATTTTCTTCTTGAGGTAGGAAATAAATAATAATCATCTCCGGCATACCATAATAATAAAAGGAAAACATCGACTAGTCGATATGTTTGTTTGTGTATAGTATATTTTTTTAGAGCTAGAATATCGTGATTACCAAATCATACTACTTTCAGTTTTCCATTTATAATTATGCAATTATGTTATTCAAATTCTGAGTTTTTAAATTTAAGGCATCACCACATTTTCAAATAATAGAAAGATTTTTCTATTCAATTCAAAAAATTAAAAAATATATCTTGTGACAAACTTAACTTTTTTTTAAAAATCAATTCCACCCTTTTTTCAGGTGAATAACTTTTTATTGTAGGCAAAAGGTGATTGAAACTAGTCTAAATTATTATATCTATTTTATATTTTATAAAAGCTTTTATTAAGAACTATTATTAGTAGAAGTGTTAGTACGTACTTGTTCGTCTGTTGTTACTTGTTAATAACTTAAAAACTATTCGTTCAAATTTAATTTAAATATTTCGAATTTTTTATAAAAATAACCCGCTTAACAATTTAGGGGAGAACATATATTATGTAGTTTCAATTAATATCGTTACAAGTTACTCTTTAATATTTTAAATACAAATATAAATTATTTAACAATTGAAAATCATAACATAATATAATTTCAAAGAGCATAATATTTGAATAACTGCATTACTAAATGAAAAAAGGAGAATGATTTTGTTTATAGAAAGACGAATTTTAATACAACATTTTAGGTATATGGACGCAGTATATACGTACTATAGTAAATAACTGCAGACGATAGATATACTGTACTTATGTGGTCCATAAAGGTTTGTAAAAAAATCAGCTTTAAATCTAATGAGTTTGAAAAAAAGTATATGACGCTGCGAAAAAGCATATCGTACTTCTAACGGCATGTGAGCAATATGCCCACGGTTCAAAAAACAATATTTTGAATTTTATTGTTTCATCAATATATACCTACCTTACGTATCACGCTGCAGCATTGCACATTATAGGTGTACTTTAATTGTACAAAAAAAAAACTAAATCATGAGGGTGCGACACTGTGCCTACCCTACCACTGCAGTCTCGCACAGTCAACCAGTCTTTTATGTACGTATATATTAAATATTTTATGTATAGTAAGAACATAGAACAATAATACTTGTAGGCGTACGTAATAACGCGCGAATCGCGGACTTGAATGTGCCCATCCATACTACTATAACATAAATATAAAATATATAATGGATGACGCGCCTTTGTGCCTCGTCAGCGTCGCGTGTACAGATAAAATGTATGTTTTTTCGCGTTTTATTATTTTTGCTCGTGTACCCGAAACGCACTGGTATTTTCATCGCATAGACATACGGCCATTAGGGAAATGGAAACCGAAGGAAGAGGAAAAAGAAACCACGACAACGGTGTATACTGTGTATAGGTCTACAGCAGCCGACTCCCTTCTACTCACCGCCACGACTGCAGCCCGCTGCGTATTATTATTATTATTATTATTATTTTTGATTAAAAGCGTTTTGAAAACGAAAAATCCTCTCGTGTGTGTGTGTGTGTGTGTGTGTAGTACAAAGTAAGTGCGCCGATGAAAAAAAAATACGAGTGCATATATATGTAAACGAATGGCGCCGCCCACGCGAGTTGGTTTAATGTAATGCGTACCGTTCCGGCATATTATAATATAATGTGTACTATATAAATTATGTAGAAAATTAAGGAAACCGTGAAGAACGTAGAAATACGGGAACTATATATCTGCGCGAAGTATATAATGTTTATAATATTATATTTTTATTACGCGTATACAACGATACCAACAAGACAATTAAAATATTTTTATTGAGATACTGAACGATTGCCGATCAGTTACGATCAGTATTGTGTGATAAACGTATTCATCATAATAATCGGTTTCTCGTGAGTACTTGACGTATGTATCTTTATTATACGAAGTGCGGATATTTGATGAAAAAAATTGTCGCCTATATATTATAGACGATTGATTTGTGTAGTAGTTCTACAATAGTTATAGGTCAAATTCGGTGCAATCGGTGATTGGGGGCGTTACCTAAAAATGTGTAAACACATACCGATTTAGAAATAATTATTATATTTACGTCATTTTTTACAAAATTATTATAATTTTATACATTTCATTTTGATCACGAGGCGTCATAAATAGGCAAGAAAATGTACACTACAGTTTTTAATCTATTTTTTTTCCTGATATTTATGGACTATAAAAATCGAAAATTCCAATGATCTATAAATAGCTTAAAAAGTTTCTAAATATTTTGAAAATTTAATCGTAAATAGATAACGCTAATATAAACATTTGGTGAATATTTCAAGTATTTACAATGATTCGTTTTTGAGTTGCAGCAAAATCAAAAAATCGATTTTGTCGAAAAGTGGGTATGCGGTGACCACAATAGACCAAGCAGCCATGTGATGCTGCACATAACAGTGAATCTATTCAAAATGTTTAAAAACAAATCTTAAATAATCGATATTAATATTATAACATTATAAATTATAATACCATAAAGTGGCTGATAAATATGAAATATACGAGTGAATACAGTATTATTATACATGTATTTAGCGATTATAAAATAGAGTAAGAATAAATACCGTTAACCATTAAAGCTTTATTATAGAAGCATTATTAAGTAAATTATTATACCAAATATTTTGAATTTGTGTAAATACACATTATTGTTATTACGATATGATATTTTCGAAGGGTTAATATTATGCTTCAGTGTTATTGCATAGCTGTAAAGCAGTCTTTTATTTTATTTGGAACGATAAGTCTTAAATAAATTGAAATAAATAAATGGATCTTGAAACAATTATTTTTACGGATTTTCCGAGTATCATTAAATAACTTTTAATGATTTGCGTACGTACAATCTAAATTCGTTTAGAACGTTGTTGTTATAATTTTACGAGCTGTATTTTTTTTTTTTTATATATTCTTATCTATCTCGAGTAACAGAATTAATTTTCTATTGAAGACCACTGTTTATGGACAGCCATTAGATTGGCATTTAAAAACAACTATAATTGCAGACACACACACACACACACACACACACACATATAATATATATAATATTATACGTTACCTTATTTGAAACAATCAATTATTATTTATTTTGTAACAAAATAATAAAACACAGGCTGTATTTACAATGATAATAGATTGTTTTGTTTGCGGAAAAACTGATTGACTCGAATAGCCAACAAAATGTACCGTCAGCAACAATATTGTTATAGTAATATCAACAACGGAGCGGAAATTTAACGTTATGAATTTACTAGTATGGTTTGCTTTAACGGATAACCATAACCGTGATGGGAGCATTTAATTTATTGAAGTTTATGTTTTCGATGAAACTTTACAGATTTTTTTTTAATTGAATTTATATAGTGGGCATTCAAAAATCGAAATATAAAACGTTTTTAGCATTTATTTTTTACAAATATTAAAAACTACATTGTTAAATTTATGCTATTATACTATAATACTATTTTTAAATTAATCTATAATGTAAAATTTAATAATATGTTACAGTTAAAATCCAAAATCTGTCATAACTAGTTTCCACAAATCCTTTTAGCCAATTTTGATTTTAACTAGTTAAAACTAATTAACCGTAGGTTTAAATAACTCAGTCAAATCTAGCTTCAACTGAAATGCAGTATATATAATACTCTTATAGTCGTATAATACACATTTTTCAGTTAGGCTATTACTTATAAAAGATTTCTGATTTCTGGGATCTTATTATTTTAATTCGATATTATAATGTTCGAAAGAAATACCTTCAGAGCACACTTTTAACCACCCCAATAACACAATATACAGCCCTCATATAGGAGTAAACTGCGACCAGGATGTATTAATCACTATATTGTGATAATGTTGTAGTACAAGTATATTTTTCAATATATTACATTTATAACAGCTATACGATAACTCGTTATCGTACTCGTAATCGTAATTGTAATACGAGTATGTAGACTATAAATATATGATATCATTTAATTGTTAAAAAACAAATATACAGAATCATCAATGGCTGGTTTCTCCTATCAAGTCTTATTAAGTCTATTAAAAAAACAAGTTCCCAAAATTTGCAAGTTAAATGTACAACATTTGTATAGATTGTTAATTTAAAATGAAAATAAAAATCAACACCACATACAACAATAAATAATACATCAGCTTATTATAGTTTATAAACTTTGAGTATGCTGTTCTTGAAATAAATAAACCTAAGTGATTGTGATGACTCATCTTCGAATACATGGCCTCTCGGTAGTTTTGATATAAAAAATAATAAAAAGTATTTCCTACGAGAATGCATTTTTGCCGGTAACTTTCTATGTATCTATATAACATTAAAACTATACTGCAGTATACTGCCATGTCCGGTATAACGTATAAAAATCCTAATATACTCGTGTATATATATATTTTTTCGTTTGGGGCAAAAGATTGTTCCCGATTTCTCGGATGGACAATTACTACGTCATACATTGGTTATTGCGACTCCGTAGAAATCACCGTTCTCTCTTTAAGGTATATCTAGAAAGATATTTTTTCTTTATAATCTCTGGAAAAAAAATCTTATCTAAAAAATAAATAATAATAAGTAAAGAGTATAACGTTATTACGCTTATTTCTCTGCCGTTTATTTCCGATCGGTTTTCTCATCTTTTCTATAATATATATAATAATAATAATAATAATATATGTGCGCGAGCGAATTTTATATAAATATATATATGTATGAGAGTTTTTTCATCATTTTGTATTTTTATTTTTTAAATCCAGCTCGCGCACAACAACTGGGATCCGTTCCAGCGTAAAGATTTATTTTCAGGGGTTGCACGGTCGGCTGGGCAATCGCGGCCGATGGCTAGATACATACGACGATTGGAAATCGAAAAAAAAAATACGAGATGGTTAAGGGACGCCGAGGAGAGGGTTCGCCTTTGGCATATAAGATGACGATGATGGAAAAGCCAGAGATTTATATATATATATATATATCTAATTTTTTTTTCCATTCTTTCACCTTGGATAAGCGAACGTTTTTTGAATGGCAATTCCGCAAGAACGATGACTCGAGAATAAATATTATATGTATAAAAAAGAACAAGACGTCAGTGAACTGATAAAAAAATATAAAATTAATCTTGGTGCTGGAAAAAATAAAATAAAAATGTGAATTTGGTAAAACTTTCTTTATTTTATTTCAGCTTAAAATTTAATATATATATATATAGGTATTGCATTATATTTTTTCCTCAAACTAAAGTGGAGACCGCATTTTGTAAGTATCTGAACGATTTATACAAAAGTACCTTAAAGTATATTGTTATAATAATAATATCATGATATGGTTTTCAATTTCAGGATCTAGAACTTAAGTTTATTTTAAATTGTAATCCTTCTTATGAATGCTTGAATAAACGAATATAAAATTAATACAAAATGTGTTAACATACAAAATTACTTTAAAATTGTATACTTTTTAGAAAAAGTAATAAGTATATTCCAAAATGTTTCTACACAATACTTTATGAGCGCAGTTTAACTATGCGTAAGTTACTTACAAATATTATAATATGTACTTACTACTTACGAATAATGGATTGTCTTCCAATGTATAAATAATAATATTTTAATACTTTTAAAACAATTTTGAAACTAAAATAAATTTATAATATATATATTTATATCATAAAGTATATTAGTACTTTAACACGTATCTGCATTTGCAGTCTGCTGTAAGTTTAATATAATAACTGGTGTCTGGTAATGTCCAAGGTCTTTTATGACAACCACAATACCACACGTATATATCAAAAATATATCATTAGTTAACACGATAGGTATTAGGTATTTACCTGTCAAATGTATGAGTACACGACAAGTTGTTGATAAAAGACTTCAATTTTTCAAAAATGAGGTGGCTTTTAAAATTGGATCTAGTATGTACTTTAAAAATTGCCAGTACTTATTTTTATGTTTGAGAAAAATAAAGAAAAACGGTAATTGTTATGTAAGCCCAATTTTCTATAAAATTGGTTTTGTTTTTTTTTTATGTAATTCGAAAATACATGCTTGAAACTTTTATAAAATGTTTTCATTATAATTTTATATTTACAATCAAATTTTTAAAATAGTCTTTTTTAGTTTTTTTCTATAAAAAATGATTCATTGGATAGAATTTATTAAAAATTAATACTAAGTCCCTCAAACTTTTTTAATTTTTCGATTAAAAAATGTCAAAAATCTATTGTCACAGTAGCATTTAAAATCAGAATTATGACAAAATTCATTAAAATCGTGAAAATGAGTAAATCATTTTATAGTTAGAAATATTATAAAAATGTTTGTTTTTACACTTAAGATAGAAAAATATAACATAAAGTAATTTATTTGTTTTTGAACTATAGTAATTTATAATATATGAAAAAAAAATTCTACTGGAAAGTAAAATAAATTTTTATGAACATTTGAAGTTTAAACGTACGATAAACGATATTCAACCGTAAAATAATTATTTATCCTCAAACAATCTTTGATATTATTTTGTTGTACTTAGAAAAAAATGAACATAGGTTTGAATATAGATAATTTCAATCCAGAGGCTGCTATATCTGTAAAAAGATTTTCCATATCAAATTTAGAATGACGAACTCAAACAGTACTGCAGGATTCCAAGCCCGGATCTAGAAATACAGGGGGCCACTATATTGAAGGTCAATACTAGGTTGTATTATATATATACTATATGTATAGGCCTGAGTGGTTGTAAAAAAATGTATTCTGTTCTCATGTATATTACTATTTGAAGATTTTATTACAGGTCGCATTGAAATACGAATAACATTCTAATTATTAATTAATCACTGTTAAAGAAAATAATATAATATAGTTTATTATAGTTTGAATAATTATACTCGTATTATTTAAAATAAATCAATGATAATATTCTCATTAAATTTAAAGTTAAATACTAAAATATTCCTTTTTTTTATATATAAATGTACAATTTAAATGTACTAATAATGTATACTTATAATTAAAAAGTTTAAATACATAATTATAATATTATAAATATAAACAACATTAAATAAGTGCATTTATTTTTATTAAAAAAAACTACCGAACTAGAAAATAAATAAATCCTTTGATATAAAAAATTACTTTAAATAATGAATATACCAGGTAAGTGTTATACTTTACTCTGTTTAGTATTCATAATATAAATATAATATCATGATAAAAATACGAATTTTTCGTCATTCTTTGAAGTTTTGAAACAAAATTGTTTATGTTTTCTTTCTTTTTACTCTTACATCTACCACACTGACGTAATTTCCTTTTTTTTCATTTATAAATATTAGCGCTATATGCATTTATTTAAATATTAAATATAATATCACTATCCACATCGTGGAAATATCTGTGATGATAATTAAAATATCATTGGTCGGTGTCGTGTATTTATTATACCTATAAATATGGAATTTTGTGTGATTGAAGTGTAACAAATAGGTTAATTGAATTAAATAAGCGATGAGAAGTATAACACATCACATACCAAACTAAATTATTACTTATATCGCATTCAACTTGTTTATAACCTATTAAATAAAATAATTTCATATATTAATAACAATTAAAAACGTTTGATTATATTTAATTGGTTATTAATAATACTATTATATAATTACATAATATGTTCCTTGTATGTTTTGGTTAATTTAAATCGATAACAACAAAAAATAAAATATCAATTTCGAGTAATATGACGACTTCTGGTTATATAACGACGTATTTTTAGTAGCCCCTCGTCCGTCGATATACCTACTAGGTGTGTGTGTGTGTGTGTGAGAGTAAATACACTTAAAAATCGTTAACTATGAGCTGTATTCATTTGGATTCGATTTGTAATTATTATATTTCAGACGTGCACTGTTCGCCGATAAAATGTGATTCATTGTTGATTTCTGAAATTGATATTGAACGATATCACAACTCAGGTGGCCGTGCGAAATTAAATTAAATATGCGTACGCCTAACCTTCAGCGCGCGGAAACCGAGATTTCCATTACGCAGCACTGTGTGGAGAAACAACAGGCTCTTTTTTGAGGGGAGGAGAAGCGATGAAATCAGATAATCAGGTGCATATCATATCGGATCACGCGTAATGTATGAGGCACACATTATTGTACCTAAGCCGTACCGTTCCAACAGCCGCTCGCGACAACGTCGCTCGTCGTTTGAAATTGTAGTCATCGGAAGCACTAGACGGAGGCACATCGTAAACGAAGCATTAGACGTAGCGCTTGTAAACGACCAGCGAAAACGGTTCGATCGAGTGTCGATAACGCAATAATAACATTAACTAACATTCAGATTATATCGAGGCTGAAGGTGACCATTGTGTTTTCCTCAGACTAAAGCTCCGACGAGTGCCCGCGCTGACTATATTATATACACCATGTCGTCGTTACGTTATCGAAATTTTGTTATCTACGCGTATTAAATATAATATTTTTAATGACACACGACCATAAAGCGTGGGGGCGCAGCTATTATTCATTTATTTCAATTTTAACGAATTGCAATTATTTTTTGTTGTTTTTTAAACATTTAATTAATGCAATATTGTAAATCGTATCTTTACGGTTTCTCTGTACTTGTGTAGAACTCATTGACAATAATTATACCACTTCGGTAAACAATATATAAAATGTATCGTCGGGATAGGTCCGCTGTTATTTTCTGTGTTTTGTGAAAATAATATGATAGTCTATAACCACCTTTGATATAATCAACTATAAACAATTGATCCTCAAAGCAATTTCCCCTTACGGTCACCCCGCCCCCCTTAATACGCTCCAGCACACAGCAGAGTGTATGAATAGTGGAATGCGGAAACCCGTCTTTACTGGCCATCGACCGTTATTCTGCACGTCCGACGCACGCACAATCCTAAATTGCAGGGCTTCCATTACACGGCCATCTCACGTCGTTTTCTATATAATATAATATAATATATCTGATATATGATAGGTGACAAAACATTGATAATAGTGCTCACTAGTATATAAACGGAAGACAACACGATACACAAAACGATGTAGTATAGTTAAGAACTCGAATTTACTATAATTTTCGAAAAACTCGTTCGTCGCTTTATTTACTTATTTATATAGTAATTATTTCCGCGTGTCCGTCAAGCCATTCAGTAATCAATGAAACCGTTTTCGCGTCATTGTTCACTAATTATTTTATACACCGTAAACATTTTTTTTTTGAAAAAGTAGGTGTCTATATGCCTACATACTTGGAACTCTGAAAATTAAAATTTGGTTAAATGCACATAATTAGTTATATATTAATTATTTGATGATAAGTTTAACAGTGTTTTGAGTGTGCTCATAAAAATCATCTTGTACGCGTATAGTATTATACATACAGAGACCAGAATATTAAATTACATATCTAATTGAGTCAAAGTATTTTTCTATATTTTATCGTGTGTAGGAATTCGTCATGTGTCGTTATAGGCTATCTCCTGTTGTATGCTCGCAATGAAACTATTGAAATAAATTTCGATTCATCGCAATGAAATTATTGTTATCGAACCATCATACCTGTACAATACAATATATATATATATATTCAAAATTTATTAATTTGTTATTTTTGTATAACAAAGTTACAGAAAAAGTTGAAAACTTATTAATTTTAAAAGTATGCAATTTTCGTGTGCGATAAATCCGAGTGACTTCTCGCCGTATAAGTATGAAGCAGTATCTGATGGTAATTTCATCACTATATCTGTATACCTATAGTGGTTGCGACACTGGTTATGATATTATATATCGAGTAAAAATAATTTCTTCATATTGAACCACATAATATTATATAATATCTGCATCTATCGATTGGGACGCCCCGAAGCGTGAATTTGGCGGCGACGGGAGAGAATTAATTTAAATAACGACGGTAATAATAATATATTATATAATGTTTTTTTTTTTTTACTGCATGGCGTTAACGACGACCCCGCGTAACCCTTTCGATGATGCACAACAGAAGAGTTTACTTTACAATATTTTATGGTCGTATTTCTCGTCGATCTTCTTGTGCACTTGACCCCCCTCTGTACAGCAGCCCGAATAAACCGCCAGTAAATTGTTAACGACGACGACGACGCGCGCGCGCGCGCACACTCAATCACCGGTGTCAATAGGCCAGAACGACCCCAACCCCACGGAAGTCTCGGGTATTAAACCGTGACGTCATTCCCGGCGGCCGTGGCGGCCGAGCTTTACGCGGTAGGGTCATTAAAATCGCGCAACAATGTATCTCTCGCATATATTGTAAAGGGATTTTTTTTTTTTTACGTATATTTTTAAAGGGGATGCGTTTTGAAATTTTGCATCCGGCAGATGATAATGAAAAAAAAAGGAATATCTTTTACATTTACATGACAATCGCCGCGGCACTCGGAGCGGAACAGTGTCGAGATCCGGCGGCCGACGACTTCCCGGACTTCTCGCGAACTTCCGGCGGCGCACTCGGCCAACGTGCACTAATATATTATTATATACGCACGGCATTCACATACACATATTATAATAATCGTCTCAATTTACGCACTCGCACAATAAAATATAATATTAACTTAAAAATATGTTAATATAATATAATGATTATTATTACACTCGCGGTGTTTCGTTATATTAGATTATTAGCAAAGGACAAAGGTCTAATATTTGTTATTAATGAGATATAAAAACTTGTTTTACATCGAATTTCGATTAAACGGTTACATAACCTAACCCAACAACATTTTAACAGTACATTTACAGTTGCTTAGTATTAGCATTTTTTTTTTATAATATTATGATATATATATTAGATTAAGAGATTAGATAGGTAGTGCCATACAGTATAGTGTCATTTATAGATAGATAATAATCTTGCAACAATGAGTTCAATTTTAATTAATATTTAATAGATACACCTTTGTGTTATTATGTAATTTAGTCATTACTATATACTGTACGGTAACCTAACTGCCCCCTCACTGTTCGTAATCTTTAACCTTTAACATTATATCATTTAATAGAGATTTGTCTATAATAAAATTACGTGTAACTGTGTGCATCCATACAAAGACCACTACATATCGTATCCCGCGCAAGTGTTCGTGCGTTCATGTGTGGTGGTTATGTACATATTATACGAACAAGCACTCACCAATAACATATATGTATATATATATATATATATTGTCGTATACTGTGTATATAGTATATATTTACGACGATGTATATATAATAGTGCTCGCCGAACTAGACCGACCGTACGCATGGCACAAACCGCGATGTGTACGTATAGGATAATGCGCACGTATAAGTATGCACACTGGGTATTTTTCTTTCGGGGGGGTTTTTTTTCCCCCGACAGCAGCTGCGTATACGCTTCTTTCTCCTTTATTTTTGCGCGATTGTCAAAAGCGCCGGGGATTCTCTCGGATGAGCACGCTCCTTACCGACACCGGGCGATATCGCACATAATATATATAGTATGTTATACACACGCATATACCTATAGATTGGCTGCTACAACGGCGGCACATCTCGCGGCGTCTTTCGTTAATGTTCAATCACCATAAACGACTATAATATAATATATTATAGGCCACGAGAGAGACAGGCCATAATATATATATATATATATTATACGCGTGCGTTACAGCCGGCACTAGATAAAAAAAAAAACGACATTCGGCTTAAGAAAAATTTTTTCAGAGGAACGCGCGTTAACGGTTTACGCGTCTGCATAATACTAATATAATATTGCAGCCTTCGATCCGCGAAAGATACTCGCGATGTGTGTATTACTGGCAGCGTTACGTATATAATAGGGTATATATATATATATATAGACACGCACATAATAATATGTATTATCGTATCGGATCCTAATGGGTTTTTTTTTGTGTCAATCCAAAAAAGGAGATTTTTTTTTCTAAATCGAAAGGTATTACACTATTATATAACCTGCATACGTATATACACGCGACGCATCTTTAGCACACGCTTTTCCATTAGACTGATAAGAATATGATAAATAATGTAATAGTGCGATTGCATTGAGGTGATATTTCAATGCTAGTCGTTTTTTCCAAATTGATTGTACAGTTTACACACACACACACATATACGCGATTTTCATAAATCGATATGGGTATCTAAAGAAGCGGTAAAATAATCACATACACCCATCGCCGGAATTAGTTATGGTGGTATTGTTATTGTGTACGGTACGTATACAAGGATTTTCGAACATTTTCAATAATTTCAATTACTAATGCGAATACTATACATAATATTATATTTTTGTATTTTTCTTTTTTTGTTTTTGCATACTAACCAACAATTACAAACATAGTTGATGGACACTGCTTGAAAAATAATTTCACCAGACAGCCACCGAATTAAAGTTCTGAAAACAATTTATTTAGTCGTATATTTGTACGGCTGAAACTGATAGCAGTATATTCATTAGTAAAACAAGCCGTTCGTACGGTAATATAATATAATAGACACGTAGATGAAACATAACAATACTTTTATCGTGACTTTTTCCACCGTAAAATAATTAATTTTAAACGGTTTTACCGAATACAATTATCGAATTTTTAAATGCGTAGCTTCTTTTGTGGTTTCATTAAATCAAAGTTATCTTATATGATTTTGCTTGTATACTTATACAGTTATAAGGGGTCTAACAGGACTATTTAACAAATATAGTAACATTTGTAATAGAAGTTTGTTAAATTTAATAGTCGCGTTACACCTTATATACCTTATAAAACCTACATTTTAAAATGAAATATATAATTGCAATATTTATTCCTGGGTACTGAAACTTCAAACATTGATAATAAATAATAATTAATAACAGCCGGTACACGTGTGATATTTATCAAAAATTATAAAACGAACGTTATAGCTTATAATAATTATAAGTATTAAGGTATAGTACCATACTGGATATATTTTACTTATAGTGTATGGTATTATATTCTCTGCTGAAGCACTGAAGCAGTGAAAACTGCGATGTTTCTAACTCCTCGTAGCCGGGTATTATCATAATAATGATAATGATATTTTAATGGGATTTGACCGGTGACTGACCGACCCTCATCTCGTTAACGAAAATGTTTTGCGTTGTTTATACATGCAAAACGATCATACATTTTCAGAAACTTATTAAAACGTCAGTGCCGTGTAAATCCGTGACCAATTCGCAATTTATCTATATATATATATATATATATATATTGTTTGTAATGCAAAACAATATCTACAAACCACACTGCAGCCAACTGTGTTCGATTTTCACGCTATATACATATATATATATATATATATTATTGCTATATATTAAAATTATACTGTAGTGCTATACACAACGCGTTATTTACTTAAGTTTTGATAGAGTGATTTTTATATAATAAATAATGATTTAAAAAAATGTATTGTAATAAATAATTAAAAAAAAAAAATTCTTTGATAAAATACAGTTACAACTGTTAGATTGTTAGATATAATTTTCATTTTAAATTTTTTCCAACCGTTTTATAAGTTATAACAAGAACGGAAATAGGAGAATAGTTTCATCTTTGAACTTCACAAGTTCTAAGACAGGAACAAGTATGAACAACTAATTTTATTACAGTCGACTCGGTAACTCAAAGTTGTACTGCACAAGTAATAACAACTTTATGTATGATTTTGCCGAATATTTAAATGTATAAAATAAAAACAATAATAATCAGTATGAATTTGCCGGTCAGGTATAAATGGTATCAATGTATCATTACGCAGCCTTCGACACATCATCCCTATTTCCTACCACCACACTATTCCCCCGACTAATCTATTGCCGGGAAAGGGTTCAATGGCTCATTAGTATCGTTTGCTCACACACACACAAACACGGTAACACAAATTCACTTTGTCCCGTATCGACGACAAAATATAATAACGGTCCGCGTGGTATGCTATACGCATATAAGTGTATAACTGCAGTGAAAGGGCGCGAGTATGTATACACACACACACACACACATATATATATATATACTGTCGAGGGCTAATAATATTATCGTTACACGATTTATAATAATGACGACGACGATAATAATAACAACAACAACACATCGTATACGATATATAATATTTTGTGTGCATCGGAGAAGGCCGTAATGACGACGAGGGGATCGAGGATGACGATGACTGGGCGACACGACGCACACACTTTCGTGTGCTTTCTTTCCCGCAGAACACGTAAACAATATATCGTAAATATATATTACATAATGTATACATAATATTATGTGTGTGTGTGAGTATTTCAGATTCGGCCCCGGACGAATGGTTTGGGGATGGAGGGTATAGGGTAGAGAAAGGGTCACTGCAGCGCGTTACAATATATGCGTGTGCGGTATATTATCGGAAGGGTTTTACTTTTTTGCCGTCAACGTCGTCGTACATCATATATTAGAGCCGTAGCCGCCGCCGCTACCCGCCGGGAATACGCGGTCTTTGCCGCCACGTCGTTATCGCCCGACGTATAATATATCATATATTCATATTATTATTATTGCGCGTATATGTATACATCATATTATTATATACAACGACGTCATTATTATTACGACGTGCTGCGTGCTGCCCCGGCGTTCTTGTCAGCCAGAGGACGCGTTGCCCGAATTCTCACGACGTGCCGCCGCGCCGGACGCGATCGAGTCCTCTTCAATAAAACAGCTCGTACATACGCATATGTTTCTACAGGGTGCGGTTTCGTGGGTCTACCCCGCCGGTGCAGAAACTAACAGACAGCGTGCACTGTTCGACGATCAATTTTAATTAGATTGGAAAATATAACGTCTGTGCAATATTATAATTGTATTCACTATGCGTTCTTAGTGTATAGGAACAGTAAAATAATATGTTATTAGTAAATTAGTTCTCAAACTGTGGAGTATAACTTGTGTATATTATTATACTATATTACGTCGCTTATGGTTTATGGTAATAATCATGAATTGATCATAATACGTTTTTACCGGAAATAAAATCGTTCAAACTATTGTAAGCTCGAGAGAATATTACAAATAAACTGATAATTTTAATAGGCACTATTAAGTATTTGCGTTATTCGAATTATAAAAAAAAAAGTAAATACGAAATAAAGTGAATACATACATACTATGTTTATTGTATAGGGATATATTTCAGATCCGTAGGTATTCCTTATTTGATAATATTTATATAGGTATACCACATCAGTTATTAAATTTTGTCAAAAATTGACAATAGAGTATAGAATTTTAAGATTCGTAATTTCAAAATCCCGAATACGTCTTTGACTAAAACACCCTGTATTGGGTGAAATATACTACATATATATTGTCGCGTTATTGTACTGTATGTATATATATATATATGTATTGTTTTTTATTACTGTATTATTTTTTTTTTTTGCTCTTTGTTCTCGCCAAAAGGGGTTAAGTTCGAGCGCCACCGCCCGCTGCGCTGAAATTTTATATAGATGCGTATTGAACCGCTGCCGCAAAAATACTACGCGGCAGGTCAACTCAGAAATATTTTATTGTTTTTATTGGGCATGCGCCGTACTATGTTCATATATTATGAATATCATACGCCGTACAGTAACAAAACGTAATTCATTTATTTTATTTTATGTCATACACACAGCTGATAATATAAATTAAATTATGGGTTTATATATATATATAAACGAATATAACCGATATCGATAACCTATTTATTAGAACTTTCGAAAACGAGTCAAACGTTCAAAATCATTCGTTATGCGTTCGACAATGTATAGAGCACGTAATTACACGTAAATACACGTTATTTACTTCAATACAAACATTTGAATCAGTATATTATCACAACGAATTGTCCATTTTTTCCATAAATGAAATAATTTTTTTTTATAATTTTACTTTTTTTTTAATAATATTAATTAAAGAACAAATATGCAGTATATTTTCATTATTCTTGAAATTAAGTAATAATGTTCATCGAATTGAAATGCAATTTCGATCAAACATCAAAATGTTTACCTATCGAGTAATTATATTAGACGTAGTTAGTTAGCTATACTAGTATACTCTTTAATTAAAAAAAAAATAATAATAACAAATTTATCAAGAACTCCGTGTTTTGTAGTTTTCATAAGTACCTACATTATGTAAAATATTTCGAAATTTAATAACGTAAAGTGGTAAAAATTCAAGTACCTATCTAAATTCAAATCTATGTATATTATTGTATTTAGAAATGTATTGTAAATCTATTGAAAACGTTTTTAATCCTCCTCCCCCCCCCCCAAAAAAAAAAAAGAATATATATATAATTTATAATTGTAATATAATATATAATCATCAATATCTCTATCTTGAATTTTAATTATTTTCTGAAACACAATTTGGCATAAATAAAGGAAACAACATAAATGTAAACATTTTCACTCGGTGAGTTTTTTTAATTCAAAAGTTTTGTTTGCATGCATAGTTGACAAGCATGTCGCTTTGTGCGATTGTTTCACGCGCATGTGTGTGTTCAACTCGATTCGAGTATTAAAAACAGAAAGATTTTCTTTTATCGAAGAAATAAAAATAAAAACATACCGTTCCTCCGTCGAACGCCACCCGTTCCTTTCCGCCACGCCATCGCTTTTATGTCAGTTTCGCAATAAACACAATTCCAAACTGTGTGCGTTTGTCACATTGCGAGGACATCGCCCTGATGTATTATTTCAGCTCGGAGGGGCCCAGGTTCAGTCACCGTGAAAATGTCGCTCGCCCTGTATAGTATACACACCATACATAGACGAACTCCGTTTTTAATGAATCTCTCCTCCTTCCATCATCACCGCCACCACCACTGACGACGAACCCCTAACGTTTCTTCGCACCCCCTTCTGTTAATGCTCTTGCTATTACTGTTCGTATTTTCTTGGCGTCTGTCGTACAAATTATACACTGTTTGAAGACGAAATATACAATATGCAATTAAATAAATATCTATAGTATAATACACAATGACTGCTGATAACTGAGTACCGACTACTAACAGGCTACTTCGCCGAAGCGGTTATTTAACTCTAACATTTTGTACTCAATGTCTCTATATTACATGATTGTTAGCATATGATGATAAAAAATGTTTGAAGCGCTTGAATTTAGAAGTGTGTGAATTGTATTTTATGCAACTGCAAGTTAATATATAATTTACATTGTATATAAATCATATTTTTAATTATGACTAATATGTAAACATTTAAAAAATAAATAAAAATCGAGTGTTTATTATTACCTAATAGTATACCCATATTATACATACGACATACTCGTTTGTATGGTAGGTATAGCATATTATAGTAGAAATGTTATCAAAGTAACTCAAATTAAACTATTCAACAAGAAATACACTACGCTATAAACTGAAAAAATAAATTTAAAAAATACAAATTGATCATTCTGCATTTGTTAGGAAATTAACATTATAGTATATTAATATAACATCCTTTTTGAACTAAAACGTAAGCAAGAATAAGTTTTTCGAAAAAAAATCAAATCAATGTTTCAGTACATTTTTCAGTAAATAAAATTTAATTTAAATAGTTTGAACAACTATGTATGGACCAATAATATTGGTAATATATTATTATACATTTCTTCCAGAGCGATTCAATGTTTAGTTAATTCAAAAACTCAATAATTAATAGTTTATCGACCTCGAGAACTTCGAATTCAATCACTCGAAGAATCAAACTGCCTATTTAACTGGGTACCGTACTCAATATTAACTGACCATGTATTAACGGGTATAAAGAGCTAAAATGGATCAGTTACGACTTATCTTGTTTTTAGAAAACTTTTAAAAAATATATTATGTACTACGCTTTTACATTAATTTATTTTATAATTAATGCAAAATGCATTACTTGATTAAAATACTGATGCTATCCTCTTTATTTTAATGTCCTAACTGAACACACACACACACACACACACACATACAAACACATGCCATACGTGGTTAAATATTGATACTTTAATAAAACCAGAATACATTTTGTATTTTTAAAAATATCAGTTTTCATCATAGTTGAGTTGCGACAGTCAACATCCATAAAGCTAGACATGAATGAGTTAAAAGTTAAAATTTAAGTAAGAAGTTTATTTTAACATAACTTTTTACTTAACTAATTGTTTTTAAGATATACTACCTAATTAATTTAATAAATTATTAATGTTTATCACAATGTAACATCAACTTTTAGTCACAAACATGCAACACTTTCTAAGAAAAGTTTAGTTGACTATAAATACATTTTTTTCTATCTCTTTTTTACATTTAACTAATTATTATTTAACCGAAGTCTTGCACTTTTTAAAAATTATTAAAATAGTTTAAATGAACAATATCAGTAGATAGATTTTATCTAGGTTATCATTAATTTATGCTAGCCCTATTTTAACCATATAGTAGGTAATTGGTTTTTTTACGATAAGGAAAAATTGAGATTTACTTAACACGAGTTATGTAATATACTAATTTAAGTATTTCAACAACCGTAAGACTGTAGCAGTGTAGCACAGTCGTAGAATTTATGTAAATTAGATTATTATACGTACACGAGTACATACTAATTAAATATTATACTAATCGTTTTTGAGATTTGAGACTTGTTTAATATAATATAATATGATGGTTGACTACTGTTCGGAAAATTTCAACCTGGTGCCACGTTTTATACAGAGGCCTTTATTTTGTAAAATGTAAATATTACTATAATATGCATATTATTATTGCGTGCGACGAACGGTATAACCTATAAACATGTTTACGCACATCGGACGGGGTGGGCGGACAAGTATGTCTACATATACGCATTATACGTGTGGGGGCATATTATACACACACAACACACGCCGCCGCGGTATAGGTGTATAGGTAATACACGTGTTGAATTTCACGAGAGATTTAAAATCGAAACGCGCAAGCCTAATAAAAATAATAATAATATATTATTGTACACAGCCGCGGAGAATATTATTATATTATTATATTGTATCGAGTCATCGAGACGGGTAGAAAAAAAAAAAAACAACGCCAAACCTTGTAGAGGCGGTGGCGGAGGGTTACGCGACGCATTAGTCGCCGAGACCAAAGGATGCCGCTCGGGGGCCGATACACGATATATATATATACATATATAATGTGTATACACACATTATACTCGCGCGCGGTGTATGCGTACCCGCGACGACGTTATAACACACATACACGTGTATATATATATATATATTATATTGTTGCGCCCCAGAGAAAAATAAAAGAGTAGCGATCGCACACAGAAGGATTACCGACAACGGTGTGCGACTATAAATACATGTATAATACGCGTCTGTGAATGGTAGGGATAGGGGGAGGGGGAGGGGGGAGGGAAAGGGCCGTATTAAAAATAAAAAATAATACACACAACGAATACATAATGTAACATAATATATATGTATATATTGTATATATAACATAATATACACAACACCCGCCCGCGACAAAAGGCTCTCTCTGGAAACGTATTATCGCCCCGCGCTCGCGTATGTGTGTCGGTTCGTATATTATTATAATCGTTGTCGGCGCATCTTCCACCGCCACCGCCGCCGACAAAAAGGTACCATTAAATACTCGTACCGCAATACCCATACACACGCCGCAACATAATAAAATATAATGTACGCGTCGTCGGCGTTTTCGATCTATATAATATTATGTGTATTATAATAGGTGTATATAGTGTATCGCTTACAAATAATAATAATAATAATGACGACAAAGAACAAGCCGCCCCGGAGTGTTGTGCGCAAAACGGACGACCGCGACGGTGCGGAAAATGATGCCCCCCCTCGCCGCCGCCGCCGCCGCCGAGAGGGCCGAAGCGTGGTCGCACATTCTTCGCGCGTTTTCGACGCCTCTCGAAACGGGGTGGTGCGATCGGCGCGTCGTCGGTCGAGCAGACAGGTGTGTATGGCTAGTGTGCGCATCCGAAACAAAAAGCGCACTTAGCCCCGAAAGTCTGTACATATTACTTAAATATAATATATTACAACACGTATTGTCGTGGCACGGCGCACTCCTCCGGAATGCAATAAACGGCCGACACCGCTTTTGTACTGCGTATTATAATACGGTATTAGGTACCATACGTATGATTTAATATAGGGCGAACTACTCGGTCCGACACGCAGCTACAACACTGGTCCCAACTCGACGGTTGATTGGGTCGCGTGATTTACAGTCGATAAGAGACTAGTTTTGTATCGCGGCAAATGCGCCAAAACAATGTAATATTGAACAAAAACGCATTTTGAACGATTATTATTTTGGATATAATATAATAATATGTACCGATTTTTGTATAAGAAAAAAATAGACGAAATGTGTTAAATTAAAAACGTAACAATACACTATACTACATAGTCACTTAAATCGTTTAAAAAATACCTTACGTATTGTTGTCATAGAAACACCGTTTATTATATTATAATATGTTTTTTGTTTGTAATATTTAATTCAAAAGTTATAAATTGAAATTAGTTTCTGATCGTATTACGGTAGTAACTTATTATTACCTTCCCTTGTAACGTATCAATTAAATTACTATAATAAAACATAGTCTATTTATGGAAGTGAGTAACGTAAGGAAGAATCACAAAATCGACATTTTTTTGTCAGCTGCCAACTGCAGATATAAAACTGCAGGTAAGTTGTAATATCTTTGTTCCACTAGAAGCATTCTACATGAAATTGAAGTTGGATAAGATTATATTTCCTGTAAAATTTGATAACATTACCAATAAAGTTGAATTCAGTGAATTAAGCAGAAAACTTCATTATTCTCATTATAGTCAAAGTAATATTCGTTTTTTTTTATAACAATAATCAATAGTCATGTATAATGTATATTATTTCTGGATATTTCAGAAAAACTAATCATTTGTAGCCGATTATCAGTACTTAACATATATTATTTGTCTAATAAATTATAGTATTTAATACATAATATTATACAAAATATTTAACTAAATCAACAATATGGATGTCAATGTCGGAATCCAACATTTTGATAAGTATGAAATAAAATCTAAAATTAAATTCTGGAACGACTACAGTCAAAATGGTAATTTAAAAAAAATGTGGTCTAATAATAAAACAAGAATTAAATCACTTTATTTTTAGCTTCAGTTATAAAAGAAAAACCAGAATATTTTCAGCAAGGAAAAGTTAAGCAAAAAGTTGCTATTATAGAAAAGTTAGGAAAACAATTAGCCACTACCTGTACAAAAACTCATAACACTCAAAAACATAAAATAAATATGTCAAATATCATAAATTATCTATTAGATATACAGACACATTTAAGATATGATTTAAATTATATCAATTGGCCTTCAGCGATTATAGGAAGAACGACCCAAACAAATATCACATATGCAAATGTGATTATTCAGTCGGATGAATGAGATTGAAACTTATTATCCTTTACATCTAGTTATAAGATTCTCATAACTATTTTTAAGACTAAACTATTGTTAGTATAACAATAAAATTCATTTTCTACTTTAAATAATACTTTTGTAAAAGTGATAAATATATTAAGGTATATCTATTATATTTATGTATTCATTATTTATACATACCTTTCTATTTTATTACTTTATTTAGAAATAAATTACCTATACGTTTTACATCACTCAATATTGAGTAATAAGCTATTAAAAAGTGAATTCCAGTATTAAAACTTGTAACTGTCAACGACTTATAGTTTAAAAACGTATATAATATGTCTAAATATTTCAAGTACAAAAAAAGGTGGACAAATGAGTACCATTTGTACCACTCTGTTTACTATTGTACAGTTATATGTCGAGTGAGTCACTTTAATAGTAAACATTTTTTACTTCAAACACTCATAAAAAATTAATTTAACATTTAGGTAGATATTACTTTAATATTGGTTGCAGAACTTATAAATAATATTGTAGGCATATCATTTTATATGAAATGCTCAAACATAAGGTAAGAATTTTTAACTATAAAATATTTGCTAATTTTTGTGATTTAGACGATGTTTGTTAAAATTTAAACTTCAAACCCTTATAAACAATTTTTGTTTATTTACACTCAATTTTTTTAAATTTATATTAATTAAAACTTATGATGCATTGTGTATTAAATTTTCAGTTTATGATCGAGCAAAGATTTTTTTGTTGAAAATCCAAAAAAAAAAAACTAAACAAATCCACAATTAAAACTGTTTTTAAATAGTTCTCGACAACAAACTACTCTCAGAGTTGAAAATCGAAGCATTTATCCTACCCAAATCGCGATGACAGACAAACAAAAAAAAACTCATCACCGTTGTAAAATCAACGCATTCGTCGCTCGGAATATTCAACAGCACTAATTGTTTAAACATGTTTAATTTATCTAATCAAATAATTTTATAACAATCTACAATGCTATAAATAACATCTGATAACATATTAATACTACAGTATCAGTTGCATGAATCCTACAACACATCAAACATCGACAATATTGGCGATCTAGTGTAAAAAAAAAACAACAACGAAAGTCTTACAAAAAATCGATCACGCATGTGTTAACAGTGAATTGCGTAGTAACATATATTTTATAGACGCTCGTCACGTCAGGTTCCGAGCACGGTTATTCATCATCGCGTGTAATTTAATAATTGAAACAAAAGCTTCACCCGGGAAGACGTCTTTATCGCACCGACGGGGTAGTCGTGTAAAGTGCGTTTTCACGCGTCATACTACGGTATTGTTAATATTATATGATATTATATCATACATTGCATCAAAGCGACGAAATCATTAGGCGACGATCAAACGGTTTTAGTGTCGGCTCTCCTATGTGTGTAATGTGTATACAAATAATAACATACGCACGATGAATGGCGTTCATTAGAAGCTCGTGCATGTATATTGTATGTATATATATATATATGTATTAAACTGCACGTGATATATTATAATATTATATAATATTATGTATACTCGGGCTCGGGACACTATTCGTCATAATTACTTTAAGCGCGGTACTGCGACGGGGTAGCGCTAATATGAGAACACTTAAAAAACCCCTCCCACGCTGACTTGATCGTGTGTCGTGTGATATACGTGATAGGGTGGCGGGGTTGGGTATATATATATATATATATATAGGTGGGTGTTGCAGGGAGGAGATGTAACGTTTTAAAGTTATAACCGAAGGTCCCCAGTATGTTCAGTGTATGCGTGTGTGTATCATGCTCGGCAGCTATTGTATAATATGTGATAATATTGCATCGTCCCCGTACAGAAATAATATCATATACATTATTATATTATATTAACGCACATAATATTGCAGAGTATATATGTATATAGTGTTGAACTCTCTCTCTCTTCCTCTCCCCAAAAACAAATCTACGGCGATCATACGACCCTCGGAGACAGACGTTCGGTCCGTTTTATCCGCACGCGTCCGCGCAGGGTCGTCGTTTTACACTCGTAATATATATATATATAATAATAAATATACGCGAATACGATTGAACAACAGTTTAAATGGAAGCGTGTGTCGCGATAATACTAATCATATTTCGCAACTATAACACTATTTATATACATTATATTGTGTGTGTATATATAAATACTTTTGACGACAACTGTGACGACTCGTTTGTTTGCTTTTATAATAATATTATTATTATTTTGTGTATAGACGCCGCGCGTGTTGACTTATGATTGTATACACGACGAGGTGCTTGCGTACACACATACGAGTAGTATTACATGAATTGCGTACTGCTGCAGCCTGCAGGCAATGCGCAACTTGCCACAGATCAAAATACACGACTAAATAGCTCTCTTTATAATTCTAAATGGATTGCTCGTCGTCAGCCAACGGACCACCCGGTAGAATATACGTCTAAACGATATAATGTGAAAAATCAATATAAAATATACACTCCACACACACACACGCGCGCGCGCGCGCATTGCAATTATATGGTATATTGTCAAATTTTGTGTGCACACACTGTGTGCTGCACATTGATATGTTCGATTATATTAGTTACTATATAGAATACTTTTGAACATGATAATATTTTATTACAAGTCTTTTAGATACATTAGTTCATTACAGATGGGATAAGGTAGGTGATTCGGCCTAATTACAGATACAGTGGCTAGGTAAATCTCCCAGTTTTTCTTTTTCTGTCTAAAAAAATTATTTTAAGGTATACTTATGATGCAAATGTGAATTGCCAGTCATTTTATTTAATACTTGAAATATTCATATAATGTGATTTTGCCTAAGGCCTAACCTATAGATATTTACATACACAAATAAGCATTTGATTTAAGGTCTAAGATTTTTGATTAAGCAAAATAAATTTCATCGTCATGTACAGAAAAAAAACGTTTTTAAATAAAACAAAAAGGGTTAGAGTATTTTTTTTTTTTACACAAAATGCTAATATAATTATTTGGTATAATATATTTTAAGTATTTACGATTATTTATTTTAAAATACATAAAAAACCCAATTATATCTATTATTGATTTTTGCAATAGCTTAAAAATGTCTGTTTTTTAATTCTTTTCTTGATTATTTTTAAAAATTCTGAAAATATGTTCTATTGTATATGAAAAACAATTCTGAGCGAAAACGGTTTGTCAATTAAGACAAGTATAATTCGTGATAGGTTTTTGTTATACCTAGCTATTAAAGTAATTTATTTTACGTAATTTCAATATTAAAGTAGGTTAATAAAATGTTTTTGAAAAATATTTCATTTATTACATTATTAGTATTTAATTATTATAATAATATTATATATTTATATTTTATATCATATTATATCAACTTCTATAACTCACAATTTAATAACATTTTTCTGTAAATACTAATTATCGTAAAGCAGTAAAAATAAATTCATAGTATAAATAAATCATAATATCATGAAAGAAATCAAAAATGTAATTTCGTGTAGTAAAATTCATTACACGTTTACAGTTGCCATTACTACTGTCATAGCAGTAATATTAAAATTTTACGTTAGGTATAATTTTTATATATTACTGCTATAAGTAGCAGTAGTACAAATACCATTCAAAAATTTTCATTACTGTTAAAGGCTTTAACAGTGGAATTTTCAATTATCTCTTATGAAGAAGAAGTTGTTTTGACCCCGTACGATCTCATCAAACAATTGGGCGTTTTATTTTCAATTTGTTTATACACGTATTAATAATTGTAGGTACACGCTTATTTTCTATTTTTATGGGTGATTTTATAGAAAAATAATAAAATAAAGTGTTCATCAAAGTTTTAAGTTCCCACAAATAATATTTTTAAATTATATAAAAAGAGTTAAAAACATTTTTAAAAATCAAAATATTTTTACTGTCCCAAAAAGTGTGTGTTCAAAATCTGATAATATCATTGCAAAACCAATACATTTCTCGTTCCATTTAAAATCTAAAATAAATATTGTAAAATGAATAAGTATTTTCTGTCTATTTATAGTCACGCTTTTTACATTTTTGTTTTCAATATTTCTAATTAAACATTTCCGTTACGTTGAATAATAAACAAAAAAACGGTATAGTACACAATCAGCATCAAACTTGTTTGTTTACGGATGATTAGGGTCATGAGAAACTAAAATATCCTTTAATACCTAGTGAACTGTGGCCTTTTCAAAATCTAAGTTATTCTCTTTATGCTGACGTTATTTGTTTAAAGTTTTGTTTGCTTACGGTCTTGTCCGTTTTTGTTAATCTATTCAACTACATACCTATAGCATGGTTTTAAGCCTAAGGATATAAATATTTAGTCTCATCCATTAATAAAAAGCTAAAAAATAAATAAACCAAGAGCCCCAATAAGATACATTATTCCTTGTTCTGTAACACGTTATACAACGACGGTTGAGTGTCGAAATAATTTCTAAATCAATATTATGAAGAACACAATACGTATCCGCACAATACATTTACCGACTACACTACGTATTTTAGTGTTTACAAACGATTTAATTTTTAATTTTAAGGTATTAATTTATTCTTCACTCATTAAAATTATTATTGTCTATTAACTATATAAGTAGAATGCACTATCTGTACTTTATAGTTTATACTATTGTAAATAAACATACTGCGCTTTACATATTCTTGTCCCTATTATTCAGATTAATTTATTAATAAATGTTTTATTTTCAACTATACATCGACTAAAGATCATCTATAAAATTATTATTTGAAAAAAAAAATCCCATCATAAATATCCAAAAGAAACCCCAGGAACCCAAGTATCTCGAAATTATTAATAATAAAAATGTAAATCAATCACTACAAATTGTTTTGCTTGTTTGCCCCTTCCGGGCAACTGCAGCAGCAGTTGTGTGGCCGATGGGGCGCCGTCACCGCCGTCCACATCATGGCCATTGGTGGGGGGGGGGATCATAGATGATGAGAGATGCGTCGACGGTTGTGGTGGCAGTGTGGGTGGTGGTGAGGGGAAGTAAACACTAATCAGTTTACGAAACAATTTGCTTGGCCGTTGATGCGTGCACATCCCGTTAGATAATATACAATTTCCTCGTAATTGAGTTGTTCGAGGCTACCGGTTTATGGAGAGCCCTTCAAACGCAGCCCCTGGAGCACTCTTGAAAATATGGAATTATTACTGAAGAGAGAGAATGAGTGGCCTAGAGAGGGAAAAGGAGAGAGAGAGAGACAGCGACAGAGACAGACAGAAGGACTTTCACCATTATTGGAAAATTTGATTTTCAAAAAAGAAATTAGAAATCAAGAGGACAAGAAGGGAATGTGGTTATCGGTATTCATGTTATATATATATAAATGTATATTTTTATACTGCAGCTATAGGAGATATATTATGTAAGGTTATATAAACAGAATTTCCGTAACATTCAAGATTGCTAATTTAATGTATAATATATTGTTCTGACAACGTAACGATTTCGCAGTAGTTTCACGTACAATATATTATACATATCTATACGAATATACAAAATGTTCTATGGTGGAAAACATAGCAACCATGTATACAATATATACATGATTGGAAAACCGACCTTACATGTGATGTAATATAATACTGGCATATACACTGATAAAATATATTAATACGTCAATATACCATAATGTGTTATACCTATACTACTATACTAGCTACATACCAATCATTTGCAATCACCGGAGTTACTACATTTTTCACACGTACACATTTTTTGTTTTGATGAACACTGGAAATTACAATCGATAACTCACGAAATAAAAACATGTCGGTCAAATTTATTATATACTAGAATTAAACACATTTTACGGTTAACGGTTAGAGATTGAGATTATAAAACAAAAAATTAGCAAAATGTTGAATCATGTATCGCATTTCTGTGTACCATTTCTTTTTATTTTCATCAGTAACTTAATAAAAATGTATAATACACAATAAAAATATTATAGGCTTTTTGATATTGTATGTAGAGTAATGCGGGGGAATACAGTGTTGTTCCTCCGCTGGATATAACAACAATAACATATATAAGACGTGTATTTTTCTCTCTTGAAAAGTCGTTTATTGCCACACCGGAAAACCGTACTTAGGAGGGACCGGTCATTGTATACCGTTTGGGCACACTTTATATATTATTAATCTATATGTATATATGTTTTTTCATATGTACGCATACAATGGTTGTTTATGTGTGCTGTGTACACATTCACACGCACGCACGCAATTCGTCCACGCCGGGCCGCCTGATAGAGTGTTGCCATAATATAACACACCCGCGAGAGAAAAGATTAATAGCCATGTGGTTTTGTCGGAAATTTATGGTCGATAAGTCTGCCGCAAAAGGTGGCACGCGACTGCCGAAAATGTGTGCAAACGACGTCATTAGAACGAAAACGACGACGGGGAGACACATGCACGCACACATACATATAAAGAGTAAAAACTACTGAAAATAAAAGAAATACGCGGAAAACACGCGAATGTGTTAAGTCACGGTCGATTTGCCGGGCAAAAACTACAATAATTATTGTTATACGTGGCTTGTCATGGACCATTGCAACGGAGTAGTATATTTTGCCATGGTATACACACACATTTTTATTATAAAGGGCGGTTGGCAGAATTTCCGGGATCGAACGATGACTGGTGTATATACGTTTATGTATTAAAAATTATATGGAAAAATAATTTCAGCAATTTTATAGAGGAATAATTCAGTCTTATATGTACGTGTGCAATTAACATACTAATCATTTATTTACGTTTCACATATTAAATATTGATTGGTATTTGACAAGATAATTCATATCGTTTTGGTATAAAAATGTTACCTGCATATAATATTGAATTGTTTTTTATTTAAAGTTTCAAATGTGAAAAAAAAAAAATTAAAATTCCAGTATAGTGAGATCTAAGGAGTTGACCTTGATAAAAATATACTCAAAATTAATAAGACAATAAATGTATACGAATGCGAAATAGATATATGATAATGATATTATGTGATTTTTGTTTTCTATGCATAGGTATTAGATAGTAAAACTTTAGAAGTTGTATGGATTTGTAATAGGGCCGAAAATTTCCACTAGTAATAATATAAGTTCCGTTTATAATAAACTTACTATAATCGTATTATGAATTTAAAAATTGTATTTGTATTTGTTGAATTTTAATTGAGTGTATGGAGCAATTAAATTACTTAATCGGCTTGGTGTTCGGCCATGCAGTTTTCAAAATGCAATAAATTCTTAATTTGAATTATAAAAAGTGATTATTTATCAAATTGTAATATTATATTAACAAAACTCATAAAATTAAAAAAGATGATTCAATAAAGATAATTTATTCGTTACTGCGTGTGTGACAATAAAATGCATATATTTATTATTATTATTATTTATTTTCATATTATTATAGACGTCATTTTACGAAATATTTGTAGACTAGTACTGTATTATTTATGATATTGACATATTGTATCATTTAAACCTATATCGTGCATTTCAAAAAATAAAACATTATAAAAAAATATTATTTTTTATTACTGCATCTAAAATCAATTTTTTATTTCTCTAATTCCAGGAAAAGTAAATAAATATTTCCCTCCATCTGCGTATCATGCTACAACTATGCTTTTCAACAGTATTCGTACAACGAACAAAACAAGAAACGACGTATTCGATGAAGGGATTCATTTATTTCAGTCGATTTCCTAAACAATATCTGAAAATAAATTAGAGATTCAAGAGCTATGATATAAAATTGAGTGCCTATATACCTATACAATAATTAAGGTATAAGTATATACATTTGCAAAACATTTGATAACGGTTAGTAACCGTGTATATTATATAAGTATAAATCAGCGTGATTTATCAGAGTGATAAAAAAAAATATAAATTTCATTCGAAAAACCCTTCGATGAGATCAATTTTATTACACGCAAAAATGTGATTGCGTATATAATAGGAATAGTAGTGGTGATCGTCGTCGCCGTACACCAACGTCCGGCGTCCAGCCACTGTTCAGCGGAATTCCGGTCGTCGGTCTTTGAACGACGGATGTTTCACGTCCAGCAGCCCCGGGATAGGGAAGAAATTATGGCAGGATTGGTACGCGGAATGGCGGAATGTGGTGCTATGTGAGAAGTGCGCTGGCGACTCACATATAACGGTCTCTCTGCCGTAACACATACACACACACACGTCACTACCAAATTCCGTTCCGTCCAGCTACCGATCGCTCAAATTTAACACTAACGTACATTCATCACTCATCAACTATCCGGAACACTGTTAGGTTCGTAATACGGTGATTTCGGACGGTTCGACGCTTTAGACTTCGCGTCAATGCACTATCGCTTTACCGCAACAGTTTACACGTTCTATATCCAGCCGATTGGCCAAAAGTGTACAGGTCTCTAAAATATAATAAATTATATAATACTCGAGAACGTTTTCAATACACTATTTTTCGATAAATATGATTATTTAAATAAATAATAGTTATAATGCATAGTTTTTATTTATTCGTTTAAATAGAGTATAGACACTATACAGACATCGCATGTGTACCTATACGATTCAATTATCGTTGATTGTTTCGTGATTATGTTATATCCTAATTATATTTAAGAAGTATTTTCTATCATTTTTCCTTAAAAATAGCTTCCCTTAAAAATAAATAATAAAAGTAAATACTATAATACTGTTAAACTTTACAATTTAAAATTTAATAATTCAACTATGGTTTAATTTAAATAATAAAATTACTACAATATTGGAATTAATTTCATATAAGGTGGATTTTTTTTCTAACCTGACTAATGGCTGAGTTATATACGACGAATACTATACCCTAAGCAGTATTATAGCATATACACTATACAATACATTTATACAGCATACACATTATACATCTACGAGTATTGTTGACATTGCGTTTTCTCGCGTGCAACGTGTTGGAAGTAAATTGTGGTCTTAATTTTTTTCCTATATCGGTTTAAAAGTAAACAAGCGACCATACGATCAAAAAACCCTAAACCGCCTTTATTAAAAAAAATTAAAAAACTCAGATTTTTTTTTATAACGGCGTAAACTTATATCATATATATATATTTTAGTACGTTTTTCGAGCGTTCCCGATTCGGGATTAACCACCTGTCAACGTGTTCACGCCGTGAGCTTGTAAAAGAAACCGCCGCTTCCACAACACCATTGCCGCCACGATAAGCCTCGGGCCTCAGCACAATGAAAGATTACTGACTAGAATTATTGTTATTATTTTTTGCTTTCTTTTTTATTACTATTATATTGTGTAAAAGATTTCTGTGTATACGTAAACGCCGACAAAAGTGTCTCTTGGCGCAGATATTTTTCACCCTCTCTATACACACACACACACACACACACATATAATGTAGGTACAGCATCCCCGATGTGCGGCTTTCACGCTTGGCGGAACGTTCGCATTTTACGAAACCGTTTGCGCTCCACATCTGGAAAACACGCTTCGAATGCATCGGTTACACTACATATTGTATTTATATATATATTTCCAAAGTACCGGTGGGACAAAAAAGAATAAAATAAAAACACACTACAATGGAATTTTACTTTCCCTCGTGGTCGTGGAATTTTTCGAATCCGCTAAGTAATATCTTTTCCCTTTCCATCACCTTTCCTCACCACTCTCGGAAAATCCCAATGAACTACCCGTCGAATTTATACTCCACACATTAAAAACAATATCGCTCTTTTGCCCGAATAAAGCTTGAAAGTGTAATCCGAATCCGCGTATAATATATAATATATTATAATACCTATATATTTTTTATACTTACAGCAGTTGGTATTCAAATTCTACAATTCGATGTCACTGTTTACCGATTGCAGCAATATATTTATAAGTGTGTTTTATTATTACCATTAATATAACAGTATGATACAATACATTTTAAATTAATATTTTATATAGGTACTAAAATTAGTATTTGTGCATTTTACCTATACTGTTTTCATCTATGTTATATTATATAAATTATAGTTTTAATTATTATTTTTATGTAATATATCCCTATATAAGAATAAATAATAATTTAATAAAATATAATTTCAAAACAATTATAAACAATCAATATTACCTATGCAATAAAACATTTGATAAAATAGATACGAAAATAATAAAATTGAGGACATATGGAAAATAATTTAAATTCAACAGCTTACGGTGAAAAAATGCAAATTTCACAAACGTAAAATATTTATAATTGTAGTAACCTACAATCTAACTATAATAATAATAATAATAATAATCTAAAATATAAAAGTTAAAAGAAATATTATTTGCGATACAATAATTATATTTTTAATGAACATAAATTGGTGTGCGGTTCGAATTGTTCGAAGTACCAACAACCAAATGTGTTAAAATAAAAATGGGTTATAGGCCATGGCTAATAATTAAATTTTAAAACTGTGTACTATATATAGTACTATGTGCGTGAATTATTTAGAATAAAAAAGATTTTAACTATACGTAAACTATGGGACTAAGTTGTATAATATCTTATTGATGGAATAAAATGTGCATAAACAGTTGTTGTGGTATACTTTGTTTTCTATACCTACTCGTTTGATAAAATGTACAAAATAAATATTTTTCTGTCATATCAACTTTAGTACTAAAATATTAAAAAGATTAAATTGATATTAAGACATGTTCTTTATTTCCCTATTATAGACATTTCCGTTTAGTGTAAAAAATAAATAACATGTATTATAATTTATAAACAGAATAATAAATGTGGTGGTTTAATAGAGACATGAAATCTATACACAACTACGCTCCTACAAGCGAATAAACAAGTACACACTGCCATTTTGGGAGGGTAAAATACTTAGATATATCAATATTTTTTTGCTGTAGAACTGAAAAATGTGCATGTACAGAGCCACTTAATCTCCAGATCTATTATCTAAGATTTACTTGAATATTTTAATATAATATTATAAGTTAATTTAAATTTATAGGTACCTATATGGCTATGTATAATTATATAAGTATTACGCTGAAACTTATACTGATAACAGTAATAGCATTGTAATGCCTATCTTGCTAAAGCGTTTTTATATTCCTGTTTATTTATACATAAATAAATAAAATAAAATAAAAATACTTTAATATTGACAGCCTGATAACTTTTTTATACTAATAACAATTTCTTTTTAATAACCCGGGCAGCCATATGTGTATAAAATATAAACATATACCTCGGAGTAATAAGTTAATAAATAAATTTTATTACACTGTATAGAAACATTTTTGTATCACGATGTAACTATGTAAGACATATTATTGTTGTTATATTTTCGGAACCAAAATCATGAAAATTATTTTTGCGTTTCTATTATGTACGCATTTCAATGACTTACTGTGTAAACCGTTGAAATCTAACGAACAATTTAGATCAAATAGCAAATTAGAAGACACAGAAAAAAGATATTTATGGACTATACATAAACTAAAACGATGTTATGTTTGGTCGAAAACGTTGCCTCCCGAAGAGCAGTTAGATTATTTAATTACTTTACTGCGCAAAGTATATATTTCTACTTTATTGGATGAGATAGCACCTAATATATATATATAAAAAAAAAAAAAAATGATTTCAGATTTCTGATGTAACTCAGCAGCGTAAAAAATTGTACGACAACTACCAGAAATCCACAGAAACAAAAACGTCGAATCATAGAACATTAAAATCACATATTAGTCTTAAAAAAGTTTTCTTGTTTGAAACACCAATTTTTACCGGTTTCATTGTTTTCATTGGTTCATTGACTATATGGAACTACCACTTCATATACATTATTACATAGTTACATTAAATTTTTTAATACATTACACAATTAGACTATGTAATTTTTTAATTAATTAGTAGTTCCTTGTAGTCAATGGTTCAACAAAAACAATAACATTGATAAAAATTGGTTTTTAAAATAAGAATTTTCTGAAAATAATTTTGTAGTTTTGCTATCTGTTGCGTTTTTTTTATTTTAATATTAGGAAAAAAATCAATTTTTAATAAATATTTGGTTAAATGTACAGTCATAGTTTTCGAAAATATTAATTAGAAAAACAATCGTCAGCGAAAATTATTTTATTTTTTTTTTAACCCAAAGCCTAGCTTATACATTATCTGCAGTTTTTTATGCTCAAAGACAATGTAGCTATGTAGGACAATGTACTCTAAATCCACCGCTGTCGAATTTAGTAAATCAACAAAATAGATTTGAAAATGGACAAGTAGGTAATCGCTTTTCTAATAGTAGGCGATGAGCTTGTCAATCTACCTCGTCAATGAATAAATCACTTTAATGAATGTGTGAATTCAATAATAATAAACCATTACGCACTAAAAACGATTCTGAGCGAAGATATCTATATTACTAAATAATAAGTATATTTTATATTACTATTCTACCTAATAATTTATTTTAGGTACTATTTGTAATACGGTAGATTGAATTCATTTTACTGAAAACTCTGCATTTATTCAGACTCGAACCCAAGGAGGGGGGGGGTTGGCTAAAGGACTTTAGCCCTCCCCCTTTTGGACATGTTATAAATTATTTATTGTATATTGCTATTCGAGCAACAACGACCATTCGATGTCGGCGGATACGACCGAAAACGGCAGATTCATAGATACTGATTACGAACGTCGTACTGTTATCATTTATCACCCAGTATTAACGTTTAAGTTTTGTATTACTACCACAGATATATAGTATAATTTATTATTATGTTATTATAAAATATTATGGTATTATTATTATAGTATATTATTATTTGTTATTGTATACATCTATGATTACTACACATTTTTGCAACAATTACAATAACATAAGCCTATGACATAACCAATTCCCTATGACGACTGAAAAATTACATGAGATCTTCTATGGCAGAAAATAGGCTATATCATGACAAATTATATCTAATTTGTCATGGGCTATATAAAAAAATTATTTTTTTCATACATGAAGCGCGAAAGTACGTGTCACGAGAACGCAATGGCCATCTGCACCTATCGCCACTGCTGAGATACTGGCTGTTTATCATTGCAGATAATAGAAATCCGTGTACTATTTGTAACACATAAAACTACGTTTATGTATACATTATACAGAAAGGTCCGATTGTTAAAGTAAAAAAGAAATATGGATGATATTATTACAAAACGCTATTTCGTGTAACACAAAAGTTGTGAAAATCGACGTGGAAAAGAATCGTCGACAATATTGTGAATCTCATAAATATGCGTACTATATAATAGTTACAACTTTTAAGTTTATAATATATAAAAAATTATATATTTTGTCGTATGATTGCGTTATTATATTGTATATCATCACGACGCCATCTGTTTCGCCTAAGTACGTTTTATGCATTTTGCGTTTATGTTTTATATTATCACTTATATATTTATATATATACACATGTAGCAGTCGACTTTTGGAACCGTTTTACGAGCCTTTGAAAAAGATATGTCGACCGCACACTGTGACAACTCGTGTAATAAAACTCGGCGGTCCGTGAATGCGAAAAAAGTGCGTTGACGGCGACGGGCGGTCGCGCTTTATGCGTATGAACTTAATATATATATACATACGATAACTATAAATTGTATACATATATATAATATAATACGTCTACGTTTACCAGTGGTTATACCACGGTAGTAGTATTCGTCGTCGTAATAACTATATTATGATACGGTCGTCGAACTATGTAATATGTGTAATGCGTTTAGCCGAGACCCGTGGTAGTCGCGACCGGCAAAACGACGCCGCGATATTAGATTATGGTCCGACCACAGCCCACAGTCGTGTATATACCCGCAACTCGTGTATACACACACATAGCATACCCCCGGGGACCGATATAATATTTGTGTGTGTGTACACGCTTTTTGATGTTGTCCCTTTTACCATCCAACCTGTACTTTCATGCGGTGAGTCTTGTATATGATATACACTGTGGTTTGTACGCGGCATAAGTCTCCGCGCGAGCGACCAGTAATAACATTAAGAACGGCGCGTCTCCCGCAGCGTGCTTATTGATAATAATAATAATAAAAAAAAGAACACCACTCGCATGATGAAGATGACTATACATTATAACGATCTTGTGTATCCCACGTTACGATCAGCGAATATATATCATACATATAATGTATTGATATATGTTGATGTTCGTATGACAACCGACACAAATCCACTTCGCCACAAATTATAGAGTTGGACCGAGAAGACAAGAGTTAAGCTAACACACGATTTTTGGGAATTTTTTTTTTTTTTTTGAAACATGTATTTTAACTAGTTAAGAACCACGGTGCAAAAATAAATTTGCGCAAACACTTAGTTTTTGAGTTATAACGGTTTGAAATTCGAAAATTTCCGAATTTGGAATTTTTTTGGGGAAGGGACTTATGTATATTGACTATTTCAAAACGATGGTGCAATTAAAATTTGTCAATTGGACTTAGTTTCAAAAATATAGCGTTTTGAAGATAACGATTTTTCGCCAACACTTTTTAGCCGCTCCATATAATACTCTAATGACAATCAGTAGTTGCGCCCTACCGGCTCCGGTTATATTTTTCAGATATACGTTCGATATTACCACGCATAATGCTAATGATTAGTTTTGAAATTATCAAACTTTTAAAATGCGTATAATTAAACTGTTTTTATTATTTATTTATTCATATTTAACAACATTTACAAAATTAGTTTTATTCATCATCTGTATCAAAACTATTCTCACCAGACTCGTCATTCCCTTCATAATTAGGTTGGTCATTCATCAACAGTGGGGGTCGTAAAGTTTACCGGCGTACTTAAAAAATTCTGTCAATACGTCCAACTTTTGATAACGACAACGCTTAATACATTTTGCCATGTAACCACCGTAATATTTGTTTTTTTGCGACAGTACTGTCGACTACTAGCCTTCGACATTGTTGGTGTGTTCGCCGGTATCTGGATTGAGAAATTGAATCGAGTGATTCATTATCAGGCGTCGGAAACTTTCTTTTCCTAAACAATCATAAGCCTATAAAATGTTGGCAATAAAAAAATGGAAAATGTATTTAGTTTTTAGTTTTTAATTTAAATTTGTTTATACAGGTTTAACTCAATTGTACCTTTTAAAAAATCACTAATTATACACGTGCCCGGCAAAATCATAATAATAACAAAATACACACACCCGTTATTTTGAAACAAATATACTTATCAATTCGCTCAGAATCTAAAACGTTTAATGACTTTCATCATTGGGAACTATATTATTATTATTCACTATAATAAACACTACTACGCTATACTGCAGTGTACAGTGTACACAAATGGCATATCTTATCTAGATATTACTACATATATATATACTTTCACCTAAATCATAACTTTCAGTCTATTCTTCTTATTTACGCGTGAGCATGATTAGCACCAAAAATTTTACGAGTTACTTTTAAATCGGTTATCTAGACTTATGCAAAATAATTTTAACAGACGTGTTATAATAGATAGATGATTATCGTATGATCCGCACACTGTATCATGATGGTATAATGCCGATAAAATCCAAAACCAGCGAATATTATTATTATTAAATACATAATGCTGCATATAGTTGTTGCCTATCATTGCGATATTAGTTTTTAATACTTAATTTAATACAGTCAACAAGCGACGGTGGTGACAAACTGACAATGACTCGGCCACCCGCCTTACGCCTATCAAATTTAAACGCGTTATACGATTGTTAAGTCGAACAAAAAATTACGAAAAGGGACGTGTCAAATCAAAACAAATATATACAATAATAAACGCGACTTCGGAGCCCGGCACGCGTTTGGCCTACAACCGATTTATATAATATGTTATATCATATAAAATATTATACATATATACGCAATATTTATGCACGATAATATATTGAGATGTCAAATCTCCTCGTGAACGGTCGCGCGCCGCGTCGTCCCTTCGGCCGAAAAAAATTAATCGTCCCCATTTGCAAACGATACTCGTGTACCGATCGCGCGCGGGCGAGCGTTAGAAAATAAAACACATAAAAGAACCGGACACGTGTAAAAGTTATTGTCGGGCGCGGACGCGTGCGCAATCGTTTCGGTGTGAAAACTTTTTTACACGTTCTATGCCCACACCCACGACACCCATCACTCCTCAACGAGACGACCCTCGGAAAAATAAAGCCCATACCAAGACCAAGGGCATGGTATAATTTATATATATACAGCCGGTTTCATTTCACATCAAATTAACTTGTCACTCGCTCTATACCCACCGCCGATCGGGCGCGCACGACACACGTGCTCGGACACGTGCCCCGTAGGCTCTGTATGTATTACGCTCCCTCCTCTCTTTTGCCGGAATGCTCAGTTTTTTGATATTGCAAATTCGCTAGTGCGTGAAACAAAAAGGAACACTATCTGTTCGCGTATACAGTGTGTTTGCGCCGTGTACGCATGCACGCCGTGAGTACGTCTGGTACTTTTTTCATATTATAAATATTTATAATACTGTACACTGCGCGTATATATAAATAATATATAGGTACACTTTAGGAAAATAAACCACCACCGCCGCCGGTTTTGTCACCAGAATCGTTGACGAATCTTTTGTTAACGCTATTTGATACGGCCATATCGTTTATAGACGTCATATTATATTATTATAAGCACACGGCTGTCCGCCTATTCCCATCATATCACTTATATGTAACACGTTTCTCACAAAGGCTATCCGATCCTCCCTTTATTCCGGCCTAGCTACCGTGCTTTTCGGCCTACATACTTAATGTAGGTGTATAATATGACAGTGATATAAATGCGAACATTATTTATATATTCTTACACCTTAATACATAAAATCATCGAACATATTATACGATTTTGAAATAATTCCTCTACGATGAATCGCATTCATATAGATACGGCGGGAAATTAACGATTGTAATATTGTACTTGCATTATAATACATATAATATTATAATGTGCTAAAAAAATTGTTTATGGTTTGATTATTACGGTATTAATATTATCTATCCTGGCACTATAATGTAATTAAGATTTTAAATGAACACTAAACCATAATTTTTTTAATTAAATTTACGATGTTTCTATTTTTCTATAAAAGTCAAACTTAAGTACAAGTAACGACTTAACTAGAAAAATACCTGTTATACAACAGTGTATACATGAAATATCGACGTAATGCTTGCAGATGAGGTCAATTTTTCATGGTCTTCTATTATTATTGTATACGTACCTATACTTATCTGCAGATATAAAATTATAAAAAGGACATCTTATTGTCATATTACATAAAATAGAAAAATATTTTTACTAATACATAATACGTTTACAAAAATTAATTCAATAATATATCATCACAAAATTAATTCTGAAAATAACCAAATAAATAATAAATACTAATAAATAAATAAATAAATAAATAAATAAAATAAAATCAAGTAATAAATGCAACTGACAAACCAAAAAAGATTGCATACATTTTTAACACTTTTTCATTGAGATAAACCAATAATTATTTGAAAAAAATAAACACGTATAATAGTCTCGATTTTTTAATAGTCGAGATATTATAATATTTTGTCAAAATCTCAATAATAATAAAAAAAAAAATAGTCGAGATATAATCAACGGCGTACCATCAAACAATTAGTATGATAATGTTTTTAATGCAATTCAAAAAGAGAAGACGTTTTACAGAATTTCAAATATCTGAAAAATGATACAGCTGCTGCCATCGATCAGGTAACTGTTAAATTATTAAAATCGTCCGCTACAAATATAATAATCGATCCATTACACTAATTATAAAATATTACCAATACTATTCAGAGTATTAAAAGTTTCATATTTGTTGTACAATTTTAATTAACAGTTGAGAGATATAGTTATTTAAAGAAGAAAATCAAATATGTGTAAATAACTATATTATAGGCTTTATCGAAATCGTAAACTATAGAAAAATTATCAAAGCCATCTAACAAAATGTTTAGTGAAAGGTAAACAATATCTACTTTTAATTAAACAACTTGGTTTTTATTATGTCTAAAAGCTGAATTCAATTTCACGAAAAGACGTCATTGAAACATTTCAAACAATATATAATATGTTTTTTTTTTTTAACAGGCAGTTTATCAGTATGGTATTAATACCTGGGGACGGGGAGGTACAACTGAATACACAAATATACCACATAATCCGTGAAAACGAACAAAATGAAATACTTAGAGTTTGTCTGGATAAATAATACTATAGAATGAAAAAACTCTTCCGATACTTCCTCCAGTATTCCTTTTAAGTCGCACTTTCGTCACTTCTGGTCTTAACCCACGATCTTAACTCAAAATCCTAACATAGAGTTTTTATTATTAAAATTCCTTTGTAACCTTAAATCCATAATCAAAAGTCAAAATCATTTTCTTTTACTCCAGTTATTATATAGCCAATAATAATCTAATCATTAATTCGATACATCAGATAATAAATATACCTGATACATCTAATCATTTTTGTTATTATTGCACGTCTTTCTATACTTCATGTTCAACGAACATTGTTCATTATAGTCAGTATTGACGTTATATATTTATGTTGATTTGATATCACTATTCTAATATCATATCTAAAATAATTACAATTCTGTTATATTATTATATAATATATAATAATTTATGTATAGACGAATAGACGATATTATATCAGCTACTTTTGTTATTATACTCGGTTAAACATTGCTATACCTTTATTATAAGTTATCATAGACTATAGAAACTATATATAAAAAAAAAAAAAAAAATACAGTTCTGTATCTACCTAGATATATAAAACGTTCATTATATTTTAATACTAAGTACATAATTTAAAACTACAAAAACTCCGTAAACCGACTAATACATAAATGGCACGGCGATTATCGAATAGAATGTAATTGAAAATTCATCCGATTTATTATACGAATGCAGTGTAAGAGCATTTGACCATGCTCGTCATCGTCTCGTTTCAATTTTAACATTGCGCGTAAAATAATAAAAACCAATTGGGCATACAGTAGTATGAAAGTATCTATGTATAAAATTATACAACTCCATATTGTTGCTTAATAACATAGCGTAAAAAATGAGTTACAATTATTTTTAAACGTATTAATAGTAATATTGTCAATTAAATGTCCGTTTTTTCGTTTTCGTATAAATACTGGTTTATAGGTACTATCAACTACTATCTGTTTACAATGTGTTTTTAATGGATGCGTCTTACCCGCCGGTTGTGATTTACCGGCAAGACCATCATTGTCTGTTTTTGTCTACACGTCTAAGTACCAGCGTGGTAATGCCGTTTAAAACGGACAATGTACCCATCGTCATTAAAAACAGGATGTTCCGAATGTTCCGATGTAGAAATCGTTGCAATATTCGGTATTTGTTTTCAACGCAGCGTGTTGTGGTTAAGTGCCAGTACGTGTAACGTATATTATAACCTATTCACCTATATTCGTATTAATGCGTTTTATTGTTATCAGCTAACGTTCGCATAGGTCACCGACGGACTGCGATGGTTATAGGCAATAACGAATATAATATTGATTAGCCCTAATTATGTATAATAATAACATACATTTTTTATTATAAACGCACTACGACGATTTTCATAAGTACATCTCATCTCAACACGCCATACGAACAGTATACCAAGCCAAACCAACTCGAACTTAACTCATTACACGTGTGTCAGTCATCAGGTAATTTATTATGTTTGCGCAAGTTGATAGGTGGACTTACCGATGCTCCCCCTTTCCTCTCTCAAATTAATTTTAGAGTTCCAGCTCGATCGTTCATCCTTTTGATCGCATATTCCCTTTCACAACACTATAACTATGGTATAAATAATCCAATCGATCGGATGATGCATTTTGCTAATAACCTCTTTCAATCATTAGAAAAAAATTTTAAAAATTGTACTTAATGTTTTATTTATTATAAATAGATACGTATAACAATTGTATAGTTTCACTTATTAAGTTGTTCAATGTCATATCCATATGCATTATGTTATTGGAATTTGTGCAGAGCAGAATAATACAAAGTTATTTGATTGGTATAAAACATATTTATTTATATTTTTCTAATATTAGTACAATTCTCTTTTTTGTTGTACTTACTAATCTTTTGTATACAATAACGGTAAAATCACTTTAAAACTCGACTACCAGACACAAGTGTCTAATATTGATATATTGATATTTTAACATTGTTTGTAATTTGCATTGTAGACACTATAAAGTGTAAGCATTATCTGTCAGTACAATGTGCGTATGTATGTATTATTATACAGGTAGACATAAATTAAAATATTAAAATATGCTAAAATAAAATAACAACTGCGGTTTGTAACAGTTACGCGGGGATTAAAAACTTGATACAACGACTCATTATAATACGTCTACCTCGTAATCTCGCGCACTCGAAAAAAAAATCTATTAAAAAATCCTCTGCCGTTTTATTCGTCCTATAGTATAATATTAACCACATTTGTGCGAATTATAAAGAATTATTTGGGGTAAACAGTCACAGTGGTTATATTCCGTGGCAAGCGTGAAGGCTGCGCATAATACATATCATAAATGTATTATATATATATATATATATAAAAAATAATTTTAAAAAAAACTGCAAGCATCATTCGACGACACATGCAGTGTGTCTCGTGTGGAAAAACGTAATAATAATATGATATTATATATAAATATATTCGTATGATAAAATAAACGGTTCACCGAGTCGGTTCGCTGACAGAGGCTGCCGTGTATATGTAAATATGTAATACGTCTGTATACTGTATTACTGTATGTGTGTCTGTGTGGTGTGCATCGTCAGTAATTCAATTTCGTATCGCACGGAGTGGTGGAGACGTTTTTTTTTTTTTTTTTAATTTAATTTAATTTAATTTAAATTAAATTGAAAAAGTAAACGTCGTTTTATGCTGCTAAGCCCCTCCGTCCATATCCGCCCCACTCGCCGACCATCGTGTACGCGAAAGGGTGCAAAGTCGTGAGACGCGCAAAGTTTTGTAATTTATAAATTTTTTTAACGTTTTAATTTTTTTTTTCATAATATATCAATTAACACGCTAGTGAAAAAACATATCATGGCCATCTCTCTCGTATACATAACATCAGCTAAATAACGTGTATATATATATAAATAGCGTGGGCCCGGGGCGAAGAGAGAATCGCCGCCGTCAGATGAGGGGAAGGGTATACTGCGGGGAGAAATCAAAATGGCGTCAGTTTTGAAATTTCCCAGCTGTTACCCTCCCCTAGTTGTCTACACGCACACACACACACACACACACACACACACACACATATACACACACACACATTGCGCGCGCGCACACACCGCACACAGACAGTCCGGGCGAGGGAGTAAGCGTATATATCTACGCGTGTGTGTGTGTGCGTGCACGTGTGTATATTATATAAATATAGGATATTGAAATACATAGACGTATATACGAATGTATGTATATGTATATACGGGCATATACATAATATATAAACACCCTCGCAACAGGGTGCGGTGCGTCGCGCACCCTCCTCCGACGATATAGTCCGTCCCTGTCCGCGGTCCGTACCTATACGCGTATATACATATTTTGTGCACATATAGATAGACGTATATACACATCGGTTTTGAAGATTGTATCTTTCACGGTCCAATGAAAACATCGCTCAATACCGGCTTAACGATTTTGTATATGTACACACGCATAATGTACGTGTGCGTGTGCATACACACACCCCCGCCCACGCATTTTCGGCTGTACACGCACGCGTGTGTACACATTATTATGATATATGCATCACGCAATGATGGGTCCGCGCCGCGGGAGCGTCAACAGAATAACCAATGTGAATAACACCTGTACAGCGCTTAAAATACTTACACGCACCTATTAATATACGTACGGGTGTATAGATATATCGATCATGTGCGTACGTATGCGTAGGTGCTTTGCAACGTATATTTTACACGTATACAATACACGAGTACGACCTTGCATGCGTCGCTATCGGCGACACCCCCAACGCGTCAATATAATGCAATACATGAGATATCGCGGGGCGGCTTGCGTGTGACATCAAACGTGAAAACGCGATATAGCTGATATAACATGCGCAGTGAGTACTTTAAAAAAATGATATGTCAAATTTTAAACAATGTTTATGAAACGTTATTAGGTAGTAGTAGGTATAATAATTGAGATAACGCGCACACCTTCGCCTGCACTGTAAAATGTACTCTATAATATGCATACGATATTAATCCCTTTAAATATTCCAAACACCAAAGTGTTCGTATACGTGGAAACCATTACTCAGAGTAAAATGTCTACGGTGGCAACGGATAGTTACTTTACAATACTGAATTGCATTCAAACAAATTATATATTATATATATTATATATAAAATTATTATGGTTTAAGGTTAAAGCACAACAAAAAATAAATAGGCGTAATAACTGATAACGTTATAAGCTTATGCAGCCATTGACAAGGTAATATAAAATATTCTTAAACAACGGCTATAACTAACGTTAAAAAATCATCATTATTAATGTTTAAGATGTGTAATCACTAATCAATACCTGTACTAATCATTTATAACAGAATACGTATGAAAAAAACATATTCCTCATAATTGTGTTAAAGTATTTTAAAATGAGTACCTATATAATATTTTCAAATTTTAAATATTTTAAATCTATAACACAGCGTAAAATTAAAAATCACAGTTTGCACCATATGACTTGTAATTTTGTTGGTGTACGCTTTTTTTTAATTTAAAATTTTTTTATCTCACAATTTTTCGCGTAAAAAATAATAAGTGAATTTGCTGACAGGGGAAAAAGAATGATATCTAAAGTATCATCGCGTAAAAAAAAATTTGACATGAACATAATAGCAATTTAAATATTTTTAAGTTATTGTTTAACATGTGACAATTAGTATAGACTAGTAGTAGTGTTAAAAAAATATATACCGATTGCTCAATGCCAATATAGCTTCAGATTTCAGTGATTAGACTATAACATCAAAATAATTGCTATAGATCTACCAGTCATCAGCCCAAGGTAATAAATAAGTACTACGATTTTTTTACTTCAGTAAAAATTGTTAAGGTAGTGATAGATTGAAAATTTCGTGAATTCTTTAAAAATATTATTTTATCAGTTTTTTGAAATACTCTAATGAACTATTAAGAAATATGAAAAAAATATTTTGATTAAATCATCACTGCCTGAATGTGCTCGTATATTTATTTGATATTTACAATCGATGTAGCTAAAGGAGACTTGAGAGAGGGAAATATATGAAACTTTTGAAACAGTTTTTTATACTATACGATATGGTCCCGTAGGTACATAAACACATTTCATTTATAGCAAAAGCGTATATAAATTGATCGTAGAAAACCAATAAATATTTTGCTGACACTCTATTACTTCGTTCTACCAAATTTCAAACTACAGGAGTGAAAATAAATGGTATGCATTTGACATTTTATCGTGAGAATACATAATAATATAATATATGCAGGTATCTACATAATACAGTGTCTTGACCGCCTACAACACTTATATACATTATATAACAAATTGTAAGATTCAAATTTTATTTTAAACCCTACACTACAGGATAATGAACAATGACAATAAACGTATGTTATTCGGCATCGGAAATATACGCACGCAAAGACAAATACTTGTTATGTTTATTTACTGTCGATTTTAGCGCGTGTCCTGCACTCCTGCAGCATAAACCTATCTCATCAACACGGTGTATAATATATTGTTTAACCAAAACACAAAAATTGAAAAAAAAAATACGCTGTACAAAACTCAAACATTGCCAATAATATATATTGTAGAAGTAAAAATTCACTTCTTGAATTCATAAACATTACCCCGAATTCGATTCATCGTCGGACCGTTAACGAGTTGTGAGCATCCGAGTTGCCTCTATATCTTACATTATACACATCATATACATATTATACAGTATTCGTCAGAAATTATTTATTTACGAAACCCGGTGGACCGTTTCAAATGACTATAAGAAACGTGCGCTGGTTAGTTTTCCGAGTTGACTATCGTCGAAGAATCAAGTCCGTCTATATGTAAATTTTCAATGCAATAGAAATATATATATATATATATTGTATGGGGACGTAGATGGAATAAAAAGCAAATGCATACGATTTCGTGTAAATATTATTATAGTACTTTTACTGGTAAATGTATATCGCTTGGAATAATACGTTATTTTAATAGATACAACTTTTATGACTCAAACCTCTATAAAAATTGAATACTTCTATGATTTAAATAATTATTTACCCACTCCTATAATTCCCATTAAACCGTATTTACACTCGATTGAATACTATGTTTTATTGATATTATTATTAATATTATAATTTGAAAATGAGTTATGGCTTATGAGCATTTTAAAGTTATAATATTTTACATAGCTTCAATTTGCTTTAAAAAGCCTATAAGATTTTCTAAATAATATTCTTACCTTTAAGTCTGATAACAGGTAAATAGACACTTACATTAAAGCTAACAACCTAATCCACACCTAAAACACAATTATTGTAACCAAACACATATTTTACTATTTAAAACGTTACCAGAAATAATTACCATTGCCCATAATATTTAGGACGCATTAATGCATTATGCGTTACCGACTAATCCTAAGGGCAAAAATACGATTCCCATGAGGCAAGAATACTTACCATTCCAAACATGGCGCCCTATATATTGATTTCCCTAACATCACTTAACTTTAGTGTTTCTACACATTAAAAAAGAATTCGTATAGAGGATACATATAACTTTATAAGTATATGATAAAGTTTATACTTTATACTTATATACTATTATAGATTGTGCCCCATAAATCGTATAATAATAAGAATAATTAATAACCACAAAAATATGTGTACCAACTACCAATATTTACTATTTATCCCTTCTAAAATAGTTACTAAAATCAAAATTAAATTGATATTTGATAGAGACTTTAGTCAAAGATTCTGTAATATAATATATAACGCGCCCACTTGATGAAATTGTGCATTATATACCTATATGAAAAGTTTTCTAATTCATGTAGTGAAATAAATATAATCGAAAACTTAATTTTAAATAGATATCTTATCATTCTTATCACGAAATGGATACTACAATTTGATATCGTGTATTTTTTTCATAAAATGGACAATGGTCATCCGTTTGGTGAAACAAAATATTTTAGTCTTTATTATTGATATTATTTTGAAAACATTTAGAGAATGTTATTATTTCAATAATTTTGTTATCATGAATTATTTTGAAATAACAAAACCTAAGATATATTAGATTAGGTAGGTAATAGGAATTTTATTTTTTTTATCATTTAATAATTTATTACTCCAAATAACTTCTTGAATTGTGACAACGGCTGTAATATTTTAGTAGGTGATTGCATTGTCACAATGCCATTTATTATTTTCATTTTACATTATGAATGTAAAATCAGCTCTCTATTAATTAAATATAATAATACAGAAAAAAAGTAGTAAATACATTGTATATGCCTGCTAATGTTCACAGTCTACGGCATCTCAAAAAAAAAAAAAAAACAACGTTCATACACATTACACACACTGACACAATGACTTTGAGCTTAAAAATAGATCAATTTATACGATAATTAGAAATGACAACAAAATTAGTTCTATTGTACGCAAATTGATATGTTAAGTATATTATGTTTGTAATGCGAAGAAAATCACACACACGTAGATTGTAGCCACGTAGAAGTGCGATTTTGAAGGTGCGTCCTGTGCGTTCCGCTACTATACATAGCTACTATAAGGGTCGACTCCCTGATAATAAAAAAATATAATAATTATGAGTACCGTGTATTTATATGGCTTAAAACTAAACTTTTTAAAACTTACGAGAAAATCATATTACATTTTCAAACCTACGTGTAAAAGTTAAAAAAAAAATTATTATTTTTTAATTCCGTTATTATTATATTATATAATTTTTTGTGATTTTAATGGATTTTGTGAAATTTTGAATTTTAAACGCTTATAATTTTATAATGTTAAATTATAATTTGAGTATGAACAACGTATATAATAACCTTGTATTTAATTTTCAATTACTTTTACTCGTAAAAATTATCTATCAAACATATTAATCGAAAAAACATCAAATAATTCAAATTGAATAATAGCACAACAAAAAACTGAATTATTTTGAAAATGTTATTGTATCTATAGAAAATGCTTAGGTATGTTAATATTTTGGGAACAAATCAAGTCTATTCGAATGACAAAACCAATTTTTTCGAAGACTGTTTTTGCGTAAAAATTCCCATTTTCTCCAAATTGTTATTATTTTTTTATTTTTTTGTTTCTCCAATTATTTTGAAAAGTATGACGTTCAATTATATCCAAATCGCTACCTGGAATCTCCTCCAGCGTTGAAAATTGAATTGTTTTTATTGTTTCAAATAATATCGGACGAAAAAAAAAATATTATTATAAAACCATTGCTCTATTACTCAGAATCTAAAATAATCTATTACCATGTTTTATATAAATAACGATTACAATAGTTCAACAATAAAAAAAAATCGTTTTATTCAATCTTTACATTAGGTATTTGACATTGCATATTGCATATTTCGTTGAACCAAAATTTGTAACACAAACGATTGGGGCATTGGGTCTACTATACTTTTAATTGATGCTGTTTATATCCCTTTTCATTCAGGCGTATACGTCTATAACAATCATGCCGATATAGTTAACAGTTTTTTATATGCCAATAAAGTAATGGCAATACCTGTCATACCATTAAGGATTAGGTGATTACATTTTGCATGAAATTCAACGGTCTTTATTCAGAAATGTAACTGTTTCCCGCTACAGGAAATTCGAAATAAATAGGTACTGTTTTTTACGTTTTATTTTATTCCTGTTTTTTTTTTTTTTTAAATTTGCCTTATTGCCTACTACATGTGCGTGCCTATATGTTTATAATTGTATTGGATATTAGCCCGTGTTTATTATTTTTATTATTTTATTAATATATTATTATGTATCCTCCTAATCTCCTCTTGATAAAATGCACGAGTGCATGACCATTGCACATTGCAACGACAGGCCTCGCAACAATAAGGGTGTGCATTATGATTTATAAAATGTAATAATATAATAATAGATATGTATTATTGTATTATGTTACAAGTGCTTTGCGGTCGAGTTGAATGCGTAACACAGAAACGTGTCCAGGTCCATTTTACCATCTAAAATTTCCCGGCGCATCTGTCCGCAGATTATAAAATCGCGAGTAGCAGTCCCAACTCCCAAGCGACTGGTGGAGGCATTCAGATCTCCCGGGTTTATACCTCACGCTCACCCCACGCACCGATCTACGCCAGGGTAAAATGTGCAGAGTTTTATAAAATCTCGTACTTTATCTAGAAAAAAAAAAACAATACTTTATAGGTTATAGGTAGATACATTGATTATAAATACTATTTGTAATTAATAGCAGCCGGTAGGTATTAGATAGCAGACACTAAAAGTAAATACATGGGTAGTTAAATACCATATAAATATAATGTTATTGTTGAAAGTTTTTTAATTATTAATGCGTTTGATGAGGTTTTAATTTTGTATGGACATTCATCATTCATGTAGGTTGTACTTGCATAATTTTAATCAGTGATCACTAGTGATGTCCATAAATAATGCATTCAACATTTTTTACAGCTTACGTTTTAGTATACCATAATGTAGTTAGGTAAGTATAATATTATTACTTATTACAATGCATATAACATTACGATACAATACTTAAGTCGATTTTTCGGCAAACTATTATTCCTTTTTCCTTTTTTCTATAAAATCATTAATTTGTTCCAAACAAATTATATTCTAAATGAGGGTTCTTTCTATTTATAGTGAAAAAATTAAACCCTTTATGTTGGAAGTTACTTTAAGAAAAAAACGATTCGTTATGTAACTTCAATTTCTTAACTCATTAATGCCCAGCCTTGCATAACAGCATAGATATAATATATTGTTATAGTATGATACCTACCACCCACTACTGAGTGCCCGGGTTTATTGTTGGTATTAAAATGTAGCATTATACCGAGGAACGTAACCAGGGAGGTGGGGGTCAGGTAAAAAAATTATAATAATAATTCATTTCACCCATTCTCATTAATCACGGTAGATTGTAATCTACTATAGTCTATTATAATCTATCGTTTTATTGATTAAGCAAAAATAAAATTCGTAATGATGTACAGAATACTATATTATGTACATGTCGTAAAAAAACCACCCATGGCTACTTCACAGACTATACCTATAAATTATAACTAATATCTTGTTCATTCTATATAATAATGATAATAACAATAATAATTTATTTCAATCAATTAATAGACATTACTAAAATTTATTATTTAATTACTAATCATTTTATATAACAAAGAAATAATTTTGGCACTGTTCACTGCTTGATACCGGAGCAACTTTAAAAGAACGCCGTAAATTGTATACATTATGTTGGAAGTATGTTAAATAGGTATACATTTATTTATTTTTTTTTTTTTTTAATGAGTTAAAATGTATGATTATCATGTTTTACTTAATTATTTATGACTATTTAACTGTGAATGTTTTTTAAATTTATTTGCTTATACATTTTTAATTTATAATACATTAATTAATTAATAAGTAATTTCTACACATGTAACATAGGTACTAACATGGCAGTGTGTAAACGTTTTTGTACACAAAATGTTAAATTTGTTTATAACACATAATAAATAATTGTGAAATACAATATTTATACTTCAGATAAACAGGTTATATTCTTTGTTAAATGTGATGTACTGCTGTCTGCTAAATTAAAAAAATTCTTATTATTTACTTAATTTTCTTGAGTTATTGACAAACACTGATTGATATAGATTTGTACACGACTTATATTTTAGATCTTAAAATAGTTCCGACAGCCTTGTATCTTTACAGCTGTATGAAATACAAGTAACAAACATATTTTTAACTATGCATAAAATGGTTCGAAATGTTTTTGTTCTATATTTTGTGTTATGTATTTTTTTTTTTAATGATTTTTAATATTTATTAAATTTGAATTATTTGATCAAACTATTTTTCTTCACCTTAAGACAGAAAAACCAAGAAATTGTATACTTTATATAGTTTGTTTTAAAAAATTATGAGTTGGCATAAATTAAATTTTAGTCGGCTAATACATGATCTCAACCCCTCCTGTCAAAATTGTATAATGCTAGCTCTGCACAAAACTAATATTATTTTATTTGTTATTTTGCGTCTCGAGGCAACTGTCTCTGTTGCCCCTGCAGTAACTACACCACTGATATTCATATACAATTTATGTTTTAAACATTTGATTAATATAATATATTTAAAAATAATTAAGGAACCATACTATAGATACTCATCGTCACTTTCATCATCTTGGTATACATATTTTATTTTTATTGATCTAAGGTCATATTTAGGAAAACCGTTTATACCAATTAATTAATTTTGATATTAATCGAAACTATAAAAATATTATACTTTTTTCTTCTATTATAATAGACAATAGTGTATATTTTAAAAATGTCTAAAAAACACATATCGAAATATGCACTAAAAGATGAAATAGGCAATTAAAATTATAAAATAAGCCCTTAAAATGGAAAAATGTCGAAATATGCACTAAAAAATATCATTTCTTAAACCGTTATGTCATAAAACAAATGTTGTGCTCACTTAGCATATCATACAATCAACCAGAATAAATATGCAAATACATACAAATCCTGCACTCTAGATATAAGTATGCTAATGTTGCTATGTGCTTAAATTTTGGTAGAAATGTTTTTGCATTGTTTTGGTTGACTTAGTAATTGTACTTAGTTGTAAGTTGTTATATAAGAAAAGAGAATCTGTTATTAGCTTCAACGCGATTTATTAAAATGCTTGAATTGGCATGATGTTTGATAGTTTGGCAGAATCCCAGATTGCAATTCCATAAGATCGAACTGATCTTAAGATTGACTTACATATAAGTAGTTTGTGTTAAAGTGGTATTTTAGAGTTAAGGAAAAAAGACCAAGACCAAGTCTATCGTTAGTTGATTTTCTTTTAAATGGGGACCCCATGTTAATATTTAGTCAAGTATTATGCCTGAGTATAAATTTTAAATTAATTTTAATACATTAAACATTTCAACTTATAGATATAAATATATTTAGTTAATCACTTATAATAAATAATTTACATACCCATCAAATGTAATAAAATATTGTAGTGGACACACAATTTTTAGATGTTATTCCATTATCACCATATCCACTACATTTTTCATGCATTTGGTAAAGGTGATGTAATTATTATTCTTAACATTTATCAGACACAAAAAAAAAAAAATAATAATATAATTTCTTATCGAATAAAAATTAAGTCAGTACAGACAAATTTATGTACTAAGCCCCGCACTAGATCTACCCTTGGCTAATAGCTTTATTATAAAATGTTTGATATTGGTCATGATTGTTTAACATAGTATATTGGTATATACTGTAATCATCTTTGATCTCATAATGATATATCATACTATAGACTACAACCTCATTAAATACATAAGAAGAAAAAAAGGGTTGTTTAAGTTAATGGTAAATAATCGATACAAAATATTTTAATAAAAATGTTTTAAATATAATATTATACTATAATTTCTGAACCAAAAATAGGTCATTAACAATTATCACGAATACAAATTAAATGGTGTAACAGAATAAAAAACATTTTATACATTTTTTTTTAAATTAAATTGTTTTCAACACTACATATAATTTTAAAAGTAATAATAATAACTGAATTAAAAGTATAAATCATCACATTTAATAACATTTTGATCCCAATAACGTAAAAATAAGACACTGATAGTGTATTTAATTGATTTTATTCAACATCTCTGTAAGAATTTTCTCAAGTTTACGGGAATCAGCTGCAAAATTCCTTATTCCTTCGGACAACTTATCATTGGCCATTTTATCTTCATTCATCTCCCAACGGAATTTAGCTTCATCAATTTCAATTTTATTTAAATCTGAAGCTTTACCTAAAATCAAATATATTATTTCACAACTGACCAACTTAAGTAAAATTCAATATTTAAATGAATATTTACCATTCTTCACTGTTAAATACTCTGTGAGTGGCTCATTAGATAATTCTAATTCTTCAAGCAGCTTTGGACTAATTGTTAACAAATCACATCCAGCCAATGCTTTGATTTCACCTAATTCAAACAATGTACAATTAATATAAATCAATTTAACCAAAATAAAGTATCAATATTACCAATGTTACGGAATGATGCACCCATCACAACGGTTTTATAGTTGAATTTTTTGAAATAATTGTAAATATTAGTAACTGATTGTACACCTGGATCTTTTAAAGGCTCAAAACTTTTCTTGTCAGTGTTTGCAACATGCCTAATAATACACATATATTAAATAATTATTTCAATATTTCTCAAAATTATTTATAATTACGTGAGAAGCAATAAGTTTAGAAGTTTTTGAATACAAAGTAAAAGATAAACAATGAATCTTACTCTTACACATTGTATTCATGATTTAGATTGGAATTAATGTTACCCACATTAAAAAAAAATATTTTTTCATACAAATAAAACCCAACAACATATTTCATAGTTTATTTTTAAATTTAGAAGTAAGCAAGCACCTAGGTATAACAAGTACCTACATTCACACTGCACTCAATATTGCTGAAAGAAAAACAAAATGTAATAACCATTTATATTGACCTGTCATTGGTATTGTGGTGAGCGACACCACCTTTTTAGTATATCGAGAGCCACTCATTTATTTACTTGATTCATCTAATACTATTTACACCTTCAATTGACTTTTATCTAAATATACTTTTGTAAATATAATAATTTTATAAATATTTTTTGATTAGATATTGACATGCAATGTTAGCATAGTAGTATTATCCATAATATGCGTGTTGCGCTCACTCAGTAATATTGACAAAATAATTATTTTTGAATAATGAAAAATGAATACTAATGATAATATTATTATATTATGTATAATATAATAAAAACAAAAAAAAAAATAAAAATATTTTTGAAATACCTATAGTCCATTCCAAATGAGATCAGCCTTCGGCGGCTAAGTTGTGCGCATGGGCGTGGCTTTCGCCGCTGGTAGAGCTGCAGTCGAACAACTACTAGGTGGAGGAGCCTGACCGCTTACAGACGAAAATTGGTCGCCGTGCAAGGCTGATCTTATTTGGAATAGACTATATTAGGTTTATGTAAAAAGTCTTAAAATATTGTAGTTTTTAATTTTTTTTTATAATTAAGAAAAATCACAAGAACATTTTTTTGTAATCAACTAAAATATGAAGAATTTAATGTTAGATTCAAATTTCAATATTCTATGTTTGTATAATAATTATGAAAAAATAAGGTGAGTGCTCACTCAATACCAATGGCGGAACGTCACATAGTGATACCAATGTTGGGTTAAGTTAAGTAATAGGAGACAAAAATGTCAACATTGACAACTTAATAAACAACTGTGGTTTGATTAATAAAAAAAATATATTCGTGGCTTGGTGTGGTGCGATCGTACACTCAACTGCGGAAACAGTCTGAGTGTACGTATCGGCCGGTGTTACTAGCTCCAGGATGGGTGACCACCCAGGATTTTAGTGACAAATCCTTGCCACACATACAAACTAACGTGTTTCAACCTACCGTTCCTCCCCCTACAAATGAATAAAAACCATCCACTGGCCTTTGTTGCCGCGGATTAATAAATAAAAAAAAAAAAATATTCATAAATATTTATAGATGGAAAATAGCCAAAACAATTTGAAATGGTAAAAAAACTAATACAAATGAATATATTATTATACCCCGAATAAAATCCCAGGAACATAGTTATCATTGATTGTAATTTGTCATTGTATTAAGTAAACTAGAATAATATTGCAGTGAGTAGGAAAATAAAAAAAAACTATTCCATTTTTAAATTAATTAATAAAATTTACCAATCCAAAATACGGCCAACAAAAGGAGATATTAAAGTGACATCAGATTCAGCACAAGCAATGGCTTGATAAAGAGAAAACAATAAAGTTAAATTGCAATGTATTCCATGTTCTTGTTCCAAAACTCTGAAACACATTTGAAATAAATATTTATACATACATTTACATTGATAAATTTGTGAAATAGTTTAATACTGACTTAGCTGCTTGAATACCTTCCCACGTAGAAGCTAATTTAATTAATACGCGTTCTTTGGCAATTCCAGCCTTTTCATACATTTTAATGTATTTGATAGCTTTAGCAATACTTGCTTCTTTGTCAAAAGACAATCTTAAATAAACAATAATAGTTATAATTTAAATTATTATATATTTATAAAAAATGTATGGGACAAACCCTTTGTATACATTAATTTATACAACAACTTGAAGATAGGTCGTTATTAAAGTCATATAGTACTTTAAAACATACCTAGCATCAACTTCAGTGGATACTCGTCCTGGGATTAGAGATAAGATTTCAGTACCAAACAATACGACAAGATTATCCATAGCTTCTTCTGTTTGTTCTTCAATAGTCCTATAATCAGTACAATATATTTTAAAATACAATTTACTATTTACAAGAATCATAAATACATTAACTTATCAAATATTATGAATACTAAACATACTAAATTTGTAATCGCATAAATGATAATGTTATAATATATAAATATATATATATTATTACTTATTTAATAACTCTTAATATGAGATAATATCTTTAAACAAAAATTAATTGTATCTTTTACATCAATAAATATAAATCAGAAATAACAACACTAAACAAAAGATATACAAATGTACTTTTAAAAACGCACTAAAATCAACTAAAGAATTTTATAAACACTTAATAAATGGATAGAAAGTGGTGATTTTTTTTATCATAATTTAACACAAACATAATATAAGAATTTTTTTAAATATTTGAATTAGTTGTTAAGCTTACTTACTATCGACTTTTCTACATTTTTCATTTTTAAAAAGTTATACTTAAGTATTTTTTAAATATAAATCCAAAAATTGTATTCTTTTAATTTGCGAATGAGTTAAAATCAAAAAGTTGAACTTGAGTATACTTTACAATAAATTTAAATTGATTTTCAGAGTTTTTAATACTAGATCAATTATAATTACAAAGTTCTAATTAATCTAAATTATAAAGTTACCTGTTAATCAAAAACAGAAAATCACCACTTCCAATTCCCCTAACATTTTAACTGTATTGTTTGTTTTTAATTTAACTTATAGTTGTTTGCATATAAGGTATTTCACATTATTACACTTTAAGTTGCTTAACTTTTTGTTTTCAAGTTTTTAACCAATAAAAATGTTAGTAAGTTTAAATTTTTTTTTTTAATATTTATAAAAAAAAATACTGATTAATGTAGAGTTTATACTAACTTTCCATTAGCAATTGCTAATTTCAGAGCTTTTGATATCAAATCTTTGTACTGAGGCATTTTGGCTGCAGCTAGAATAAGACTTGGGTTTGTAGTAGCATCAGTAGGTTTATACTTTTTCATGGCTGCAAAAAGTTTGAATAAATTATTTAAAATTAATAAATATCTTTCAACAATTTTATTTATTATAGAAAATACCTAATTAATAGATATATAATATTATTTATATTATTTTGACATTTGTAAAATTAAATATTAAATACAAGAACCTATAATATTTTTTTCAGGTACGTACAAGGTAGTTATATAATTAAATTTATAAATTATAAAGACAATGAAATGTTAGTTTCTTCATTAGAATAAGTTTTTGATAATCACAGACAAGACATTGACATTATTTAAATAACATTGCGATCGCGGATCAATGATACTAAAAAATATAAATTGTTAGAACAACCATGGATTTCAAATAATAATTACGAGTTTCCCATTTCACAAAACAAACATTTAAAATCTCAATCTGATTGGTTTAGGTGTTTATGTGGTCAATTTATTTTAAAAATGTAGAAGGTATATTATAAAAATGGGCATATTGTATTTGAATGATTTTGCTGGTAAAGATTCATATCAACAATTAGAAACTTTAATTATTTAAAGTATTTTTTACAAAATAAAAACATAATCAAGTGTTTTAACCAAGATTTTAACTAACATTCAAAAAATTAACATTCTTCACTTTGTTTTTTTAATTTTTAGAAATTATATAATTATAAAATATGATAAATATAATGTTTATTACGAATATTCAAAAATATTTAAGTTGTTAATGAGAAATAAATAAACATAAACCTACAATTAAAATTATATAGGTAAACTTCTTATTATATAAGTATGAAAGTGTACAACCTTAACCCCTTCCCCTTGTCAAATAAAAATAAAACAACATTTTTTTGTGTGTGCCTGTTTTTAAAATTCTAATAATTGAAGATTTTGGATATCAGCTTATTTACCTAATTTATGTCATATAATTATGCGTGCTAATTTATATTCAAAAAATATATTATTTTTATTTAATCAATTAAGCAATTTATCAATATTCAAACCTAACAATTTGTATTAGGTTTATCAATCTTGTTTTACCTACAACATATAATATTCAATAAGCAGTACAAAGTTCAAGGGCATTTAATCTCAGTATAAGATAAAGAAATATAACTTCTATAGGTTATATTTTAATGATATTTTAAAATGTAAAACATCGCAAACGACTACAATATTCTAGATACCAGTGATTTTTTAAATTACAACTACTATGGTGAGTAGTAAATTTTGATTTATACACTCAACTATGAATTACAAAATGTATTTTACAACAGATACAGGAGCACCCCCACCTACATAGGCTTACTTTTACTTTTTCTAAATATTGCACAAACTATTATTAGAGCGTTGTTATAGATAGACTATGTACATAATAAAACCAGGAATCTTGAAACTTGAAAGTGAAAGGCACAACACGAAATTAGATGAATACTGCAGATGAAATAATTAAGTTATTTTATGAACAATAAAGACTTTTTTAAACAAAATACAAAATAGTAGTATTTCAAGCCGATAAAACATGCAATCAAATGGTTTTAAATTAAAATATATAGTTAGAAATATTAAACTATCAATATCTACCAATTTTACAAAGTACATTACGTACCTTAATAATAATAATAATAAGAGAGTTGAAGGTTATTTATAATAATGACAGATTAGGCATAAAACTATTGTTAATAATTGTAGATATTCTATTGTATTTTACTAATGAGCTAATGAGGTACTTAGATACGTACTTTCAAAATCTCCCGTGTCAGCCACGACAACGGTAAAGTTCTTGAGCTGAGCCAATGATGACATTTTTGATTTCTTGGGCGACGGTTCAGTCATTTTAATAAAGTACGAGTAATGACGTTAAATTGGAGACAATTCAAAATCCGATCAAACGTGAACGACGGTTTATCATTGACTAACCAGTAACACTAGTAACAGTAAGTTTTGAATTGGACTAGCGGACTGGTGTGTGTGGTGGAGTGGCTCAAGGATGAAGGAACTACCTATAGGAATCAAACAGTCGATCTGATAGTGTGATTAGGGGAACGTAAAGAACATAACCTCCGCTTGAACTCTACCGCAGCACTACTGCCAATCGACCGGCCAAGTGCCGACAGAGAGCCGACAGGTTGGCCATATGTAGATCGTGAGCAACAAGGTGATTGGCGCTTGTATTGACGGCGAAGGTGAAACGAGTTCGTTTAATTTTTAATTGTTAATTGTTATTTCAGTTATTTTATTGTTTATTGACGACTCGACTGCTTATCGTCTACTTGCCCGCCGGGCAAACTAAAAATACCAGGCAGTTAAAAAAACAAAAACGGTTTTTATCAATAATCATCAGTGTCCCGGTAACAAAATATTTAAATATCATATTGTCATTAACCCGCCCAACTTAATAATAATTATTATATTTTATTTAAACTTATTTTTTATTGAAAATATTAAAACACGAATATGTTAATCGTTGATAGATATTGATTTAACCAATAACTATTGTGGAAAATACATGATTAAACGAACTATTGTTCAATACTAAATTAAGCATGTTCATTTAATTGTTTAATACACAATATTTAAACTAAAGCTGGGAATATCGTATCCAAGCATATATTATATTCTCTTCTATGTATACCTATTTATTCCTTTGAAAAAGATCGTTTTCATACTTTATCTTAATGAAGCATTGGGTGTTATTAATAATAATAAAATATTAAGACATGATGCATATTATAACAATGATGTTAAGATTATTAAACTCGCATTAAATGAATACATTACACTGTCATGTTTAACTAATCTTGATTAGTTAAGAATAATTAAATGCATCAATTGTTTAAAATAATAAGACTAAAAGTAATAACATTAAAATTATTAGGTATATAAATTCATTAACATGACATGTATACTTCCGATTTCTATAGTATATTGTAATAGGTTTATATTCAAATAACAAATAAGACGTAGTGTTAAACAGACATATCAGATTACTTATTAATTTATTATTCATTATTCTCCTAGGCTCTACAGGTCAACTTATCGAATTTAAATAATTTACAATTACACATTATTTAAATGAACAAAGCCAATAAATCAAGTTATATCTTGAAATCCAAAACAAATTACTATTATTATTAGGTATATCAATATAGTGCATAGGTATTTAATTTACTCATACAAAGCTAACCATATTATTATATTCTAACAAATGTATTCTGTTATTCTGTATCATTATATTTCTTTTGGGACAAAGATAAATACAATAAAATTACAAATTGTTTTTAAAAACAAATGAGTTTTTTTATTACAACAAAGTATTGTGCTTTATCAATAGCATAATTTCATTGTGAACTATGATATTATAAGTGTCTTGGATATATATATATCCACCTTGTGTCTTGCATTCAAGATTCAACAACTATTTACATATTTTTTTAACCTAATAAGTAATAAATAATAATATTAAACTATTAAATTATTTATATACATATATACTAATATGTATATATGTAGATTTATAATATGTTTAATTAGCAAGTAAGCAAATACTATTATTTATTTATTAGAATATTATAAACAGTTCACCACTAATACCTACACTATGACTATAATATTACTATGGGTTAATTAAATAATAATTATCTGCACAGACCATAGGTTACTAGAGGTCTAATATATATACCTAGTTGTACACTAACTATAATCAATATCTCAAAATATAAGCGATTTATTTTAATTTGTGATTGATAATAATGTGTATAGATTATTATGTGCAGGTGTTAAACTATGTCATTTATATATTACTGGTTTGATTTTAGAAAAGGTAATAAGAGTATGCAAAATTTTCAGAAAAATTAAGTCAAATACAAAATTGTATTTAATTATATCCCGTTAGAATTTACCCATTGTGATATCTCCTGAAATAATTGAGTTATTATAATTCTGGTTTTTTAATAAGATTCACAGGGACAAAAACTAAAAATATTTCATGTTTTAATGTTTTGGAAAAAAGTTAAAAAAATATATTTTTTTATTTAATTATTTTCAAAAAAATTGAAGATAACCATTTTATAAAGTTAATTTTTTTTTTGAAAATATTGACATTTCAGCATTTTAATTTCATTAATCTCCTAATTTTTAATAAATTTTTCTATTTTCGAGTAAAATTATGAATTACACTAAAAGCAGTGAGTGTTCGTCGGCTATACGAGCACGCGAGCCACATGTTTGATACAATGATCGAATGATATCACTATCGGCACTATCGTATTAAATATTAAATAATTTGTAGTTTTTATAATCAATGGTATTATTCACGGTGGTATTATTGAATTGTATAGAAATCAGAATACTATTTTTCACCGATAAGATTTTGGATAATCTACTAATAATTTAGTATAGTAGTATGATTAGTTGCATTTTAATACATTTTGGGCGTTTTGTAAATAAGATACAAGATTTTATTTTTAGCGTCGATGGCTGGGTACTAAAGAATATAAATTTGGATGGTTTAGTCGGTGGTGAAATTAAAAAGGATCAAAGGGTACAGGCACACCCAGGGCGTTCGCTTAGGAGGCCTAAAGTAATACAATGATTTTATTTTAATCATTTTTAATAAACTATTAAGCTCTCAACCCTTCAGAACTCCCTATAAAAAGCTTAAATGAGGGACGAGGGTAACCGTTGAATATTTTGCTCCTCCTCATAAATTTTTAAGTTATACCACTAGGTTGAGCCTTGTAAGTTTTATATAGTTTGTACCGTAATAGGTATTACGAGTATATGAATTATTAATAATATCAAATTGGTAGGTGAATAATTTTATGTGAAAAGTATTTTTATATTTAGAGTTATACAGTAACAACTATATTATAAACAATAAATATTTGCAATATAAATAACCTAAATAGCAATAGTAGTTCATAGAAATTGCAACAAATATTGAAATATAAAATAAATGCATTGGCATATCTAATATTAATTAATGTAGCATTATAACATATTAACATCCAATTTAATAAATAAGAATTATTTCTAAAGAAGACGCAACATCAACTTCTTAAGAGGACGTAGAATCCGCATGTGTTGTCTCCGTCTTACACACGTGCGACATAGCAAATTTTCGTTCACCATTTTCAATATTGTGCTGTTAGTTTTGATATTAGAGTGAACTGACCTATTATACAATAGGTAAGATAATTATCCAGGGACCCACGTAGCCTTTTATTGATATTATTATTTTTAAGTAAGTTATGACTATTTTAAAATTTACAGTTTCAAAAGGCTGGGTAAATTAACGATTTTTTTTAACTTGTTAAGTTAAAAATTAACTTTAAAAAAAATGTAACTTAACTTAGTTTTAAGTTAAAATTTTCTAATTTGCAAAAATAAAAAAATCGAGACATATTATATTGTTTATTAGATCATTTTTCTTTACGTTCAAGAAAATTACCAGAGGAATTTAAAATGATACATCAAAGTACCAACTAGCTATCGAAAAATCTGATTTTCTAAAATAAATCCTAAAATTTTGAATTATTCTTGCATTGTTCTTCAGAAAAAAATTAACTTAATTTAGATACTTTTGAATAAAATTAACTTGAAATTAACACGTTAATCTTAAAAAAAGTAACTTATTAGGTAAAAAGTTAATTTAAAAAAAAAAAGTAACGAGTTAATTAACTTAATTTTAACTTTTAATTCGTTAATGACCAGCATTGGTAAAAGGCTACGTGGGGTCCTGGATAATTATCTTACCTTTAAATTGTATAATAGGTCAGTTCACTAAATATCAAAACTAACAGCATAATATCGAAAATAGTGAACGAAAATTTGCTATGTCGCACGTGTGTAAGACGGAGACAACACGCGGATACTACGTCCTTTTAAGTGGTTTGATATGTATAATTAAAGTCAAATTTCAAGGAAATTAAATGTTGTTGTATTATATACGAAATTATAATTCTTTTAGCTTTTTTTTTTTAACAATGTTAATTGTTTTGTTTTGTTTTCATAAACATTACTCGTAGGAACTTAAAAGTAAATAAATTGATAACAATAACAATATAACATGCAATGGTTATGGTTTAGATTTAAGTTATTATAACCATTAAAATGAATAGTACATTTTTGAATAATAATAATTATAATAAAATAAATTACTTTGATAACAATATCGATATATTATCATGAAATATTAAAATATACAATAGTCTATATAATATACTTTGCAACACGCACGCCAATACAAGCTGATGACAGATCGTCAACGTTCAGATTCATTTTTCGTAAATATTGACAAATTAAATTAAATTTTACGAGTGTTAAGTAAAAAATGAAATTAAATTATAAATAATAATATAACTAATGTAAACTTCATTATAATATTATCCAGTCAACTGTAAGATAGTGTAATCGGGAAAATATATGATTAATTGGTATTTAATAAATACTTAATAGAAGATAATATAAGATAACAACTAGTGACTAGTGTTTTGTAATTTTCCTCACCCCCTTTATTGTTAAACGACATACAATTACATCGTTGTGTTGCTTATGACTTGTGAGGTATAAGTGTATTACACAAAGCGCGCTTTTTTTATTGCGGTTTCAGTAACCAGTAGGCCTAATCCACATCGTATGCAAAAAATGCATGAACGTCGATCGATTAAAATTATTAATTTGGATAGCCAGATAAGTAACTGAATTTTCTCGAGTAAATAATGCATCTTGTACACCAATATAAGTAAAACATAATTTTATATAGGTAATATAAACGATTAAGTATCGAATTATAGTAATTATAAATTATAAAAAGGTAATGATTGGATATAAATTTTAGTTTTGTCGAAGCACGGCATTCGCCCATTTCCAACTATAGTATTGAATTAAATGCGTGTATATTCCTAATTATTGAATAAACCTTATAAAAATACAATAAATTCAGTGGAGTATTGCACACATAATATGAATGCATTAAAATAATTTTCAAGAATTTTCGTGCGTTTAACCAAAAATATCAATGATTTTTGTCCATTTTTCTGTGATTTTGATGAATTTAAGGCCTTTTATCTAGGGTTATTGAGAATTTCTGTCCATTTCTACATGACTTTCATGGAAATTTTGCCAATTCTCCATAAACTTCATGTACATTTCTCTATGATTATCATGGACTTTCGGACATTTCTACATGCTTTTCATGGATTTTTGGCCAATTCTCCTTCATTTTAATTGATTATTGTCTATTTATTCGTGATAATTGAGGAATTTTTTCCATTAAGCCGTCATTTCCATGGACTTTTGTAGATTTTTCTGTGATGTACATGAATTTTTGGGCGAGATTATCCGTCATTTTAATGGATTTTTATCCATTTCTCTATGATTATCGTAAATTTTTGGCCAGTTATCATTCATTTCAATGGATTTTGAGACTTCTTGTGACTAACTGGGTTTTTGAATAATTCTCCATAGTTTCAACGAATTTTTGTCCATATATCGGTAATTATAGAGGATATTTGTCAATTTCTCTGTGGTTTACATGGATTTTTGTACATTCGTCTATGATTTTCATGGGTTTTTGGAAAATTCTCCTTCATTTTAATTGATTTTTGTCCATTTATCCGTGATTATTGACAATTATTATACATTTCTTCATGATTTTTATGGATTTATGGCCAATTCTCCTTCATTTTAATTAATGTTTGGACATTTTTCTGTGATATTCATGAATTTTCGCCAATTATTTATTATATCCATGGACATTTATACATTTCTCTATGATTTACATGAATATTTGTACATTTCTCTATGATTTTCATGGGTTTTGGCAAATTCTCTTTCATTTTAATTGATTTTTGTCCATTTATCCGTTATTATTGACGATTTTTGTACATTTCTCTGTGATTATCATGGATTTTTCAGACTTTTTTCTGTGACTATCTAGGGTTTTCGATCAATTCTCCAGGGTTTCAATGAATTTTTGTCAATATATCGGTAATTAATGAGAATTTTTGTCAATTTCTCTGTGATTTTCATGGACTTTTGTACATTTGTCTGTGTAATTCATGGTTGATTGTCCATTTTTTTGTGATAAACATGGATTTTTGGCCAATTCTCATTCATTTTAATGGATGCTTGGATATTTTTCTGTGATGATCATGACATTTGTACATTTCTCTATGATTATCATGGGTTTTTGGCCGACTATCCGTCGTTTCCATGGTCTATTGTACATTTCTCTATGATTTCAATGGATTTTTCAGACTTTTTTCTGTGACTATCTAGGGTTTTCGATCAATTCTCCAGGGTTTCAATGAATTTTTGTCAATATATCGGTAATTATTGAGGATTTTTGTCAATTTCTCTGTGATTTTCATGGACTTTCATGTACATTCGTATGTGATATTTATGAATTTTTGGCTAATTATTTCTCAATTTAATGGATACTTGGACAATTTTCTGTGATTATCGTGACATTTGCACATTTCTTTATGATTATCATGGGTTTTTGGCAAATTCTTCTTCATTTTAATTTATTTTTGTCCATTTTCCGCTGATATTTGAGGATTTTTGTACATTTCTCTGTGATTATCATGGATTTTTCGCCGACTTTTTGTCATTTTCGTGGAATTTTGTTTATTTTTCTGAGATTGTCATGAATTTTTGGCCAATTATTTGTCATTTCCATGGAATTTCGTACATTTATCCGTGATTATTGACAATTTTGGTCCATTTATCCGTGATTTTTGAGAATTTTGCTCCATTTTTCAGTAATTTTCATGGACTACATATCTCTATGTTTTTCTAAGATTTTTGTCCATATTTCTGTGATTAATTGTAGGTGATTTGACTGACACCGACAGGATCGCCTTTTCAGCCGCAGCAGGCGGCGATCTAATCTCGATGTCGAATGTAATATTATTTTCTATTATTATGTATTATACCTAATGTACGTTAACGCAGTATAAGGATAAATATATATTATATAATAAAATTTTTTATTCGACGTATTCTCTGTAATAATAACACTCTAGTAGTAACTAACGGTGCGACAGAAACGAATATTATGTATTTCAACACTATTTCTATATATATAGTTGTCAATAGCAGCAGTTAGTAATAGATGTTTATAGTTTTTGTATGTGAACTACATTTTAATCTCAAATAATCGTTAATATCAGAACCAGAATATTTCGTAATTTTACATCCGGAACCTCCCAATAAAAATCGCAATTTTCAAATCTAAAATTTGTAAAGTAGATAGATATTTGTTATTGTTTTACTATTAAGTACGACTTGCAGTATAACTACTAACCATTTCTATTAGGTTTTTAAATATAGTGCCTACTTAAACTGGTATCAATATGAAATTGTAATAGTATGTAATATCTACACATATATGATACATGTAAAAGTAGAGTACGCAATCGAAATACACTTTATAAAATACATGTATACAATGATATTTACATTTTATCTCGTCTATAAAACGGGTTTCACTTATTAACAATGGATTTTTGGATTGCAACTATGTTATAAATAAAATTATGTAGGGACTAACACGTATGTATATTGGAATTGTCTATTTATAACTTTTTTGATCAGGTCAGTGCCGGCGCTAGCGGAGGTCAAATGGGACACATGTCCAGGGCCCCGCGATTTTTAATTATCATCTTAATACCATGAGACACATTATTGACATTTTACATAATTACAATTTAAATTAATAAATTATAAGTATAAATTTATTATTCTATACTACACATCACACATGTATAATATTAGAATAGGGTACTCTGGGGTACCTAATGGCTAATACCTTGTCCAGGGCCTCGCTATACCTAGTGCCGGCACTGGATCTGCTAAACATACATAAATATCGAATAAATATAAGTAAAAAAAGAATATAAATGAGCATATTATCGATTAAACAAAAGCTATTGTTGGATTTAATAAATAATATAGTGGCTTAAAATAAAATTTAACAAGATGTCTCATTGAATGAAATATAACGATGACTTAACTTTACGTCTGTTAACTTTTGCGATAGCTAAATATAACTTACTGGAGCTTATATAAATACATAAATAATCCTAAATTGCTTACAATAAATGAATTTGTAAAGTTATTATATTACAATACAACTAATACAAGTACGATTACCAATGGGAGATAAAGTTTAGGTTTTGTCAACTATTGACAAAATTGTAACTCATGAGAACAATGTTCAGATAATGAATTCTGACATTGAGAAAGGAGATGATAATGCATTGAATCCACGATCCACGGTTATTATATAATATTATATATTTACGACTTTGATTAGATAATTTAATCGATTGGTCTAATCACAGTAGTATAAATCTATTGGCCATTGAAGTATTTAACTATAAAATAAATAGGTTTGTTTTGATTTTTTGGTTACTTAAATGGGTTATATTCATAAAGGCTGTACTGCAGTAGACTAATTTAAGTTTAATTTTTACCAGAAAATCGGTGTGCTAATATATCTACTCTTATCTCTAACATAATTTGATAAAGTAAAAGGAGTAATCAAAAACAATTAAACCATTTTTCGTCCCAGGATATTGATTAAAGTAATTAATGTTAATTAATACATCATGTAGGTACCTACCTAAATTTAATCAAAAGAATTATTTTGAAAATTGATTTTCACTTTGTACATAACTTATTATAATCCAATTACAGTAATACAGCTTACTCATATAATTGTACAGAAGCAATTTTAGAGTGATAACTAACTTGTAAGTTCTAACTTCTGTAACAGTAATTTTAATATTTGTACAGTTATAGCTACATAAGGTAATATCTACCTTATAGTTTGTACTTATATTATACCCATTTTGATAGGCACTAACTAATATCTTTCACTATTTAACTTCAAAGTTTAAACACCTTTTTAAATTTAATAGTTTGAGCGTGTATTATAAATATTTTAGTTTAATTAATTAATTCGGCTCTATAATATTTAAAAATTCACCATTATTGTAATAGTTGTATACTTTTATATATAGATTTAAACAAAAATTATGGTTTTGAATATATTTTGTTCATAAATCAACACTTCATAGTTTATAGGTACAGTAAAAAGTAAGAACTAAGGATGTGATAATATTAATAAATATAAGATACCTTCAAATTACGTTCAATTTTAACTGTTTTAAAAAGTTTAAACTACATTTTTTATTAAATAAAATATTTATAATACAATAAGTAATACTTGATTGCTTGTAGTGAAATAATCTAATTTCACAAAAATTAAAACTTTATAATGGCAGTTTTCACGCTTTTAATAGTTATGGTTTGTGACTTATTGCCAGATGTACTTATTATAATTTTAAAATTATTTAGACAAAAATGTTGTCTGCATTGTAAACATTTCTTTATTTTTACTTATGTTTCTACAACTAATTAATATATTGGTAGTTTAAACTAATGTATAATATCAATTTACGTGTAGGTATTTACATAATATGATATGATAAGTATTATAAATAGCATAATATAAGTAATTTTTAGTGATACACGTATTATAAATATTACATGATATAAATTATTAATTTACCAGTAATTTATTTTATTTTTTTTTATGAATACAATAATAACATTTAACAACTATAGTCAGATATATTATAACATTAAGATCTTGTGTACACTACAATATACACCATATTATTTGAGACTAGGATTTTATTGCATTTCGTTATATCTTAATATTTAAATTTATTAGTATGCAAGATATCGTATAATTAATAACATTATTAAAATGTACAGTGCATACCTATCATAGTATACGAGTTTACGTAAAAACAATGATACATTTATTTTAAATTAATTTTTTGAAAGATTAGATAATACGAGTATGCACTATTTCAACACTACTTCTTTCATTGGCTTACATTTTCCTTTTAATTAGTAAACTGTATTAATTTGAAAGTAAATTAACTAACTTTATACAATGCGACAATCCATAATTAAATTCTTTTCTTTAATAAAAAAAAAAAAATTTTAAATAATATAATATAGTTAATAATTTCGATTCTAAATACATAACAATTATACTAATATATAATACTTATTCTACGCTTATTTAATTTTTAATTGCACATATTTAAAAGGATTAAAAAGGTAAATAATAAACTCACAATTTTTTTTTATAAACATATAAGCTTATTACGATTTTGTTACTATTTAAAATATATAACCTTGTTATTTTCATAATGTGTTGGTACTGCAATACATTTATTTTATATTTGAAGTGTAATCGAATCTAAGTTATAATTAAATAATATTACCAGTTAAAAGTCGTCTTTAGCGAGTACACAGTACTTTAGTAGTCAGTAGAGAGAGAGAGAGAGAGAGAGAGAGAGAGAGAGTAGTTATGTTAAAATTACTGACTGATCAAATATTACCGCGCTAAATAAACTTATATAGATTACGTTTTATTAAGTTTCTCTGACAAATATTTTAATGAAACACATATCTCGGTTTTAGTGTATCTTAGTTCATGGGAAAATTGGCATCAGTATCTGTGTATACTTCACCTTGTGAATTAATACGATAGAGATGGGTAATCTGCTTGTGGCAAATTGGATATAGTAAAATAGTATATTTTCCAATGATGGTCCAAACTACTTTCGAAACTTCTCTGATATCAGCGATATGTCTAAAAAACTAATCTCTGAAACTTTCTTCAGAATTGAACGTGTAATTTTTGAGTAATAAGCTAATATACATAGTTAAATGAATAAACTACAAACATACGCTTTTTGTCGTATATTTGAATGACAAATAGATATTTAATATTATTTTCCCTTATTTAAAAAAAAAAATCTTATGTTAACGTATATTGGCTAATTATATTGGACTATACCAATTTTTTTTTTTAATATTATTACAGTAACCAATGGTTATTTTATATATAGCAAAAAAATGTACTCGATTTTCATGAACCAAGCTCGTAAAGTGCACTTTTCTAACTTATCAGTAGGTATATTTTAATATAATCATTTCTCCCCCTCTGGAATTATTACATACCGCGCTGACTGTAAAATTTATTCATACAGAGGTGAATGGCAGTTAATGGTATAGTATAAATGAAGTATATAAGAAAATAATTAAATAATAATATTAAACGAGATCACGAGATATAATGTTGGTGGAAAAAAAAGTAACGTCCTAAAGATTCTAACATCGTCGAATGTATAGTTAGATTCGTGTAATTTTAAGGGTTAGGGCATAGTACAGGATTATTCAAAACGATTCATCCGATTAAAAATATTTAAATATTTTTAGTTTTTCGGTTCAGAGTAACATAATGTCATTATATAGGTATGCGAAACATTAAAAATAGAATAATAGTAACGTTCCGAATATTTATTTAATAGTACACCTATATGAGCATTCTTTTGCTCGCGTGACCGAGTATCACAAATGTGCAGTCGGAAACTAAAATGCATTCATTCCACGCATATCCGTCACGCGGTAATCGACTGCTAATTTTTTAGCTCTTCCACAGCGGTCGACGATAAAGACGACGGTACGCGTACCCGCACGGACTGAGATAAGAATATTATATTATATTAAGAGAACGTCGCACCCGCATGTGTTATCTCCGTCTTACACACGCACTACATGGATAAAACGCGTTTACGCAATTCTAATAGAACTCGCTCAATTTTGGTTTTAGAGTAAATATACCTATTATAAAACTAAAAGACGACAATATTTCGGAGCGCAAGACGTTGAGGTTATTTAAAAATTTTGAAATTTTCACGTACTCTATACGATTACGATGAACGCAATATCGGGAATATTGGAAAAAACTCGGCGTCTTGCCCTCCGAAATATTGTCATCTTTTAATTTTATAACGGGTATATTTATGCCGTTAAACCAAAATTTAGCTAGTTCTGCTAAACGCGTTTCGTCCATGTCGTACGCGTGTAAGACGGTGACAACGTCCAAGTGCCGAAGTGTCCGCATTCGACGTATTTACATATATGCCCAGATGGACAGCAGTCACACGGCCAGTGATCGAGTGAAGTGGGGACAAGTGCATCGTCGGATAATTCGTTTCCAATAATCCTGCGCATCTGTGTTGCGATTGCAGGGAAGAAGCCGCGGCGGCGGTTGACGTCTAAGACGACGTCAGGTCGTCCGCCGAGTCGTCGTCGCTCGTGCAGCAACTTCGGCTGTTGGTCGAGTCCGACGACAGGTTGTGCCGGTTGAGCGGCCGGTAGTGATGGTGGTGATGGTGGTGGCGGTGGTGGGGTTTTTGCTGTCCCTGGTGCTGGTGCGCGGACGACGAGGTGCGCCGCCGGCGTCTGGGCGGCGGCGGCCGTTGGTTGTGCCGGCCCGCGACGTCCGCGCTGCCGCCACTGCCGCCGCTGCTCAGCGTTGGCGTAGCGGCCGGCTGATGACCGACGCCGCTGATGGACGTGGTCGACGGGCCGGCCGCGACGCTCACCTGATGATAGCCCGACTGCATGTCGTCCTCGTCGCCGCCAGCACCGCCGCTCTGCACCGACATGGACCGCGTCCGGCGCCGACCGCACCGCAACTGATCGCGGTCGCCGGTCCCAGTGATGGAGTCCAGCCGCACGCTGTTCGGGTCGGCCTGTGTTCAAACACGCGCGATAAGCAAACACCGTGTAAATCAATTGTCTGTATCGTCGTTGACACTGAAAACCTTTCGAATGCTAATTCTCGTTATTCTAGTGCTCACAAAAAACGTTAAAAAAAGATTATTTTTAAAACTTTAAAACTCTACGTACTTTACACTTTTACGTATTTTGAAAAATAAATTAGCTAACATTTTATCTTTGTAGAAATATAATATAAACGTTCGATCTAATATTGCCACATTGGATGAGGTTTTACTATTTTATAAGACTTTTTGTTAAGCTTACATAAGAGCGGATTTGAACAACTATAACTATATATAATACTGTTTTTGTCAATAGTATTATACATTTTTAATCGCACAGAAATCATAGAATACGTATTTCATAAACGGATATTATGGTATGAGTAATACAAAGGTGGGTTTTATTTATTATTTTTCATTAATTCTACGATGAAGGTACACAATAGCACATTGGAAATAATATCAAATTGTAGCTTTTTTTCTCGTAAATCCGGAATACTAAAATTTCAAAACCGTGATTTTGGCACGTAGTAGTAGGACGTTTTTTCGTGTCAACGACGTTATATTATTATTATTATTATTTTGTTTAATTAGCACTGTACCTACACAAGAATAAATCTATACAGTAGGTACATTTCATTATTTATTATAATTTTTTGATCTTTACTTTTTTTTAACGATAATTGCTAATAAGTAATAATAAATATAGTGAGATTATGAAACCCGATTTTTGAGAACGAACTGAACCTAAAAAAAATTCTTTAAACTTTTGTATAAAATCAATATTAATTATTATGTAAATATATAGATTACAATTATGACGAAGAATACGAAGGAAAATAATAATAACTCCATTTTATTATTTTCATTAAATGCAGTATAAATTTTGATTTCTTTGGTATAATTTTAAACAAGTTTTTAGTTCAGTTTGAAAATCGAACAGTTCGCGTAATAAAGTCATAATAATATAGTGATGGTACATTTTAATATCATATTCCAAAAAGTAATATACATTTTATAATGTATATGTATTTATACTTTATAGTGTCGTGGGTTAATCAATATTTACTTTAAACCAATATTATTTTAAAATAATATTGGTTAATAATATAATTTAACTTTTATTTATATAACTATATATATAAGCTTAAACGAGTGGATTTAGTAGTATAAATATTCACAATTCCCATTTCGGCGGTTTCCGCCGCCGCTATAATTCACTCCTCTCACAGTGTAAACTTTATACACATGTTTATGAATAATACAAAATCTATTACCTATTGCTTCAATAATATTTGATATTTACTCGTTGATATTTTCATAACAAAACAAAAGCGCTTTGAATTACCTATTTGACTTCACAAGCTTTAAATGTTTTTATTTCAATGTTTTTCGAAATCACATATAAAATATTGATTATTGAAAATACCTGATAAGCAAGCGCCGACAGTAAGTCTCGATCAGGAACCACCCCTAACGGCATGATTTCTTCTAAAATTACACTCGCCGCGATCTTATGATATTGGATGATCGGCGCAAAGTGTTCCCTAAACAGAGAACGCCAATCTGCATCTTCGGAATCAGCATTGTTGTTGTCAGCAGCGTCGGCGGCATATTTCTTCGCCCACATCAGCGCAGCCTGCAGCACCCCCGAGAACGTATTTAGTACACGTAAAATTAGACGCGGTGGTGTAGAAAATCGCCATTTAGACTTATCACTTATTACATATTATTATATTATATTGTTGATAAATATTATTATCAGTGATAACATTTGTACCTAAAACACTGAACATATATTATATTATATTTAGTTTTACGTTATCGGTGTTCACATATATTATATTGGATACCTATTGGCTATATTTGCTTGTGTATTATAATGGCGTGAAACTTGGCAGTTGGATCGTTTGACACATTAGTATTCAACGTCAATCAAAAGGAACGAAATATTGACATTGGTCGACTTATGATCGCGACAATAATATACATTATATTAGATTGTAAATTGTTGTCATTACCAAATGCCAATTGTGATGTCAACTTATTGACTTTAAATAAAACCATACAAGTACATTAATATTCACCTGGAATTTTGTCAGTTCATCAGCTCGTAACTCGTCCCGTGACAGTATAAGTCGGACCACGTGTTGCGGCAATAATGTGAACGATCCAAGTGTGAGCACGCGTCCGCCATTCACATCTACGAACTCGAGCACCTTTAGGATTTTTAGTCAATCTCATAATTTCGTTCAAATTTATTTTATTTTAATTATTTCACAAATACGCAGCTTGCAAGGTTAATGTGTTTAATTAATGATTAATATTATTTATTTACAGCATTGCAGTATAAAATAAAAACGTCCAAAATATTTTTGCAAATCAACACCAAAACAACGTACACAAATCCATCAACACAATATAATATTAGCTTTTATTTAAAATAAAAAGTGTTTATTTTCGTAAAAACGATACTCGTTACACTCCATATTTATATAAATTAATGACCAAATATACAGTTATACATCAATTCACTATACTAAAAAATTATTTATGCTGTTTAGCGTTGAAGTTACTTTATTTCATACCATATTGATATTTGTTAAACCTAATACAAAATTTATGTTTTCGAGGTTAAAAAGTATGAATATTTGTTATTACTCATCTATATAAATAATTGAATACTGGACAAACCAATACTAGTTTCATAAATATATTATAATGAAAAGAACTAGAAGAAGAACTCAGATTTTATTTTAATTTATGAATACGTGATTTTTATGGACTTATATAATATGTATAATGTTGATAAAATTAGCAATTCGATTTTCATGATATTTTTGTCCGAGTACCGAGTGTAAAGAAAAAGTAAACAAAAAATAATGAAACAATTACAGTTTTTTCATTTTTGAATTGGGTTATTGTGTACTCATTGTTATTTTGTAATTAAATATTTATCAATTTATGTTAATGACTAAATAAATAAGTAATAATATATTAAGATGCCATACTTCTAAAAATGTGAACAAAGGAGATAATTTTCTAGCACCAGGTTTTAGTAGCCAATTTGCTCTTTAAATATTCCATAAAAAATATTAATTTATGATTTCAATGATATAAATATTTGTTTTTTAAGTGTTAGTTAAAATTTTTATTTTATTAATTTATGTAAATTCAATTTATAAATGTGTTTATGCGTCTGATTTATTATACATATATATATATATTAAGATAATATAAAATCTGAGTTCTGTCAATGCCAGCGTTTTCATTTTTAAAATTTAAAACCACTACGCAAATAGTATGTATAATTTTACTGGGCTGATAATGATTTCTACTCTTAGAGTCAGATTTAATTTTGCATTAGTTTGCAATAATAAACTTTTATATTATGAAAATATAATTTTAATATTATAGTTTTAGTAGTCGGCATGTTCAGTTTAATTTAATTTTAACTTGGGTGTGTACTATATAATATAAGTAATAGTTTATGACACCCAAGTGAAACTCTCCAAGGTCGCAAGTTTTACCGTTAAATTATATTATCTTTTTTACGTCCCTTTAAAGTGTTGATAAAGTAATAAAGTTTTCTTTTGTTAGAGACTACTGCCTAAAAACTGAGAATATATTATACTATCCTTCCTTACAGGTTATTACTAAACAATTTATGTATGAATAACAAGACGTTTTTAAAGTGATAATAAATTTATGTAAACACTTTTGTATATTATATTTAAATTTAAAAAGAATTATTTTTATTATTTCGGAAATATTTTATGCAGAAAAATATTTATGAAGTATAATATTTTATTTTTTATATGTTTATAGTTATAACTTTTAAATTATACAGGAATTGTGTGTACATCATATATTTAAATAATTTTTTTAAAACCTACAGCAATTATGTATTCAAATGTTTTTATATACATGCATAACTTATAAGTTTAAATGTATGATGATAATAAATATAAATAAAACGATGCGTTTTATCGTGTAAATCACTGTGCATTGTACAAACACTGTATAAACACTTATATATATTATACGTATATATATATATATTTTAATTTATAAATCGGTGTTTCGTTGAATTTATCAGTATATTATTCTCTGTAGGTACTTCGAAATCAATTGAAATATTGCTAACCCCTAGTATTCACCACTAAAGAGTGAATGTAAACAAACAAAAAATAAATAAACCAACAAAACATAAAACAATGTCGTCGAGAAAATGACTAGTCAGATTTTCATATACTCGTTCACACAAATCACACAACTATACAATATTCAAGTGTTATTATTTTTGAAGGTAACATAATATATTATATTATATTGTATACTGCCGTGTATTTATAACGATTATTATTATTATTATTATATTTATGTGTGCGATGATCTATGACGCGTACCACTTAAAAATTATTAGTTAAGCTACCTGCCTGGGAGTGAAAATAACCAATCCGACAACTAAAATGGGTTACAATACATACACAAAATAAAACAAAATATTAATTATAAAACAACTAAAAAAACATCACACGCATCGCGGCAATGCTCGCACTTAAACGCACACAGATACACGTACAGCACACGCAAGAACACAACTAAAGGGAGGCACAAAAAAACGGAAAACAACGCAATGTACGTAACGTCAAAAAAATAAAACCAGCGCGCCCGCTCGCACACATATACGCGAGCGCGCCCTCGATTAAACCAACAATTTAATATTGTAATGTACATGGGTAACAAAAGTAGATGATGATGATTATGAATGATGATGATGATGGTGATGATAATAATTACGTTTCACAATATCAAACGAACGTTTTACACGCGCACACAGGGTGTTTAGGCACCAACCGTACCGGTACGTATATATATACTACATGAATAACAGGTAGGTTGGGCGGGTGGAGGTAATGTGTATTGTCGTCGTATTATAAAATACATAATATTATATTATATTATGTCATATAAGCGTATTAATGTATGTAAAACACATCCGGAGAGTAAATCACCATCGGCAATAAACGTGCATATTTTCGGTTATTAATGTAAAAGGTATTTTTATTATCTGCTATATTGGCGAATCGTTTATTGTGCCGATATTGTATAAAGATTGAACTATGGTTGAGAGACATTCAACCACTGCATAAAAACTGGAATAATCGTTTTTTTTTTAAATCTACGCTCAATATCATATCTACAGGTGATACACCAAGCACGAAACCTGCTTTTTTGTCAATAATACATAGGTATTATAGTTGTTTTAAATCTGATTTTTGAAATTCTTAAATATACTTAAAATCTAAATATTATGAGTTTGGAAGATATACGGCAACTATGGTGATTTGAAAATTGTATTAATTCGTTAATAGATCCAATATTACATCTATTACCTTTTTATAAAATCATTTTTAACGACTATTTTGTTCATTTTATACAATTGATGTACTTACATCAGTATTTAAAAAAAATTATTCATTAAATAATTTATAATAAAAAAAAGGTTTCATTTGAAAAAATGATAATCTCTACAGGACTACTTAAGTAGGTAATACAAAAACTCTCAATTATTTGCAAAAGGTTAATTAAAAATTTCAAAAATCGTAATTTGAATAAATTCATTACCTATTTAACAAAAAAAAAAAAAAATGATTGTGAGCATAATGTTTTGTGAATCATCTCGTATATGTATTTTTTATTCTGCTTTGAAATAAAAAAATAATGAAGATTAATCTATTGGTTTTAATTTAATAATTTGTAATTAATTATTATTTATTATTAGGAACATAATATGTTAAAATTAACTCCTCGTTAAAACAATAATATCCAGTTAGAGGTATAATTTAGGTATATAAAACTCTAAGTACTCTTGTCAAAGAAAAATATTTATGATATGTATGAGAGTCGGAAAAAATGCGCATATAGAAGCCTTGATATATTTTTAGTCACACGATTTAAATTTTAAAATCTTTCAACCTTATAATAATATTGGGTTATCATTGAACACCAGGTACCGTTGACAGGTACAAAGGGATTTGTAAGAAATATGTCAACTCTTTTCGGAAATATAATTACAACAACAATAACAAATCTTTAATAATAATTATTGTGGAATTATACACGAAATCGCCAACAGTGGTTTAGCCTCTTGCCCCCCACCCGTTCCCCACGTACTTTTTGCACCAGCGATTTGGTGCACTTGTAGTGGATGTAACGTTCGGCAGACGCCAATAGCGCACAAGCTGTGTCCACAGTGATGCCGCCGCCCGTGTCGGCGAAACCCGTACAGGCGGCCCGCAGCTCGTCCAGTCCGTAACAGTCGGCCGCATTCAACACGCCTGATAAAACAACACTATTGCAGTGGATACGACGATACATTGAATAATTAGGGTGTACCGACTTAAACGACACACATTTAACACGAAATTAATTTACTACCTACTATCAAAAAAAAAAAAAAAAAGCGGATATACAACTATCCCTTCGAAAATAATACAGTAAATTAATTATTGTTATGCAATCGTTTCAAAATGTTCTCAAATAATATTCGTGTGCGTATAATAATATAGGTACATTTTGTTATAGAATTGGAACTATATCGTGGCAGCCGACGACTGCGGTATATCGGTAGTTCGGTACATCTATACCGTTCCCGAATTTATTTTAATATTTCTACGTCAAAGTGTAATGACATTAACTATTAAGAACAAACGCTTTATTAGTATCATATAGTTTAAATTATATCATTAGTTTAGGTCCACATAAAGCGTCAATGCAATATTGTGTTAGTAAGTTATGACATTGATTTTATAAAATCAATGATGACGCGTACACGTGGATATAACGAACTCTTGTACTTTCCTCTCGGCCCTCGGTACACTGTGCGCGTTTCAACTTGACACTATTAATAATTAATTATACTACGATTTGATTAATATTAACTTTAAATTGGGGCTTAAAAGTTTCAGAAAAGTATTTATTGTTATTGCTCTTTAATAAAAAAAGAAGTATACAAGCCAATAATATAATTGTATAGTGGATACGTTATTCGTTATAATAGGGCAATAATACTATACAAATACATTTTTAAATGATATTAAAACTTTCAACATGGTTCATTAGTTCTATAGGCGAGTTGAATAAAAAAATAAAGTTATTTAGAATGATTTTATCCCACAAAATATTCCAAATTATATTGACGAGTCTTAGAAATGTATAATTCAGGAACCCGAACAGTTGTTAACACATTTTTGCATATTAATGATATTTTTTTTCGACTAAAGCGTTACATAACGTATAAAATATAAATAAATATATTATATTCATACTAAGATGTCTAATATTATCTATTACTTATATTGACCTACCCAGTAACGTCCGTGGTTGTAATGTAACACAACCAGTGTGTACATATTCTACCAACTGCCGGAACACGTCGGCATCGAATTCTTCGATTACTATCACTGTTGGCGACGTTACATTCCCGACATTGCTTAACGCTGCCGCTGCAGTTCCGACGGCACTTCCTCTTTTATACTTCGACCAAGATGTCGAGGCGTTGGATCCGGCAGCCGCCATTTTGCTATTGTTCTTAATGCTGTTCCTATTCGGTGGTGATTTTTGCTGTTGCTATAGTTTGACATACGAATCAATAATATATACCATAAATGTCTATACAACTGTCAGCTATACATTCGACCGTCATTATGATGTCAACATTTAGCGGTGGTAACTCGTTTAAAATGTTATAATAACAATATGTACTAAACAAAATATTGCTTATATTTAATATTTCACAGTGCTGGGTGTATACATTATTATTACTAGAATGGTCATTTGTTTCGAATACTGTATTATAGTTGGAAAATCAAGAACTATGTGACAGTGGTAGAGTGGTCCCTATTGTATGTATGTTATTTCCATTATTTAGGATAAAATTAATAATGTGTACATACATCAAACCATTATTAAATATTTACTTACGTATTCTAAGCAATTCTACGAGAAGACCTCAATTTGTTATATTACGTAGTTTAATACTTTATTGAATATCTCAAAAAAGTGTGTATATAAAAAATAATGATCGTTTAGAAGTAACGTTTGTTAAATAATGTACTAACGACTATATTATTTTATTACTATTACCATTACACGTTAAATAATAAATTAACGGATAAACATAAAAAATATAAACCTTAACAACTGTAATTAATCGTTTCTTTAAAGTTTAAACCCCTATCATCTACATTTATGTTAATCTTAATGTTCTTTATTCAGTGAATCAAGTAATAAGTTTTAATAACTGAACATTTGCCATGGACGTATTTATAGTATATGTAAACATCTATTCCATATTATCGAACATTCTTTAGCTCCCCAAAGTTGAAACTATAAATCAATTCATACTGTCACCAACAATAATAACCGGAGGTTAACATCAATGACATCTGTGTGTCTAAATATTAATTAAACATAACGAAAATATATCATGAAAAATAGTAGAACACACTTACCCGTGATTGATACTGTTGTTGATGGTTGTGTTGAATCAATGGTTCTGAACTACGTTTTAACAACATTCTCAACCTATTTTGTTGTTGAGAGTTTTGACTTCCACTTGCGGCACCAGATAATTGCTTTATTAAGCCACCACTGCGTTTCGATGAACTACCTCCAATTGAGTGTTGTTGGTGTTGTAGTTGTTTACCATTCGTGTCATATAACATTTTATAAAACACTCTATAAACATAAAAAAAAATACTATTAAAACCGTTAAAACTAATGTATAAAATAATAAAATAATTTATATCAAACAGTATAGTATTTTTTATTAGTCCTCAATTTTTAATTTGTTGATTGAGTGTGTATTGTATTTTTTTTTCGCATGCACATAGTAATAAAAAAATTTAAAAACCATGAATAATTATGGTTTTTTATGAATAAAATACACATAATATGTACATATTAAATGTGTAAATGTTACTACTTCAATCATGACAAGTAAAGTTAAAGTTATCTAATATTATAATAATTATTCTCAAAATAATTTGTCATTTACTTCAACATTTCAGAAAATTAATATAGTTATTTATGATACAACGTCAATAAACAAGTATACTTCAATAGAATGTCAAAATAACGTTTTTTTTTTATCTGACTCTTCTTAATCAATTGTTAAAAATATGTTGAGCGTTCTTTTACAGATACTTGATTACTTACTAACGCTATTAAATAACAAAAGGACTACCTTAAATTCGTATAATAATACCTGACAAATGAATATTTATTTTAATGAAAGTATTATTATTGTTATTATTTGATTTTAGTGATATTACCTTTATAGATAATGTTTAGCAAATTACAATTTGAAAAACTATTACTTTTAAATATGGTAAACTAAAAATGATTTAAAAATATTTATTACAACGTATAACATAGTTTAATCTACAGAAGATAAATAACAAAATACAAATTAGTTTTAATTTAATTTTGTTATTGTCAGCGTAAAAACTTTTTTAAAGGAAAATATGTTTTCAAAAGTTTCATATTATAGTGTTTCCATATAGATTGGAAATTCGATTTAGGTGATACTTTAAAAATATATTTTTTGAAATATTCCAAAAGTTTTTCAGGAAATTGCGAAACCTATCCATTCAAGATGATCCGGAAATGAATCCTGTATGTGTATAATCTTATAAGTCAATCACCGATAAATAAACTGAAGTAGCAAAGACTAAGTATCTCTGATCAGAAAGTATCATGTCTTAAAAAAATGATCACGTATTATTAATTTAAAAATATTAACGCTGAAAAGGTAAAAACCAACAAATGCCTTATGCTGTTTCACCAATATTGATATTAAACAAAACATGTAAGTTAAACATGTAAATTATTGATTTTAATTAATATTTGGATTGATATAATATAAGATGAAAATATACTCCTTTCAGTATTTTGGTGATAATAATTTGTCTTATTAATAAACGACAACACATTTAGTTACACAAAGTTAAACTTCAAAATATATATGAAACTAAGATGGTAGTTTATCAAAGTATAATAAGGTTCCTTGTAGCATTAGACAATTTTAGTTTGCTAGTCAAAGATTGTATCGGTTTATGAGCAAGTAGATTAAATGTTTGAAGTTTTATTGAATAGCCTGTCAAATTTGTTAGCATTTGAATATTTTGTTAAGGATAATTTAAAATCAAAACAAATATTTTATTATTTAACAAACGTTATGTTATTCTCGTTATTATATAAGATATGAGATTATTCTGCACAATAATGTACCTTTATTGCCTATACATTACGCCGGGTTACAAAAACGAAAAACGAACCAATAATATTAAAATTAGTAAAAATAGTTAATAAAAGACGAATTATATATATTTATATTATATCAGAAGAATTTATACAGAATTAAAACTACAGTGTAAATTCAAGTAAGTATAGTTGTTTTGTTATTTTTTTTATAATATTTTAAGTTATTAAAGTTATTTCGTATTTATTAAATATTATTATAATCCTAACACCGTAAACTAAGTTGTAACGATAGTGCCATGCTACTATGTAATAACATTTATATTATTGTGAGGTATTAAGGTATAACATTTACAATAGATAATAACGTAATCTTAATATGTAATTACATCAAATTCTGAGCTTCTCTATAATAATACGGTTTTAATTACATTGGTACCCAATATATTTTGTTTTATCTATTACTCCATATTTTATTAAAATTACTAATAGATTTCCACATTTATTTTAAAGTACATAAAACGATTTTGTTTTTGTAGACATTTTTATTTATTTTATTTTTATTGAATATTATTCTTTGCCGTTCTTTAAATCTTTGTGATTTTTTTGTGTCTTACGTAGGATGAGTGTAGCTTTTGGTTATTTACTGGGCGCTTGTTAACTTTTATAGAGAATTCCTGTTTTTGGCGTAATGAGCAAGGAAACCCATTAGTCATCCATTTTTTTTAGAGTTTACAATTTTAGTTGTTGTTGACATACTATTTATATAGCTTTGTGTACTTTATCAATAAGGTTACCGACACGGTAAATTATAAATATGTTTGAAATGTCAATTTAGTGCTTATATGTTGATATATTAAATATTATAAAAATATTGTGTAATTTTATTATTCTAGAGTTATCTCAATGGCTTGGTTTCTTAGGCTGTTCATCGTGGGATTATTAATATAACTTCAGACGAATTACTGCAAGAAAAATTATAAAAAAAAATAAAAAAAATAGATTTAATAATTTAATAAAATTATTGTTAATATTACGTTTATAAATACAGTTTGTTATAATTAAATAATGTTTGTTAAAAATTCAGCCACACCCTCAAAATAAATTGACCGCTACTATTACCGTGACATTTATTTCATTTATTTACATATCTCATTTTATTCACTTCAATCTAAATTTGTATTACTTATAATATCATTTAACTTGCATTACAATTATAAATATAAATCATATAGATTGTTCATTGAATCAATTTTATTCTAAATGTCTATAGCTACCATTATAGAAAAATAATCTATAAAATTAGTTGATAATACTCCTGCTTTGGTTTTACCAGTTACATAAGTATTATATTTAATAATTAATATTTAATAAAAATATGGTCTAAGCAAGTATGTGTATAACGTAATGGAGTTCTAGTACATTAATATAGCTGAACAGGATAATTTATACTGTTGTATATGAGTATAATTCTAAAATATAAGCAATTTCATAAATCATGAATTATTCAGCATTTATTAAAGTACATTTTATGAAATGGACATATTTTGGACCAATTCATGAATTAAGCATTATGTGTACATTTGATGCAATGGAAAATTCTACATTTCGAATGCAATACAGTGATTACACGGTCCTATACGAGAAAAATGTAATTTACGTTTATTGAATACATTTTCCAACAGTATAATATACCTACCTTCTCAACGAAATGTTGATAATGAAATTAATTCAATACCTAAGATAATATTTTATAAACGTATTATTAAAATTTTATAATTTAACTGTACATTTATCAAATAAACTATGTATTTATTCATGAATAATAATATAATAATCATTTTATGGTATACAATATACAATATTATAAACTAATTATATTTATTATTGTTATATTAAATTAATTAATTATTGATATACAATGAGTAAACTACTTACCGGCTTCTAGCCGCGAGTATTGCTTTAACTGCACACACCGGTTCCCGTGTTTCACCGACTAAAAACGTAACGTCGCACACTTCTGGGATTGCCGCGAGAAACTTCAAATCATCTGCTAATCCACCTTTATATTCGAACAGTGTTTCATCCATTGTTGTAGATGTTGTAGTGACGGGATATTGTTGCTCCATCATTAAACCTGTTATATTACTTATTCATAAATAGGTTTGCACAGTTTGTACGGTTTGATAGTATATAGATTATTTAGATACCGCGCTGTAGTAATTATATTCATAACTTTGTAATTTAATGATCATTGATCTCCAGTATCTCGATAAAAAATATATAAAACATTACTACATACTGCATTTCAAGTTCTGCAAAGTCGACTAATTTAACTAATAGGTAATAGATGATGGTCTATTGTTGTTTTAATTGTATATAATGGTGTAGATTACCGTGTTTTTTCATTTTCCATTATAGATAACACAGAAAAACATGACAACATTTCATATCAATAATTTTGTTAGGTATTAGGTAATATTTAAAAATTAATATTCAAAATCGGCCAGGTTATAAAGATCGAAGAATTGAATTATGTATACCACGAGAAGGCATTTTATAAATTGAATAGACTTTCAAAAAGTAAAATTTATATTCCATTCATTCTTAACAAAATCTATTTTGTTATAAAAATTAATTTAGTATAGCTAATTAATATTACGAATAATTAAGTTGGTAGTTTTAATTAAGTAAGTAGGTAATTAACATTTTGCGATTTATCCCTGTGAGTTGTCACTCTTCTCAAATCATCTTAGCTTTAAATTCTTAACATTTATTAGAAATTAATAATTCGTCTGAAATTGTATTTTTATATGTTGAATAATACTCAGACAACTATTTTGTTTCTTAATATGAAATAAAAAATAAAAATTGTCATTCAAAAAAAAAAAAAAACTTAATAAATAATGATGATAAGAATAGTATAAAATATTAAATTTTTAAGCTTTTTGTTTTGTAATGATTGAAAACATTATGTATGACAATATTTAAAAAAATACTAATACTTATTGAAATAACTCATGCTAACTAGTAAATTAGTCTTGTTTTTAAGAAAATGTATAAAGTATTTTTTTTTAGAAAATTAATTTTTTAAATTATTATTGTTGTAAGAATTTTAAATTTTAATACAAGTAAAACACTACATTAATTAAATATTCACTAATTCTAACTACGTATCTAAATCATCTTTAATATTAAATTTTTTTTTATAAAAATGTTAATAATGCAAAAATATTTTAAATTTCATAATAAATCAATATTTTTGTGATATTTAATTTTTAAGTAATAATTATTAATTATTTATTATAGTATTATACATTATTATTTTTTTGTAATATACTACAAATAGTTGATAACATTTTTAGATATATCATAAATATATTTAACCTATCATAGTAGCTTAAACAGCATCGTATCCTAGACGTATTAATATTGTTTATAGCTTCATAGGAAATAGTTTATGTGGATGTTTTTTTTAGCTTCGAATAATATATTTACACATATAATGTTTTTAGTCACATGTTATTTTTCTACCTTTTGTTGTATACATCGGCATAAATATCACAAACACAGGTATTTAGAAATTATTGAATCACATTGTATGATGTGGAATCCCTCGGTGTCAAAGTTGAGAAACAAAATAAGAGTATGCACATAATACTAATAAATTTAGTGTTCTGTTATATTTTATTCGTAATATAATTAATAACTCAATAGGTAGTTAATTATATTTAAAACTATTATGATATACGTACAAATATCAAGATATTTCTCTACAAAAATTTAATAATATATACTTTAATTAAATAATTAATTGATTAAAATTAAATTTAATTAAATAACATTATTTGATTCTTCAAAAGAAAAAAAAAGGCTGAAGATAAAAATTATTACAAAAGATAATTATTTTTCGGGCTAAATATTTACCCCGTACGTATAATGTGTATTTATAATATTAATCCGGGTTAAATAGCAATATTGGTATATAATATTTAAATAATGTTTTAAGTTACATAATATATAAAGTAATATGCTTTTAATGATATTTATGTATAAACTATATGAATAATACATTTTAATACCAATCGAAATATATTCTATTATATAGTATTACGATATAATATATTATTATGTTATCCTATTATATTTAGTTATTTATTAGTAATTATTATTAGTTTGACAAAAAGATTTAGGGGATTTAAATTTTTGAAATCCTCCTTTTACCTTTGTTATGACTATTAGTTGACTATAAACATGAGATATTTCATCGTATTATACTGATATTTTTTATACTTTATAGAATACAATATATGAGTAACGAATAAAAATATTTTATATAATATGGTATACGAAATGTAGTCCCTCAAATAAAAATGTCTAATTAAAAGCAACAGTAATTTTTTTTTTTTTTTTGGAAATTAGGTTAGAAAAATTAGAAAAATAAACTATCCCGAAGAAAGGATTATTATTATGTCGTGTCACAAAAAATGTTTGTAAAATAAATAAATTATTGTGCCTACTGCTCAACTGTGTTTTATATCGTACATAATTTAAAATGTCGATGAATATTATATCGTTATAATATAATATTTTACTTTTTATATATGTATACAATATAGTTTTACATTGACAGACAGAATAATAAATTAACCAAAAAGTAGGCATGAACAAGTTTAGGTAATATGATTAAAAAAAAAAAAAAAAAAGGAAACGTATAAAAATAACGTTTTGTATTTATTTGAATATACATATACCATACTACCCATTGAATAGATTCGTCGTCGTATTAAACATTTAAGCGGATTTAATTCAAACAAACAACGGTATTGTATTTTGAATATTCATCAAGACGAACAATAATACGTGCGACGAAAATCGTTTATAATTTATAATAAACGATTTGAAGTGATTCGTTGTCGGCGAAGCGAAGCAAAATTACGACACACGCGCATTAATTTTGAAAACCTATGGCAGTGTCGTTAAATACAACGTTTGTCGGCGAATTAAAGACTAACAATAAATAATAATGTTTTAAACGGCGAGACGGTGTGTGCTACGCATCCCTCAAAGTACCTATACAATAATAATAATATTATTATTATTATTATTGTAATTCGTACCTAAACAATAATATACAAACGGCGGTTAGGAGATTAATATTCAGACTCACTATATAGTATAGGATATCGTCGTCCCGACGGAATAGTGAAACGTCGCGTCCGCCGCGGCCGATGTGTGTACACTGATCGCGCGTGAAAATGTTTACCGTTAAAGTTTACTCTCTCTATGTACACATGTATAATAATTACGTGCAGCCGAGCGCGGCGGTGGCTGCGGCGCGAGCGCGGCGGTGGCTGCGGCGCGAGCGTTTACGACGTGGCGCGCGTCGGACCGATTAAAAGACGTCGTGCCCGCGCCTTTGCATACGGCGGTATGCTATTAATAACAGAGCACGAATAATAATAATAATAATAATAATAATAATAATAAATAACAATAATAATAGTAATAATAACCGGACGCGCACGCGCGATACCGCGTACGACTGCGGTCACGGAGAGAGAGAGTGGCGTCGACGCGACGACGGTGACGTCGGCAGTAATTCTGGGAGGACGGCGTGCACAGGGACCGCGCGAAAGAGAAAGCGGCGGCGTGTAGTCGCAAGTGGTATTGCGGCGCGGCGGTGCGCGTCGTCCGCGGTCGCGGTGGTGGTGGGGGGACGGGGTGCTGGCGAACGGCGCAAACGTCGGAAACGACGGGACGGGGAAGCCGCGAACGGCGGAGACGGGAGGCGAGCGCTTGTTATAACCGTCAATACGGGGTGATCCATTTAACGTAAGGCACTCGTCGTAATTACAGAAAACAATAACGTTTTATTTTTCATACATATTATACACGCTCACGGGGTAAATAATGATATGTTCGTGATGAATTTAATCTCGTGATATTTTTTTGTAGCGTTTATGCATTGTTCACAGTGAACACCCCTCCTATTCATTGGTAAACAACTAAATGGCGTCAAATCATATATAGATGATAACTACGGTATAATTTGACGCTAGTTAGATGTTCGCTGTAAACGCTAAAGGAAATATCGCGAAATTAAATACATCACGAACATGCCTCTTTCTTTACCCCGTTTATTTTACTAAACGTACTCTGTGTCGATACAACACAGCGCTGTCGGTAGAAATTACATTTTTACTATTTTCTATCACGAAACAGAATATTACTAAGAGTGTCTCGATCCATGCATACAAATCGAACTTTGGAATGTTCGCGTATTATAGTCATTAGTCATAAATATTTGAAGTTTAGATGAGCGTGTGTAACGACATTTTTTGCGGTACCTCTGTAGTACCTCTGTGCTCCTGTAATCCACTACGTTCATACATGTATAAGCATAATTTTAGTTAAAGGTATAATAACATCATAAATTACTCGTTTGAAATTAATTCGATATATTTTATATATTGAGATACTCCAAAAAACGTTCTGCTTTGAAATAAAAAATTAAAAAAGTATGTTGTCGTTAAAAAAAAATAAAAAAATACTGTGCATAAAAATTAGTTGGTAAAAAATATAGTTTATTTTGGATCATTTTTTTTTTTTTAATTAAAATATTTTCAAAAAAGTTTGTAGATTTTGTGATGATGAGAGTTATATGCTAAATCGATCATCCGGTATAAATATAAATGTATGACGTATGTGTATGTATGTGATAGTCGTAATTGGAGGAAAACGAGCTTGTACCACAGCAATCTGCAAGCTGCAAGCTGCAAGCTCGTGGTTTGACTGTCGGCTGGCAGCCCGCGCAGGTTCTCCAAGACCAATCGATACATTATATATATATATATATATATATTATGCGTACGTGCGTATGGTTATAGTTTAAGTGAATAAAAGTGTGCATATTATATTTATTAGTACCTATTCACTATACACAAAAACCGTTATAATAAATACTCCTGGCCGTATGGGGAGTCGCAATTAACTGTTTTCTTTAAACTGTCATCGTCATGTTTTTTTAATACTTAATAGTAATAGTATATTATCACATTTTTTTTTACATTATTTAATTATATGACACGTACCTTTATCGCTATATTACTGCATTATTACAAATTAAAAACTTATTTTATCCGAACCGTGTGTGTTTGTGATTCGATATTATCACTTAACCCAAATTCATACTCTTGCGTCCGCGTATCGTACGATTAAGTACTTACACTGGTTGGTATATTGTCGGGCGTCTTTTGAAAACCAATATTTGTTTTGTGCGAAACGTGAGAAAACGTAATCAGAGCACTAACCACGCGTGTCGAACGTGTATATATGTATATATATTATAATATATCTCAGGTACATGTGCGAGAGCTCAACCACTCTAACACACTACACCAGACTACCTATATTTAATATAGTGACGTGGCGAATTTCGTTTTCAGACACGTGCTTCAACCAAAATAGGTGGGTGAAACCGGGGTGGCCGAATGAGTAAGATCAGCGACTAGCGAGTTTGAGATAATAAACTAATAATTAATAAAAACTTATCACATTTTATTTAGGTACCGTGCAGTTCTTATATGATATTCTATGAAATTTTAGGTTTAGTGTGAGTACTCAGTGCCACTTTAGAGGCAGCCAAGATAATACTTTTGTAAAATTGGCCACTTGGCATTAGTGGTCCCCTCCTTCACGTAGATAATAATATTATGTTCTCATGTACAAATAAGATTATGTTATTATATTATTATTATTTTATTTTTAAACGTCAATAGGTAACTTTATATTTACATCTTAAGTTTAAGATTACAAGCAAGTTGCAATAGACACATATACTGCATAGTGACACTGAATAAAAGACAGGCGACGGTTCGGTTTAAATTAAATAGTATAGTATACTAGCATTGTTCAGCAAATTTATAACCAACATATTAATTACATACTAAAATCAAAATTAAAAACAATTAAATGACAAAGCATTCTATGTAAGTGGTGGTTATGTCCTTATGATGTATTGAGGGTTGGTACTTGGAAAAAGCTATGTTGTTGTATGTGCTCTACCGCAGATTGTGGTCTATCATTTGATGTATTTCTAAGGGACACCACACAAGTATGTTAATATTTATTTATTTTATTTTTATTTTGTATAATATTTTATATAGTTAAGTCTTAAGTACAATATTTTTTTTTTCAAATAATTTTTATATTTATAATTTTATTATTAATGATAAATGAAACAAAAATAATGAATAATGAAAAACGAGACGACGACGGATGACGTTAATAATATAATTTTTGTTGGGCATCAAAAGCATTTTTACATCATTCACTTATTACGAGTATACCTATTATATTATCTTTAAAATCTCAATACAGTTGTAAAGTGGTAAAACATGATATAGCGCAATCAAACGGTAGAGCGTATTCTATAGTTCAAATGTTGCCGATAGAGCGCATATGACAAGATAGCCTTTAGAAGAGGGATTTATTTCAGGAGAAGAAGAAAGGAATCACTAAAAAGTGGATTATATATAAATAAAAAAAAGAATACTAGTATAGAGAGGTTTTATATTATAGTCTCAATATATAGTGTATTTATATAAATATAATATTTATTATAAGAATTAGGTATATTTTGGAAAAAATGAATAATATTTATTCAAATCTATAAATTATGTATATTATAAAAAAATTTTGAAATTTTAATTTGTTAAAAATATGGTTTTAATTTTATAAATTAAAAATATTTTAAAAATAATAGCATAATATACACATTAATTAAAATTGTCAAAATTAATATTGTTTTTAATAAAATCATAAAGAATATTTTATTATTAATTGGATTTTAATGTTTTATAAAGGCTATTTAATACATTTATTTTCATAGTTATACTAAAATAAAGCTATATCATTATAATTTATAGATAACGTTTTTATAGTATTAGATTCGATGAACTATTTTTTATGTATAAACACGAAACTGCAGATCATCAAAATTGAATTTATAACATTCTACAATCCCTTGATCTTGATATTCAAAACTACCGTAGTCAAGAGTGTAGTGGCGTATCTCTCATAGCGGTAATATATGGTGTATAAAAAATAATTTCACCAACAGAATATCTAATGTACCATATACAGATATTTGTGTGCATAATTTAAATTTAGTGTTGTGTGACGCTGTAAAGAGTACCAACAAAGCTGCCATTTTTTTTTTTTTTGAAAATGTCAAAGCAATTTATAACTTTTAAATCCAATGCAATTATATAACCTAGATGGCCACTTAAGCTCTTTAAAAACACGTATTCTATGCACAGTACTATACTACTATGCAGACAAAATTCATACAAAATTTTTAAAAAATATTTTGTCTAACTCATTGGAAAGCACAGCTTGAATCAAAACAACGGTGAAAAAATATTACGTATATAAACCGTAACATTATTTTAGAAAAATAAAATTATACTTCTACGTATATTTGTTTTTAAATGACTTTATTGTTTATATAGATTACATGCAGGAGCTAAAAAGTGGATACTGCATACATAATATGTTACATACAAAGCCACAGTGGTTTTTCTCTACCCCACGCCACCCAAATCGTATACCTGAAAATAAATTAACCTGACTATTTTAGTTATTTTGATGTAATTGAAACTTTTCACTATTATACGTGTATTATTATAAACCTCTAAATACGTTTCGATCACTAAAGTTCTGTCCATTATTTAGAAGTGTATTAGCAATGAAAGGTTTTAATGTATGATATAGTATAACCACACAATACGCAATGAAATGTTCTAAATATGTTAACTAGTATTAAGCCATTAAACCACGAAATAAATGCTAGCACACATATTTCGTTGCAATGATTTACAATGAATTCAAATTTAATTTAACAACTACTGTCTCCAATAGTATATTTAATGGTCTTAATGTCGAAGTACACTCGAAATCCACATACACCAAAGACGCATATAATGATTTTCCTTTTTTTTTTCCATTAATATTATTATTTATTGATGTATATGCCATATTTATTTTTAATAACCGTTGTTGGGTTAATTTTATTGTACACACTGCAATGTGATAATAATATGTCATTATTTTCTGTATCTCTCTCGATATATTGAGATACGGATTTGTGATCCATAATAATCAGTTTATAATGATAATCAAATTACTTATAGTGTTATTCAACAGAAAATGTGATTTTAGCATTATTGTTTTTATTATTATTATTCCCATCGTTTGGTGGCTGTTGAGAATGAGTGTTTACGCAAGTTTCTTTGGGGAAAGTACACGTGAACGTCATAAAACTTCATGTTATCATCATTTTAAGAATAACAATATGAAAACTCTCGTTTCGGTGGCCCCCGCATTTTTATTGGCGAGACATATAATATCCTTATAAGATCTTTTAACGAAAATGTTGTTTTTATTCAAGAAACTTAAAACATTCCACCATTACTTATATAACATAATTTAATATATTATACATTGGAATATAAAAAATATTTAGATTCATTTTTGGCTATTAAGGTACTTTAAATTTTTGAATATTTTTTGTGCTGATAGAACATATTTATGCTAAGTAGAAAAACTTGAAAATGTATAACAAGATTCTTAATTGTATGTTGTACTTGTACTTATACTTGTTTAAATCTATTAAAAATTATAAGTAATTTAAGTTCTTGTATTGATAAAATTCGTAAAAATGTTGAAAATTTGTGAGGCTCAGAAATTATGCACAAAAAGTTATAAGCGCGATGGTCTGTCAGTCCATATTACTATTAAATATTAGTACATTTTCATTATTATATGTTTTTGATGTTTATATTAAAGTAAATTATTTAAGATTCAATTTTATGATAAATAATATTAAGTTAATTAAATTTTTACAGAAAACATTTATCAAATTATTAATATTATTATTATTATTTTTTTTTTATTAAATAAACTATCTCTGATATCTACGATCATTGGACGTGGCATTACATTTTGCTACACGCACATATATATATGATTTAATTATTTTAATAATATATATGCTAGGGGTGGCCAAACGGTCAATCGCGGACAATTTCAAAGTCGATCATGCAATGTGATACTTCAATAAAATAATATGTTAATTAGACTTAAGTAATTAGATTTTTGAAATTATTATTTGTTATTATATTATTTTTAATAACTATTAATTAGTTTATAATACTTGTTGTATGTTTCTTAATAATTATAGTTATACAATAATAAAAACATTTTCTATGGAAGTCGATCCTTGAAGGTGGAGTATATTTTTAGTAGATCGAGACCAAAAATATTGGCTACCCCTGCATTATACCATTAACTAATAAGTCAAAACCATCTTACTATGAAATAATGTGAATACTGAATAGTATCATGGTATAATAACGTCATTATTCATTGTTTAAACTTAAGATATGTAATTATTTTTAAATTTTGATTCTAAATATCTATAAAAAATAATTGCATTTATATATTTTTAAGTTTTTTGGTTCCAGTATAAGCTATTTAGATATAAAGAACCTTGTTTTTCATATTTTAGATAAAAAAATTAGACTTTTTATGGATTTCTCATTAAAAAATAGTTTAAAGATTTCGTCAAAAATCTAACTTTACATGCAAATAAAAATAATCTTGCCGTGATTTTAAAATTTTTTCATCGATATAATATCATTTTATGTGGGATCTTAAAGTTTTTTACCAATTTTAATTTGTGTTAGGTGTATAAAATGTTCTTTGTTGTTCGAGTCCGTTGACTTTTATTTACTGTATTATGCTTATTAAACACACATATCGTTATCATACGGCATACACGTATATAGTACATGTTATAAATCAATCTTTTTTTTATTGTCCCTTGCGTGTTATATGTTCCTTATTCTATGTTTACTCGTCTGCAGTTGGCCACGTGTTCGGTCACACGAGTGTCGATTCAACATAGTACCAAAGGCGATCTCTATCTCCAACTTCTATTATCACCTTATCCATCACCGGCAGCGGTAAGCGCGGTAATTACGGCCCTCTCAAACGGTGTACATATTTAATTAACTAAAGAAAAAGAAGAACATCTGTTTCTCATTCGTATTCACCTCGATCTTTCACCACTTTTTCGTGTACACTACCAGCAGCCACGCCAAATGCTCGTCTCTCCTTGCATATAGGTACATAACGTAGTTATAATAACGATAAACCGTGTGAATTTTTCAGATAACGATTACGACTTGTAATCCATCGCAGTGCCAGGTCGACGACATATGGTCGTTAATAATTGACGGCCTCTGTCGTAGATATGAAACGAAACCTATCTATGTTATTCGTTTGCGAATGGGTAAACACCGTGGTTTGTGCAAACAATTCTAATGCCGTTGTAACTGTAAACTGACGTAGGTAATTCGAGTGTAAGCGACACAATCGAATAATATACCTAATATTATTTTAATTTTAAACAAGTTTAAACATTCTATTTAATGCTATACGATAACTATATAACATTACCCCCTCACTTATACGCCACTGACCGACGTAGGTATTATATAGTAAGTAGTTGTACCTATGATATAAGTAGGCATATAATAATGACATAATAAAATGTACTGTTTCAATCATATAGGTAGAAAAATTAAAACGGCAGTGGTAATTTACTAATATCGTTCATTATACGTGCGCCTGATAAATTTAATATAGGTACGATCCACGAGAATAATATAAATTACAATATTTTACACCGATATTGCTGTTTGAAATCATTTGTATGATAATTATTAGGAACATCTGCATATAGATATTGCGGACGATATTTAATAGTGTAACAGTTTATAGTATTATCTGATTGTATTGTATTATAATATGCTGTACGTATATTGTAGTACATAATATATTATTGTAAATTTACTCGGATACAGGCCACAAGTATTTAGACTAAATGGTATAAATCGTTTCATTCAATGATTGTATTTCATTATACATTACAGTAGGATTGTTTTTGCCTCAGTTTCACTCCAATAATAATAATAATATATTCGTGTAGAAATATATTAGTAAAACTTTTAGTAGGAGCTGGTTTGACGCTTTACCGCATACAGTGTATATTATAATATTAGGAATTTACCACAGTTAAAATGTATATTATGTACAGTAATATACCCACAATATACATGCGACACGTAGAAACGTGTTGATATTATAATCAAAATATGTTCTGCCACACGTATACTAATATACGGATAATAATAATATATACTTTATTATAGTAATTAGTTAGTCAAGAGTCTCGTAACGTACGTAGTCCCGTATCAACCAAGAAATTTCGGGGGGGAGGGGACATACTCAAATGGATTGTGTAACCATGAACTCTTATTAGACCAACTGTATAATAGATATTTACATACAAGCACTATAAATGCTGCAGAAACGGTATACGAGTACCTAACTATTGTATTCTGCATTAACGCACTTAATATAAGCCAAAACACAAGTACACGACACGTGTAATGCTAGTGAAAAACGTTCTAGGAATACGGAAAGCTGTTATAGAAGTCAGGAATTCTGCTCATCTTGATTAATATAATAACGATATTAATTAAAGAAAAGTTTTTACTGCCTAGTATATTATTGTTTGATAAGCTACAGTGATATTATTTATTGGCACGATTTTTACCGAAAATAACCAATATTTGACTCATTTACATGTTTAAGTATAATATAATGTATTTGATATGAGGTTCAACCTTCTCTCACTCAAAATACACGTACACACCTACACAGTAATCTGTCCAGAAACGATGCTGTAGTAAACGATAATAACGGTAATTAAGCCGATGGCGTTTACTTGGGGTTATCCGGGGCATAGGGTATAAACGATATAATAATTGTAGTGTGCACCACCCCTCGGTCGTTTTTGCAGAATCCAGACGTTTCGTTTCGAAATCACGTATTTCTAAATTATAATTGGTATCGAAACACAACTCAACGATACTTGATTGAATGTATATATGAATTTCGAGTGAAAAAATCATCGATGCGTTTTATCGTCATCCCTGTAAAGGCTTCGTCTCTCGGTGCTTTAAACGAATTTATTATATATTTATAACAACAATAAAAATATACCTGGAAATATAAAATATGAAATAATATTTGAAATTTTGATTTGAAGACTACAGACTAATGAAAAATGATTGTAAAAGTATAATAAAATATTTAAATTGAGTTAAAATTTTCAAAAAAGATAATTTTATATTTTATCATTTGTTAATGTTGTACAGTTTAAATCTCACAATATTGACGCCATTGTTGCAAACACAATTAATAATAATAGCGTTTATAATATAGACGACAGCTAACTTATATAGTTTTCAAAGTTTGATAATATATAAGTATATAATATTGAATATTATTATATAATTGTCATTTATCATTATAGATTTTAAACTTGCCACTCGGCACCTGAATGATCGATGCAGTAAATGAGAAGTGTCAAAAACATATACTGGGTGATTTTTTTTTACCAAACAAAACTCATTATTTCAAAATCTATTAATGTTTTTGAAAAGCTTTTTAATTTCCAATCTAAATAAAGCATTCAAAAAAATAATATATTTTTTAAATCTTTATAATTTTGTATTTTTTAAAGTTTTTAATTTTTTAGTGATAATAATTTCATTGATAACATATTTTTTTCATATTCCAAAGTAGAATGTTTTTTTTTTTATATATAATAATTAAAATTCCAACGAGTAGTTTATAGTTTAATTCGACTGAAAATTTAACAAAACACTCAATATGTTTAAAAAAAAACACTTACGGTTATAATAATATTTATTTTGCACAACTTTAAGTCATGACAAAATAAAAATATTTAATAAAATAATGTGTTTTGTTTTTATTTTTCATCATCATAATTTCTAAAAGTTTTAGTCCTTTAAATGATATTAAATATAATTTTTAATTTCATATCCAACAGCAAAACGTTTAGAATATTTCGATCTTTAAAAAATCAAATTTTGGACAAGTTGTTTATTAGTTATAACTAGGGCTTGGTACTTAAAGCATTTGCTTATTTTTATGGATTGACTTAAATACACATTTTAGGTGCTACATATGGGGTGCTATGAAAGTATATGTCATGTTACAACAGGTTCAATATTCTGAAATTTTAAAGTGCTTTTTTTTTGTTTGTTTTTTTCAAGGATTTTTTAAAAACTTGCTTATTTTTCAGTTTTTCTGATTATTTTTACCTTTTTGACCAGTTTTTCTACTTTTTATAGTTTATTTCAGAAAAACCTTCGGAAAATCTATGAACAATAAGGCAAAACTTCTCGAAAGTGAATTTTGATTTTTTTATAATATAAAGATTTATTGTTTTTTTCTGGTTTTTTAGTCTTTTATTAAGTTCTATATTTACTTTTCCTAATCATTTTGTTTCAAAATTGTTTGTAATATTTAATATTTTAACTATATTATTTTCAGCACAGTTAAAAACTATGTCTAATACCTACTTTATCATACTTTATTTAACAATTTTCGCTCAAATTTAAGTTTTTTAAATGCTTATTTGAGTGTTTATAATGATGTTTTTAAGTGTTTTTTCTAAGCGCTTATTTTAATGATTTTAAGTCCCGAGCCATGGTTATAACTTATAACTTATAAGTATTTAATGTTTAATTGATAGGAGAAGTGGACCAATACATTTCGGAGTCCTCTTTACTATACACAACTCAATTTATCTAAAGTTTAATTAATTATGGTTTATAAGTTATTTGTCCGACATTTTTTAATTTTTATAAATTTAAGTTCTTTTAAAAATAATATATAAGTTAAAAACGATATGTTGTTCTTTAACGACTTACAATATTATGAAGAAATAAGATTTAAAAAATGTTCATAGCTTTTAAAATACTTAGAGCACTATGTACGAGCCATCAACATCTATATAATTCGAGATCAAATAAACCGCATAATTGACACATCCCATGTTGTTTCCGTTCGGGCCTCGCAATATTACGTATACATGATTCATATATAGTAAATTTAACTATAACAATAATATATTTTATTATAGGTACTAATAATAATAGTGTCTCTTCGATGTTGGTCCGTGTCAAAACGGAAAACAATAAATTCTATATAAAATATTAAAATAGACATAGGTATTATATATTTATTAATCCAAAACTATATCGATAATACAGGTGATTGAGAAAAAAAACGGTAGTTTATCATTTTAAACTAAATTTATTTTGCATTACTGTTAATTAAAAATAATTAAATAATATATTTAAAAAAAACATCAAAAGACTAAAAATAAAAGAAATATCTAAATATCTTAATTATTTATAAATTATTAAATATTATTTAGTTTTTATACTTGTATACTTATTTACTATTAACATGTATTTTGTGTTCAACAACTACACAATACTACGAATAGTTGAAATTTTAAATATTATATTATACTGTTAGGTATTTGCTATTTAGGTATATTCTTTTTCAAACATATTGAGAAATATGCATATAAGTTCCTATGAAAAGATCTTATGAAGTATGGTTGATTTTAAATATCTACTTCCTTTACCATCGATTGTCGTAGGTCTTTTCAATTTACATAAGCATTCGCCGAGTTTGATTAAATTTAAAAAACAACATCATCTCGTTATAAAACCCACGCAGCTATACACTCTCTTATAATACTTTATAATTCGATTTTTATCAAACAAGTTTTAACTAAAATTTAAAATATGATAAATTCATTTTTTTATGGATAAACTAATTTTATTAAAGAGTAAAGACCTTTTTTAAAATGTAAATAAATATCGTATTTTTCTAATTAGTTTAAAATTGGAAGAATAATAAACAAAATTAGTATTAAATTTTTTTTTATTTTATGGTGTAGGTAGTCGCATATTTCATAATTTAAAATTGTCGTAAACATTTTAAAACAAGAGTTACAATAATATTTATGAATTAATTTATTTTTAAACTACAATGCTATGTTAAAATCAACGTATTATTTAAATAAAATACTAAACAAAGGTTAAATACAGTTTGAAGAGAAATAAAAACATTCCTAAAACTTGTTTTATTGAATTTAGGCCTTTTTTATCCTAAATCACGTATGCCAAATTTAGAATTAAATAATATAATATTATGTAAAGAAATATGACTTAAAATGTATTGTGACATTAATATCACAACTCACAAGTATTTAACATAGAATATATTTATAAAATATCAACAATTAGTTATTTTGTATATTTTGTAACATTATCATATTCAAACAAAAGCTCTGCACATGTTGTAAGTACGTTACGCTTGTTGAATTTTCGTTTGAAAGTTTTAATGAAATATAAACCGTGCTCTGAATTTTTAGCAACTTAATACCAGACGTCATATTTTGTATTAATTTCTCAGTCCAAAATAAAATAAGCCTAATACCATCTACCTATATAAATTTATTATAATTTTAAAAATGTATTAAATAATCGCTTGGCTTTGATACTAACGCTAAAATTCCTGGATTTAAGAATTATAAGTAAATTAAAAGTACATTATAAGTACATTTTAAATATGTGAGCAGTCTTAATATATTAATGCAAAAATAATTGAATAAAATTAATTCCTCTTAAATTCTAGTTTACGATAAACTTTTAAAAATAAAAATAACTTTAGGTAAGACAAATCGTAATAAATCACAGTCAACTTTAAATAAAAATTATAAAATAAATTGTAATTAAAGCATTAAATTTCTAATCGTACGGCCTTACCTATTATATTATAGCTTATAAAAAAAAAAACAGATCTAAATACCGTTAAAAAAAAGGAAATAAATACAAGAGAGATTATTTTTCATTTTATATAATATTACTATTATAATCTTATTTTAATATGATTGAAGCCTCAACATTTTTTGAGATAATCGCTTTTATAACGGCTTTAAAAGGATGAGCGACGTTGAGTTTAACGTTCTATGTTATTTGTAACTGTCTCGCAAATACATTTCACACATAAAAACACATAAAATTAGTTTTTTTTTTGAAAAAACCGTCTACAGGTTGCTATGCCCCATATGAGAAATATAAATTTGGCTTTTTCAACATTTGTATGCGCGTATGTTGTTATAGCAACACACCAAATTGTGCGTGTGAAGTTTCGACTCTGAAAAGCTACTGCTTCACCTAGATTCCTTCGGTTCAGACAATACATTTTTTTTTCAAAATTTCATCACGAATTTCATAACAATTGTTAATGTTGATACTGTTTATGTTTATTGTGGCTATTTTGTATTTTTTTAGTTAGTAATTAAACATTGAAATTAACCTTTTATTTAATTTTCAAATATTTTTGTTCAGCAATATTAAAAAATATTTAATTATCTATCGTTATTTATTTTAAAGTTCACTGTAAAATCTAAATTGATTTTGTTAAGAATTGGATTTGTTCGAAAATTTGCGTTTTTTTAAATTTTATATTTATTTTATTGAAAAATATTGGGAAGTTTTAATATTTTTAATAAACAAACTTGGTTCAATTTTCTTTTACTAATCATTATCAAAATCGAAATCAATGTCATTTTCAACTATTTATAGACCTGAAAAAAATCATGCATTGCAAAATGATTAGACGCTTATTACTTCGTTTAGAATCCAGAATTATACCAGGGAATTAAAAACGAGTAAATTGTATGACGTTGAAATCTATAAGGTTAGGTTACAGCCTATGAAAATTATTTATATATTTATAAAATGCAATAATTTTACTTAAATATGCAATATAAAGTTTCCAATAATATATTTTTTTATTTTAAATTAATACATAACAATAATATACGTTAGTACCGAGATTATAGTAAGTATTATGTACTGTCTTGTATATTATTCTAATCTGTTTAAAGTCGAAAAACCCATTTTCTGTTGATCGTTTGCTCAAGAATTGTAATGTTGTACTATAACAATTGAGCAAACGTAAGTAAATGTTAGCTATTGTATAACCCGTGAATTACACAACATACGTTTATAATATTATTATTATTATTATAGTCGCTTGGGAATTTTACGTCCGGAATCTCCGGATGTTTAATATCAAGTATTATAACATAAAGTAAACATTTCGAATATGGAGTTGTATATATACTAAGCTGTAGGTATACTTATGTTTAAAAATCGAAATATTAATCCGACCATTGAATAGTGATCCATAAAAGGAATTAAACATAGATGCGATTTATGGTGTGACAACGTGATAACTTCTAGTGATAATTATCTAGTTTCTAGGTTGCCCCAACCCCAAGAGATCTGCGCACATTATAATAATTATGTTACCCGTCCGATTTCGCGTTAAAATATCTACTTGTGTTGTCTCAACGAATAATAATATAATACCTATTTACCAACGCAAACTCGTTAGTGATTTTCCTTAATCATGATTTTAAAAACATATATTTTATAATTAATTGTTTTTCCGTGCAGCGAAAAAATATCAAATATCACTATAGGGCTTAGGTCTTTCAATTATACATAGCATTCTGCAAATGTTTAACAAACACTCCTCCCCTAATACATTTCTTATGGTGCAACACAAATTTATCTAGAATCAGTATAATCAAAACCTCCACCGATCCTCGTTGTGGTACAAATCGTATGATATAGTTATTCACATACAGTTAAACGTTATTTTTTTGGCATTTATATTTTGTCACAAGGCTATAAATTAGGTCAGGACTTTAGGAATAACAAGACGATGGAACTGTGGAACAAAAAAGTTTGAATTGCTCTGCCTTAGAACGTCCCCTATTCGAGAGCTGAACTAAAGCAAGAATAAAATAAACAATACAGTTGTTTGAATCGCAGGTATAAAACAGACGTTATTACCGTGTGCTGATAAAAACGCGATATTTATTCAACTTAACATATTATTTTGTAACGGATATCGGTATATTATATTAAATAAGCATTCTAGTATACATTATTATTTTTTATTCGAGTAAATAGGTAGATGTGCAAAAACATCATAATATTTGGATAGTTGGTTTCAGCCCAGCGAGAATAACGCTGAACGAACGCGCAAACTACCGAAATGTCTAATAGGATAATTAGCTGCGTATACCACGAAAAGTCACGTTACGACTACTGCAGGTCAGACAGCCGTACGAAAAAACAAAGCGGAAAACGCGTCTCTAATCGCATGTAACGCGAACGCGTAACAAGCCTTTGAACAGCTTTTGGCACGATTGCCGCCGACTGCAGCGGGCCGAGTCAATACTCCTCCGTCGTCGCCACCGTGTCCACTGGCACCACATCCACCACCGCCTCCACCGATTTCCACCGTCGACGCAAATACGTAACACGACGGTGTCGCACTCACGGTGGTCACGACGTGTCTGCCCGTCACGTCCATCGCTTCGCCGGACACCAGCCGCACGGTCCCGTTATCGTCTCCGCCACCGATCTGCGATTCTCGCACGGCCACGGCACCTTCGAGCACTGCCAATGTGGTGGTCGTCTGTTCCCGGTCGTCCGCGTCGTTCGTCACGGTCATACCTGTACAAACGGCTGATATAAGGACATCGGCCAAAAAAATTCACCAACCATTCCTCCTTCCTTCGCCACACAAATAAATCCAAAATCACCAAATGGCGAATAGCCCTTTAATCAGAATTTTTTCCCCTCGCACCGTCGTCGACAACTCCCAAAAAACAGGCATTTCAAATGAAACCGTCCTGGGGACCTACTTTAGTCTTTTCATCTGACCGACCCCGCGTGACACTGCATATTTTTGTATAGTTTCCATCACAATTAATCATAATGTACAAACTTGCGTATATATTAATTATATTTTTAATTAAAATGAAAAAAAACTTTCATCCCGATAAAATCAGTGCGATACTCTACAAACACGATCGACATTATTTCGGTGAGAGATTATGGTGGGAAAGGAGGCTTTAACGTAATACATCGGCAAATCAGTGTTCTACTCCCCGATTACGTTTTTAGAATAATAAAATGTGTAATAGTTTATGCACGTGACCATGAAAGTAACGGTTCTAATTAAAATCGCAAAAAAATAACACTGAAAGTCAAAACTTCGAAAATAAAAATGGTGAAATATTTAACAACGATTTAGTGAATATGATAATATTTAAAAATAGATTAGGTTCGCAGAGCTACGTATAAACAGTAAAAGAGTGAGTGTGGAGTAAGAGCCATTGTAAAGTTAACTACGTTAGTTAACCTGTTTTTTATCATGATTGATTAAGCCTATTAAAAAATTAACGGTTTTGAAAAATTGTCAATAAATCATAGCTTTTGTGACATTGGTTAAAATCAATAAATATGTTTGAATTTTTTTTTGTGATACAATTTTTTTAGGAAGAAGTTTTTGAAAAAAAAAATCAAAAACACGAATAATAAATAAGGACCAATTGCAGGTTCAATATGTACCAGGAAAATCGGCGAAAAATAGTAGGTCATCATCCGTGTTGCGTTTTGCGTCTATCATCAAAGGCCGCCATCGGTCTAAGTGTCGGATCAAAGGCATTAGCCAGGGTACAGGTGACCAGGGCGACCAAGGGGCGTGCAATAGGTCCACCTTTGGGTCGACCAAGCGCTGGTGGAATCGACCGTTGAGTGACCCCCAGATGTCCATTTGGATGGACATGTTGTCACGTCTATCGGGCATGTTGGCAGCCACGCACCCTGCGAACTGCTTCAACATATCACCGTGCAACATCCACTTGTTGTTGTTCGTCCAGCTCTGTCGTGATATAAGTGTAAATGAAATGAATACATAATATTATTTATTGTACAGACATTTTTTTTTCGTTTCTCAATTACAAATATTATTATAGATAAAATATAAAAATGGTTTTGAAACTTTGAAAGTATATATTTCCGCTGTCAACTAGTGATTTGTAAGGTACTATACTAAAGTTTTTGATCAACATATTTATGGTAAGACATTTTAAGATGTACACATATAAATGTTACATTTGTCAATTTTAATCCGATGCAGGAAAATGCATTATCTTAAGCATGTTCAACATTCTACTTAGTTAGAGATGAAATTATATAATACGTATGATCCGTAAATTGGTGTTTAGTGAAATTGTTTTGTTAAGATCCTTATGTCAATAAATTAAACTATTTGCGTATTATTTAATAATGTGAGCAGTCATTTTAGTAATTTATTATATGCCTGCTGTGATATTATATATTTATATAATATCACTTATATGCCGTAACTTATACGGTTTTAGATAAAACTTAAATCATTGTGTTTACAATAAAAACCTACAAAATATTTTATTCATACCATCGGCTATTGCGTTTGATTTAAGGAAAGGGTCATACCTCATACGGGTTACGGGTATTCACAGCTATAAATAAAATCGAACGGAATAAAAACAATGACTGATAAACACAACGAAAATAAATTTATATTTATATGGTGCAGATCGTTATCAATTTACTGATCTATACCAATATAGTGTAACATAATAATATTAATTTTCAAGTAACTAGCTCATAATAATAATATTCAACACGCGAAATATGTCTCCGTGTTGATCCATTTTGTGTGAATATTTTTTTTTTTTTTTTTGCTGTCGGTTGGGGGCCCCAAATATTTAACGATTATATGTCATGGAATATGACAAATGCTCAGTTGGACAAGCTATAGCTTGTGTAGCTTACACGTAAATCCGGCACTGCATCTATATGCAGCTCAAAAGAGTCAAAATATCGATGTTATTGAGTACTTAATGTTATACGGTATGGAAAATTGTATTGTATATCTATATTTAGTGACAATTTCAAGCATCTATGCTTATGTGTTTTTTGAATTACAACAAAAAACAAAATAGATTTTGTCACATACTGGTTTTCACATAAATATCCCTGTTTTTCCTGATTATTTTTAAAAAAACCGGGAGTTTTTTTTTTACTTTTAATCACCTAAAGTACAATAGTACAAACTAGATCCAATGTTTTACCAGAAACCATCCTTAACGTTAAAAATTGAAGCATTTGCATTGCCCGAAAAGGCGACGACAGACAGAATGTATATAAATATATCATGGGTATATTATTACTTGTGGATCCAAGAAGAATTGTTCACGACGTACGTGGTCCAATACCTTTATTTCTACCTTTGCCACTTCGACATTGTATACCATCATGTCCCAAGAATATCCATATAATCCATTTCGCCATCCGTTGTAACCCTGTAGTAAAATATGTAATGTTATAATTTTGGTATAATAAACTTAGGAAACGCTGGAAAAATGTTAACGAAACGTAAAAATGTTTTTATTACCTATGTACCATTTAATGAAAATAATCTGTATAATTTTTTTTTTATAATAAAATCACTAATTATAAAAATTTGAAACGCATTGTCTGAAGACATAATAGTTTGCACTTTAAAAAATAATTTAATATTTACGTCAACATGCATGATACATATAGGTATGTGGAAGTTTGTTTTTCACAGAAAATTGTTTCAAACCAAAAACAAAGGAATAATATGTAAAATATGTTGTTGAATAAAACTAACGTTTTTGGTGTTTCGTTTATGTTTGGTATGTCATATGGAAAATATTAACATACCTTCATATTATAAGATTTCGTTCTACGATTGCTTTTATTTTAAAATTATTACAATTACCAGCGTTATTCAAGTTAATGCACAAAATAAATTTCACATTCTCACATGGGTCACATTACTATTATCAAAATAAACAAAATAAAATAAACAAATTTTTGTAGTTTGAAAAATACATTTACTTGATTGATGCAATTAATTTAAATCTTAATCGTTTTTTTTTTGTTTCCGAGATGACTTATTTTTTTAAAGTTAATTTTTGTATTAATAAAAATACAATTTTCGATCAAATTTTAAAGGCTCACAATTCATGATAAAAGTCAAGAGTAAGATTTAAAGTAAAAATGATAGTGAGGGGATCTTAGTCAAAGCAAAGAAGAACCATAATCTAAAGGGTGGGATGATGCGGTAAATCCGTTGGTCACACAGTGCGTACAATATACCTGTGTTAATATATGTGAGTACGGCAAAAATAACTGTAGAGCTGTGTACACACACACTCCTGCGACAATGACATTTTGTTTAGTCGTCGTCGGTGGTTTGTAGTCGACTGATTTTGGTCCAGACTTGTCGTTCCAAACAGATTCCACAGCGGTTCGCAACATCTTAGACATTGTTTTCGGTTCACAAAATACTGGTATCATTGCGGCGCAAACGTATGGAAACATACCTGTATAAGTATAGATGAACATTATTTTATTTTTTTGTTATACAAATAAATGAACTAACCATACAATAAACCATTTTTATTTATTTTAAATTATAATAAAAAGTTTATAAAGTTAAGTAAAATTTATATAGTATTATTATTTTTGTAATAATAACAAAAAGAGCACTTTTTAAAATATCGGGTTAAAACGTGGAAAGATGGAGATGTTTAAGAATGTAAAATGGAACAACAAATGGTGGGTGAAATACGAGGAACACATTGATAAAAATTTAGTTAACTGTATATACGATTAGCTAAAAAATATAAATGTATAAGTGACTCAAAATAGAAAAATGTAATCATAAGGATATTTATTAAATTTAAGTACGTAACTTGAAGTCTTTCAAGTCGAAAAGAAATTGTCGCTACAATATAGAGTTCTATAGACTGGAATCTACAATATCTACTCCAATATTTTCCAGACAAACGCGGCGTGCCAAAACTCTCAAAAGGTGTCGACAACTCATAAATTACTAATTTATACACGTATAAGTAGGTACTAAAACGTATATACGTATTGGTGTGTAATGAATGTGTGTTGTGTAAATGTAAATGTAAACACGGATAGAGCTTACGTTTACAGAGTATAATATATTCTACGATATAGTTATATGCGCGTAACTAAGAAATTACACACATTGTAATAATAATATTTATATCACGGAGTGACTTGTTATCATCTACACGTTCAGATACATAATATATATATATATATAAGAAATACATTTTATATGTCGTCCGCTTATTTAATACTCACCTATGGTAAACATGGTTGCGTTCATGCTATGAAAAGCGAGCAGCACTATAATAGTGAACGGTCGAGTGGACCGGAAACACAGTCCGAATCCCGATAATAAGTCGATGAGAAATCCTCCGACGTGCACTATCCAATGATCTACGAATTCGGCTGAGAAAAAGTACCTGTATTATTGGTGAAATCAAAATCAATTAAATACACCATCATAATTTTACCACGTACTCCACTTATCGAGTCGACCGATATAGTTGAATAATATTATTACTATGTATTAGTTTGTCATTGCATGAATTATGCAAATATAGCTATGCACCTGAATGGAGTGAATGCGTAATGGTGTCCCAACGACATCATCGAGTAGCCCCACAGCCAATCGGGTTCGAATTTCTTTAAGCCAGCCACGAAGTACATGATGAAAAACTGTATTCTAAGCAGCAGATAGTTCCAACGGGGAACAGAAGACGGGGTGTCCGACGGAATTTTTTGCAGCAACCGGTCTATGGACCTTTAGGATAATACGACACGCGTAATTAAATACAATAACATTGATTTAATAATATTATAGTGTACGAGACAAAATATAATACTATTCTGCTTACCAGTTGTGGTGAGCGTCTATCACGGAGAAAATCGCGATCAGCAGACCGAACAGATATGAATGGTTGTTCCACACGCTTTTGTCGGCCAAAAATATGTACCAGTAAGGAATAGCGTACATGGCACAGCTGATGCGATAGTGGAAACCCATTAACATGCCGAGAACGCCTATGAAGTACGAGTAACAGAATTAAGTTTTTAAGACAAGTATTTTATAATATGGAAAAGTGTTTAGGGCCAACATACAGGGCCCACGGCCAGATTTAAAGTCTAAAAAGCCCCCCCAAAAAAAATCTAGTGACTTAAAATTGCAAACTCATCCTATTGACTAATTACAACGAAATATAGAATGGTCAACTATTATGACGAATATAGATGCACAAAATTAGATTCTACAATTAATATAGACAAAAACCGATTAGACGTGTAACAACATAATGGTAACTTAACGTCACCACGAAAATTGATTATGCAGTCGACACCATCATACAATTAAAATTTTTTTTTTTTTTAAATCAACATTTTTATTTTATTACACTAATTTTTTTTCTTTAAATAAATATCTAGAATCTATAAATTACAATTTATCATGTTTTAGAATCAGGGTATACCTTGGAACCATGCCCGGAGTAGGTGCCGTAATTGCTTTCTGTCAAATCTGTTCCTATCATTATTAAATCCATACGCACACACGTCGATGTATACGTACATTTATTATATTATATTATTATGTATTTAGTAAAAACGTTTCTGTTTGTGACTTACCGGAAAACATTGCCGCGTACGCCAGACACATCCATCGGCCGGGCAGTGGTTTGACAAAATCAAACAGTGGAAAATAGCACTTCACGGGTTCCATCCATCGTTTATCGGCCTCGCAAAAACCCCTTTCATCCATCGTGTCGATCATCATCAGTAGACCTACCATTACAGTGTTATAGAACTCCGTGACTATAGGTACACGCTATTCACGGTGAAGTTGCCTTAGATGTCTACAGCTATTAAATCTCAACGATCGTTAATCGTATACCGCAGTGTAGTGTCTCAATAGAAAACCTCGTCGACTCAAAATTATGTTTTTGTGTAGGGCATATACCTCGGGCTTAAATACGTGTTAGATATTGTTTTATATTTATCTACAATTTTGCGTATTTATACATGACAATTAACTAAGCATCATATTCGCCTCCATTTATCGTTTAACAACTCGTTTATTTAAATTCTGAGTTTTGGTATATTTAAATCATGGTTTTCTACTAAGGTTTCCGTCGAAGTGGCGTAACTAGTGAACTAAAGCGCTAGTTGTAGTCGACACGGATTTATCATGTAAAATATCAATGTGTACAATATTGTATTATGTGTTTAATCGACTTAAAAATAAACAAATATTAATACAACTCAAAGACCTTGGAATATGGAGAATTGTGTTTTCTATCGAACTGAACTATTATACATTTCTTTAATTCGATATGTTCTAATAAAGATCATGGTTCGATATTAATATAATATTATTACTTAAATAGATTATTTATTATTATTAAAGTTAATGATTATGATTGGGAATGACTGGAATGTATAGTTTAATGCTGGAAAATCACAAATATATACATATATAATATGTATAACGATATGTGAAGATATTATCTACATAATAATATATACCAGTAAGAAAAATTGTATTAATAGCATTATGTCAACTAATAATATAATACATTAGTTAAATATTTGAGAATAAAATAATTTATGTTTGTACTTAGGTAATAGATTTAATTTTGTTATGAGTCATAATATTATTTAAATAATTGTTATTCAATAAAATTAAAAGTAAAAATTTAATTTGAATAATTGTTGATGATTTTTTTTTTTAAACAGACAATAATTTTTATAGTATAGGCTAAAAAACTAAAATCGGGTATGATATTGTATACCCAAATAGGACCAATTACTACTAAGTAGCGACTGTAATTACACCCCTTTAACGTATAATAACAGGTCAAGTTTCAACCTTTGTGAATAACCGCGATTTAAATATACTAAAAGACTATATTTTAAAATCGTCTGATTTTTTTACTACGTGTTCAGTAGGCCTTCTGTGGGTGATACGATCTGATTATAAAACGAGAACCCCATTTTTACTATAAATGATTTAGTAGATAATTTATTAATTATTTAGTAGGCGCTTAATTCGATATATGAATATATAGTTTTTCATAATATTCAATGTTGCATATATTTATAAAATATAAAATAATATTGATAGAATAAAATTAATTAATTACATTTTCACAGTTCCAAAGCTTATATAATATCTTTCAGATTTCTTATCGTGAACTTATTATCCTTAGTAAACAAAGATAAATTACTGAAAAAATAAACGTTTGAATTTTGATTTGGATATGATGAAATTTTCAACAACATAAAAACGCCCGCTAAGTAATTTCAGTAGAAAAGGAAGATTGTCATTTGAACAACAAAGAATTATATCTTCACAAGAAATTCCTTAGGTAGTATAAAAAATCACAAGAATTTAAAAGAATGGTATTTAAGTATATTTAGTAATTCCACGAATAATATTTTAATAAATGCAATATTGAAGAAAACAGGGGTGAGTATATTTTATGAGTCATCCTATTCAACATTTAAAAAAAATACAGTCTTTCTATTTTTATCCTCCTTTAGAGCATAGGTTGTCTAAAAATGAAGGATTTAAATTTGGCCATACACTACTATTGATCAAACTCAAAGTAAGTTGTGGGTTTTCGAAAAGTGTGAATCCACCAAGAATAATTAATAAACAAAATATTAATACACACGTATGCGTTATAATATAATATTATTTTACATCATATCATTACAATATATAATTATAATTATCGTTGTGTTGAACTCACCGAAAGCTATGCGCAACGCTGCCAGACACTCTCCGTCTTCGGGCTCAAACATATAAGACACAAGCCGTCGCCAGGCGGTCGCGGCCCTTCGAGGAACATCTTTCCGTAACGATTTCTCGGCGACCGTTTCCGTGTCCGTGTCCATCGCTCAGAAGTGCGCGAATGGACCGGCCGGTCACAATACACCGATCGATCGAAATAATAATTATAAATACGTGTTTCGTCTCGGCGAATTGACGTGCCAACAGGACGTTTGACGTTTATGTGGGGCGACGTCATGACACGTCTGTATCTAACATAATAATTATAATAGTTTATAATATATATTGTGTGTTTTAATTGAAGACCATCTCCGAGCGCGCGTCAATTTACGAACCGATACGATATCGTATTAATCGTATTTATGTATACAATAATAATAATAATAATAACAATAATGCAGTTATGATGATGATGTCGATGATAACATATGATGTGTGTGGTATGTTGTTTTCGGTTTAATCCGCCGTGAAACGGAATATTTGTCTTTTAATAAAAAATATAATACGAATAAAAACTATTATAAAAACTATTAATACGTAATTATAGTGTATATTGAATTTTTTATCTAATGAAATATATTATATGTGACTCCTGTGTATTGACTTACAATCTAGTTCAACAGTCTCCAATCTAGAGCTATGACTGTATTATCAAATATAACATTTTAAGATACAGTGAATTTAAACTTTAAAAATATTGAATTGTATATCTATTAAGGATTTAGCTATTTTTCATTAGTAAGTTTACTGGGTGTTAGGATAGGTACCTTAATTATTCTCAGTCATCGTGAGCATTTATAATATTTTATGATTTTTATACTTAATGGAATTCTATAATAGTAATTATTATGGTGTGGCAAATTAGGAGAGATGGAAATTGCGACGGAGATGTTTTAAACGCCACAGCGTTTGTGGTATGAGCCAGCTGAAATTGTCTTGCTACACGAGTCATTATTATACTTACTGTGTTTTTATGTCACACGATCATACCTCGAATATTCTCTTCGGATACTACCACAGAAATCGCATTGTTTACAATTAAAAGTCATTGAATGACGCAGATAATCGTGTTTGACGTTTTAGAAATAATTTTACTTCTAACATGACAAACATGAATCTAGTTTGACAGTAACTATTCATGGTGCTGTTGTAGGAAAGGTCATTTTCCGTCAACTCTCCTAGAATTGAAAATAATTTGACTTTCAGTGTGGGTGTAATCAGGGGTGGATTTAATTACACTTACTTAAAATTAAGGGAGAAATTTAAATTAAAAATCTTGGTGAGTAATATTTTATATTCAAAGTCTACAATGTTCGTTCATAGAATATAATTTTAAAATTATAAATGTTTAAAAATATTTAATAAAAATAAATGTATTTCTTAGTATTTCGTTAGTAATTTTTTTTTTTTATAGGTATCCCTTTTTGTTTTTAAAAATGTTTATAATTATTATAGATAATTATGACTTATGTACTTATTTATATATTCACATGGTAGAATTAAATTATCTTTTTGATAGTAGGTATAATATTTTAATACATCCTTATTATATGTGTATATTACTTTAATAAAACATATAAATATATTAAAGTATATAACGAAAAACAATTCAAAAATAATTCTATATAAGTACTCGTATTCAATTTAATTTGAATTTTTAGGGACAATTTGACACCGGAATTAATTTCACGTGTACTTAAAAGAATTATAAATAAACCATAATATTTTTACTATGTAAAAATAAAACTAATCACCCTCTTTGAACCTTTTTTTTTGAGCGAGAGAGAGAAAATAAAGGTTTTAACAATTATGCCATTAGCCAGCATATTTACATTTATATTTAAATTAATTCTTTTTTTTATTTAAAAAATGTTAATTATTTGCTGAACTATATAAAGTGGTATTACAATATAGGCTATAGGTACATACTGTACATAGGCATATTTTTTTTTAAGACATTCATATGAAGATTCGTCTTATTTTTATATTTGCTTATTAATTATTCATTATAATATTTAAATCTATTATACTACCAAAAAATTAAATATTTATTTATAAATTAATTTTTTATTAGAATTATATAATTCTGATGTGATGTTGTTTAAGTATAATGCAAAATAAAAACAATTACATTATATAGTTTAATTTATTGGCTATCACGAAAGTTAACAGACTCTTTAATCGAGATTCTACTGTATTAGAATTAAAATTTATTTCGAATACAAAAACTATAAATATCTATTGCTGGCTGCTGCTATTGACAACTATATGTATATTGTTAAAATACATAATATTCGTTTCTGTCGCACAGTTTATTATTACTACAGTGTTATTATTAAAAAAAAATACGTCCAAAAACATATTCTATTATAAGAGTATTAAATATACCATATACATTTATAGTTAAGCTATATTAACGTATATTATAGTACATTATAATGGAAAATAATATTACATTCGACGTCGATATCCAATTGCCGCCTGCTGCGGTCGACCAGGCGATGTTGTCGGTTTCGCCGGTTTCGGTCAAATCACCCGCAAGTGATCAGACCGAAAGAGTAAACAAAGATTTTTCTGGTTTCGCAACGAAAAAATATGCATCAATGCCAAATATTGCATTGTCATCTTTGGCATCGATGCAGTCAACGTCGGTGGGTCCGACCGAACCGGACGTGGCAAATGGTGAATTCGTCGGTCCGCCGATGAAACTATACAGTTCTATGCCGAACATATACATTAAATTTGATGAACCTCAAGAACTCGTATGCAGTTGTTGCAGCTATGTCAAATACATTCCTGTACAAGTTTCGACCGAGGTTGACAACGGACCAACGGAACCGGTCTATGCGTACGTTAAGTTAGATCCAGAAATAGCCAGCCGCAGAGCTGTAACAGGGATCAAAAAAACCACAATTCAACGTGGACGCCGTTCGTGGTGGAAACGCACAAAAAAATTCGTTCGTCAATTGTTTTGTTGTGTGTAATATAGCCATAAATCACATGGCTTAAAATAAGTATATGATACGGGGTGAATTTTTATTGACATCAAATCATGTTAATTATAATAAGTATTGTTTGAAGTGCACTGTATATATTATTCTTATAGCTATGAAAATAGTATTGTTTTTCACAAATAAATGTTTTCGTTATATTATTCAATTGGTTTTTGTATGTTTTGGGTGGGTTAATAGTAAATAAGGCGAACAAGCATTTATAAAAATATATGCTTTATATATTATTAAACAGATAATTCTGTTTTTTTTTTTTTTTGTAAGTGCTGTAAAACAATCACGCGATGTTAATTTTGGTGTTGGATATTTTCAAGCTTTTTGAAAAGATACTTCTATTCTAGTATGCCTTTACACACAATCTGACCGCTCACACGGGGGAGTGAGTCACATAATTACTTTTAAATTATATACATATTTTATATCACATGGCTACTTATGATATAGCTATTGATATTTGGTGCAAAACATAGTATTGGAATAAGATGGTAAATGCAATGTGTAGCATAGGTATTTTTCAAAATAATGCAAAAACCGTAGAACTATTAAATATATATATGTGGGTACAGATATAGCAGTTTTAGTATAAAATAATTATTTATATATTTATGTAATAATTACCTACCAGAAAATAATTTTTTTCATTTATTTTATGATTGCACTACATTTGCCTATTTTATATAGATAAAATATTTTTATTTTGTGTAGGTACTCCGCAAATGCTTACAAAATACTTCATAGTATATTTTTAAACTTGCAGGAAATCATGTTTCTTATATATAATACTATTTGAGTGCCTAATATAATATAATAAAAATAATACAATGTATTAGGTACAATCGAATATACAAATACACATAATGTGTAATCTACTTCAGTCGTTCGCAGTTTTTAAGAATGATCAAAAAACACTTTTTCACTTTTTTAAATACAAAATATCTTACATTTACTGAATTATTGAATGCACATAATATATACATAATACTTATGTTTACTTATTATTTTGGCCGTTGTACCGAATTGCAATGATTTTTTTTTACTTTATTTTATCCCGTGGAAAAAACCTTTATCTGCGTTTTGTAAAACCATGTAGCATTATATGTCTGTAATTTATTATTGTATTAGTCCCACGGGTCTGTTCAAAAATCCTATGTGTAATCACATGCTTGCTAATTTTATAAATTATTCAATTTTTTAAAAATTTTAGCAGATAGGTATGATATTATTTGGTAATATATAATAAGTTAATTATTTATTTAGTATTATTAAAATAATATTCATTTTTTTTCGAGTTACTCAAAATGAACTTACTTCGACAAGTACTTTAAATTTATATTTAATATTTATACTTCCGTTATATATATATGATAATAATTTTGTTCTTTTGATGTCCTTTAATTTAAAGCCATGAGCAATGTTGTATTTTTTTTTAAAATTATTGTCAATAAAAATTTGTTTTCTCAGTCAAAAATCTTTATTTAATTCAGTGTCTTTTATAAGCTGTTATTTTTACTACTTATTTTAAAATATTAAAAATGCATATAAGGTAAATTAATTTTTTTATTAGAATTTTAAATTTAAATCTGGACAAAATTATCTTTACATTTAAATAAGGAATGGCTATTTAATTATTTTGTTAAATAAAAAAACATTTTTAAACGATAAAGTAGATAAAAGACATAATTTGTAACTGTGCTTAAAATCATATAATTAATGATTACAAAAAATATTTAAACAAAATGATTAGGTAGGAAAAGTTTCTACTAAAAATTCAAAAAATAAAAAATAAATCTTTATATTATAAAAAAATCAAACTTCAATTTCAAGAAATTTTGCCTTATTATAGATTTTCCAAGGCATTTTCTGAAAAAATTATAACAAGTAGAAAAACTGGTCAAAAAAGAAAAAAATTATAAAAAAAAAAACTAGAAATAAGCATCGTTTTAAAAAATCGTTGAAAAAAGCAAAAAAAAAAACTTTCAAATCTCATAATTGAACGTGTTGTAACATAACCTACACTTCCATAGCACTATGATACATTTTAAGTCAATCTATAAAAATAAGCAAATGCTTTAAGGCCCGAATCCTGATAATGATATTCAAATTTGACACATACAATACAGTAAACCATTCAATACCTATTAAACAGTAGTTCAGTACCTACCTACCCGCTTTTTATTTAATGTTCATTTGAATTATAATTTTTATTTTTCATTAATTTGTTTGTAAGTCATAAAAAAATAGTGAGTTAGTTTTATAATCAATGAGAAGTTTTATAATTTTTTAAATTTCTTTTTTACTGTTTGTCTTAATAAATTTAATTTTAAGACCACTATAATTTATTTATTTAGCATAAATGAAACATTCCTATGTTTATATACAAGTAAAACCTTAAGTAAATGCAGTGAAGATGCTATACTCATAATTGGAGAGAATCTTATTGACACTAAAGGGAGCGGAGGAATAGATTATTTGTATTTTATATAATATTGATTTTGTTAATATTTCAATATTTGTTTTATATTGCGTTTGTACTAAGCAACTAAGCTTTTGAATAATTTTCGATATAATTTTAATTTTCCTCAATTTACAAAGATGTCAAATTTAAACTTGCTAATTAATTTACTTATGATTAACTTGATTAACTTTATGATTAATGACGTGAATAATTTATAATTTGTTTTTAATAGATTTTGCACTGTCAAATTATAAAAATTAAACTATTTCATAAAAATAATATATTATTGATAGAATTCTCAATATCATTGTATTAACGTCTACAATTATTTGAGTTAAAGTTACAGTACCTAATAATGAATGAATTTTTATTATGTATTATTTAATTAAAATCTTAAATATATATAAGTATAAAATATGTATATTACAGGAGTGTTGCTAATGGATGCAGACCCGAATTAAGGCGTAAACGATGTAGGCTGCAGCTAACATAATAGCCACGGATTTAAGGGCATCACATACTGTCTGAATATTATTTTTACCAAAATATCTGTAATATGAAATAGTGAATTAAAGCCGGTATCGGGAGGTATTGTACATACTTTTAGTTAAAATTCTTTTTTATAATTTGGAATCATATTTTTAACTTTAACATAATATGTATCTTATATTTAATAATAACTATGGAAATTAATTTTAAAAATTATTTTTATCACTTAGCGTAATTTTATAACGTTGTATATTTTATGTACTTTGTAAGCATTTTACAATATTTGTATACCTACTTAAATTATTTTTTTATTGTGCATTATTGAATAGGTAATACCTAATCTATCGTGAAAAGCCTACAATTGTCCTATATTGCCCTTATATAAACGTAATAATATATTATATTATATTACAGTAAAAATACTCTGGTTATCATCATCCATACTAGCCATACCATAGTTAAAATTATAAACAACGAACGCGTTGCTTATCAATAATAAGATAAACAGTTGACAAAAGTATATTGCATAATTACTTTACAATATTAAATATTATATTGATATTTTCGTCGTGTACAAATCTTCTTACAACAATGCTGGCATTATTAGGTTTTGACTTTCATACATAATCGCTGCGAAAAAAACATTTGTTTTCAACAGTTGATTCTTCCAGCGAGATGACCGATGCAAACTTAGTGGAATATGAAAAAATATCATGCTACGAGTACTGCGAAAATGATAATGATTATTTTTGACACTAGTTATGTAATTATTATAATAACATTTTTTTCTAGAAATAAAAATTACATAAAGGAAGTTAGGAGTATCTTACAAAATATTTAAGATGTTTATAAATGGATATAAGAATATCAACAAGTAAATAACGCAGTAAAACTAAATAAAATGTTCGGAAATGATTACTAAATCATGAGGGGAGTGTAAAACCGTAGGTGTTATTTATTTAGTATGTATTAATTGTATACATTCTAGTTCTAATATCAGTAATAATTTATAATAAGAATAACATAGTTGTTAAAAAAATGAATTTATTTGAGTAATTATCAGACGTAGTATAACAAGTACATTTGATTAAAAACAAGCCGTGACCACATAATATATTATTAACGTTGTTACTATATCAGACCCGGATTAAGGCATAAGCGGTGTAAGCTGCAACCAACACAACCACGGATTAAAGTGCACCGCATACTGTCCTGATATTCTTTATTAAAATATCCGTAATAGTAAATTAAAGCCGGTATCAAGTGGTATTGCACATACTCGTAGATGAGTGTATTTTTTTTTTAAATTTATTTGCATTATATATATGGATAAAAATGTAAAGTCTGTTCTCTCTATGTACAAGTATATCAAAACCAAATATTAAGTCTGTTTGTTTACAAATTTAAAAATAGTCATGAGTCTGTATCTCAGTACAACAGTTTCAAACTGCTCAGATGAGAGGATTTGAGATGATTTCAGCCACCTATAGGTACAAAAAAAAAAAAATTAAACATAATTTAAGCTTTAAAAAGGAATTTATATTGCTACAGATATATACAAATTCAGATAAATGTAATTATTATGTAAAATACAGATATTTTTGAGTAGTTAAAATGTATTGATATTTTTTATAACCATGAATCTATGAACAAATATTAATATAATAATAATAACATGACCATAGGTGTTCATCTAATTGATGAATGAAAATAAAGAACGCGCAACCACGTAGATTTCTAACAGTTGGTTTCAATTACGGAACATTAAAAATAAAATACAGGTGTTAAATTCACGCTTGCTTGCAAGTTTCCTCTAAAATGGAGAGCAAATACAAGTGCACAGACAAATGTAAAAGATAACCCATTATTTAAGACATACTCGAGAATGCAACAAACTGAATACAGACATTCACAATCAAACATTAAAAGTCAATCAATTGCATTCATTATTATGTTCACTATCACTTAACAATAGATCATTGTAAGAATCGAAAAAAAAAACAATACCAAAATGAGATTCACAGTTCCTTCATTATTAAAGCCAAATAAGTTATTTGCCTATCATTGTCGGTAAAAACGATAATCTATTACGAAATTATATATTTAATATTTTTCAACCTTACACCGATTTAAAGCTTAATTTGACACACATTGATGCTAGCTGTAAATGCATGGTTTCATGCTTATCTAATCATATAAATAGTAAATTATCACATCGCTCCGAGACAACCACTGTCTCACAACCTACTAGCTACCCAAATTATACATGCATCATTGTTATAATATAAGAACCAATCATCTCGCTTTTCTTTTTTGTTTTGGGTCATGATGTAATAATTATTATTATTATTGGTGTGCATTTTCATAAAAAAAATACAAATATTATTAAAAACAAACTTAGAAAATTTTATAGTTACATAATATGATTAAAATATAAAAAATGTAAAACAATAATAATATCCACATTTTAGAATTCTTACTTTTTGTTTGTTTATACCTAATTAATAAGTGTAATACAAATTGTATAAGTTATAGACTATAGTACATATTTTAAGTAAATAACAAATGCTTTTTAAAAGTTTTTATCAAAATGTATCAGTATAATTCAATGATTACTAAGCCAAAGGGGCAAACTGCAAAGCGACATCGTACATAGTGAAAGACGAGCTCCATCTGTTGGTTAAAGTCAAACTATTTAGCAATAATATTAAATAAAGAAATATTACATTTTAAAATATAAAGGTACAGTATGTTAAATGTTTAAATACAACACTTTTTGGTCGGAAGATTATAAACACGAGTTCTAAATGATAATTTTATTGGATAAAAGCCATTAGTATAAAATGTTTTAGAGAACTTTTTTATCTGTGATTTCTGTTAATACTTGTAAAAATGTATTCCCAAATACATTTATTAATATATTTTTTTTTACTCTTTTTGTCAACGGAATACTTATAAATTATACGGTCATTAATGATAGCTTTGCAGATACGCCTGAAAAGTTTTTCATTGCGTCATGTTCTGTCATAACACCAACAGTAGAAGCAGTACCCGGTTTTAAAATGTTTGTACACATTAAAAAAGAAAACTTAAATTGGAATTAATAATAGATTACGTGCGTCTTTTTCACAATATTATTCTTGATGTGACATATTGTATATAATGCAATTATGTGAAATTATTGTTACTGAGAATGACAAATCAATATAAATTTGAATGAAAACACATTAAACGGACGACAAAAGAGGTAAGACATAAAGTTTACTGTGATAATATTGAAACATTTGAAACTAAATGAATAAACGCCTCAATTATCCAAGTTTTCGGAGAAATTAACTTAAGATATTCATGTATTATAATATTATTTTATTATATTCATGCGTCTTTCCAATTAAGACGAATATCTTATAATATACCTTTGTGCGTGATAGTGGTTTGTTGACTGTTGTTTAATGTGCCAAGAATTTTCAAAAGATTTATGAACAAAAAATTTGAAATTTGGCAAATTATAACACAGCATATACATACATCACTGTCTGAATCGTTTAACATGGCTAAAATCTGTAAAAAAAATCTTTGGTCCAATATTAGACAATTTTAAGCAAATACTTGCTGTACTAGGTTAGTCTTTACATAAAAAAGATGAATTAAATTTTAATTTTAAAACATAGTATTTTTATCTAACCATTGTTTAATAAACACTTTTTTTTTTAGTTATTATTGATTAAACTCACAACACTGCATAAAAAATGTGGATTTGTGAAAATGTTTTTTTCACTAGATATTTATTACATTTTATTTTCCATAATTTTCAAATCCTATAATTATATATAATATCCAGTAATTCATTATTTGAATATTCAGGTGTATAAATAAACACTGCTTCTGCAAATATTACACATGCATTTCCTTTCGTTTATAATGTATCCATGGTATTAAATATAGAAAAATTCTTGATAATTATAATTTTAATATTATGTCATCACAATCCACTATCAAAATGAAGATAATACCCGCGGTATATGAGTAAATAAACACAAAATAATTACATAAATAAATTGAAGTACATATAACGTACGATATTGGTTTTTATTACAATATCTACAATCTACACTGTCAAAAGATTATATTAATGGCTAAGTGCAAACATTTTTTTAAAAAAAGGAAGAAATTTAGACACATATTCAATAGACGTCGAATGAAGTAATGGAATGAGGTGGATATTAAATTATATTTGATGATATAAATTTTTTTTTACGATTACGGTACACGTTATTTCCGGGTAACACAAATTATTAAAGCTAAGAACTATCGGTACCGATAGTTTAAAAAAAAAAATACAGGCGAGTGTTTTATTTTTCAAATGCTTCATCTATTGTTGAAGTATTATGATTAAGAGTGCTTCTTACAGTCATTAATATTAATAGAGTTAAATTATTTCACTAAAATCTAAACACTTATGACTTTTTTTTTTTTCATTAATCCAACCTTCGAAATTCTATTGTTTATTTTATAATCCATACAATTATGTTATACCAATTTATTATACATAATTATTTTAGAAGGTATAGATAAATGATAATTAGTTTTAGTAGTAACCATAAGTTAAATTATTATGTATATGCGCAATGAGCATGACACTGGTTTTGATTTTTAAATATTGTTTATGAGGTTATTATCACTTGTTGGACGGAATGATTTTTTTCTTATTCCAATGGATCGCTGCATCGATGATATTGGTACTTTGTAGAAAATCTACAGCGACGATGTTAAAATGTCCTCCCCACTCTGGCATTGAAAACCACTTGAACAGAGATTCATTAATTATCGAACTCATGTGTCGTAAACCATAACCTCTATTGAAAATAACGTCCAATGGAGTAGGAGTTAACTCAGCCATCAACAATGTTACACCGCTTTCGTTTTGTGTTCTGCACAAATAATATCAATATTAATATAATATGTCGTTTCAATGTAAAATTCTTAATAAAAGAAGAATTAACAAATACATGAAATCGAATATTTTAGGATTTTAAAATAGCAGTACGCTATCATACTATTTATTTTTTAAATTTAAATAATTCTAAATTATACTACATATATATATATATTAAGTCCAACTATTTACAAGGTATTGTTTACTAAAAATTATAATTATTTAGTCAGTTTAAGTTTATCTTGAAACTTTGTTATTATAGTAAAGTTGAGATGACTATGAAATTACAACCTCTAAAAATATGCATACAAATATTACAACAAACATCAAAGTAGGCATGAAATTCAAATTAGTAATATATTATATTATAAAAGTACGTTGAAAATTCTATTGATAATTATTATTTATTCAAATTATTGAAGTATACATTTTATGTAGATTATTATATTCATTATTAACTACTATAACACATTTCATACTAGCATTTATAACACATTTTGAAACGAGAACTCTTAACTAAAATCTGAAATTTTAGAAAAATACTCAACAATGTATAAAATGTATCTTAAGTATAAAACAAAAATTGTTGCATAGCTAAAAATTAATGAAAATATAAAACAAAATATCCCATGTTCCTATGTCAACCACTCAGATTTATAATTTAGTCTGTAATGTGGACGACTATAAAAGCAGAAATGTTTAAAAGTTATAAAGTCTAATAATAACAATAATAATAATAATAATAATAATAATAACTTTCTTATAGTAGTATGTACAATTCTGTGGTATGTATAGCTTAGTATATTGTTATTTAATTTGATAATCTATGATATTTTAGAATAAAAAAAAATAAGTTGCTTTATTAGCCTTACTTATTTATATAGAAACGTACGTAGTCTTCAAATGTTGTTAATTTTTGAGCATTTGGCCAATATCGAGGAATAGGTGTCCAAAGGTTTTTATCATTAGCATATAGTGTTATTGGCAAATAGTTGTAAGTTACGATTACTCTATGTCCTTCAGCTTGTAAATCTTTGAGTGATTTATTCCAATCCATTTTAGCCATATGCTTACCCAAGTAAAGTGTTACAAATTGATATAACTTAAGATGCTCTGACAGATTTTTTGAAAAGCCCGTTTGAAATTTATGAAATTCGACAATTACAATTTCATTTGTTGCTTCTACAAATGTTTTTATATCCTCAAGAATGTATGACAAAGGTCTTACTGGATAAATTTCGTGATGTAGCCACCATAAATGATCAGACTGACAATCAAAACCTACTCTTAAATCCAAGTAACGGGCTCCGTGGCACAATTGACTCAAAATATCAACGTCCTAAACATTTTTAAAATAAATATAAGATATAAGCAAGACAAAAAACCCAAGCTCAAACTTACTTGAGTGTAGACATACTTTTCAAAGTATATAGGACAATTTTGGGTAATATCATATGCTCCTGAGTCATGCGTACCTGGCAAAAACAGGGAATTTAATCTTAAAGATTTGATGTCATCTGTCAAATTGTCCATCCAATTAGGTTGAGTCTTAAGACAGTTTGTTGCTAATACTATAAATAATTAAAAATATCAAAATGAATATTTATTTATTAATGTTAAATAAAAATGGCATAAATTATTATATAATATACTGTTAACGCTTTTTTTGTGTTAATTTTTAATATGCAGTCGTTTTTTTCTGATAGATCAACTTTAAATATTCGTATATTTTAAGTTTTTAATAAAAGATAAAATGTTGAAAATATGACGAATAAAAATTCTAAAAATGAATTTAAGATCAGCTAATAATCCATTCTATAATTTATATTATGTATACAGTGAATCTCTCTATAATTAAATCGATTGAGACAACATATTTTTCCTTTATAGAGAAATTTTACTATATAATATTTATTGATCTGTAATGGCCAAAGTAAGTAAATAACGTATATCAATAATACAATAAAATTTGAATTACCATACATCAATATAAATCATCAGTAGCATGTTTTATGTTAATTTTTTTCGATAATATTTATTTTGATAGCATAAAATATAAAATATAGCATAACCCGACTTCAATAAAAAAAAAAAAAATATATAATACGATACTATACAAGGTGACTCAGCTAGCATGACCTTACATGTTTTCCTTTAATAATAAATTGATTCAAATTATAATATTTTTAAATTTTGTAAGATCATATTTAAAATATTTGAAATTTTTAGTACTACTTAAGGAGTGACCTGAGATGATATAACTTTAATTTTTCATCTTTTTATTGTAAATTATTTATTGGATAACTTTTTTGAAAATATTGACGTAACTAATTCTCAAAAGCTACTCTGTCGAATTTCTATTTAGATATACGTTAACATTTTCAAAAAATTACCCATTAAATAAATGAAGTATAAAGAGGGGTCCAATTTTAAAAACTATGCCCGTGAGACTTCTTTATTAGTACGAAAACACGAATAATTTGAAAATAAAGCCTTTACATATATTTAAAAACCAGATTTCAAATAACTTAGCGTTATCGAAGAAAAACAAGCGTGTGAACATATTTGGTAAATCGTCCTGTAATAGGGATTTCTGGGTTTCAGCGTACTTCAATTTCACGGTAAAATCGGCGTATCAATAAGTATAATTTGACTATAAGAACATTTTGTAAATACTCACGTGTGTCGGTCTCGCCACTGATGTATGCCACCCAATACTCGAAACACTGGCTTTTAAACTGACCGTCATGGCAAAGCAACTGTATGGTCTTCGTGCCCACTGTCAGATCGGTCTCCAACCAGCCAGATGTGGCGTTCACCGGATACTTACGGAGCGCCATCTCGGTGGCAGACCTAAAACGGCCATGCGCTGGGTCCGCGCCAAATACTCCGACCCAGTCGTTAGGGTTAGCTGACAGCACTTGCCACGACACTACCACGCGCTTACCCCCTTGTTGCTCTATGTCCGGCAATACCGTCAAACCCACATAGTGATGTCCAAATTCGAAATCTGGTGACTCTGAAAAATCCATTAACTACCGCGGTCATAAGTTTATAACTTATAAACCTTACTATAGTAAAATCGTGTGGATCAAAGTAATATTATGAAATACAAGACAAATTAATGCACGACGGCTATGTACCTAAATTGCCTACTCAAAACGCCGTGTGACCATAATATTATTATTGTAATGGATAACATCAATAAACACCGGAACAAAAAATGAGGAGAAGTCATGTCATACGCGTGCAATGGCGTATTTAAGAAAGGGCATTGATCTGTATTTATACATAATAAATCAAGTGTTTTATACTAATGAAAATATATTATTGTATACAGTGCTCTTATAACGACGAATAAGTTACAAGTAACTTAATTTATTTATTATGTGAGGATAAAAGAAAAAATAAAGATAATAGATTTTTGATCGGTAATTTTATTTTAAATTTAAATTTATATTCTTTGAATGTGCCAGTTTATAATATGATTTAGTGCTTAGTATTATAAGTACAAATAATTTACAAGTAGAGTTATATAGGTAACTTATTTAATACAAATTAAATTATGCTAATGGAGTAACTCTGTTTAAATTCTTTAAACTGTAAAATGTAAACTACATATTTTTTACACGGTAATTTAGTTTTTAGAAAATATAAAACAATGATATAAAATTATAATAAATAACTACTTTATTTATGCAACTAATGATAACCATGTACAAACAAAAATGTATTATTTTCTGCGATCAAACAAACCCTGTATGCGCATCACCTAACCTAACCTACACATTTTTAATTGTTATTTATTATTTGCGTATCTCAACATTTGGTAGTTTATATTGTATTGTTTTCATCGCTCTTTTAATATCTTTAACTTACTAAGCTGTAGAAAACGTGTATTAGCTGATTGTATGTAACATAATCATGAAATCAAAGGTTTTATAACTTACATCCATGAAATATATATATATATAGTTTGAAAATTGATAACACAATATACGAAGCAACGAGAGAATACATATTAAGAACATACACATTTTATAATTTATAATTTTTACGAAAAAAATTAAATATGAAAAAACACGTCATTAGAGGTTGTGCAGGTGGTCCCAAATTTTTTATCAAACAGCTTTTATGACTAGTAAAAAATGCAACAAAATCGCCGAATCATGTCTATTTTACGTGTACATTAAATTTGAGTACTTAAGACAATATTTATTATTTTGTATTTGCTAATAAAAAATGAATATGATAAATATACTCATATGATATGTTATTGAAAACAAATAAAAAATAATGATTAAAAGATCATCGTCACATGGCACGGTGACAAAATTCTGTTGTCGTTTGTACAATGTCACGAAATTAAAATGTCAAATAAGATAAGTAAAAATTTATTAGATGTTTCACCAAACTATCGTGGTCTGGTTATGATTTTAAAATTGTCGGTAGTTTTCATTTTGGCACCAACTATAAAAAAACTGAAATGATGCGGCCGTCTGTAAACACAATACAAACTATAAATCGCCAGTGAATAACGATTGAAATTAGGTCGCATAGTATAATATAACAATATAACATAATATATTATATTATGCTAATATCCGATCGCTTATAACATTATGAGACATACCAAAAGTTTGCTCGCTGACCTTCGGAATAGGTCGGTCACAAAGCTGACATACTTATATCAAATAATAAACACAGCAGTTCGTCATTCAGTTCAATATTATACGACGCTCTAAAATAACGACGACGGCAATAATATTATTTTGTAACTCGTACCCGTCATCATCAACAACTGCAGTGTAGCTGAACACAGACACGCGATGGTCGCGCTCGGGGCAGCTTTCGAAATATAGTGGATGAACCACTCTACATGGCGCCGAACACGGCCTGGTGAGCTGCACCAGAGCGCGCGTACTTAATGTTGTGTCGTATCAATAATAAAACGTTATAATGAAATTGTGACCGGAATAAAATATACTATTTTGTAATCGTATCGAACGAAAAACGAAAACCGTTTAGCCGCGGTCTCTCGTTTTCCGACGTTTATGGAAATTAACCACAGTGATCGTCGATATAATAGTATGTCAGAATTATATTAATATTAATATGTTTTTTTTTTAAATTTTTAAGGCGTTATTATTAACTCACCTTAGGCTATGCGCCACGCTCTCTCGTCTATTATTTTACTTCCAAATCGAAGGTCGCAATGATAATATTAATAACAGAGACGTATGGAATAATATTACGGACACGTGTCTTAATGATGTATTATTAGTTAGTACTTATCTACCTTCTGTCTATACCAAACTATAACCCGACTCATTAGCATTTATTTAAAAATAAACTAAAATTACTCGTATTTAACCTATTTTATATGGAAAGTTGTCATCTTAATAAATTCTTATCATAAAAATGATATGCTAGATATAACTTAGTTATTACCAAAATCAATCATAATATTGTACTCCATATATATTCATGTCAAAGTAATAAAAAAAAAAAACAATATGCCATACTTAAAATACTAGTAAAATTCGATCGTCGTAATTTTAAAACAAGACCTATAAGGCTATAAAAATGTATAATAATAATGGTAAAAATTAAGTATACATATCAGATCGTCTAAATGATATTATATCACTTAAAAATGATAGTATTGTATAGAATTGTCATTATTGTGATGCATTTTAACTGGCTGCCATACTGAGCAATACTGTATTCAACTAAACCTTAATCTTAAATTAAAATTAAAAACTAATAATTACTAAATGTAATATTTGAAATCAAATATTTAAATTTACATTTTAAATTTATAAGTCTTTTCTCGTACAAATTTATGGATTCTAAAACCAGTATATACAGTGTACTCTCGATTATCCGCGGAATAGGGTGGCGGGGCATCCACGGATAATCCGTAAAATTAAAATTAGGAATTAAACGTATCAACAATTACCAAAAAGTATTAATATGTATTAAACAAACTTTTTGTATTTTACGTCGTTATCGAGTAATTGGCTATCACAGCCCAATTAAACCAACAATTATGTATAATGTAAAGATATATATATTTTTTGTATACAATATATAGGTATGTAGATGATTCCACGGAAAACAATGAACAACCCGCAACACGGATAGTCCGTTCGCGGATAATCGGAAATACACTATATAACAAAAGCATAAAAATGTGGCTTATTTTAAATCATAATTACTATAAAATAATAACAAATATACCTAATTTAATGATTAATGAGTCATAAATAAATATATATATTATGTATTTTTAATATAATATTAATGTCAATATTTAAGTTGACTATATAACGTTGGAAATTAAATTTAAATATTACAAAATTAATTCCATTTAAAAATTAAAATGCATTACGTCATGTTTGAATGTCTCTATAGTAAACGATGATCGATATTTACTATATAATATTATAATATTTAGGCTAAAATATAAGATAAGAAAAAAATAATTCTTTGAGTTTTCAGGCCGTAACTATTTTGAAAATCTAATATGTCGTTTACTAAATTCAGCATATTGTCAACTATTAATGCTATAAGTTAAAAAATAATATTAATTTATTATAATATTTAACTTAATAATTTAGTTATCAATATAAATTACTACTGTTGTAGCTTCGTTAGCTTTCGTTAGCTTCGCTATATATTTATATACTTTTTACATTGAACATCTGACTGCATATTAACAAGTAAATAAATAAATTAGTGCAGTAGTGTATTATTATAATATAATATGAGATATATGTACTATTTAAAGCTGTATTAATTGAATTAAGTAGATTAAGTACTTTCAAATTATAATTCATTTGAGAATATTAATATATACACTATAACTACATATAACATAATATTGCTCAATGTATCAAAAAATTGTATTTTTTGTAATTATACTTTCAAATATAAAACATATCATTATTTATTTAAATACAAAAATAAAATTAATTGTTGTCAGGTAGTACTCATTAATCGTCAAAATAATTACATTAAACTTCAGTATTTTTTAAAATTATTATAATAATAATTTCATTTTGTAAATATACCATACAAATATAAAAGTATATTTTTTTTTCATTATTGAAGGTAGTACAGTTTATATTACAGTTTTAACTAAATTTTCTACTCTTAACTTGTTTGATAAACTATTTTAAACGTGTTTGACGTTTATAATATGTTTGGTTTGTAGATTTAAAATAGTGAGTGGTTTTTTTTATATCAATCATTTTTAAGTCAGCCATAAGAGCGCGTTTTCAGATGCGAAATTATATTCATCGTTTTTTAACTAATACAAAACATTTTATATTTCCTTTTTTTGTACATTTAAAAAGTATTAAAACCTTTTTTGGGTTGTGGTTGAGAGTGTTTGTGACAGAAACTATCATATAAATATATAAAATAATAATTATTAACTTTAAAATTATTTTAATACTTTTCTATATATTGTATAACATAGAGTAAATATTTAGTTTTATGGGCTAGTCGACAAATGTATCGGCCGAAAAATAAAGGATGATTATTTTGGTTTAAAACGGTTATGTCCATTGCACTAATGTTTTTCAAGGATGTCACCCACATATTGTACGAGTAGACAATTGATATGGTATAATCGATATTTAAGGTAGGTAGGTATCTTTATGATTGGTTTTAAATAGTGAATCTTTTTCTTTTAAACACATTGTTATAAATTCCATTTTAAACAAAATATTTTGAACACAATATCGTTACTCGTTGTAACGTAAGCACTTTACAATATGTTTTTTACCTCAAAATATGTACACGCCTCGACGATCAATTGATTAATAGGTTGAAAATCATAATCACTCAGACAAATTCGAACCGATGTGTTTTCGACCACAGAGTCGACGGCGATCGATTGTCGGATAATGCCGACCACGGGGATGAGATCGAAATGGTGGAGAGTGGTATAGTCATGGCGGAGGAGGGTGGTCAAGAACACAAAACGTTAAATAGATGACGTACATTTATATATATATTTTTTTATCTTCTCATTCTTTTCCTTTTGCTCCTCGTCCGCGTTTAATCCACCGCCGCCGCCCGACATGATCCGGCGAATTATAACTTCTTATTTATTTGTATATATATTATATTTAATAATCAGCTCATTTTATTCCACGCCATGTCCCACCGTCATCGTACCCGACTAGAAAAAATATTTTGTTCGCCTGTGCGTGAAACCGATGGATAATAATAATACAAATATTCACACAAGCCGCCTCATTGTCGTCCGACTTTATTCTCCTGGGCGTGCCGAGAACATTGTAAAACTAATATTTCAATATTTTATTATATACTTATATGGTGCATTCGAAGTCGGTGTTGTCGTTACCGAATGTGCTGTATGTATATTACGTGTGTACATTTATAAATATTTCTAGGAATATTAAAATGGCAAAATTAACACGTTTAATATAGTTTCAATATACCTTATGTGTATAAATTTAAGAATAAAGGTCCTATTTATCCTTCCAATAAATTAATATTGTATAATTTATACATATATGTATATGTTATTGTATAACACGCATTAAACATCGTTTTGAAAAGTATATATATGTGTATATAATAATGTTATCGAATTTTAACTATCGAGTGCTGTATAATATGAAACTAATATTTTTCACTTACCTTTTCCGCCAATTTTCGTCACCTGCAGTACTGGCCAGATTAAAATCCACCAAAGATGTCTGCTCATTATGTCCTATAGCTACTATATATTAAGTATATATATGTAATATACTCGAACGAAATGTTATAATATTTTTTATTTTTTTTTTTTTGTATAATGTAATTAGTGACTTTTTAATATATTAAGACATATCGACTCGTGTATTATGTGGCCGACGCGGTGAAAAAAGTGCAACTATAACTTTTGTGTATAACTAATATCATATACCTACTTGACGTAGATAACGCACACGTTGTTATATTCATATAATGTAAATGCGTCATGAGGAATAATAACATGAAATGAGTATGGAAGGGAAAAGAAAACAGTTTTTTTAACATATGGTGTTCTAATACAATGTAGTTTTCTTTTAAAGCAATTTTACCATAATATTTTTTTTTGTGTTCTATACATAAATTATTGGATAAAAATTAACAACTACAATTATTTTATCTTATTATTGCTACAAGGAACCAAAATTATGTACATATATATAATATATATATATATATATAATTTTTTAACCCATTGAAACGCATAATATTTTTGGTAATATCGTTATAAGCATATCTAATTTTATCGAATAAATAGTTAAAACATTAAGTAAATGGACGGTCATTATTTTTGGTTAAACAAAAAATAAATAATAAATAAATAAAACATAAAAAAAAAATATACACACGATTAAGTATTACTTATACAAAATGAAAGTAATACATATGGAACATAACAAACATCACAACCTTTAGCCTTAATGAAAATCAATCACATAAATATATATACAAATATATATGTCACACCCATTTCGTAAAATCGTTCTTTTATTGAATTGAATATATTTTTTGTACCTATACAAACTGTGAATAATACATTTTTCTACATGGCATGAATGATCTGCAATTATGTATATACGATTATTGTTACAAAACAAAATTTATTTATACAGACTAGTCTATGGAAAAGTTTTCATGAAATTATTTGTTTATTTTTTAAACATCATAAAAAATGTTCACGATCTGAACGTCTAATTATGAAAACCTATCATACATTACTATTTTAGAGTATATAATATACCTACTGGAAGTAAGATCTGTAAAGTAAATTAAATTATTCATATGTATTTCAACCGTTTAAACTATTGTAACATATATGCATTGACAATCGTAGATTGTTTTTTTAAATTTAAATTACAATTTTAGAGTGTAAAAAAAAACTGATATCCGTTTCATGAAGTTAACAAAAATAATCATTCATGAAGTGTAAAATAATGTTTTATTCACGCTGTGGATACATTTCACTAAATGAATATGACATTTATATATAATATGTAAACAAAACAAATAAAATAACTTACAATTTAAAAAGTTAACAAGTCTAAATAGCCCTTATATGTTATTTATTAAGTTAAAAATGTATTTATTCTATTGTATAATTTCATAAATTAGCTATAACTTTAAGGACTAATATGCAGCTATTATATAATATGGTATATTAGTTTTATATTATATAGCGATGAAAACCTGCAGGGGTAGCAATAAATTTGGGTTGCACATTATTATATTATATATATATTTATGTATAATAATATACATAGGTATCTATCTAATATAAAGCTTCGTTTTGTATAAAACATTTTATTATGTATGAATGTATAAAAAAAATTGTTGAGAAAAAAATTTTTTAAAGAATTATATATTGTATTCATCTATCCGTGTTTGTTGTAGAATGTGCTCGGGTTAGTGCCGCTGTCCAATGTTCAGTTACATCTGTCAGTTAAATGAAGAACAAAAACAAAAAAAAAAAAAATAAATAAATAAATAAAATAAATAAACGTCGGAATCCGAGTGCAAAAAAAACTTGTACATTACGTACACACAAAAGACAATAAATCTTTTGTTTCTCTTTTTTATTTTCCTTCTTTTTTTTTCGTAAGACGAAATTTTGCAGTTTGAAATAGAATTGCATTTATAATGAAGTTTCGGTGTTTGGGTTTCTCGGAATCCCAGACGACAACAATATTTTTTTTAAGAAATGTTTTTCGTGCTAACAATAATTATGCGTTTTTCGTATTTTAATCAACAAAACTAGCAGTACATATATAGATATTTATATAATATACCTACTGGACTCTCTTATAACTAATCAAAATATTATTGAAATCTCAACCGGAGAATGTTTTCGTATGTTCAATCACATTTTTCTTATTTACAAGGACAATTTATTATATTATATAGATACTGACGTAATGAAGCTAAATTATTCAAAACACGGTGCAGTCTGATGAAGGTTTTCATGTAGAAATCATGTTTTCATAGGACTTGAAAAATATTGTATCACTCTAATAGATTGCGAAATAAATTATACATATAATCGATTGAAACATAGGTCAAATTTAAGGGCTCAGTAATAATAATAATCAGTTTTAAAATCTAAAAATAGATTTGTATCAATATTAACGTATATATTTATACATTTAGTTATGATATAACAGGTTAGGTTAAATATACAGGTGTCCACGAAACATTTTAATCACATAAGGATTTTTTTTTAAATATCATTGATGTATTTTGTTTAATGAAATTAATTTAGTAATTGTTACATATGAACCGCTTGACACTTGGTAGTAGTTTTCAAGAAAACGGCGGAAAACTGCAAAAAGAAAATTCTGAAGATTAATTATTAATCATGGAAGTAATCATTACAGTTTATCAAGATTTCTGCTCGTAATAATTGCTTTATAATTTTGAGGAAACAATAATTTGAAAACAGAATAATGACTTCATTGAATATTTATGTTTTAAATTAATTAATATTTTTGCAATATTCTTGCGTTACACAGTTTTAGTAAAATGATTATACTACGTATATTACAACGAATCGTCTGACCGACTTTTTTATGTTTGTAACTGATTAAGAATATTGTTGTTTACTTATGGAGTATAATTAAATGATTCTAACTATATTTTTAATACTGCAGCTGTTATATTTTAATGAATATTAACGATTGTAGATTTTCGTGGTTAAGATCGTGTTACCACGATTTACTTACCGATGTAATAGTATTGTTTCGACGCGTCTCTATCCGAAATTATTTGTATCGTTTCTAATGGTGTTTTGTTTCTTTTTTTGTTTTGAATCTGCAAACAAAAATCCACACCCCCACCGTGTACTGTATACGATCAAACTGCAAAAAACATTAAACAATAATGATCGGTATAATGTCTATTTATAACAAATAAACAATACATCGATAATATAATGTACCAAGAACATAATACGCTGTTAATTGTGTATTACGTTGTTCTTCTTTAGTTTATGTAGTAATTTGTGTACAATTTCGACGAGCAAATAGCAGTAATAAAACTATTGAAATCAATGGTGTATGATTTATAACGAATAAGAAATCGCCCAGAGACCGGACAAACTATTTAATAAGATACGCAATATTTAAATTAATTATACTATGCAAAGAAAAAAAAAATTAAAAGAAATACGTTTTTATTTAAAATTTAACGATTCTGAACTAAACCGCGAGGAATTCAATAACGATTACGATATAAAATAATATTAACCTAACCTTTTTCAATACCTAAACGTTTAGAAATTGTATAAAATATATCTATAAAATTATGAGGATAGTGTAGTGTACGGCAAAAATTAATTCAAACTTAAAATAATTAAAAAACTTATTGCAGTAAAAATTATATGATTTGTATATTCATAAATTGCGCTTTATAGTTATTTTACGTTAAACAATTTACATGGTTTTTCTATATTATACATTTGAACAGCATCACGTAATAATTAAAATCTCATTCAAAGTGTTTTTATTAAACTTATAAAAAATGTAACAATCAAAATTATCCACTTACAATAATGAGAAATTAATATTTGAAAAATATTTATAGCCTCGGGTTCAGTTCAGAATAATTTTGTGAAATAAGACTTTTATTGTATTCGTATGATATACACTGTTACTATGTGTCCAGTTTATATCGTGACAATTAAATTGCCAACAAATTGTTACGCATTAACTGAAGTGTGAAAGTATCTTATATAATTTATAACGCTTATCGATATTGTCAACAAAGTTTAAAGTTAAGTTTTTGTGAGTTGGTGTTATTATAAAATCCCGTGTTAGTAGAAGCGACTAATAACGTGAACCCTAAATTGCGTTAGTAAAATATATAATTATGTTATTCAAAGCAAAATAAGAATAATATTGTTAATAATCGGTATTTGTTTGTTTTTTATTTATTTGTTGTTTTTGTTTTTTTTTTTGTTTTTTTTTTTTTTTAATAATAACTTTACCTTTCTTGTGTTTGGGAGCGATTCAAATGACTCGTCCAGTTCATGTGTAAAATGTACGTAACAATTGTTGGGATAAATAGTTATTTTACACATCATTCACCCGCCACTTCCGAAAAAGGGGTAAAAAGCGAAAATAAAACATAATGCAGCGGTTGATCGTTGGCTAAAAAAATTATATAAATTTGTTCCGTTCCTTGGTAACTGTATCGCAGTATAACTTGGCAAAGAATATAGGAAGCTTATACCACACAAATGTACCAAAAAAAGAATTCGTATAAAATAATAATAATAATATTAATAATAATAATAATAATAATAATAATAAAAAAATAATAATAATCAAGCGAAATAAAAAGACTGTTCACCGTTTTTTTTATCAGAATACTGTACAAGTCATTTTATTTACACAATAAAGTATTATCAAAAATAAATAATTAATAAAGTATAAATAAATAAATTAAAAAATAATAATTATAATCCGCAAAATTATTCGTGAATTTGTTTCAATTTTACACGTAAGTAAAATTCATATAGGAGTTGTGACTAGATGTAAGTGATCCAAAATAATAATTATAATAATAATAATAATAATAATAATCATAATAATAATAATAATAATAATAATAATAAATAATTTTTGATAAAAAAAAAAAAATGATATATAATATACAAATGGTATATTATGTACATAAAAAAATTACTTTGATTATAACACTTTTGGCCCAGAAAAAAAATTTACTAAATTTAAAAAAAATCTTTGGTAAAAATTTTGAATAAATTTCGATAATTTAAAAAAAATAATAATATATATATATTTATATATATAATATGTATATATTAAATTAAATTTGCATATATAATATAAACCTAACAATAATAGGATCCAGACAAGCCTAGTTTACAGAAATAAGTCAAAGACGGGGCATACATACTGCTTTTGTTAACAATGTCTTTGTTCTCACACCGTTGACCTTTGAAGCCTTCAGCGCACCTGAAATTTGAAAAGTGCTGTTTTTAATACGATTTAAAAGTTGATTTTTGAAAGTCAGGCGAAATAAAATAACCTAAATCATTATTACAATAATCACATAATATCATAATTGGTATTACAACGATACGCCATAGACATGTTTACATACTTTACAATATTGTAAATCTGCTTAATAAACTATGTATATTTTACTCACTGGCAAACGAGCTCTCCGATGGTTTCGTAGAACGTACAAGTGCCCCCGTTCAGACAATATACGAGATCTGCTGGACAGGGACCGCCGACCAACGGCCACAGGGCTGTCGCTGTAAAATGAATTAATGGTTTATCAATAACGCAATTATAAAATAAGAAACGAGAAAAACAATTGGATTGCATTTTTATATATGCAGCAAGACAATTTTATTCTGTAAACATCTGCTGTTGCGTCGTACATATGCTTTTGAAAATAACGTTTTGGCAAAACGCACTTTTACCGTGACATACTTTTCAATGTTATTAAATTTGTCAACGAGTTAATACAGATTTTTATTGCATCTGCAAAAGCATCCTGATTATAGAACTTAATATAGAAAATACAGGAATTTAATTTGATGTATAAACGTTCTTTTATTTTATATCTAATATAATATGGTTAAATTTAATAAAAAACACCGAAACTCAATATTTAATCGATAATATTATACAGTAGTAAGAATAAGTATAAGTATTATGTTATTTCGTATACTAACTCAAATCTTTTGTTTAGAAACTCCTTTTATTCATACAGATGTCTGTCAATTAAATAAATCAAAAGCGTATTATTTTTAGTTTCGTAAGTCATGTTTTACGATTTCTATGTGTTAACTAAATCTTCAAAGATACGCTGAAATTTGAAGGAATCAAAAAGTTCAAATAATCATGATTCTAAACGGTGGTTCTACAAAGTAAGTACTATATATGTTATTAGACTCGATATTTCAAATATGTTAGTTACATTTACTTACAAGGTTTTGGAACACTGCAGGTTCCTTTTACCGGAAAAAATGTTTTTATTTAAAAAAATATTATATTTAAAACATCAATAAAAGTAAAAGATTTCATTATAGAACACTAGAACATTACACATTCGACACTTCAATATTTTGCACTGGGTATTTATTATTATGTCGTTAGAAAAATCTATAAAATGTGTACCAAGAAAAAAGGGGTAAATTTATATTTTTATTATGTTTACTAATAACAAATTGTAAAGTTATTTAGACTCAAAAAATACATAACTGTGTCGATCAAAATATAAATAAAGTTTTTTTATAGACTATAAAAATAATTAATATGTTTAGTACCTATAGACTAAAGATACATTACTAAATAAGTGAATTGGCAATATCACATGTTTCTTACAAGGCAAATAATATATTTATACTCGTGTATATGTACTATATAGGAAGTAGTAGAAGTGTGTCCGAACTAAAGGGCTATTCTGATTCATGAAACAGTAGTTGTAGACACGAAAAAAAAATAAAACGAAGTAAAAAAAAGAAACTCGCAATAGCAAATAATGTATTATTAAGTGTTATTATTATAACGCGTGTAATAATCGTATACAATATGAGGTCAATAGCCAGTGGCCCGTAAGGATTATTTTCGCTTGTCGCGCAAAAAAAAAAAAAATAAATAATATATCTACTTTTAAAAACAAAATATCACCCGATAAATAAAATAAAAAAAAATATTAATACCAGCTATGTGGCTACTAAAATAACTATCGTAGTTATACCATTATATAGGTAGAGTATATAACGTATAAACTGTATTACCTACTTATTGGTTATAATCACATTCACATTTTTATTCTATACCTACCTACTTTTATATTTCTAACAATAACAGTAAGGACGACAACAATTTATGATGATTGTATAAAGTTCATAAAATGATAGGTGCTTTACACCCATGGAAAATAAAATAATAATTGCACCAAAATCATGCCATAACATATTAATTAATACTTAATTAAGTTAATATACGAAAGTGTCATCAGTGGGTGGCTTCTTCATTCAAGATTTCATTCCTATGTATATAGCTCATACTCTTATTGTGCCTTATTGTGTGCAGATTGTGTATTTATTAATAAAAATAAAAAATTAAGTTAATACACACAAATTAAAAACGATTATTCGTTTCGATTTTTTTATCTCTAAAACCTTAATACATTTAACTAAAACAAAATATTATAATATGTATGCATGTTCGTATTGAATACAGGTGACTAAGCAACTAATTATTGAAATCCAAAGTATTATAATTACACGTATAGCCGTATGGGTAAGTATTATGAGCTCTGAAGCTCCTGATGAATTAATAATATAATTTCTACATATTAGTTTTAAATCATTGAAAATATTTAGAACTGTAAGAGCTACTTATTAATAACTAGTAACAGCACATATTTTGTGCATAAATTGTATGTTCATTATTCACAAGGCTGACTCAAAACTAAATTAGATTATATTTATTAGTTTAATGAAATAATAATATGTTATTTAACACTTAAACAGTGGTCGATGAAATTTATTACGTCTTAAACATCAATAAAAGCTTTCTCATTCATAAATTAATTATTGTTATGAGTGCTAATTCCATCTGCGTATACTAAAATATGCCAAACGTAATTAATATGAATATCGACGCAATTATAACAAAATATACTTTTGATGAGATCTAAAATATGATCAGTTGTTTAGATAAACGGCATATTATATCGATGATAATTGATATTTTGTACTACGAATAAAATTAACAATGATGTCTCCTAAAGACATTTTCAACATTTTTAGCGAATTTTAATTTAATTTATATATATATGCACGCGTATTTTAATCATTATACGTAAATATTTAGAATGACATAGATCGATATGCAATTACGAATATAAGAAAAACGATTTAAAATCATAACACGTTTCGTAAAACACAACCGTTACACTTGTATAGTAATAGATACTATTGAATGGCACACCGAAGCGGGTTGACCCGGGTACCGGACCCCCCACCTTGTAGAATCGTAATTTGTTAATAAAAAACAATTTAAATTAACATTATTTTTGTTTATTTTACGAACCTGAGCAATAAATAATTAATATAATGTTTCATATCTGTAATATCTAAATTTAAATGTATATTAATAATCAAAAAAAAATATAATGGAAATGAATATTAATTGATTGGACACACCAAGAGAAACATAAAACATCCTAGTTGCACGACTGATGATTTATCACTATTATTAAAGTCCTAACAGCTATTGATTAACGCGCACAGAGAAAAACTAAACCGAATTGTTTTTGTCAGTGTAAGCGTTTAAACAAATAAGAACGTTTCCGCGCATAATCGAATCGCGTTCTCTAAAATTATTCCGCACACGCGCACACCCACTATATTGTTTCTTCGCGGCGTGGATTTCGACTGACAGATGCCCTCGCAGACTGGTTCGCTCAGCACGATATGATGAGATTTTTAAATTACCGAGATCCACGAAGATATCGAAAAGTTTATTTTATCGTAAAAACGGAATCCGAGAAAATGATTAAGTTGTTTGGGCACTATGATGATAATAATAATAATAATAACAACAATAATAATACAACGATATTACTCAGAGTTCGATCAACACTTATCCCCTTCACCCCCCGTAACACACGGTGAGCGGGTGGTCGTCGTCGTGTGCGTGCACTGAAAACCCATTGGTTTTGGGCGTTATTCGTGCGCGCCGGTCTGTAATTATAACGTCCGCGCGTTGCCCACATCGTCATTTCGCGGCGATTTTACTCGTTTCGAAAGTATCGCATTATCGCGACAACGACGTCTCCGGACGATATCGGGAACCGAAACAGCTAATAAGGTCTGTTATTATCAGAGCCGACTGCCAAACGGACGAAATGTCGTCGTAATTGGTCGTCTGTAGCTGTACGAGATATTATAATGTATAGGTATGTTATTTATTGCCATCGTGATAATATTTGCCGACGAAACAATCATATTATTATCATATAATATTATCCTAAACCGAAAAAATGTCTAGTAATAATTTAAATGGGAGTAGATACGAAATGTTTCATTTCCATCAGAAAACCGGTTTTGAGGCTATAAGCACGTCATACAATATAATATGATTGATTATGGTCAGGTGATTTTATCTACAAATACGAGGATGACTACTGAGGTCTTATTTATTTCCTATAATTTATTTACGACTCGTGCGTATATTTACGTTTTCGATATGATAATAATATTATGTAAACATCAATAAAATCATTTTTTTTTGTCGACGCACAACACAACACTCTGCCGGTGCCTAATAACATAATCTAGTGACTAATAGTGAATATACTATTCTCAAAGGTGGGCATCGATTAGTTTAAAATTAATATTTTTTTTAAATTTATAATAATAACTAGTCAAATAATTTTGTAGTTTTTCATGAGTATAATTTGTTTAGGTTAATTTTCCATTGAAAAAATTAAATATATATTATACAATGCAAAATGTAAAAAAATAAATGGCAAACGTAAGATTTGCCTAGACAATTATTAAAGAATGTAATACAATTGAATTTAAAAAACCCAAAAATTGCACTATCACTACAAAATGACTTAGTGTGATAATGATAAAATAATTAATTACCTGGTTTTTAACTTGGAAAAATCAATGTTTTTATCCATATTAACCTTAGATTTTTAGAGTTAAGTATATTATTTGGAAACCTCTAATTTTAAAAGCTTAATGTTTCGAACATACAATTTTATCATTTCAAATTGATTGTTTTTTATTGACTTTTCCACATTTGAATATTCTATCGTGACGAATATCTATTACTACAGAGACGGATTTAAACTTATAATATATATCATATACCATTTGAAACGACGTGCAGTTCAAATAGATATAAAAAAAAAAAAACGTTCATAACTTTGCACTTCCGTGTATACATACGACCGCAAAGTTTAAGCTGTCCAAAACGCACCTAATAATATTATTATCACGAACGAATAAAATCACAAAAATGTAACAATATTGTTATTATAAATGCGAGAGCACGCACACACGGCGAACGCGACGCATGGACGTCGTATAGTACACCGCACACCCGGGCCGGGTGCGGTGGGGTGTGCGCCCGCGCGTTCTAAACGGTTCTAAAAACCGGGCGCCCGCCACAGCCGAAGCCGCCGACTCTGCCCAGCACGCAAACAGCCCGAGGATAACCCAATTACCGTCGCGCGCCGACCGCCGCCGCCTTTCTGATGGATTGTTTACATTATTGAATCTCGCCTGTATGTCTGCCGCCGCGCTGGGCCAACCGCCGCCGCCGCCGCCGCCGCCGTCGCCGCGCTCACGCACACCCACACACACACGCGCGCGCGCGCATACAAACGCACGCAGACACGCACCCGCACGCACGCAGTCCGTCTACAGTCCACGACGACGCACCCCCCCCCACCCCCCACAGCGGGAGACTTTTTCTGCGATATGATTTTTTCTATTGTCGTCGACGCGTTCGTTCACATTTTCAATTTTTAACGCCGTTTTTCGGATATTTGTTGCCCGGACACGTTTCGTATTTTCATCATTTCCTTGCTGCGCGTTTGTATTAAAATTTGAAATAATATTATACACGAGCGAAGCAGCATAATTTTTTAGCGATTCTTGCCGAGCGCGGTCATTCCACTCTTTTTTTTTTTTTTTTTTCAATCTAATAATACATCTGTTCAAAATCAGATTTTTAAAATATTTAAATATCACGTAAGGATCATAATATATTATCGAATCTTTGAGCTTTCTTTGTACTAGTAATTTTCGCTTTTCAAATCAGAAATTCTGCAGTACCCAACTAATTCACTGTGCGTTGTTCAACTGTGTACAACTGCAGTGAAGCAAAGATGATGATAGGTCCGCGATCGATAGTGATTTTAAAATTTTAGTAATTATTATCCTTGATATATATATATATATATACGATAGTTGAAAATTTACTGTTTCGAATTTTGAATTAGGACATCGGGTACAAAGTATTTTCAAACATTTACCCCTCCAAACAATTTACATAGTTAAAAATAGTTAAAAGAATTATGTGTCGTCGTTGAATTCTCTTTAGGTGGTACAAAAAAACCTCAATAGTTTAAAAATATGGTCTTATATAGGTAGTCAGATAGACTATTTATCTGTTTTTAAAAATAGTTGAAATATTCCAAAAATCAGAATTGGAATAAATTCATGAAAACATGAAGATGCGCATTCTTGGCGGAATCACCCTGTATATATTATTAACGTTATTATATTAATTATTGCACTTTTCAGTAGGTACATCAATATCATAAAATTATTATTTCGACAAACGATGCTTTCATTTTTTTTTTTCGATCTATATTCGTAGTGATCGAAAGGCAACTCATTGAACGAAAATTTGGCTCTGTTTATAAGGAGCTTATTTGACTTATTTGAGTGTTTCCTGGTACAGGTTTACGTCTTGAATTAAGGTTTTTTTTGGTTTTTGTATTTTCAACAGAAAAAAACGAATCGGTAATTTACTAGTATGCAGTATATAATTAACATCAAATATAATATTGTATCTGGAGAATGAAATTATACGAAATAATCAGGTATAATTTCATAAATTATAAATGTTATTATTATAATTTTATAATGCTGTGTTTGATAATTGGGTTAACCGAATTAAAATCGTTTACGATTAACATAATAATATTAAGAAGTTTAGCCAATGATGTAGACGTTGTGCATACCTGTGTTGGCTATTATACCGGTTGGACGGATTGTTCGATTGTAATTTTATCAAAATTCACGGCGTAAACATAAATATAATATAATATAGTCTGATATTATAATAACACCGGATCTATGAGAAAGCAGCGCGAGTAACGACGACGTTACGACGTCGACGACATTAACACAATATTATTACGATGGAACAAATGGTTCAGACTCGGATCCGAGGTCGGCAAAGTAAAAACAAAAAATATATATTTATATATTTAAACGACGTCGCCGCCGTATGATCACACAAATAATTCCCACACATAAATTTAATCATAAAGTTAATTAGTGGTTTGCAACCCTTTTCGAATGAGACGTTACAAATACTACGTCTATAATATTAACGGGTGAAACGACCGTCGGTCGCTTTATTATATATATATATACCATATGTCTATACATACATAGACCAGGTAGGATTCCGCTCGAGGGGATATAATAAGAACCCAATCGCATACTATTTATAACGACGGGGCTTAACGAGTCTCGGTGTTCGGAGTTTAAACAAGAAAACATTACTCGTGGCTGCTGAAAAATCTCGAGATACTCGTATTGCCAGCTAGCTAACATATTATAATTATTATAACACAAGTGTCAAGCGATAATATTATCGTCTATATTTCGGTATTGAATCAATTTTCATTACGAAGATATTTACGTAAATATGATTTGAAATCCTATTGAAGTTACCTAAACCAGTATTTTTCAACCAATGTATAGCCGAATAAGTCCAAATGTGTTACGAAATACAATAAATGACAAAAAAATATACAAACATTTTTGACAAGGTTTACAAAAACTATAATACCCAATAGGTGTTTGATAAAATGTCTATAATGAATAAAAATAAGTTATCTGTCATCGACATATTCTATATAACCAATTAATATTAAATAATAAATATTGTCCACTATTTTTATTTTTTTATTGTTTTTCGGAAACTATGAAATATTTTAATAATGTGTCGCCATTCACACATAATTTTTTATATTTATTAATTCAGTCATTTTTCAGTTTATTCAGCGGTAAGTTTGTCGAGTAAACTATAAATTATTATTATTATTATTTTAACCCTTTAGTTATAAATATATAATGATTGATATTTAAGGTGAAATTCGTGATTTATAATTTAAATAACAATGTTTCAAAACAATAAAATATTTAAATGTTAGTAAATTGCAGCATGGACATTTTAAACTTCAAAGTAATTTCCGAATTTGTTGGTATAATTCGCACACACTCGTTATAATTTTTGGATTGACAGTAAAAGGTGTTCATTACTACACTAGTGTCATATAATATACACACGGTGTAGATAATGTAAGTTTTTATTGCCTCCAATTGAATCAACGTGTCTCCTAAAATAAGCGATATTCGTCGAAAAACATAATGTACTCGTCGTATTATAAAATGGTAGTCAGCTGGTATAATCAAAACCGTGTTTAAATATTGTATTGTTGTTTTATCGGAAGCACAATTAATATTGACCGAAAAGACGATTGGCTATTATTAAACAACATCATCTCTACAATATACCGCAGATTGTCTGCATACGCACGATATAACCGCAGTAGGTATATGCGTAATATATATATATATATATATAACTATTATAACTATACAGGAGGTACACACGTTATTACTTATTAGTATATCGGGAGTGGACTTGAGCACGTACGAGTTCACATTGATTGAAACACATCGAGCAGATGGTGTGTGTGTGTGTGTGTGTGTGCGCGCTCGCGCGCGCGAGAGAGAACGGCCACCGCGATCGGCGACCACACGTGATACGAGTCTGACCAGTGTACGTGTGTTTGTGTGTGTGTGCGCCTCCCGTTGCCGCCTCTCGACCTGCGCGGGGGGCCCCGCGGCACCATCGGACACACACACACACACACACACACTCACACGCAGTCACAATACGGAGGTAGTGTGTTTATTTAGCGTTTACACTATCATTTGGGACTTGAGGAAATTGGGTCGTTAGCGGTAGGAATTCGTTGTTGTTGATGTTTTTTATTTATTTATTTTTTTTTTTTTGACAATAACATTTTAATTTATCTTAAAAATCATTTTATAGTAAAACGAGTAGCCCCGTTTTCATCCACGTTATGTCGTAATGTGAGTGTATACACGCGCGTATACGCATTATAATATCATATTATTATAGGTAAAGTACACCGACCGAAACAATTACAACGGCAACAACGAGACTTTGCCGTACTGATGATATTATTTCCGACGAAAATCAATCGTAATCGCATAATTTCTATGCGTTCAGTAATAAGTGTTATTTGTCTAAAGTATAGCTACAATAATCATTGGTTTATTGTTTTATATCTTGTGTACATATTAATCACAATATCTGAATGGGAATCGGCCGAACACGAATTACAATATTATCTATCTGATATTTTATAGCAACAGAAAACGATTGTACGACTGGTCTTATACTGAAAACGATAACTTTTTCTAGTCGCTGTAGATAGAAAAGATCATCACGAAGAGGCATATGAGTGCTTCATTACTTCTACAAAAGTTTTAGACGTCGTAGTTACGCCATAATAGAATTTATTATAAAACCATATTATTTAGTTTATTTTAACTTTTGATTTTGAACATGGAAATTCAATATATAAACGATAAATTATATTGTATTTATTTAGAAAATTTTTAATTGAATCGATTATCATCCGTTCGTATACATCTATAAAATAAAAACTATTTTTCAAAAACGACCAATCATATTATAATACTTGTATATTCCTATTTTACGTATTATATTGTGTGGACTATGTATAGTAACTTACGACTGGCTACTACATACTTAATTCTCGAACATAATGTTATTACTACCCACATTTTTTTTATCCACTTAGCTGTTCCTCGTCAATACTAAGGAAGGGAAAATGAATCGTTTGTGTATGAAAGGTGATAAGTCACGATTCATCAGAAAATACATTTTTTTTTTGCTTATACAATAAAATAATATATTCTGTAACTTCGGATCATTGCTTTTTATGATATTTCGTTGTGTATGAGAATCGATAATTATCCAAAAATTCAGTTTATATATTTGTATATGTATATGAATCTAGTTCCAAGTTCTTTTATTCAAGTATTAGTTTTTAAAATTAACCATTTTCATAACAAACTTGATCACATAAAATTGAGAATTAATAAAAAAAAATAGTTGAACTTGTATAATTAATGTTATACAATCTATGCTCCATTTTACAGGTTTCTTTATTGTGGGCTTTTAATAAACCATGTTAATTTTTCTAGGTTTTTAGACAAAAAATATTATGCTGTCAAGTGTCAATATTTTTTTTATAGTTAGATTATTAAAATGATATGTATACATAAATACTTAATTAAATGTATTGTAAACATTATTGTCATTGTAATAACATATTTAGTGTGGCCGTTTAGCCGAAGCAAATTTATTAAATACAAATTAAACCACACATTTTAATTTGAGGGATAAACTAGTTTTAGTACGAAAAGTAAATTTTAAAGAAAATATATAAATTTTTCTCGGTTTTATGGAGGTAAGTTACAACGTTTAATTGTACAAAACACGAGTATTACAGTTGGGAACTATGATATTTAAAATAAATTATAAATATTTATAAGCTCAAATGCTCGATCGATGTATATACTCATTATACTCACTATTGTCCGGTTTGGAATTAACTATGACTTGGGCCGACGTAATAGCCACATGGCCAGTTTGGACTCCGGTACCTCTGCACTCATACTTGCCTCCGTCTTCTGGCCTCACCTTTGGTATCACAAGCATGGATCTTTTCCTGGAATAACACAATGTGATTATTATATTGCAGGACGAACACCGGCACTTTTGCTAGGCGATATATTTACTTTTTGTATTGAATCCTTCGCCTGCCCACCAAAATCGGCACGCCGTCTTTGAACCACTGTAGAGCGGGCATCGGGTTGCCTTTGGCTCTGCACATCAATTTCAAAGCGCTTTTGACTTTTAACGTTGTGTTATGAAGTCCCCACACGCCGATTGGCTGAACTATAAACAGAACAGAATAAAATTAATTTGCTAATTTATTTTATCTTTGTTTTTTGTTTATAAAACTCGAGAGACCAAACATCAAGCATTACACCATGATGAAATTGTCGTTATTTTTAGTTTCAAACATCTTTAAATTAAATTCCAATAACATTTGCATAATATAAGTTTTATCCCGACTGAAATGTATTTTTGTTCGCTACTATATAATATATTATTACTTTACGCACTAGCTGAGTACGCGCGTATGGTGTACATAATATCTGCGTGGGCTTAATATATAATTCATATACATAATATGTAATATATTATATAAACAAACAAAATAACTTTACATAAAAATGAAATTAAAAATATGATATGCAATAATAAATAAAAATAAATCACGTGAAATATTAAAGTAGTGATGACTTTTATACTGCGTGGTGTAGGATAAAATATGATAATATTATATATTATTAAGTATATTATTATATATATATATATATATGGAATACGTTGTCCCAGCTTCAGAGATCACGCCAGGCCGCCTCTGCCATGCGCAAATACAAGAATCTTCAGAAATTCCTACGCGGACGTACGACTCTTGTCCGATCACGTATATATAAAATAATATATACACATAAATGACGTAGGTATATCGTAGGTATATATATATAATATAATATAATATACTCGTGCAAAATTCCTTCGATACCTTTTAAGGTGCAGGTATTTGATATACATGTATATAAATCGTATAACTTATTTGTACTTATTAAGTCCACAAATACCACGCAGAGTCACTTGCGATCGGTACAAAGGGTCAATGATGATCGTTTTACGATTTAATTTGATAGAAATACGACAACACTCGTTCTTGCGGTTATTAAATAAATAACTTCGAGCGAATATTTAAAACCTAAATTTGTAAAAAAAAGATTTTAAACCGTAGAAGCCAAATATCGAAAACCCTTACTAGCTAATCTTACATTATTTTTCTAATCTGACTTAATTTTTTTTTTCTTTCGAATCGTTGTACTTAAGATCCGTTTACAAACCGGTGTTTCAGGGCCTTATAGGTTTACCGATAGCATACTATATAACCAACGTGGTAGTTCCTCCCTTGTATTCCAAACGTGGATAATAATATAATAGTTTTTTTTTTTAAGAACGAGTGTACCCATTTTATATTTTGTTCACGTCAAGTCTTAAAATATAAATTTTCTATAAGACAATAATGAATAAAACGAAAACAGCAACCTCAATCGTGAAGTTTCTAACATTGCAGGCCTTTGCAAGTGTATTCACGGGCTATCTACATGGCTACATCCCTGGTTGATATATATATAGAAGAACTTATACACATTATTATTATATGGTTCCCCCGGTCGACGACTCGTGCAGGTGGGTGTGTATGCGCGGCGTGTTGATTGGGTAGCCGGGGCCGGTGGGTTTCGCGCAAAATAGTCTTCTGCACGGCGCGCTGGATACTAAAACGTATACGTGCGCGGTTTATCAAAGATGCAGACGACGGACACGGAAACCGTTCTCTCCGTCCGTCTGTCCTACATATCGGGATGCGTGCGACCGCAAAAACCGCCGTATGCCCATCTTTGACGACCCCACATGTGCGCACCGCGGATCCTTGACCCCGGACAGTCTGCAGTGGCACGGCGTATCTTTTTTTATTATTATTTTATTTTTCCACTCGCGCAGATGTATATTACTACTACTACTACTACTACTATCTACTACTACTACTACTACTACTACTACTACTACTACAACTACTACTATCTACTACTACTACTATTCTTATTATTATTACTATCATCACCGTCGCCATCGTCGTCGTCGACGTTCTTTGCGAATTTTTTATATTTCCTCCTCCGATCCTTCCATCTCAAATAAGATAATAATAATAATATCCAACGGCGACCAAACGCATCACATTATAATATTATGCGCTTATCATACACCTACGACCTACCTCTATACTATATATACTATGTGACACCGTGTGCTGGTCCGCTATACCGGATCGCGGTCGCTCGGAAACAGTGCCGAGGCGATGGAGCTTTTTGCCGGAGGGGACAGGGGACACTATAGGTGTTTTTCGTTCTCACGTCACGCCGCACAGATGAAACAATAATAATAATGATGATGATGATGATGAAAAAAAATCGCAAATGCCCTCGCGCCGGCAGTGTATCTACGTATATAGCGTGCATTATTATACATATATTATATATATGTAGTGGGCGTGCCTCCGTGTATCCGCTGACATATCTTTATATATACATATATAGTTTATATATAACTATATATACTCACAACGTATAGGTACAGATTACACACACACACACATATATACGCGAATATATATATGCGTACACGTTTTGTAATGCACCACATCGCCTAGGGCCGGGTGGCTCGACCGGCGACGGCGACGGCGGCAGCAGCAGCGCAGAGAGAGGCCGAGATGATGGGAATATTTTGTCGTTTGCCTATGTATGGGGGCTACGCGTACGGCTACTGCGGCAGTCCGGTTGTGCTCTCGAACGCCGACTATGGCAAGTGGCTCTCTTCACTTTACCACGCGGCCTATAGAGTAGGTTTTTGTATTGTGTATATTATGACATGTATATATGTATATACATTGTGGGTAACCTCGGTGGCCTCCGACGACGACGACGACGACTATGACAACGACGACTTGTCGGCGCGCTGTGACTAGACCTGTCGACGATCGGTAACGTCGTCAACCGGCCGACATTAATCGCGCAGGTGTGCGGCAGCGGCGGCGGCTGCGGACGCGATAGACGGTAGCCGCGTACATAATATCTGAGGTGGCCTGAGGCAGCCGTGTAGTAAATATACACACACACACACGAGTATAATACTTAACTATATACCTATGCACGTGTACGTGTGTGCTCATCGACTTATATAATTTGAGTTATAACGCTGTCAACTCGTATAACATCACATCACCTAATACTTGCGTGCCATACGTAGGTATATAATAATATAATGCCCGTAACGCGGTTTACGTTCACGCGAATACCTCGGAAGTGCAGAGCTTTACAACAACTGCAGTCTGTGTGATAGTATTGTGATAATACGTGTACCGCCGGTCTGGTACACGAACGAGTTTTGAAAAATAGTTTCGTCAAACGAAATTCCTCCTGTTAACCGGCGATATCAGAGTTACACATATTTAACGAGACAGAAAAAGACTATTCGGATATTAGACGAAAGTACAAATATAGACGACTTTCGATACTTATATTATGTCAGCGATACGATAGAATAATGTCAACGCCGTAACGCTTAAGCTAATAAAATTGAAAAGGTTAGAGCTGCAAATACTTGTTAGAAGCTACGGATAATAAGCTTTGAGAAAGTTGAAATATTTGTTAAGTACACGTATAGAAGCTATAATATATTATTATTTACATATATGGTTGTGAAGATACGTACAATTTTCACGGTGTAAAAGTCACGGAAAGAATCATGATCAAATGAAAATTTGAAGAGAAATTATTTATAATATGCGATCTCTCGGCTCGCAAAAAAAACAGTTTATTAGGGGAAGGGGGGGCGAATAGGGGTCAGAGACCCTTAGTGAACATATTATGTAGTAAATATGCAATTAAGTACAATAATTATATTATATATTTTATATACATCCGACGATATGGGCCGCGAGCGGCGCGGGCACAGACGAATAACCGCCGCCACAAAGTGTATAATATATAAAATATTATTATGTGTGCATATTCAAGTTGTACGTACCAGTAAAAAATATAATAAATGGTGCTAACAACAACAACAACAACAACATCATAATAAACGACTGAAAACACGACCGATGTACAGCCTATATAGGTAGTTATAATAATAATAATAATATAATCGAGTAACAAAATGTATTATTTATGGTCGGATCGATCTTGTAGTTCTAAATTATACACCTATATATTAACATTCGCTCAACCGCGTTTTTCCGAGATCTGCAGACATATTATTATAACACGCGGATATAACCTAATGATCTCATTAAATTATTACTTAAGTACCCTATATATGTACATTGTAGGAAGCTTGGACATTTTTAAATGTGTAATGTCGACTAAAAAATGTATACTGAAGTTTATTTATTTTTTAGTTTTATATCAATTTGTGTCAACAATTTTTTTTTATTAATTTTTAAAATTAAATTTTTGATAATGACACTTTCATACTTATTATACATTTTATGTATCGCGTTTTTCAACATCTAACTGGACTGTAGAAGGTTGCTTGCTATAAAATATTAATAATACAAAATAAAGACATACATTATATATATATATACATAAAAAATTAGCTCTAAAAATGTAAAACATTAAAATAAAATACAAGGAATGTCCTATCTATACTCGTACTTCAGAAAAGTTAAACATAGTTCAAATTACTAAATACGAATAGCTGTAAACTGGTTGGAAAGTTATAAGCATAAACGTTGTTTCATACTATGTGTTAATCGCTTTATCTTAACAAAATCAATACTGGTTTTAAATAAATAAATTTCTAAGTCGTGTAATAATTATAATACGTATTGTAATAAGAATATTTAACTCGACTTATAATAAATAATGGCAGTAATAAATATTTTATCGAATGTGTAGCATTGTTTAGCCAAGAAATTAAAATCTGTTACCATAATTATTATCTGTCTGTATTATAGGTACTTATATCGTATTTCTTTGTATAAATAATTAATCTTTTACATCATTTATAAATGCTGTTATGAAATTAATTTTAAAGGGTATTATAATTTATTATTAAAAGTTTAGGCAGAACTTAGATTTACACGACTCTATTTTCAAAAGTTGTAATGAATTTCTAAATAATCACAAAGTTTTGAAGATTTTAAAACATATTTTACTGATGTTATTTAAAGTCAACCCAAACATCGGGATTCTATGTAGTGATCTTGAGTAAAGTTTTTCACTTTAAAAAGAAAAAATATTAAAATCTAACTAGTTTCACTTTTTACGACACATTATCGTTATTCCTGTAATATTGTTTTTTATCGTTAAAATAATTTTATATAATTTTTTTTAGTACGTTATTTTGTACGACGACCATACAACGTAACTAGAAACATTTTGAATTATTGCCCCTTAATAAATAGCAGGTTCCAACACCCTTCAAATGAAAAATGTATGTTGACAAATAACTAAAAGCCACAGAATTATCAGAACATATTCCTGATGGAACGTTCGTTCTCAATCAATAATTATAGATTTTTTTTAGCAACAACTACACAGATCGTGTGCACGTGATATCTTAAATTTGAATTCAGTGTTGACACATGCTTTTAAGATTGGTCAAGAGTTTAGTCTAGTTCATAGTCTGTTATGATAACATAATACATTTTAATTTAATTCATATCGTGCATCATTCGGTTAAACGCGTGAACAAATATCATATGTACGCATTTTTCAACAACACTTTCTGTTTAAAATCAATTATTAGTTTATAGTTGCGCGTGGTGTTTGTCCAAACATTTCAAAAAGTTTGTTATAATAAACTTATAAATACCTAATAATAGTAATAACAATAACAGTAATATTATAATTATATAATACATGGAAATGCGATTGTGTTATTATCAATCCCGCAGGCTGCAGTGAAATGTTTTCTCTTAGCGAAAACATAATATGCATGACATTATAACGACGATGACATTCCATGACGGTTTTACCTACTCTGCTGTGACTTCTATACATTCGTGACTCCGAAGTTACGGATTACTCGTTTAACCGCGCGTTTAGCGTGTCATCTCTTCGCGCCACACGGCGCCGCTCGTGTATTCGGCTCGTTCGAAAATATTACATATACCCATAAACTACGCAGTCGGGCGGTGGGTAGGTAATACGCTGTCGGCCTTAAACGAGAACAAATCGTGTTTAAAACCCACGGGACGATGATTGCACGGCAATGTTTGACATATCGAACGCGTACATCATTGTGTGTATACCATATTATAACGATGCTCCGACGTAAACCTAACCGTTTATTTTTGTATTCGGCGTGCTTATAACACGGCGTAGGCACGTCAAATATAATACATGTATTATTTAAATCTCTATAGTTGTGAAATCAGAGACGGTATTGTTATCGGCTTTGTTTACTCCATCGACGCGGCGAAAACGGATATTTACAAGGATAATGCGCAATCAGTGTTTAATGACGGCGGGGCGTTTGTGTACGATCATCGTTAATGCACTTATTATTGTGTGATGTATAATTCGCGATTTGTATACAAATTTATTACGAATACGCCCAGACGCGGTATGTATACAAAATATAAACTGCACGCCATATTGAAGCCGGTAACTATATTGTAATATAATAATATATAGGTAAGTACGCGCAGATTAAGGTCATATTTGAAATGACAACCAATGCCGTAAATAGTAGTGTAAACAATAACTCACGGGTGACATTTGTTGCAAAACAAAAAAAAAAAAAAAAATCAACGGGTGATAACGTATGGAGAACGAACGTAACTTAAGACATTGATAATCAATTCACGATGGTCGACAGGATCTTGATGTGTTACCCATATTATTATAATTCATATTTATGTACCATTTCACGTGTAACTATATTATTTTATTGGGTGCATTACTATTTTTGAGGATTATAGCGCACGTAAATGACTATCTAAATTCGTATGCATAGACCACGGTTATCTACGTCGCTGGAACATCTAATTGATAAACGCGGTCAGTATCTAAGTCTCGAAAGACCAGCGTGCAACGTCTAATATTTGAGGAGTTTAAAAAAAATAAAATTACTATTTATGAATAATTTGATGCATTAATATTAAATTTGTTTTTCGTTATTTCATTAAAGTGAAGATGTATTATATATGACGAAATATACTCGTACGGTGAACATTTGTCAAAAAAAAATCGAGATTGTCTACATCATAAATAATATCTCGCGGTAAAGTGACCAGTGTATAATATTATATATTTTGCGCGTACCTACTATCGTCTTTGAATCTCACTCCTTTTGTGATCTAAATCGGTTCTGCATCAAGGTCGTGTTACAAAAAGAAAAAAAAAAACAATACAAAGAAAAACAACTAACAAACGTCTTGCTGACTCGTGGAGGTTACTGCACGGACGTTTGGATAGAGTTCAAAACAGTCGCCAGGTGCATATAGAGCTTTCGTGGAAGTATATAGGTACAGCGTGTGGTAATAATAATATTGTACGGTATAACATGTGACTAGCGTGTTTTTCTTCATTTGGCGCGAGTAAACACTCCGCGAACACTAGATAAACCGACGAATATGTACCCCACAAAAATAAGAGTCCGCTGCGTGGGTGGTTGGACGGGTGAGAGAGAGTGCGTCAGCAGCACCTGTTTTCCCGTCAACGCGTCTATTATGGGCAGATCGTTCGGATGAGACAAAACGCTGTCGCGGCAATAATACTGCGACAGCCGCTTCGCGTTTACCCCGTCGCACTCGAGTTATGGGGATGCGTGAAGCGTAGCGGTACAGCGCACCCTCCGCACGGCGAAATCGTTTAAAATTAGATCACGGGCCGTCGTAGTCGTATAATATTATTCTATCGCGTTGTTTCAAGCCGATCGTCCTGGCAATTATTTTAACATAAGTATTTAGATTCTCGGTGTGCACGTGGAAAAGCAAACAAAAATAAGAAAATTCCGTAATCTATAATGTTATTACATACGCAAAACGCGAGTCTGTACAAACATTACAGTAAGTACATTACCTATATCGAAATATTTATTATTATTATTATAGCGTGCTGCGTATTAATGTATAATATTATGTGTTTATCGGCAATAATATTGTCGCTATACGCGCGGATCGTCCCCGCGGAGAGATAAAATTACACGCGAGCACGCCGTCCGCGCATAGATGAGGTACCGCTGCGGAATCACGCGGGAAACCCCGTCGGACCGTTTTTGGATCCGTTTCAATAGCGCTGCGCGGCCGGCTGCAATGAGAGAAATACAATTATATACGTTCTCTGTGCGTTGATAAAATAAATAGAAAACCGTATACACACGCGGACGTCGTCCTTGCTATATATAATATACGTAGATATATTTATCAATTTTTTTTTTTTTTTTTTGGCACCACACTCAGACGGTATACCTACCCGACTGCTGTGCATAATATAATATAACTCCGTGACTCATTCGCACAGTGCACGGCACACTGTATTATATTCCCTCCCACAGTCTCGGCGCGCGCCAAACGATCCGTGTTTTACTGCTGCCGCCGTCGGCCGTTTCCGAATTCGCGAGCGGCGTGGCAGTAGTGGACGCGCGACTTCCTGCAGCGGCGCGTTCTTCGCCGTCCGAATCACTACCCCACACCACCCACACACCACGTTCCTTATGCACGACTCGTGGACGACTGATCTCCCCAAATGTATACATGTAATAAGTACAAAAATTGTTCAGTATATTTGTTTAAAATTTTCAATGATTAAAATGTTAATAAATACATTAAGAAAAATAAAGAAAAATTGGGCAATGCGTGCTAGTTTATGTAATAATACTGGATAAAATATTACGTGCAATATGTATGAATATCGATGTAAATTTATATTTATTATAAGTAATTTTCAAATTTGCTAATTTTGGTATAAAAAGGTAATGGTATATGAGTGATATGATCACACAAATTTATTGGGGTAAAATATGATGGCTACAGACCTCCTCCCCTAAAAATATTGTCCAAGTTTTACTTATGCCACGTGATCCAGAATCAAGGTGTCGGTAGTGTTACTAGAGTTAACGTCGTAGAGTCGTTTCGTTTCTGCACAAACACGACGTGGACGCACGCAAGTGGAACGTCACCGTAAATGTCAAAATATCATAATATAAAAGGTCATCAATATAATATTATATTGAAATATTCGAGTATAATATATATTATAATGTATAATGAATATTAATAATAAATCGGTTTTACCACGCGTCTTTCGATGATCGCTGTTCATTTACGTTTTTTATATTTTTTAATGCACAGATTAAATTTTTGGTATTTTCCCAAGGAACACGTCTCCGAAGTGGCCGTGCACAAATGGATTTTTTTATGATCTAGAAACGCGCAGTTGTCGACAGCCGGCTGAATTTCTCGCGTGTATAAAACAAACCACGCGCTCGTATAATACTTCATTTAAACGCGACCGAATTTTCGTGCGATAATTTGAATGGCTTTTCTATTGCTACTCGGTCGTCAATACACGATGTTGGTATGCAGTCAATATTATCATATGATATTAGACAGTACATATAACATAGAATTATAGACCCTTATTTATCCTATTATTAATAAGTAGAATAACATAATTGAGACAAACATTACAGAATGGTGATCAAAAATCAAAATCATATTTTTAAATAATCACTTTAATAAAAGTATTAAATATACAACTATATTAATTTATTATACTTTTCGTAATATTTATATTTCGTTATAATGAGATAAAATTTCGTTATAATGTTGAATTAATTAAATGTGCATGCATTGGCCTACCTGGTGTACAATTTAATTTCGTAATAGCAAGGTAACTTGCTAATTTTGAAAAACAATGTGCTATTATTTGCTACTTTTTGGCATACATTTGAAATCTTTTGATTAAACTGAGTAGGCCAAGTTCATTAACGTGTAAATAATTAAGTCTTTATTATTATCCCTCATTATTCTTTATCTTTAAATGGGTTGTGATTTGAGTGAATAAATTTATTTTATTGAAAATCATCAATAATTTTACTAATTCTACTAACTCAATAAAGATAGAAAAAAGCCATCTTTATAATTTTGTTGTAAAGGGTTTTTAAATGATACTAAGTTTTATAAGTATTGAAAAATACAAGCATAACAATTATTTTACTGAAAATAGACCCACGAAAAATATATCTATTTTTATTATAATATTAAGGACAAGTATTTTTAAAACTAATCTATTTTTTGTCCTTTTTTCAAGATTTTCGTAGTACATGTGCACGTGAAAAATCTACCAAATTACGAGCGAACTATGTGTATTATGTGTAAGCTTAAAGTCGTTTTATATAAATAGCTTCATATTGTTCGTATACAAACTATAGAGACGTCTATGTGTATACTTCGTGTATATAGGCTCTTACCTGTGAAAAACATTAACAAAATCACTAGTGTTTAAAATGTAGGTATAGTAGTATACTTATTTTATACATTAATGTATAATAATATTATTGTTTAACAAATAATAATAAACGGTATACAACGGTTCCCGACAAATACAGTTCCTACTCAACGCGTCCTATTCGAAAATATATGATGCTAGAGAATAATATTATAATATCGTCACACTGCACCTGCATTCTCTAAGTAAAACTGACTAAACCGTGCTATCCTAGATTATTTCAGTACGTTTTACTATATTATTTTTAAGTGGACCTTTAGATGAAGCATAAAATAAACTACGTTCTCAGATTTTAATTCAATGTATTATTTTGTACGTTAAAAAAGATAAGAAAGTATATTTATATTATAAAATGGATAGTGAGTGTCATTGATGGGTAGCTTTTCTCCTCATAGTTTGTTTATCCACTTATTTATGTGATATATTTTTTTAAATATTTAATAGAGCTTACCAGTGTTACTTATAAATAACTATTGAGTCCTTATATTGTTTATATTAAAAAAAAAAAATTGTACCGACACAATATTATATCATCGGAATAAAATGTAAATGTGATTAAATTCTCAACTAGATAGAGATTAACTATGTTATATGTTTCGTGTAATCGTTCTATGTTACAGTTTATATCAAACTAGTATAATATAATATAAGGGCAAATTATTTGGCAAACTGTTTTCATAATATTTTAATAATTTAACTAGAAATTTCTACCTACACCATGCAAAGCAAATATTATAATGTTTTTACTGTAGCCAAACAGGCGGTATACTTCAATATAAACATATAATAACCGGTTTCTAAGTGTTCTATATATTTTACTATGTAACGAGTAACGACACTAGTAAGTTTTGTCATATTAACCAATAATATTTTTTCGGTAACCTTTGATATTTTAGAACGAGTATATAATTTATAATACACGTACTAATTTTACAACAGAGCAGTAGATATTGTAATTTGTAACTGTATAGACAGTAAAGTAAATAATATACTTATCTTATTAACGTCATTAATTATACCACGAGTTCACTATAAAATTTAAATATAAGATATATTATATTATAATTCAATAACCATTGAGATATTATTGAAATCTATAAAGATGTTTTTACAGAATAAAACTTGATTTATTTGTTTTGTTTTGCAAAGAGTATTATATAAAATAGATAATATACACATATATATATATTAGCTATTCGTAAGATTTTTGTGTAATTTACAAAATATATTAAAACAAGAATATTCAAATAAAAAATTTGTGTAAAAGATTAGTCATGTAAAAATAAAACTTTTAAATTTAATACTAATATACCTACTAAACACAAAATTAGGTTAATCGATTTAAATTCGTTTTTAAGTAAATATAGTAGTATGTAATATAATATAATATGTATATATATAATTTTGGAATTCCGGTTTATTAGGCTATAACAATAAAATATAAAATATATACTCCAATTTTTTTTTATATCAAAGTATAGATTTGTGTATAATAAAATAAGTATATAAAATTACTGGTTGGGTTGGGTTTGGTTAAGTTACGCTATAGGCTAGACTAGATATATTACTGGTTTTCTTAACCATACAATGAAATACCATACAAATATAACTAATTATTCAATTAATTAGAGAATAATAATAATTTAAATTATGCGAGTGACCATATTATAATCATTACATTACTTGGTATAATATAACTTACTACATATATTTAATGTAATCGGTTGTATAGTAAATTAATAATAGTACTATATTAATTGCTATACACCTATACTCATATAATTTGATGATTTTTGATGAGTATAATATTAATGTGCGTTTGTGAACGTAAGAACGGATATTTTTTCTGTATCAAAAATATCGATAATAGTGGAAATCGGAGCATTTTTAGTGATACGTAGTCAACACTCAAGAACTGTCACTAGTACCCACGATGCATAAACACTCTTTCACACATACATACGCGAATTATATACAATGTAATATAATATATACAGAAAAGTGTATTAATGTATACGGCGAGAGCGAGACGACGACGATAATAATTAGAAGAAACGTATAATATAATGAGATAAAAAAAATAATGTATACGACGAGCGTGGCTACTTAACGTGTACGGATGTTTGGGATTCCAGAGACATCGCACTGTGAGCACGTGCCAGACCAAGAACCGAGTAGAAGTAATAGAAGTAGAAGACCGACTGCTACTATACGACACAACGTCTGTCCAGTCCGTCGCGAATCTCTGTCGGCGCCCAGCTTTGTCACGTCCAGACCCACTTTATTATAATATTATCGTCTGTATTTTACGCACTTAACACGGAGCTAAAAGTTAGGTTTTCAAAAAATATTAATTCACAGCAGTAGTTTTAGGTTTTCTGGATTATTATACTTTTAGGACATTTTAATGTTCTTTCTCTTTTTCGAAATTTTATAAAAAAAAAAAAAAAAGCAGTTGAACGAATTAATTGTGAAAAAATATAAAGCTCGGTGAATTACCATTTTTAACTTATATTTAACAAAACCCTTCTCCGTCAAGTTATACGTTGGACTTTGTAAAACACTCGAGGCTCGTTCAAGCTCAACTCTACAGAGTTTTACTAGAACCGGATGAAAGGGTCGTAGCATTTTTAATACAAAATCTCAGGTATCTCTAAAAAAGCTTCGAGCATGTTTATTACAAAATCATTATCGTTTTCGGACGAGTGTAAATATTATATTTGCTTCCCACCGCTCGCACAATTGTAGATAGATTTTTTTAAAAACGCATCGGGTCGAGACCTGAAGCGGCTCTAATATAATAACAATATTACGTATCATAATCGTATACAGGCATATACGGGATATACGGGCTCACTAGATTTAACCTATAATGTCGATCGACGAGAAAATAAAATGCGACATCGATACACACAATCGAGTGCGTTGCGCCGTTCACGCGCGCGGCCGGTACTCGCGTCTAACAAAATATTGTGCGTACGCATCGGCCCGCACACAATCTGCACTATACGTACGCTCGCGACCCCGTAATTTATTCCGCACCAAAAAATTATACCGATTGTGTTCATTTGTTGTAGTATATTTTTTTTCTTTCTCTCCGTTTCGCTGTACCGGCCTCGTTTTATAATTTTATATACGAGATTCCTCAGTGTCGTGTAGTCGTCGTCGTGGTTTTTTCCCTTCTGCTCATACATATTATTATACTTACGTATATACGTATACATAAATATATGTGTAGTATTTGTGCGCCCGACATATGATTATCATCCTTCGTCGTCGTCTGTCAATCGTCTGCTGGTGCTGGTGCTGCCGGCCTCGTATACTGCCCCGCTGCAGCGGTATTGTATATACGTATACATTATACGCATTATATCATATATATATATATATATTATTCTAACGTGTATACGAACCGGCATCGACGGCATCGAGTATAAACGCCACCGCCGCCTTTTTCCACGCTTTTATACGCCTCTATTAACATTTTTCGTCGGTATATACGACCCGTACGCGCGCTCAGACACGAAAAATACCTTTGACGGCGGCACGTTATTGTATTATACATTATATTATATATATAATAAAATATATTATATATAATATAATATATTGTATAATATTATATCGTCGTCCCACTGCAGGCGATGGCTGCGGCGGCGGAGAGAGGAGATTATTATTATTATGTGATTTAGATTTATGCGGTCGCGTCTGCGCGCACACCGCTCGCACGCACACACAACCCTGACCGCGCCGTCACCGAGATCATTTTAATGACGGCGTGCCCGGGCTAGACGACAGATGCCAATCAAATGTGTATACGTTCTTAAATCATTTGCCCGAGACCGAGGGAATGCCGGACATTTTTGGTCTGAACGGCGGCCTTGGAAATGTATATATAATATATATATATATATATACACACGCCGTCGTTGATATGTCGCGTATATGTACACACTGCACATCGACGACGAACGATATTAAGTGTCCCACGCGTGTGTATATATATATATATGTGAATATCTGCTATAAAATCGAGCGAAAAAAAATTACCGATGCCCGCTTGTGATGATACCCCGACAAAACGATGAACATTAGGATATATGGGTACATTATACTCTGTGCGGTACTACCCATCACTGCCCCGAAATTATCCGAAGAACGATTTTCAGTTTACCCCCTCGAAGCCGTTAGGCACGGCCTCGCCGGATTGACGATATGATAAACGAAAAAATGATTTAAGATTTTATAGTCCGAGTGAGATGAACTTGAGCTGAATTGTTCGCCCTAGCCGCATCCGTCACACTGCGATCGAACGGATGTTTTAATTTTACACAGACTTCCCGTAGGGCTGTGGATAAAATCCAAATGTTTGACGCATATAAAACTTTGATGATCGTCTACGACCGAGTTCGCGTTGTCTTACCTACGTCGACAATCGCCAACGAGCTGTAATTTATAATGCATACTATATTATCGTGTATAGGTATAACGTACATTATTTTACATGGCAGACTACTTTTGCGTATCGAACGAATCGTTACGACATTATATCGTTGTGCGTTTATACGCGATATCAATAAGTGGCGAACGCTTCGCGGGGGGAGGGTTTCCGAGACACCACTATAATACTGCCCACGGTTTGGGTGGGGGGGAGACGTGTACACTTGCGAGTGAGTATTTATATATTATAATATATAATATGCGAGTGCGCGCGTTATTATATACATCGATATCAAAATATAATACTGTGTATACAATCGTTTAATTGCGTCTGCCGCCGGTGCCCGACCACCGCGTATATCTATATGCACGTAGGTCGTATATATATATATATATAAACTCGTATATAGGCAATCGTAAATAACCGTTTGTACAAATGGGTTTCATATTAAAATACGTATATTATACGCAACGCAGGCTTATAGCATGTATATGGTGTGTGTGTGTGTGTGTGTGTGTGTGTGTGTGTGTTCAGTATATGTTTATGTTGGCGGCGGCGTTGGACGGGCTATTATACATTATTATATTACATACGCGGCTGCAGCAGAAGCAGCAACGCGGGTTCACTACTGACGACGAGGATCGCACTACACACACATCATACGCCCAACGTATATTTGTGTATAATTTAATATTATAAGTCGGGTGTGCGGTTTTTCTCACGTCACATAATGTTGTGAAAGCTAAAGTCCGACAGTATAGAACACTAGAAATAGTGTGCATAAATATATATATATAAAAGAAACGGGATAATTATATTATTGTTGTGCTCGCGTCGACCAGATCAAAGTATAAAATTATTACCTATTATTATTATTATTATTGTTATTAAGGACCTTACACGTCGAGGAAGTAGATAGAATATATTAATATTGAATTTTAACAAATTTGATTTGTTTACTATAATCGGTATGTCAACATATTATAGGGCGTAATTTAAAAAGACGTATGTTGAACACGTAAAATATATTATTAATATACTTACATTATACATGATAACGATTTGTAGGTGATTTGTCAGAAAAGTGAATGATAAATAATAATCCAATTAATGTATTATACTTTTTAACTCTATAGATTGCCATATTGGTCGTAATTAATTAGTCAATAAGTAAAATAAAATGTATAAATAATTTGTTAACTGATGTCATTTTTCACAAGGAATGGTTAATGCTTATTATTGAAGTTCTAAAAAGATAAAGCTAACATATAAGAACGTGATTTTTGGTCGGGTTTTTTTTTAAATAGAAAATAATGTTATAGAAAATTAAAATTGTTGAACTTTATTTTTCCGTTTTTTATCGTTACAATAGTATAATATAATATTATCAGATATTTATCACTTAATTAGATCCTCTCTTCCGTAAATGCGCAACCTGATTGTTTTCAGAGCTAATCTACATATTACGATTAATACACACTTACTATAATAATATTATTCATACATGGGTAATATATAAGATGTTATATTTTTACAATTAAAATATATTTACAGTTCAAACGTACAGAATTTAGCGTGTCTATTATATGTGTGTGTGTGTGTGTGTGTGTTAATCGGTCGGTGATTATAAATATAACGCAATTTCCATGTATGTGTGTTTTACGATCGGTCCACTTAAGTAAATAGATTATATTATATATAATACGTTTATGTACGCGCGGCGACGATAATTAGCGAGAGAGTTCCAATAAAACAAATCGAAAAAGTAGCTACCGGTCCGAATATAGTTAGGGTTGGCCACTATGCAATATGTATGTATACACATAATGTTCGATAGTATACATATATATATATATATATATATACGTATTACACACTCTAATATAATACTATAATATATGATATATATAAGACGAATACGACGACGATGGATGAGATGGAAACAGGTCTGCCACCGGGGGACCACACACGCGCCGCGGCCCGCGGGATAGGCGCTCCGACTTCGACTTGGACGACTTGTGGATGACGGCGGTAACGACTACGACCGAATTGACGATCATGTGTGTGTGTGTGTGTATGTGTGTACGTCCACCGCCGCCTCACCGTTATACACTGTGTATATGTGTGTGTGTGTGTGTGTATACATTTACGTAAGGATAGATCGACGGCGGTGTTCGTGTGCGTTTTTTCGAAATACGGTTTCCCGCCAAAACCGGTTCGGGAACACCCAAAAAGCCACACGTACGTACGACGGCGGGTGGACATTTTTTCCCCGCCAAAAACTTTTTTCCGACGTTTTTTTTTCTACCTAGAAAATCATTCAATCGCCATTCGGTGGCCCTAATAATAACACACGCGAATATTACTCTACCGGGGTTTTTGTTTTTTTTTTTTTTTTTATGTTTTAGATTCTGAAGGTTTTTTTCTTTATTCCCGAACGAGAATCACCTGTCTAATGAATTAGTGGACCGTCTGCTCTCTCGGAACTGAACGGGAAAAAAAAAATATCCGAATCGCATTACCGTATATTTATTAGACACGTGCTGCCGTTTGTCTGCGCATACCGCATATTATAGGTATTACATGCACACATATATTATATAGGTATGATTTCTATATCGTATATATTATACTTAAAGGAAGTTTCCGAATATTATTTATACGCTTATTATTATATTATTATACACGTAAATAATAATTGTGCGACCGAAATTGCACCGTGAACATTTGTTATTAATTTTTTTCTAACGACCCAAAATTATCGAGATAATCCGTCGTGATGGGTGTGCGTGCAATGCGTTGTTTTCTTTTTCATCTATTTTGTTTCGTTGTTTATTTTCTTGCCACGGTATATTACGTACTGCGAATGCACGAGATTCTAGTACACGTATTTATTTTTACATGGCCGATGCACACGACGTCTTCATTGAGCGTGGACGTCCATACGTCGCGATAACAATAATATTGTTATTCAACTATAAATTACGGTTAATATTTATTTTGTGTATAATACGTATGGGGTTCATCTGCGCACTTTGTCGAGATAATTATACGTTCCGTCAGTAACGCACATACAAATTTCAAGGGGGTATTTTTTAAACACCTAACGTCCCGTATGAATATACGTCACTGCATTTTCCGAAACATGCATCTTAATATTTCATCACTTATACCCCTCAGGGTGTTTTTATTTTTAATTATAAGTACATAACATAAGAATACTCGTATGAATTACGATATGCCTGCTCGAAATCATCAGTAACTACACCGACTAGGTCCGTAGTGTTTAGTGCTTATGTTTATATTATGATAACATGTAGTTAAACGATGGAGTATTTAAATACACGAACAACAATATGATATATATATATATATTCGTACAGTCGAGTCGCAATAACTCGAACCTCAATAACTCGAAAAACTTGACAATTCATTTTTTTTTTTTATTCCCCTAGAAATATAAATTAATATAAATTTGAGTTAGATAATTCGAATAATACATATCTCGAAGCGAATTTTCATCTCCCTTCAACTTCGAGTTATTACGACTCGACTGTTTTACGAAATATTATTATTTATACTGTTACTAAAATGTTCGATTTATGTGTACGGTATATGGTTGTAAAATAACTTATATATAATGTTCCGGCTGTTTAATCCTAAGTTTAATATGTATTATTAGAATAAGATACATGTATATAGTGATGAGTTATATGCACATATAGCCATATAATATAGGTTATGTGATATAAGCTATACTATACATATTATTAGAATATAATAGAAAATAAGTAGGTACTGTGTAAAAGCATATACGCACTTGCGTTTTTATTTGGACAAGATAATAATTGTTTAGTCAAACAAAATGGATTATTTCGATATTTTAATAAGTATTATTAGGTAAGATATCAAATCAAAAAATAATGTAAAACATAACCTCTTTACCAGCTGCGAATCACCTGAGGGGCCACACGTCGTATTCCCAATTTGCCTAGACTTACAAACTGTTTACGTAACGGTTCGTGTGATGTTACACGACATTCCTGGGTATAGTATTTACTAAACCAATATATTTTTTTATTCACTGGCATGATGGACTCGAAGGGAAAAATACTGACGTGTTGAATTGCGTGTTTGAATTTCATTCGCTTTTAACGGGCTTACAAATCATTTTCTATCTATTTGCACGCGATATACGATCGGATCTCGAAAATATTGTCAAATTTACACAAAATACACCTGTTCTCGCTTGGATAATATGTATTATATGTATAATAAATGTATCAACAAGTTGTACTTTTGTCGTACCCATATAACTCTCAATAAATTATTAGCTGTTCTCGCTATGTTTCTATGTAATGCAATCGATAATTGATTATTCATAACCGATGTATTGATATTGACGATAAATCATAAATATTACACATACCCAATGATGGCGTAAAAGTCAAAAACAGTTATAGAATTGATAAAGATAGCTCTCACCCCTGTGTTATATACTCGTCGATGTCATTAAATATTGATGGAAAACGTAATATACTATATCTCTATCAGTTATATACTAAATCACACGGATCCGTCGAAATAATGTTGTACGTAATACGTTGACCTCGACCTTGGTATATGCATACGATATAGTACGGTGGCGGCTGGTCCGAAACGGTTTTGGCCTATTAGTATAATGTGTGGTCGCACATTATTTTACACCCATAAAACACCTACCATATCTACCAACGCATAAACGGCCCAGTTTCTATATTATATTAAAGTTTTTCGTTGTCGTCGCAAAGGTGCAACCATGCCATATCGACGAGGGTATATTATTTTTGGCCACCACTTTTTGACACACTGCCAGTACAACCTACGGTGGCCGTTCATCTTGACCGACCGTCCCCGTCTGTGTAAATTGACTGCAACGAGAGTTGAGCAATTGGTAGTATTAAAAAAAAAAAAAAATCACAACTGTGGTTATACATTTTTCAATTCGACAGTATACGCTGCTATTTTAAAACACATCGGTGACGTTTGGATGTACATTTTGATCATGACGTATAGTATTATATTATAGGTACACGTCATATTATATCGTATCTATAGGTACTGGACAATACGAGTAAAATAAGTACCTAATTGCAATTATATATATATACTCAGCGCTCGTGTTGAAGGGAAGGATATTCATAATTTATCTCGAATAGTATTAAATTACAGACAATTTCCAGACGTTTCTAATATTCAATAATTTAATATGAAACCTAAAAAATTTTCTTTTGGTATCATTATATTTAAAAAATAAAATAATTCGTTGAAGTACATCATTTTGATAAGGAATTATATGTTTTTATTACATAAAACGTTTTTAAAATATTATTCAGTGGTGTATAATTAAGTATAATAAGTATTTTAAGATAAAACACATCCTAAGATTTTAAAAAATCTGTAAAGGTTGATGATTGGAGCGAACATTTATTATAGTTAAATAAGTATTATTTAGTTAAACTATATCATATATATTATTTATTCATTTAATTTAATTTTCTCACTAAAATAATACTAGGCTTCAATTTAAAAACACGAAAGAATATCCAAATTATATTAATATGCATAATATATTTCATATTATTGTAGGTTAGACGTATCCTTTATACCGATGAAAAGTTCTGTATAACCTACGCGTAGCGCCACCGCCGTGAAAAACAACATGCGTGTATTATACTGTAGGTAGGTATAATATTAAACGTATAGAGGTACTGTGCATTCAGATTACCAGTTGTATCATATACGAAATATAATAAAAAATTATTTTACGATGTCAAAGGATCGTATTTTATACGCGTGTGAAGACCATTGAAGCACGCGTGGCGCATCGCCGTATACACATGGTATTCCAACATTGTTATTAATATTATTATTTATTTTTTTTTTTAATTACCTTCTATTTGCGCGCGCGACCGTCAAATTCTTTTTGATGTGAAACCCTTTGACGAAAAAAAAAACATTCTACTGCGGTTAACGACTATACCGAGAGAGGTACAGTATAACAGTAATAATAATAATTATTATTACATCGTGCGTGCTCGGATTTGTTCCACTGTTAATGTATAATATTATTATTATTATTAAACTTATTTATATATATTATGTATAATAATATGCTTATGCGACGGTTTATAAGTTAGTCATCTATTTTTTTTTTTTTTTTTTAATACATTGCGCTGAAAACAGATAATACCGTAATATGTATGAATTATTAATTATATATTACATATCATTTTATTGTAATATGTATACATATTATGCACATGCGGTATATTGTTATAACTTAAATAGGTATTAATATATCATAAAATGTATTTAGTTGCATTAATATACTAAAATGTTTTGTGGTTTAATGAATACATCCAAAATTATGAGGTGCCTTTTTATAATAGTGTGAAGTATTTTTAAATTTTGTGCGGCTTTTACAAAACAAAAGTTCTTACTTTTTATCTACGTTATCATAAGATTTTTATTAAAATATACATTGAAACTACAAGTTAGTTCGACTTCCTTAAACTCAATGGTTCCATTTTTACTATCAGATGATATTATTATTATCGTTATTATTGCAGGTGGTATTATCGCCTATGCGTTTAAATGTATACACTTACTCGTAATTTCGTTAAAAATGATTTTCTCTGTTATACATTTCAACAATTGAATTGAATAAATATTAATTCAAATAAATATAGTATGTTATTCAAAAGGGTTTAGTACGATCATTGTCACATGTTACGTAAAACAAACTTTAAACACGTAGCTATACGAGCACTAATAGAAGGTCAATATTATCGTACAAACGTATGTGTCGTACAAGCCTATCACACGGGTGGGGTGAAACTAAAGTGCGACTATAATACGCCTGTATTGGTTGTATTTGGTTACTACATACATATTTATATATATATCAATGCCAATAATGTTGTAAATCGAGACAGTGAGTTAAAATACGCTAGACCATACGATAGAGGCTTATTATTTATGTACTGCTGACTTAAAATATGTGGAGGAAACTCAATAATAGTTTTTTTTTTTAATTAAAATCTTCCTGAAGGTTTATACCTATATAAGTATACTGTAATGTATATAGAATTATAAACATACTGTGCGTTTGCATTAGAAAAAAAAAATGTGAGATTTTACATTAATTTGATTTAAAAAAATGTTCTACGTTTACAAGAATAATCGACATTATTTCACATATTAATATTTCATAATAAAGTATCAATATAATAGTGGCGTTTTCTAGAAAAATAAAACAAAGTGATATTTTTGCGTAATAATATCGCATCGGTGATCGATAGGTATACTAACGAAAGTTATTGCGCATAGTGATGTTATATGTATTGAGTAGAAAGCGTGTTTGAAAAAAATTATTATTTGTTCACTTCAATGTCGTCACGGTCCTTAATAGGGATAGATACACTGACTATATGCATGCAGCTGGTTAGGTAAAACAGAAAACTCGGCTGGTTTGGTTTTTACATTATTCATATTTTCAAGACGACCGTGTATACGTGGAAAAGCTACTTATCATTGTCACACGTTACATATTATTTTCAACTTGACGACTAAAATAGAGCGGTGTTATTCAAACAGTCTCTATACAATATTATTATTAAACAAATCACGCGGCGGCCGCGGCACGGCAATGCCGACGTCTGAGAATTTTTGGATGAACAAATTCTTCATAATACATATTGTAATATATGTGAGAAAGAAAGCGAGCAAAATGTGAATTGCATAATATAATAATGTATACCTACATGCTGTAGATATTAATTATGTAGCCTTCACCGTGGTTAATGTACGGATCCTGTAGATAGCAGTCTGAATCATAGTCACAGCAGTAGTCTTAGCGAATAAATTTAGCACATGGACGCGATAAATTGTGGTGGATAACAGTTTTCCTTGGCACTTATAATAACTAAAATAATATACAACAATGATGTCCAGTGTAACTTGCGTTGCGCACGCGAGCGAGAAAAATTCATGGTTGTCACCTCTAATGGTTCACCGAAACTTTCGTTTTTGAACATATAACACACAGCATGAGCACAGAGCGCGAATTCACTAATACACGAAGATTGTTAATCAATACGCGAGATGTTATATCATTTTATGTGTACGGTAATAATTTCATCGGGAGCGCATGGGCGGTATATATATAACTGAAAACCATAAATAATCAGCAAAGGGCAGTGAACTGTCGCGGAGAATCGTCCAAAAATAAGAAAGGGGAAAACGTCGGACTGCTCAACAACCACACGTAGTGTTATAATGTTTTGTGCACTCGCACGGTAATAGAAAAACGGCAAATTATCGAAAATGTCTTATATAGATAATATTAAATATAATATGTGCATATATGTTATAAAAATATAATCGCGTTGATGGACGGTCATCGTGTCTGCGTTACGAATCTATACACATCGATGTCGGGCATTATACCTATGCGGTAAACGTTATAATCGTCTTGTGGATTTTTTGACTGCGATGCGTACAATAGCCAATAATCATAATAATACACTGTAATATAATAAGAATACAATAATATATAATATTACTGAAAGAGCGTGTTGTCGTTGTCGTATTATATGATGTATTTGTACAGGCAACTGGCACGACGGTTCAGGTGTCATGTACAGGGTGATTCACCAAACATGTTCACCCCTAGTTCTCTTCATTTAATAATGCATATTCTGAAATTCTCGATTCTTGTAATTTTTAAATAAATTTAATAACAAGATCTTCGTTTTCTTGAGATTTTTTTGTAAAACTTAATGAGTGTTCTGTAGTTAGACAAACTTCTGTTTTTCAAATGAGAACATTGAGAATCCTCATTGTTTATTCTTACTATTAAGTACATATATTTTTTTTTAATTTTGATCAAGCTAGTTCGAAATTTTAAGTGATGACTTAAAAAACTTCTTGCTTAAATATACTTGGGCCATTCTTAAAAACTATAAATATCAATAAATTAATATTATTTACTAAAATGTTCAAATCGACATAGCTCCAACCTATCAAACTTACTTTAATCTTGTCAAATTGTTTGAAACGATTATCCACCATATAATTTATAGTAAAAATAGAAGTTCTTATTTGAAAAACAGAAGTTTTATCTCCTCAGTACATTCTTTAAATAGTATAAAAATCCCGAGATATCGAAACAATTTATTAGTATATTTAAAAATTCCAATAATCAGATTTTAAATAACTGCATTATTAAAGGTAAAACGACATGTATACCCTGTATACATATATATTTTATGCGTTACAAGAAGATCTGCAGGAGAAATATATGTACACATACACACACACGCGCGCGCGCTACATAAGTACAAACACGTATACCTAATATAGCTGATATACGCGCGCGGAGAGAAATAATGCGAAATATGTTTCCGAGGCGCTAATATATCTCGGGTTTCATAAATCAAAAAAAATAAAAATATAATAATAATAATAATAAATAGTATTAAAAAAAAAAAAAGAAAAAAACTCCAACGAGATATATATATATATATATATATAAACATATAACTGAGTGATAAAAACAAACATCGGACACGGCAGAGGAATGCATATATGTGTGTGTGTGTGTGTGAGAGTGTGCACGCGCGCTAGAAACAGAGATAGCCTGAGAGCAGGTATACGTACGTCGTTGCGGATATACAATAATATATACTACAACGGTTACTACTATACTACTACTACTACTACTACTACTACTACTATTACTACTACTACTACTACTACTACTACTACTGCTTATAATACTATTACTATTACTACAACTGCTGCTGCTGCTGCTGCTGCTGTTGCTGCTGCTACTACTATACTTACTATTATACTACTGATATACACTACCGTCTACCCGTTATTATATATCGGCGGGCCGATCGTCATGGAACGCACTCGCGGTTTTTAGATCATTTGAAAAGTGAAAGCCACCAGAGATGGCAATCGTAAAACGCTCGGAATTCCACTGCCGGTTTTTATACTATAGTCTGGGTATAAAACGCGCAGATGCGTGTGCGTGTGTATATTTCGCTCTTTCCGGAACGTCGATCGTCGTCTTCGTCGCCACCGAATCGGATCGTCGCCGAACAGTCTTTTCGTTTTATTTACCCCCCCCCCCCCCATTCGTTGTTTTACCTTTTTTTAATCTGCGCGGCGTCCACAAAATGACGACAAGGCTCAGTTAAATCACATGTAACCTACCACCCCAGTGTATACCTGCTATTATAGAAAACACATTATAGAACAATATCAAATTGCTCGGAAATTAGCTGCTATAGGCTCAACTCCAAATCGTGGCCGGGGAGACCGGGGACAGTATACTGACTGTAGTCATGTCAGTGTTGATTGGCACAGTGTTAGTAACTGTGAAACAAGATGGTATTTATATTTGTGTTATATATATGGACTAAATAGATTATCACAATGAGAAATAATCATTTTTATCTCAATTTTGGGCTGATTGGATCAGATATGACAAATTTCAAGACTAAAAAAGTGAATTTTTAGTCAACGAGTAATTTTTTTTTTATAAATAGACTTAATATTTCACAATTATATAATATTATAGCTTTAATTATCGACTTGATAAATAATTAATGTGTTATCGTATATATAATATATTATTTTGATATGTAATTTTAATTTTCATACTGATATAAGTGTTAACTCATAAAGTAAATTCGTTATAAAATAATAGATCGTAGTTTGTCACGTTAGCATGTTATAAAAATGGAATTTTGAATAATGTGACAAAAAAAAATAGCACTTAAAAAACGACTTTTAAAGAGGATGAAACAGTTAAAACTGTGAAATCTAGCCTCGGACTCCTATAAAACGTTCAAATAATTTATGAAAAAAACTACCTTGTCGATGACTGCTTGAGCTCAAAAAAATAATTATAATAATATTATCATATATTATTAAAAATCCATCTGTGACGTGGTAAAAATCGGCAAATGGTAGTGACCGCCGCATATCCGCGACTTGCTCTTTCCGTCTGACAACATCGATCGGTTGACTAAAAATGTCAACGAATTAGATTTCATCCGTGAAAAATAATCAACGCACACATCGTCGTGGCCTATCCCTTTCAATAAGTCTCGAACAAGCCGCTCCTCTCGAATGTCACCTCAGCCACACCAATGTATGATTGTTGATAGTTTGATACACACGATAATCCAGCTGTGGCTGAGCTATACGAGTATACGTATTATATATACAGACATCGGACTGTACGCAGACGGACGCATATACACACTAAGAGCATAACATATAACTAAACCATATATCATCGTGATTCGCCGACACTTGTACGGCGATGATGTTCAAGTGGCGCATCTGTCCCGAAACCCACTCAAACGAACTTGACACGTATATATAGGTGCATATTATACGTATATTATAACTACGTGTATAATAATTTAATTTAATAGGTTTTGTCTGCGCGCGGGGGTCGTGCGCACGAGTCGTTTTTAAGACGCTTTATTAAGAGCTATCCTAACTAGTTGTTTGATGAGTAGAGCTGTCAATACACATGCATATATACTGCACATAATAGAATAATAACGACAATATTAATTATCGATGTATCGAATACGACATAATAATAATGTGCGTACGTTTCAATATTATTATTATTATTACCATAATACGTATAGGTATATCGGTGCAGACTCGGTCGCCCGACGAAACGCAAACATTGCTGTGGTTAATAATTTATCGTACGTTTGCTTATTATAACGAAATATAATATATACATAATATTATACTATAATGTAAGTATTATAATATGCAGTTTTTCATAACATCGTACTCGATGTTACCTATATTTAACTAAATGCGGTTAAACTGGACGTCTGGACATGGAATACTTCATTATATTGTGTTTTGTATAGTATGTGAGATACACACGTCACACATGCTTAGAATACAATAATAATGGGTAACCGGACGAAAAATGAAGTTTCGGGGAGAGGGCACGAGTAAGAATAATCAACAAACTTAATAATAATATAACGACATCTGGCACACGGTGTTATTTTTTCATTAAAATATTTATTATTACTATTATTATTACTCGTATAATAATAATATTGTATGCGATGCCGCCGTGCCAAAAGTTTTACACGATTGGACGATGTGCTTGCAAGTCGATTATATATAAATATGTATCCTACATATATATACCATAATGCAAATTCACACTTGCGTAACGGCGTTCGATTCGAAATGTGTTAAAAGAGTGTTCGCCGTGTCTAAACTATATAAAACTGTTATTATTATCGTGCCGGTCGCCCTTGTCGTGTATAATATTTATATATGACATATGTGTTTAAACTTTAAACATCACGTACACAGTGGCATTTCTATGGTGTAATACTGTTATTATTTTATATTATATTGGTTATAATTTTACTTGTAATAAACAAAGATCGTGTACGAAAATATATGACTGCAAAAACTCCCAAAATATTTATTTCAGTATCGCTCGTACTTCATTGGATTTTTTCTGAGTGCTATTGCATGTGTAGTGTACAATAGTAAAAAATACAACAACTAGAGTATTATTTTTTATTGTATTATGCAACGAGCGTACTTGTATACTATGATTAATTACGGACGAATTTCAATCGCTGCAGTTTGGGCGAAAACGTTCGTCGATTTTCAGCTTAAACTTTAATATATGTGATAGGCAGATAGAATATTATAGTGAAATTTTATAGTATAATATTACTATAGAATGTTTAAATATACAAAAATGGGATTTTATGAATATTCACGGTTTTATCGGAAGAACATTAATTTTCGTTCAAATGTGATAAAATTGTAAAATTTGAGTTTATCTGTATTATAATTTGACTATTTTTTTAAATTTTATTATTACTCTTAATCAACCTTATTATTATTAGCATCAGTGTTATCATCGTATGTTTTTAATTCAGGAACTACAGTAAAATATGTAGAACGGTGTACAAGTTGCAATACATTTTATTTTCGTTGGATCGTTTTTATTTTGAAACTCCCTTCACTATAATAATATAGTCTTCAATGTTGCACCGGAAGATTATATTTTTACAATAAAATTGAATAAACGTAATACAATTCTGCCATGTACTCGGCGTCAACGTTCTCCGGCCACCTTAGTAAATCGACATCGATGATTCAAAAATTATATATATATATATATTGTATTATAATAGTAGTATAATATTATCTTTTTATACACTTTCAAAACGATTGTGCGAATTCAGCGTGTATAGGTAGGTAGGTACCCATTAGCCGACGTCTGTCAAAATGTTTTACCTCGGTGTGACCGTTTTTATTTTCTCGTTCTATTTTCCTATATCATATTATATAAGTAATATATAAGTTTTCCGATCGCCTCAGTCCGTCTCCCACCACAACCCATCTTGGTTTTCCGTTGGCGGCAAAGCATTCGCTACACAGAGGAGGTTGCTGCTGCCGCCACTTCTAGGAATAACAGGAAGTGTGTCCAAACGACCGAGAACAGAGTATATATAATAATTTACCTCGCCGCCACTGCCACTGTCGCCACCGCCACCGCCTCCAACGCGCGTGGTCGTCGCCGGGAGTCACGCACTCGCGGTTTTTCTCTTGTGTTTCGCTCGCTGCGCCAATCCACGCAAATGGACCACCAAAAAGAATCGAGAGAATATAATACTCGTGGTAAAAAATAAATATTAAAAAAAAAGTAATAAAAAATAAAACCTTCAGACAGCGGAACTGACGAATACGTGAGCGACCGATTAGACATGCTATTGAAGCGATTTAACTCCATACAAAAAAAAATAATAATAATAATAATAAAATGGAAAAACGTATATAGTATAATAAATATAAAAAAAGGGTTATTAAGACAAAGCAAAGAGTCCCATCCGGCAACGTACCTGGCCTGACCCAATTACCGATTTGTCACGGCCCTTGTCTTCGATTTCCGGTCTTGTACGTTGGCGGTGTCCCGGGTTCCTTGACGTCCGGCGACCGAGGTGCATCGGATGTTTTCCGGTCAGAGCTGACTACATCATACTATATGTATGTGTATGTCACGTGTATACAAAATACGTATTACTGCCCAAAACGACGGAAGGGCTTTCTTTAAATACGATATGCGTCCATAAAAATTGGGTCAGATTCACGAAAACAACGCTTTTTTGTAATTCTAGTGAATGGGATAACCATGATAATACTATAATAACGTGAACTTATTTCGCTGTGCACTCCACTTGAACAACGATAATCTGTCGAATACGACTTGATTAGGTGATTATGACCGGTTTAACTAATTCGTGTGCCGGACATAAAGTGTTTAAATTTATAATAATATTGTCTGTTGCAGCTAGTTCAATAACGTATCGTATATATTAATAATAAAGTTTTAAGGTTTGTATTAAACAGACTGAATAAGAAATTTTGATTTTCAGTGAAACATTAAAACGTAGTTGTCCAAAAATTTATCGGGATGTACCTATCATATCATATACATTCGTGCGTGTTTCCATCGAGTATGGACATTTTCACTATATTTGTTTTTGACGATTCGTGTTCGCGAACACGATCGGTTGTTATCGTAAATATAGAAAAGCATATTTTACCGTTTATTCCATTTTTTTCTTTAGAAAAGACAATAAAACCATACGTGCACGGTGTACCGCGTAAGTATATATTATATATGTTTTATTATTATTCAATATTTAGTACACAGCATAAGATAATATTACTGTACGCATTGTACTATACCGAACACGTAAAACAGTTGGCATTTAAGGTATGTGATAGTGCGTATACAACTATATATATATATATATAGATTATAATGTAGTGTCTGGTATATCGTATGCGTACTGTAAACATCGTTCAAATCTAATAGATTGTACATAATATCATAGAGGAAAATTGTATTTATGTTATAACTGTGTCGGATTTCAAAAAATATAATATGTGATATCACACAAAACGATATCGACAAAGTGCGATTATGTGTTTACAGCAATCGCCAATCGGTCAGTGTACATAAACGTATACCTACATGCATATAGTAACAATATCGTTTATCGCGCACGCATAATAGGTAATAATATTTTGACATTTTGATTTTTGATACATATAATGCATGACGTACATTTATTGACGTCAATGTGTGTAAATAATTTACGAGTATTAAATGTTTACAATTTATTTCCAGTTAATGAATAATATTATTGTTGACGAGTTAACAATTAATTCGCGAATTGTATAAAAAAAATTTCGGTCGAATCGAAATGATTTTAATAATAATATAATACATATCATGTGGAGCGATCGTGTTCAACTCCGGTCGCGGTTAGGTGTGTAGACCTACGACGGTGACAACGACTTTATATTGCTTTACGCACACGGGTGAGTCGCTATTGGTGTACAATAGTACAGTAGTAGATATACTTGTATACGTTTTATATGTATTTATATGATATAGATGTATTATATTATTCTACAGTATCTGTACGGGTATTATTTCCGTTTGACTACAGACAATAGACTCGTTTGGTGGCCGTTTTAGACACGGTGAGCATTATTTTATACTCGATGGTAGCAGCGGCGGCGGCGTACTGTACGTCGTGATGTATAATATTCGGTGTTGTATGACTGAAAATTTAATTTCCTCCCGAGTCGGCTTTAATCAGACGGCCAGGCGGGACGGACGAGACTGCCGCCGTGTAATCTAGACGAGTGTGTTGTATTAGCACACACAAACGCCGTAGGTACCTAATCGATGAAAACGCCTAATAGGAATAAGTCGGACAAAAAATTACAGGTTACAGCGCCGTAATTGCACGATTTCGTCTACCCACTTGTGGGGTAGTGGCGGCGGCTGTGGCTGTGCTGCCGTATTGTTGCTGCTATATAGCTGGCTGCCGGTTAGCCCGTTATAACAACCTGTCCCTTCGCGCGCGGTATCGGGTTTCGAAAACACAATCGACTAATATTATTTTTTTTTTTTTTTTTTTTTTTACTTCTGGTGGCATACCCTCCGAAAAAAAATATAAACACTGTTATTGCCCGTACTGCAGTCGCGCCGCCGCCGCCACACGGCTAACCGACCTTTAAACGTGTGTGGTCATATACACAACAACAGCACCGGCAGGAGCAGTTCGTGCCGAATTTAATTTCTCGTCGTACGATTTTTTTCCCTTCTCGAGACACAACTATATTATATATACAAATATTATGTATATACATATACCTTCATGAAGGTATACGTAGGTACTTATAGATCGCACGCATGTCTCTGTGTGTGTGAGCGTGTGTATGTGTGCGCGCGTTTGTCTTTGTGTCTACTCCCGTGGCCCGACAAGGCCAAAAGGATTGAATATCTAGGTACCATATGGTCCCCCGCGCGAGGCCGGCAGGGTTAGGTTGGGTTCCGGTTCAACAGAGAGCAGAAGATTTGACCACGGCGGAACGTACGTGTTTAATGTCCAAGTCGCATATTTGTCATTACCGCTCGGCGATACGTGAGTGTAATATTATTATTATATTATATTGTAGGCAGTGTATAGATACACATGAGTACGGCCGGTGCGCCAGTATACGTTACCTTCGATTAAAAATCGATATGGCGTCGTATAAAACAACACGGAACTCGGCACATTCATACGAGTAATATATGTATATATACGACAACCCCTGTACACGATTTAATATATATATATATATATATATATTATACAATAATGTAATGTATAGCCAAATACACCGAAACCTACAACACGTCTTATCGTCGATTTATCACAACGAAATGTGAATTTATGAGAAAAATATTTTTTCGTTTTCATTTTTTTTTTTTTTCTGTACTATACCTGCTTTTTCGTTATCGGCCCGTACGTTTTATTAATCGATTTCCACGCGAACCGTGTTATATCTTTAATAGGGCTCGTACTCATCCCTCCCCCGCCACTAATTGTTGTAACAGTTTACCGTCAGAATATCATTATACCGTTATGGAATATTCGAAACTCGGTAAGTCTGTTCGTCGTTGCCGCCGCCGTGGTAACATAATCATTCGGACTTTGCCGGTTAAGTCTTTGCTGCGGCCGAGTCGATCTTGCATAACGTGAATGTGTTACGACGACGAGTAACGTCGCGGCCGACGGTAATAATGTTACCTATATAGCTGTTAAGCCGTGTATACGCGCGCATGTATAGAGTGTACGCGTGTATATACGTATATATGTATATATATATGGCGTGTTACCGTGGGAAAAATGTGTGCAACGGTTTACTGTTTCAGTTCTATTTCGATTCGACCTAAACCGCCGTCGTGTCTTCGCAGCCGCCGCGATACCTGCGCGGCGTAGCCTGCACGCGTCTCTTTGGTGGGGATACAGAAACAAAACGTCGTATTTCGTTTCCAGGCCGCGCTGGTTTTTTATTATTTTTTTTCCTTCCTTTTATCTGTCCGTTGTCGTTGTTTTCAGAACGATAATTAATAACCCGTACCTCCGTTGTCGTTTCGACGAATAAATCGATTCACACGGGGAAATCGACAATATTATATTATTATATTACTATTATTTATACGCGTCACAATGGTGGGTATGATACTTTGTTTTTTTTATTTTTCTCGTTTCCGTTTCGAACCCGTGGCTAGTAACCACCGTGTATTCTTATACTAATAACCATCATACAATATGATAACACTTTCCCGGGGCCGCCGAGCCATAATATTTTATACGACTTGCAGTGTATTCGAAAAAAAAAATAATCACCGCACCGTGTGGCGCGTATTTCGACTTTTATTTTATTTGTCTTATCATCACTCGTCTTCGCTTTTTCTGTCACCGAAAGCGATTCAATTACTTTGATTTGTTTCCGGAGTATAATGATATTGTGTTGTGCATGTCTATTTCTATTCGTGCGCTAGGAACGCATTAGGTAAACTAAGTAAACCTGTAAGCTTATCCCTTATGATATATCAATTTATAAACATATCGTCGGGAATACGCTCGTTATATTGTATTAAGTATATAATATGAAAAAGAAACACCATTGTGCACTCGTGCAGACATATCATGCAAATAATGTTGTAACATGTATTTTAGTTTACAGTGACCAAGTGGAATACCTACGAGTATATGTATTCGTAACGTATAAAATAAGTTTTGATACATTTTATGTGATTAATGTACCTACATGCAATATGATTTACAAATATGGCATTGACAAATTATTTGTATCATCATTCGCGTTAATATCTTATTTATTTTTTTTTTTTAATTCGTAAAATCTTGAGAATTTTCAATTTGTTTTGGTTTGAAATTCATAGAAAAATGTCTATTTGTAATTAAGATTTGAAAATTTAATATAAGATTCTACAAACATTTGTCTATAAATAATAAAAAAGAATACCGGAAGTCACATTCATTTTTATGAGTGTTTTAAATGAAATTTTTACGACATTGGATATTCACTCTTAAATTACTATTTTTTTCTCAAACGGTTTATGATATTTTGTTGTAATTCAAAAACAAATAACCGTACTTAGTAGATACTTGATATTTTTTAAATAATGAGATAAACGTTTTAATAATTACGAGAAAACACAACTAATTGATATTTAAATTACTCAATGTAAACAATGTAAGTAATGTAACTAGTTAAGTTAGAAGCTATTGATAAAAGTAACTTCAATGTTAACTTTTAACTTTCTAACTCGTTGTGCCCATTATTAACTTTTAGTAATATGCTATTGTTATTTTTCAGAATGTTGCAAAGATGTACATTTTAAGAGCTAAACAGCATTTAATAATATAAGACACTGTATGTATAATTGATTTTTAGATTCTAAGCATTTAGTATATTATTTCTTATCTTATATTCATATATTTCAAAATATAAATAAAAATAAATAAATATATGTACTGATATTAATGTACAATGTACATAAACGATACACTTATAGTATATGCATGATAACAATATTTGTTTTTTATACATATAAACATACATTTTATGTATATATAATATGTAAATATGGTATCTTCAAACCGGAAATAATCTGAAAAAAATACCATGAAAAATGCTCATAAAAAATGTTATCACGTTAATTTTAAGGAGACTTTTGAAATTTTTCTAGTAAAAGTATTTTATATTTAATATGCTTTGGTAAAAAAGTTAAAAAAAAATTTTACATTTAATTATTTAAAAAATCGAAGATAACCATTTTGTATAGTTAATTTTTATTTTTATTTATTTTAACGGTTCAACATTTTATTTTCATTAGTCTCGTGATTTTTAAATATTTTTTCTAGTTTCGTGAAGAATTGTGAATTATTTAATACCATATAGGAGCCAATCAGCCAGTGTTATCAAACATGTGAACCAAGGGATTGTGCCCGAAAAATATTCTTAAAACTAAAAAAAATATTAAAAATTACTATGCTAATAAAAATAAAATATTGAAACGTCAAAATGTTCGAAAAAATATACCTTACAAAAATGGCTATCTTCGATTTTTTTGAAAATAATTAAATAAAAAATTATTTTTTTAATTTTTACCAAAACATTAAATTTAATTAAAATATAAAATACTTGGAGTACTTGTGAGTTTTAAGAAAAACATGATTATAGTATTTCTATTATTCAGGAGATATTGGAATGGGTTAATCCCCACGGGACACTCTGTATATAATAACATATTAAATGCACATTTTTATAAACATTGATAAAAAAAAATTACAACATTTACAACTTGTCAAAAGTTAAGCGTATAAATCTATAATAATTGTTTATAAGCGTTTGAAGTAAAAATTACTTATATTAGTAAATTATTGTGTAGTTAAAAACTAAAAACATTTTCAGTTTGTACAGCCGCTAACAGGCTCGAGCATTTAATAAAATGTTTCTCATAAAGCCATAAGTAGTCCTTTTCAAAATCCAAAATTCTAAGTTATAGAAAATAGGTAGGAAAATATATATATATAATTCTAAATAATATGTTGCAATTTTTCATTAAAAACAAATTATGTCATCATAAACGTAATTATAAAAACCATTGATATGATATACGAGTAAAATACAATTTTACTCATCTCGTGGTTGATTTGAACCCTAAAACATTATTACATTAAATTTATTTTATTATTAGTCTTGATAAGTGAATAGGAGAGGTACCTATATAGGTTTGTAATAAATCTTATTGTGTTACCTATATTATCGTTATAAAAAATATGACGAACAAAACGCCCGTCAAGGTTAGGTTAGGTTATAGATTGTAAAAAGTAAACGCGATATTATTACATTAACGGTAATGCACTAATAGCAAATAAATCAATTCCCGCGAACGTGTTTTAGAGCAGCTTTCTGTAACGCGGCCGTGACGACATTGTTACTCTGGTCAGTCGACTCGACCGAGGAGATCGTGGTCATCTCCCGGCAGATCCATCGTAACCTAAAATGTCTGGAATGCCAGAATCAGTCATTTCTTGTTTCCGTCGCGTCGGGCAAGCGGTTTGTCTGTCGTGCATGCTGTCGGACAACTCTCCGAGGTAGTGTGTCGGACGCCGATGGACGTGAGCGCGTCGTCCGCGGCACACCGATGGGCAGATACGTACCGTCCGGTGAAGCCGACGTGCTCCGACTTGTTCGTTTATGCCGCGGGTGCATCTAGCAGGTGCCCGCGCGGCTTATCGACGAATACGAGTGCCGCCGCCGTCGTACTTTCCGGACATACCGTGCCAGGTGGCCGTGTGCCAGTGGTTCGGCGTGTATTACGGACAGCTGTACGAACACGTGTGCAGCGTGCATCTCGACGTTGCCGCCGCCGCCCAGACTTCGGTAGGGAACGACAAATGATAATATTATCATATCGACACGACGGTAGGTACCCCGTTTGACTATTATATACATAGTAGGTATAGCACACACCCATCAGAATGCAATAATCAGGCCAATACGCCTCCCCTCATACACATCCCTCATCACAAGGATAAGGACCTTTCGGTTTTTCGTTTTCAGTATCAAAATATTTTTTCCCTTCGATTTTTAATGCAACTCAACAAATATTATAATACTGTTTATTCGCGTACAATTAATAAAAAATAAATAAATAATAATAATAATAATAATAACATAAATATGATAACTATAAAATGTCATATTACCGTGCTTTTTCAGACAAACCGACTATAAACGTGACCGACGTTAATGAAATCACAACGAACAGGGGTAGAACGTACATGGCAGCCTTTCCTCAGAGACGTGCTCCCGGGAGCGCCGATGTCTTTTGAAACGCCTATCACATAATTACTTTTAAAGGTTAAGCACCCACTCATTCAACTACCGACAAAAATATGTTTAATCATTAATTTGCATACTGACATTTCAATGATCAAAACCAACTCTCAGTGCCTCTGCGTGCACCAGTTTGTACTTTTTGTTCTACCTTGGGCCCGGGACTGGTCGTAAATACTATTTTAAATGATACACAATGTAATATACCGGATGGTTTCAGTACTTTAACCGGTTTATGTTTAGCAAATATTTTTAAAGCAATACTAACACACTATAATCAGTATAATCACACGAAAATAATTGCTTGTAAGTTAAAAATACCTAAAATACCAGCAATCAATATAGGAAAATTAATTACTTTAATAACAATTTCAAAAAAAAATATTATACTATCATGAATTATAATTATTAGTGATATTATATTATATTTTATTCGAATTTAACACACCTAATACACACTCAATACAGTGACCCACTCGACACGTCTGCTGTACGGAAGAGTGTGGTATACCCGCTTGCCAACCTTTTTTTATTTTTACTTTTATGTTTATATCATGTCCTAAAAAACCGCGTGAGATATACAACTCCGGATGTGTGTACGGGACGTATTATAATATTTTATATCCAAATATAGTAATATAAATATATACATACACATATACTCGTGTATAGACATGTGACACCAAAAACAATCGTCATCGTCGTCTACTCTACATTATTATATTTTTTTGTTTAATTACATTTATAGTCCTGAACATATTACATGATGTACAGTATTATTTTAAGCGAAATACCACGCTGTAATCAAATATTTAGAGCATGATGGTAAATGCGATGTCGACCGATAATCATTTTTGTAAAACGCGAACACTGTACCTAAACAAAAATGTCATGTTATTATTTATTGACATCGGTCCGCTTTTAATCGTTTACTACGTAGGTACAATTACTTATTATTAACTACCTGTATAATGAACTAGCTAATGACAATGATAATTATATATAAATGATCTATGATATGAGTAGTGTTTAGAAAAAAAACTAAAAGTCACAAGTACGCGTGCGTGTAATAAAGTATAAGTTCAAAGTTTGTAGATATATTGAGTATATAGGCTCCAAGAGTTCAATTAATAATCAGTTGAGTATTTTTATAATAAAATATAATAAATAATAATGTATTATTTTACCACAGCAGTTAACGTATAATACACGGACACTTGGTTTAAGCGTTGTCTTAATAATTGAGTTAACTGGGTTACTTTTTTTACGATCACATTAAAATATCGAGATCACAATATTAAATACCTATTTACATTTTAAAATACCCATCATAATAATTATTATTACTTTGGTCTGCGAGGCTTTTTCATGTATTATTTTTTATAGATTATACACTCTAAACTAAAAGTTATTTTTTATTATTAATGTTATATCGTCCATTCCAACTAGAGCGTAGTATTAATGTTATAGATAGGTGTATCTATATGTTTTTGATTTTAACCTTGGGTGCAATAATCTACGATATTCAATATTACATATTATAAGCGCGTCGGAAACAGATAAAGTAATATATATAAAATTAATTCGGTTTGCATAATATAATGTCATATTATAAAGATATCAGATACTGCAGCTGGGGAAACACACATGGTATATAGGTGGTACGATAGTGGTGTTTTCTTTCTATATATATATATATATATATATATACGTGCTATATTATTATGTTATACTATTGTATAGTATGGATGATAACTTGTGACGTAAGAAGAGCTATAAATTATAATATAAGTAATGTATAATGCGACTCGAGTACACTGTAGTCACGACACCACGACATTAAGTTTTCGGACATACTTCTTATTATTTTGTTGCATTATGTACAATATTGTTTTCGTTTATACTTTATGTACCTACTTACAACTAAAATAATATCAAAAAAAATTACAGTCTGTAGACGAAACAACGTTTTATATTGATCGTGAAAATTCCAAGATATTTTATTCGAGACACGTTGATAACCATTGCAAAATTGCAATGTTCAACAATAATGATAATCAACAGATCGAACTTGATCTCTAAGTAAAATATAAAATACATGTATTAGGTATTATATCATGACATTATATCATAGTAAAAAGTAAGATTATTTTATATAAAATTGTATTTTTACTAGCATTCCACAAATCAATTGTTAAGATGTATCGAATAAATATTACTCAAGCTTAAAATAAGTATGTATATCTAAGTTATATAATATTATATTTTAACCAATATATTATTATTGAATAGTACATTAAATTTTGATTAACAGACATTTAAAAGCTCGTGATATAGAATGTCTATGGTTCAATAGTATTCGATGAGTTAATTTATTATTTCTTACAAAAACACGTTGTTCTTTAAATATAGATGGTAATTATTCACATGAGATGTAGCTTTAACGAGCATTTGATTTAAACTACCTTTATGGACAACTATATGCTACGGATAAAACAAGACATTTGCCAATTATCTACATAAACGTGGAAAAAATCACTACGTTTATTATTATTATTATTATTATTATAATATATTAAAAATAATAATGTATAAGACGATCCCGCGGAAGCGTATCGTATGCATGATATACAGTATACACACGATTTTGTTGCCGAACGCGTTTAACTCATTTGCGTGTTACACTAATCACCGAACCTCGCCCGATAACATCAAAACTATCCACGTGGCGTATATTACAGCGTATAATGTATAATGTATATAACGTTAATATGCATACGTTTATATAAATATATTATGCACACACATATTATTATAATATGATATACATTGGGATTGGCATCGACAACGAATATTCGGTTTGGTTCGTCAACCGACCCGTTCGTTTTGTATTCTTATTAGTACCGAATAAACAACGATATACTATGTAATGTGTACAATGCGCATATTATAATTATAAAATGTGTATAAATATAATAGTACGTTGTAGTATAAAGTAGCGGTAATAAAGTAATCACACCATTATTATTACCGGCGACGTTATAACGCCGTGAAGTGATGCAAAGAAACGGAAGCAATGGAATTCGCTTACTACAACGTGCGACGCCCGTATTGACCTTTTATAGATTTAAAAGTATAGACGTACTGTGTCGTATTAGTACAGTATAATTTATAATTTTCGTGCTTATGGTAATTTACCGTTTTATTTGTTTCAAACTCATTGCACGATTTTGATTTTTTAATTTTTATGTTGGCCTAGTTGTACATTTTAGAATTATTTTACACACTACAGTCCGTACTTAAAATACTACGATCGATCGATGACAGCGTACAGATAAATTACATTTTTCATGAGATTATAGAAAAATACATACCGGACATCGCCATGATATCGCCGTATGTGTAGAATATTTATACCGCGAAATGATTGTATTCTTGTATGTATACAAGAATATAATATAGTTATGAAAAACATGTATACTTATATTTATATATATATATATATATATATACCAATCTTTGTAGTATATCTACGTGGCTGATATCACTATATCAGTGGCACATCTAGACGAATAGCTGGTGTGAGGTGTTGGTGCTTTTTCTATTTACCAACTCAACATCTATTCAGTTTTATACTGTGCAGATTTATAATACTTTGACAATGGTATAAAATCACTTTACCTACTCGGTATAGTTTTAATGATGAGTTTTTCCGACATAATAAAAACATTTAAAAAAGAGGAAATGTAGACAACCAATACAGTAAGGTTTTACAGTAAGTCTCCGTAATGTATATTATTTCAAATTTGAATTTAAAATAAAAACATTGAATAGAACAAACAGTTTTGAGCGAAGTGGTCTGTTATCCTATTATATTTCATAATATTGTTTTTTGATATTTCTATTGTAAATTAAATAATTTTATGGTAGATTCGTTTTAATTGTTGTCGAAAAAGTTGCATTTTTTATATTATTTGTATTATTAATATTAGTAAATATTTATATAATTTATAATTGTTAATAACTTTTAAGTCAATAATATTGGACAGTGAGAAGAGGTTCGTAGTATAAATAGATAAATAGACAACAATTATAAATCTAAATATTTAAAAAAAATATGTCATTGTGTGTATTAAGTTTAATAATAAATGTAAAAGTTTGATAAAAGTGATGTTGGATATTATTTATGTACATTTTATGAATATAAAATATATATATACATTTTTAAATATTTCAAATGTCTATAAAAAGCTTAAAAAAATTTAACATTTTTAGTATTATCTTTTTTACAGTATATAAATATTGTAATTGATAATCATTTCAAATTGGTATGTACGATTATTTGATTTTAAAATACAAAAAAAAAAAAACGAAATTAATTTTGTTAACTACTGATTTGGTGTAAATATTTTAGTCTACTTAATTTTTCTCAGTTATTTTGTAAATTGTTTACTTTTGACTCTCTGTTCCTTCAAAATTGAAAATTGAAGCATTTTTAATAAATCAAAAGGTGATGCAGACAGAAAATCTCAAAAAACACATCATTGTAAAATCTATACAGTTATCGTTTCACTCAAAATCTAAAATATATTAACATAAGTATTATAGTAACAATAATCCATAAATAATGTGCTCTTATTGATCAATATAAGAAATTTTAATAACATTATGTGTAAATAAAATAAATAAGCAATTATGTAGTCGTTGGCCGGAAGAGGATAGTGTTTAAGTAATAGTTTTTATTATATTATTTTGACGCGATGTCAAACAATAGGTGCAACCTACCTTTAATATATTAAATATTTAATTTTTTTTTAAGTTTTAATATTAATACAATGGCTGGTACTACATATACGTGATTAAGTCATTAACCATTTAAAAGAGGAAGAAAAAAACAGAAAACAATTTTCTGTGCGTTTTTACACGTGTTCTTTGTTATACACTACGTATTTTTTATCTTTAAATTCAATCTATAATTGGCGTTCTTATACCTATTTCTGGCGATTCGTAATGATTTCAATTACGCAATTCTAATATTTTAAAGCTCATGCTATACTGATGAACTTTATGTAATATTAGACGATGCTGGGCATGGTAATAATAAATCTTAATTCAGTTCATTTACGTTAGTAAGATAATATATTTTAAAAGTTTAAAGTTAATAGTTATTAAAATAACTTCATTGGTTAGTTTTCATTTATACAGTAATATTTTTATTATACAAAGTGGGCCACTGTATTCCCAGTTTTCCGTGATAGCTGTATGGGAATTTGGCTTCCTGTATTATTAATTTTTGGCTATGTCATAGAATTTAATAGGATTTCCGTCATCGTCGTATATCGTAAAAGAATCACTCAAAAACCCGCCGAAGCCGTTACCCCTGTTCCGCTCCGGTGAAGAATAAAATCAGAGAAAACATAAAACGATTAAAGTTATATTACAACGATGAAATGTGTATAAAAACATGATTTTAATAGTTTTTATAGCTTAATACGACGTATATATTTAGCGGATTATTGACTAAAACCTATACAATAATAAATATAACCGGCTACGGTAAAAGCCGATATCGATTGTACAATATTTTTATAATATCTTGATCATAGGAGATTACCAAGGTACCTTAATGGCTTACTACCAATAATTTAAATCTCAAACAGACTACCGCCGGTACTATCCGGTGGACCCACCCGCGTAAAAATTCGTATTTTAAACGAATAATATTAATTAAAATATTACACGGAAATATAATATGGAGGTCGGACGTCGTTTTTCCGACAAATATGTGCGACGCGCAAGTGCGCTGCAACTACTATGATTTCGACGCGTGCAGAATACGCGCGGAACACGTCATAACGCATAGGAATAAATAATAGCTGATGAATGATAATATTCAATTATATACACTATGTGTCAATGTATCGTTGTGCGGTACAATAGTATGTGTAGGCGATCGATTACGTATACAAACACTGCAGCTATTATTTACTGTCGTACAGAAAACGAAATTGGTGAAATTCGTTATTATTATAATTGAATGATCCCGCGGTGTCGATCGTACGACGTACACAGATGTGCCGCATTAGAAATGACCGTTTTACTTGGACATTTTACGCGTCTAAGGTTTCGACAAAACAAATACGGCGTACAAGCGAGTCGCCTGTACAAACTTTATCAGTAGTTATATAATTATTATATATTATGATCTACTTATACGCTTCTGTGTACATAATCTATTTTACACCATGTCCCAAGTCATATGCTGTACGCTTATATATGAACACTATATATTTATAATATACTGTCTCGGCGAATGCGACAGTAGTCAGTTCTGTTCATTATTTTGATTACAAAAATTCAATACTTTGCACAGTATAATATTATGTCTTATGAAAGCACTTTACGTATACGAGTACCATAATATTATAGTGTATTATGGACAACACAAATGGTCTTATATACACGAATTTTAGAGAAGTATATAGACACCTGGCGTGTAGGCGTAATACATTTTCGACGGCTCTCTTCGTGTAGTATAGTTTTTAAAAACAGAGTATTTCGATAACACCGCATCATGTATAGGTGCTAGAAATTCGATTAAATAGAAAATATCGATATCTGCATAACGATAACAGTGTTCGGTCGACACGACTGCTTATATATCATACCATTTAATGTACCGCTGTGACGAGGAAACATACGCGTACTACTATCCATACGCAATATGATGTGCATATGTACAGTGCATAATGTGGTACTCACTCTTCTTTCGACGGCCGACTTAACTCCACCACCGCTGCCACCGTCGTCGCCGTGTGTTCGAATTATGAGACGAAAATGCGGCTTAAAACGAATACATTTAATTTAAAGCCAGTGCCCGCGTAGATGATAAACAGTTGTGCTGCTATTATTTATGTTTTGTACATTAAATATAACGCTCTCAACTGCGCCGCGAAGACGTACACGGATTAAGGCGCGCGTCTGCCTATATACGTTTGCGGGGGAGAGGGTGGTGTTAATTTTTTTTCTCTGACGTCGTCGATTTGTCGGTGACGGTGGGAATCGTCGCGGTATGTATATAATATAATATAACAACGATAATGTAACAGTGTATTTATGTATACATCACCTACCGCGCGCTCGGTGGTACCTGTACACTATGTTATGTGTATTATATACGCGGGGCTGGAGACTCAAACTACGACGTTCGTCGTCATAATAATGTGTATAAAGAGGCGGAAACGTTCGAGTGCGTTTAATAATGATAAAGAAATAATAATAAAAAATAAAAAAAAACAAGGGAAGAAGGCGGCAAAGAAAAAGAACACATAACAACACGAACGTAATAATACTGAATGCCGCGTCTAAACAGTAATATTAGTAGTAGTAGTAGTAGTAGTAGTAGTTGTAGTAGTAGTTGTAGTAGTAGCAGTAGCAGTAGTAGTAATAGTAATAGTAGTAGTAATAACTTATAGTAAGTATATGTGTGTTTGTGTGTGTGACCAGTATACTCCTGGTTACCCTGGGCCGTGTAATTATCTCTAACGTTTCCCATTGTTCTGAACGGCAGCGTTTCTTCCTATATCCTCCCCAACACACAAGCGCGCGCACAGTGTGTCGGTTTCATTGCAAAGGAGCTCCTTATAACCTTATCAAGGTCATTCATCGCGACTATACGAAATTATATTGTTAAACAAACAAAAAAAAAAAAAACAACACAACTGTTTATCGAGTGTAAATTTGGTTTCAGTTTTAGTTTTATAGTCGAGTTAGCTGCGTTTACATCGTAATTCTCAACCACTCGATTTTGAGACTCGAGGTCCATCGGCCATCACGCATAGATCCATCACCGAACGATAATTAATATGATTGCCATATTACATTGTGTACTAGTAAATTATACAATATCTTTGTACATATATTTAAATTAGTAAGGCAGGTGCAGGATAAATAATATATCGAGTAAAACACTTATAAAATAAACGTGTTTTCACAAAATATGGTCTGTTTGGGCGAACAGATATGTACCATTTTGGCGATGATTTATACAACTGAAAATACCGTTTGGGCTAATAAGTACGAAAAGGTTTATAATATACACTCAACAATTAATTAAACATAATCATATTATAAAATATACATGATTAATAATGAGTCCTAATTTAAATAAAATATTCGTATATTAGTAATATCATTATATTGGTAGGTAGTAATCTATCTAAGACTTAATCATTTGAAATAATTGTGTTCACAATTTTAATGTATTTTAATAAAATAATTATTAAGATACATCGTCGTCTTTCGTAATAATTGATTCATAACATAATATTCACGCACAATAAATATATGTCTCCGGAAAACATATTTATAAAATAATGTGCAATCAAGTCCGTTCCGTATAATATATAAAATAATTTTACTTTTCATAACATTTTTTTAATGGTATGAACAACAATAATTATTAATAATTCCCACGAGCTTGCGACATTTCTGTAGCAGAGAATACATCAAAACAAATGGTTTTGATTTGACGCGTACCTATAATAGAGGGAAACAATCTTCACGTCGAATATTTGCAAAACATAAATATTAAATACATATAGGTACATATAATGTTATTATTGTCGTTTTAACACGCATAACCAGCGAAACACGTTCAAACATACCTACACTGTTACGGGCACAACATCACATTCTAATATTTAATTATATGACTTATAATATACACACAGGTGGTAAGAAAATAGGTAGTCCAAAACAATAATGTTATCTTTGTGATTTTCAGAATAGAAAAAATGTATTCGTTAAACAAGAAATATCGTGTCAATTGAGTTATTGAATAATAAAACACTACAGAGTATATATTTATTATATGTTACACTATTATTTATCACGGTATATTTATAGTAACGAACGACCGCTTAGGCACCTGCCATCTTTTAAATTGTTTAAATAAAAAAAAAATTAATTTTAAATTATTTAATTATTTAAAAAAAAAACTGATGTTAGAGGAAATATATTATAGAAAATTGATGACGATGGGTGGTACTAACATATATTATTATAGGCAACGAATTCAATTCACCTTAATTTAACACGGTAATAAATTATATTGTCTACCGTTTATCGCGTGTATTGATTGATTTTTTTCACAGTAAAAATTAATTATCTCGAAAAATATTAAAATTAAGAATATTTACAATATTTAATAATTTGATTACTATAAAACTATGTTTTTATGATTTTTTTATCGTTATAATTTTTTTAATTTTTCTTCTTTGATGAACGACAACAAACAATTACAATTGTTAATTCCATTTTAATAGTTCTATAATACTTTCTGAGAATTGCAATGTATACAAATTAAATTTCAAACGAGTGGATGAGTGGAGAGAATATGGACCAAATTTGTATGGTGCATGCATGTGAACCACTCGGTAAATACATATAACTAATTAACCGTTCGATTAAAATACAAGTTTTGCACAATGAAATTCTCAAAAATATATTCTAATTGCATTAAAAATGTATGCAATCTTTAAATAGTAAAAACTTAAGATTATTAAACAATTTCAAATCATGGAAAAAAAAATTGTTTCCGAAAATATTTACACTTTTCTGGATAATGGAGTTTTGCTATTAAAAGAACATCCCAACAGAATATGTAGCTATAAATTTTATTTCGCGGTAAGTACATAAATTTATTCAAAAAATATATATTTTCGCCTCAACAGACGGTGGCCACGACCTTCGTATTATTATTACTGTAGTACGTTAAGTTGCTTTTATTATTTTCACGATAACTCTGAAGCGCAACGACAATTATAACACTGCATGTACATATATAAACATACCTACTACATCTACCTACTGCGTGTATGTATGATATTATTATAATATTGTGTTACTCCTCCGCACAGACGAGCGTGTGTCTATACTGTCTAGACGGTTTTCACAGTGCACTCGTCCACTATCCAAATCGCGCGTGTGTATGTGTATAATATATTTTAATAATAATATACTGGTGATATTATAATATTTCGTTGCGCTATGTCACGCGGACGGGCGTGCTAGTGCCAAATATCAAGGGAGACGACTGAGACGAGGTTTTTTCGCGAACGATATATGAAATGACAGCATAATAAATAGGTATGCGCAAAGCTGGTCCAAAACCATAGGAAACCCATTAAATGTAAAAAAAAAAAAATATAAAATAGTTTACTCTGTCCCCATGCAAACGTTTGTGTAATAATGTTATAATAATAGTCTGCGTCACGTTCAAAATATAAAATAGAACGATTTTTGCGTGGCCCCGCGTACGGATTTCGTAACACACACAGTATTTAGGTACTACACGGATTTTGATGTATCTAACGTCTATATGTTTATGTCTCATACTCTAACGCATACGAAACAGCGTAGGCCAAAGATCACCAAATGGCGTTACGTCGACGAATTGCACGTAACCCGTAGTCAAGAAATTGATTTTTAAATCATTTATATTTTTTTTATCGTTAATCAAACGAGGCTTTTGATTTTTGATTTTTCCATTATTTTAAGCGAGTGCATGACATTTTTATGACCCCCGAAAACTTTCCGGATTCCATCCAATGACCGTCCCGAAATACCAATTGGTGACCCCTAGTGTATACAATATTTCACGCGCGATGAAGACGACAACGGTTTCTGATGTGTATACTTTTCTCCGGTCGACGAACGTACGCGTGAGGGTACTCCGTATACTCGTCTGTTTTGTCTCTAAATTACGGACACACGAGTGTTTACATTACGACCGTCGTCTATATACAATACAATATATCGTATTATTATTACTATTATTATTATAGGATTTTACGTTTTACAAGTGCTTTACCGAGTGCATACATCACATATGCACGTATTGTAACATTGTTAGTTATACGCATAATATTATATATGTATATACGCTGAGATTCCACACGGCCCGCGATGCCGTCGGATCTCGGATTAATCGATTGGTATTATACGAAACACATAAGTATATTATAACATGATGTGTACTTTTGTCTCGTTGACAATATTTATCGTGAGAAATATGATTATCGCACAATCATTACGTGCACACGTGCGCGCGAGGACGAAAACCAATTTATATCATATAACATTGTACGGTATACATATATGTATTATATTATAAACATTGCAGAATACACGTACCTATATACGAGTTATTCGTTTAAACCAATACAAAGCATATCATATACGCATGTATATGTATATTTACGGCCTTGCGGGGAAAGTCGTAATAAAACGGCACGCGCGTACCTATAGATAAATAGAATACCACCTGCTATAATATAATCAGCGAAATATCGCAATAAGATTATTATTCACTTTTTCGACGATCTTTTTTTAAAAAGTTGACTCATACCGAGATGTTGCTCAATCCTATGTACGTACTATAAGCTATATGGTATGATAATAATATATAAATCACCACAGTTGACGATATTATTATCGTTTCACATAATATCTCAATGTTTTATAAATACAATACACCGCGCCGAACACCGGAACGAGGTAATGATAGATATTTGCAAGCAACGGGATGGGTCTTAAAAAATTTAAAAACGTAATTTTTACGAACGCGCCAGCAAGTAGTCGTATTGTAATCCTACTCTACACGTAAAATATTACATAGATCCGATATCGAACCATTTCTCGTAGGTAAAAAAAAAATTACCATATTTTTGTGAACATTCACTATTTAATATAAACTTAAAACATACGATTAATATTCTATATTGTATCGTATAACATGTAGTATAATTATCATAATATGTGTAAGTGATCATGACGAGAACTAAATCCGTAGAAAACCGTTGATAAACCCGCTTAGCCCTGTGAGGGGTGATACGTCAGAATGATGGAACCTATGAGCTACTATTTTATATTGTAATCTGTAGATATCATGAGACATAGAAATATGATGATTCAACCGGTCCGCGAAACGGATACAATTATCATAACATAGAGAACAGTGGCGAACTGAACGGATAAAATGTTATACCTAATGATAATAATATATAGCTATAGGCACCGCCGCGTGATTATCGACACGAAAATAGTGGCACACCCATCTGGATCATTGTATTATTATATTTTTATCAATCGGTAACTAGAATTATTTTCCCTCCACCTTTCGGCACTTGATTTTACCTGTGCGCACCCGAAATTAATGGACGACCGCACACGTCGTCAGAAATACGATTGTATCGAACACGTTATGTCTCTCAGTCGGATGTAAGACTCGCTGTGGGCGCGATAAAAAACTACCCTTATAAATAAATTATGATATATGTTTATATACGTATAATATATTACGAGTTACGTCGAACGTGTGCGTGATTTTAAATCGCTCGCCGATTAGAGACTGTAATCGATACAATACGGCTGTGACAATGACGTTTTATTAGAAGAGTCCGCGAAAACGAAAACAGGCGATGCGCTCCGTCGTCATTATTCGTATAAGGACTGCTTCACGGACAGAACTAAGAATTTATTATAATGACATATATTACGATGCAGTGGTTATTTAATAGGTATATTGGGTTAGAAAAAATCTAAATAAAACTTTAATGAAAATATACTCGCGTGATCGGTATTTCCTGAGTCCTTAAATGACGTATATATTTTTCTAAACATGGACTTTCGATGTTAATTTTAATATAGTTAGGTACTTAAAAATTTCAAAAATCACAATTTGAAAAAATTAATATTTTAAACACAAACATGAGCTACTCTATATAGGTATAATTTTAATGAGATTTTAACATTTATATTATAATATAATAATTAATAATCATAGATAAGCCATGGACGTATTTAAGTGCAGAAGGGCGGGGTGAAAATTGCCCCGGAAAAGAATTTTTTACTAGGGTATTTGTGTTTATATATTGTGTATCAAGTATTTGACATTTTTATTTGATTGCTTTTCATAAATAGTAAAATTTAAAACCATTTTTTTGGTACCAATGTGGCAATGTTATCCCATTGTATTTTAGTTAATAAACAAAACAATAAGATAAATAATATATAAAAAAACAGTTATATTCTTGTAGGATTCTGTTTATGTATCGAGTATACAACTATTTTTATAGTTAAAAATTTACATTTATGAAGACAGGCTGGGGAGGTTATACCAAAACAAATTATCACCAGTGCTTATTATTCTATGTATGTCTCGGTTTAGATTTAGCAGACAACACTATATACATACACACACATGCGTGTATATAATGTATATATATTTTAGTGTTCAACAGCAATAATGTGTGTACAAATTACCGACAGACCAGTTGACTTTCACGTCGGTTGTGCACGCCAAAATGGTATAATGTTTACAATAAATTACATCATCCAGAAGCGGCGCTTAACCTAACCGACTGTCCGAAATAAAGTACAAATTGTATAATCCGTTTAAAAAATGCACAATTATTTTATATTGGAGGTACCTATATAGATACTCAATAAAAAGTTAATTTTTCCAGTATATAATGCAATTATGTAGTTCCATATAATTAAATAATGTAGGTCGCGTAATAAATGAAAAAATAATCGGAAACATCAAAGGCAATGTTAATTAAAAAAAATTAAAACCATATTGCACAGAGAGATCGCGTTTCGACGGTATCACACGATTGAAAATATACGATGTTTTTGGTCATTGGCTGCCCCGCGTAACATAATATCGTGTCGCGGCCGTTGCCGCCGCCGCGGAAACGTCCAAAAATAGTCGTTAACCATTCCTAGCTCCTCCGGCGCACCGCGGCGTATACGAGACGACGCGAAAACTCGAGCCGCAGAGTCACGGCCGTCGAAATCTATAGGTTATATTATTATTATTATTATTATAACGCGTCGTGTCGATTTATTTCGATGTACAAATCGTGCGATCGAGAACGTTCAAAGCTCCTCACGCGGTTTTAAAACGCGGATCCCAACGATCCTGCCAGACGACAACGACGGCAGCGGCTGCGTGGTCTGATCGGGCTCGGAAATATCGTCAAATACTATATTTGAATAGAAAAAAAGCACGTACGCAACGTGTCTCATGCCTACAGAGTGAACAAAAAAAAAAAAACCATACGATTACAGCAGGATTATAACATTATATATATATAGTATATTATAATACTCAGATCTTTCTGGCCGCGTCTACACTTGCGTATATCACGCGTGCGTAAAGTGGGCACTCGTGAGCGATTTCGTAGTCGGAAAACCTACTGACTCATATTATCGCAGAGACAGACGGAGGAAAGAGAGAAAGAGAGAGAGATATGAAAAAAGAGAGAGAGAGAGAGTGTGTGTGTGTGAGGGAGAGAGAGAGAGAGAGAGAAAGAGAGAGTTAGAGAGAGAGAGAGTGATGGCGTGATAGGGAGAGCGATAGAGATAAAGTGAACGAGACGCGGCGGCCGAAGTCATCGTAGTCGCCGCCGCCGCCGTACAGCCGTCCGAAAATAGACAATTTGGCCGCGTTCCACGCAGGAACGTATATACGAAAGGCGTTCCGCGCGGCGGTAAAAACGGCGGATTATAATATTATATTCGTTTACGTGTAGAATATTACGCTTAATCGGCGTATCGGTAAACTATTTTTTTTTTAATTCACAAACATATAATTTTTGAAGTTTGCGTATTTATGATATTATTATGAGATGCGAGGTAGACGATATGCAGAAGGTAAATTAAAAGACACACGCAGCGAGTCTTCCACAAATAGTAAAGCACGTACCGACGTATTACCGTTTTACTATTTACCGAATGATTTTTGATGGGTGAGTAGAGTGTTGAGTAAGTAAACATTTTTCGAAAAAATTGTTGATAAAATTACGCACGATCAAAAATCGAACACAGAGAAGTTGGATTAGGGTGAAGAAACCGAGAAAATTACAAAGCGATAGCAAAAATAAGCGTATTATGCTATGTAGTAGTCACTATAACAATATAGTTGTAGGTGTGTACCTCCTAAAAAACAAAATATGTGTTTTAACTAAAATAAATGTCAAACTAAACTTCGATAACGGTCATTATATAATATTAATTGAGATTGCAGTTCTTGTGCAATTTATAGCTGCGAGGCCGTCAAATACTCGGAGAACTCAAAAATCATAGCACGATAACATAGCAGCCGTGCATTTAGCAGAACTGATATTGTGATGTTAGCATTTGTATTGAGAGCGAATTCTCCTATACATAAACTTTAATTTAAGTTCACATTATAACGTGGATTTGTACGTGAACATATTTAAATTATATTCTTTGACTTAACTGAAATATCGTAAGTCGATATAATGGGTAAAAGGTAAGCCAATTAATTACTATAAAGCTATCAGTATTTTGGTTCCGTCGAATGAACAGTGTGCTAACATCCTATAAATTCTCTACAAGTATTTTTAGCTTAAGAGTAGGTACACCGTCTTCGTAAATATACGAACAAGTTTTATAATATTTTGGATACTAACAAAAACCGCGGGGCTGTGTGCTTTTTCTGCACACCGATCACGCCGGTACTTTTAGCAACTTAAATGCGTGACCCTAGTTCTAACCTTTTGGACGTAAATACACCCTAAACTGGCGTCACTTCGGGTTTGTCGTGCACGTTCGTTCAACATTTTTTCAACATTTCGGCACGTCAGTCGCATACAATTTCAAAACGCCTAACACGAATACGTAAACAGCGCGAAATGGTACTCACCGCAGTCCCTGCACAGCACCTTTTGCACGGCGTCTACGTTCTTGGGCGTCCGGAGAACGGGTTCGCCGAGCACGGATAGGTTGTGCGGCCCGACGCCGGCCACGAACACCAGGTACTTGGCTCCGCGTTTGATGTTGGCCTCTACGGTCTGACCGCCGGCGGCCGGCGCGAACCGCTGCACGCACTGCGCGTCCGCCCGGCGCTGGAGCGGCGGCCTCCGCTGCGGCGGGTCGCGGTCGCCGCGCTTCTCGCGAAAGTTGAGCCGCACGGGGCTGCCGACCCGCAGTCCCTCGTACGTGACCGCCTGCATGGCGTCTTTGTGCACGCGCTGCACCACGAACGTGACGCCGTACGTACCGTCGCCGGGTCGTATGGGGCCCTTAGACCGGACCTTGCCCTCGAACACCACGTCGGACGCGTAAGCCCGGGCCGACACGTCGTTGGTCTCGTCGCCCAGGTGTGCGCACGGCGCCATCCGGCCAGCCACCGCCGCCGCAGCTGCTGCCGCCGCGCCGCCGGCCGTCGAGATGGCCGTGGCCGCGTGCAGCGCTTCCGCCCCGCCGCCCGCTCCTACGATCGCGGCCAACACGAACGCCGTCGTCCACACGGCCAGCACGGACGGCGAGGGTAACGAAAACGACGACGACGACGACGACGACGACGACTCGGTCCGACAACGGCGACGGCGACACGCGCAAACTGCACCTGCTGCGCCGTCACCACCATTCGACATGTCGCGCGTATCACCACCACCGGCCCACTTCTTGGTACAGATTGCGTCGGTCGTCATACGGGTCCGTCATCGCGGCAGTGCAGATTTTAGGGGTAGGCGTGGTATTCGCGCTTTGCGGTGGATGGATATTGTTCGGGGTGGCGTATTATGGTCGTCGGCACTGTGTACGGCGTAACAAGCGACGGTTTTAAAAAACAAAAAACAAAAAAAATTTTCAACACAGAAACTGCGGGCGGAACACACGGCGCACTCAGCAATATATTCGGGGTAAGATTATTAATGTTGTTGCGGACGAAACGTTCTGTTAGGTAGTGTCCATGGTGGTCGCACGCGTCCCAGATTGATGATGTATTATTTTATATAGACGGCTATTGTTTTCCACGGCAAAATATGTCTGTATACGACGAAAAATTATTTAACGATTATAACGACGATCAGTGAATTTTCATTGAAAACGGACGACGGATAAAATAAAAATCTAAGTGTACGGTCGTTCAATATTATGTTATTATTCGAGAGAAAAAAATAAAATACTTTTCGCAATAAACAAAATAATATACAGACGTAACGAAATTTCTAAACACCAATCGGTTTCACACTCGACTCGCGCGCGTTAACGGTAATGTGACGACTGGCGGCGGGGCACATCGCATGATATACGCGCGCACGTGGGGTAAGTCGTCCGAGCACCGGTGCACTCTTACGCCCCGATTACGAATAGCACACTGCGAGAGGTCGCGCGCCGCCGCCGTCGTCGTTGCTGCTGCCGCCGCCGCCGTTGCTCATTGGTCAGTGCCATCTGACGGACGACCGCCGGGACGTTTACGTTATTAATTTATTACACGCGCGCGCGCGCTCGCGCGCTCACACACACACACACACACACACACACGGATACGTAATAATATAATATTTTATATGCATAAACATCAAACATAATATTATGTATACATATATTCAATTATTTTTAAGCACATATAATACAATATGTGTGCGTGTGTGTGTGTGTGTGCGTGCGCATCGCCTACATATATTCATTGACAAAATAATATTGTTATATCGAGATATATATATGTATAGCGTTATGTTTATGACGCGTCGCGATCGATTAACGATGAACATCATCGTTATGACGTATATAAATATATATATATGTGTGTGTGTGCGTGCGTGCGTGTGTGTACTTACGCAGTGATGTCTTTAGTAGTTACAATAGTTATGGTTATAGCGTTATAACAGTACTGAATTGCGGTATAAGTGACGTTGTGATCGTATACAGTAGGTTTAGCTGTAGCAGCGAGTCGCACAGCGACATACGGACACATCGAAAATATCATTACATTGAATATCCAAAACACCTATACAAGCCGCGTGTCCCGCGATAAAACGTATGATATATCGGTCATAGTTGTTTATAATAACAGTCGACGGAAACCGTAGTATATCAGATCGGTTATATCTGCGTACAGTATACGCAGCTACCGTCGTGACATTCCGTGGCTATATTATTCGAACAATAAGACGTACTCTATACGCGGGAACGCGGGATTTTTCATCCCCTATGTTGACAAGAAAAAAAAAAAATTCTGCTGACTTCCCGCAGAGCAACGGCAAAGATTTCCCGTTTTGCGGCAGAATTCGATAATAACAGTTATACCGCAGTCGTTGATAATAACGACGTGTTAACAAGTAAAATTATAATAAATATTTTTGTATTTGATTAAAACCTAACTCGGTGTATTAGCACAATAATTATTGTAATATCAAAAAATAAATAATAATACCATATCAGATGATGGGTTTTCGAAAATCATCGGATTGCCAGTCAAATAATTGTATGAAAACCCATACAACTGAACATTTCATTGTACATAGAAAATATAAACATAGGAGAATAGTTTCAAATTTCTATAGCTATTATTATTTTATTTTACAACAAAATAACAAAAACTATTTGAAAAAGAAATCAAGATATTACGTTTATATAATAATATACTATTTCATTGATATAATAGATTCAAAAAATATACAAAATTAAAATGTAACATTGTTTTTTGATATTTTTTTAAGCGAGCTACCTTGTTTTACATTTCCATGGTTTTTAATCGAAAAACAAAAATTTAATCAACATTAATCGAGTTGAACAGTTTAAATCAAGTTAAAAATGATCTATGTAAATTAAACGCATACTTAAATATTTAATAAAAACTACAAATTCTTGGTCCTTTTCATAGTTATAACAAATAACTATATAGATTTTTTCAAAAACTGGTGTTACGTAAATATTCAACAACTAGATAAACTTTATACCAGACACAACCCTCAATGCTGTAAATAAAAGCGATTTTCCTGCTCCAAAAGGGGTTGAGACACAAAATAAAAAAAACAATACTAAACATAATACAGGTAAATTGTGAAACTAATACATTCATCACTATTCACTCCGTTCAGAATCTAAAATGAACAGGTATTATTTTGAAAGGAAAAAAGTGATTTCAATGGGTGCACCCACGAACTCACATGAATAATACCCACTAAACACAAGCACAGAAAAAACACATATTATTCGTTCTTACAGCTTTGAATGCGTACGTAATGCATTGCATGTGCGATGTAAGTACACGTAACCATATTAATTTATTTTAAGCTTTAAACGTAATATGTTATCCTACTTATACCTACCTAGTTAAAAAATAATTCTTTTAATCCTCGTGTTATAATATAATACAATGATTTCCCGCACGTATAATAATAATTTACAATAGACACTTCATTGTTAATTGTTACATTCAGAAAGAAAAAAAACCGCCTAAGAGTCAAAGAGAGCACCTATATAGTGGGTTTTGTTCATAATTCGTCCCAGTGCAAACACTATTGTCAAGTGGAGCACTAGCTACAGTTGCGGCTGTAGTGTGTTTATAATAGTGCTATTTATTGTATCAAATAATTCGAACGTATTTGTTAGTAAAACGAATGTTAATGATTCGCGTGGTTTATTGTTTGTCTATTGATAGGTACTTAAAACAAGGTACTTGTAATGGATTTTTTTTTTCATTCTATAGTTGACAATTTAATATATGATACGAATAATACAAAATATCAAACATGTATTATACATAGACCGTGGTGTTCTATGAAAACGACAGTCACTATTTTACCATTTCGTAATGAAAGTTGCAATAATAATCGAAGTACAAATATACGTCTGGTTGAAAAAAATTATTACGAAAAAAAATGATAATTATCGTGTGGTGATAACAATCATTTTTTCATTGAAATGATAATTACCTATTAATATTGTTATATATATATATACATAATGATCACAAATCTCCCGATAATATAAATTATAATGATACTACTACTGCTAATAATAATAACAACATTTAATATGAATGTAATTTACTGTGTATTAAAACGGTCTATTTCTCAACAATTGTTATACACCGAGACATTGCACAGGAAACATTATTCAAGAGCATTACTATTTTGTCGGATCGTTTAGTCTTGGGAAATAATATATTGTTATAGTTATGATTCGAATCCGGATGTTTATGACCTAGAATATACAATAAGAATTAAAAAAAAAAAAAAAAAGAAAATATAAAATAACTGCGCAAGGATGTGTGCAAATGTAATTTCGACGCCGTGCTGGTATAATACGTATATTATACTTATAAATAAATCAATAGAAACAAGCGCACAAACGGTTGAAAAAAAAAACCGCGATAATAATATTAAAATATATTTTCGTGTAGGTTGTAACCTAATGATTTCGTATTATTATGGGACGTATTTCAGTGTTTGTAACACGCGATAACAGTATGGAAAAACAAAAACAACGCTAATACCTCGCTGACACTTGTTACCTGCATATATTGTATTATATTAAGTACATATATTATTTAAGTAGTGTTCTATATAGTTGTGCGTAAAAAATGACAGTTTTTGACGTTGAGATGAGCCGAAAAATGAAAATCAAACGATAAACATCATTCACTATTCGCTAATTATCATAATACAGCACTGCAATAATACATATTTCAACGTACAATAACGCGTTGTCCGTTCCTATGGGACAGATAACGTTCGTCTGCTGCGGTAGACGCTGTACACACGTTCATAAACGATATTATAATATTAATAATAATCCGAATAATACGCGAATATGATAATTATGATAATTTATAATGTGGATAATATATTATCGTGAACAGATAACGGTTGATGTAACAATAATCGCGTACCGATTATTGATATACCGCGGCAAGCGCTTGCTCATAATACAATCGGTAATGACATTAATACGAACAATCAGATATAATACTCGTTTGTGTTCAATACGTATATCGAAAATGACGTACGGCATGATGTAACGACGTTTAGTCCAAGTTCATGAAGAATAATATCTTAACTCTTAAGTTCTTGTGCACATGATAGTGCACCTACGTGTTTTCTGCATAATATTATACAATGCATTACGGTATTAGCAGGTATGATAGATACTAGGCAGGTATAGTGTAGATGATGGAATATGCTTGTAGCATGTACATAATTTGTATTATAAACTATACTATACAGAATGATTCACTAAATACGCTCACTCAAATTTTTCCCTAATAAATGCAGTTAGATATTAAGAATCTCATTTTGCAATTCTAAAATCATTCAAGACAATTTTGAAAACATTACTTAAATGTAATATTTAAACATCATATATTTAAGTTATTGAGATTTTTTGTACTACAGAAGTATACTGTGAAGATACAAACTTTTGTTTATCAAATAAAAATCTCCTTTTCTACTCTAAATTATTTAATGGATAAATTTCCTTAAATTTTTGTATCGAAATCAAAGATTTCTGTAAAATGCATTAGTATCTATAATATAATAATTTCAATAACTATCAAAATGCTCGTTAATATTTTGAATTAAGTACCTACATTAACATTTTCAAAAAAATTAAACATTACAATAGTTTACAGTATAAAAACAAAGTTTCCATTTCAAAAAAAAACAAACATTTTTATCACCACATAACACTCTTTAAGTAATACAAAAAAATCTTAAAAAAATAGTTTTTAAGTAAATTTGAAAATTTCATAAATCAGAATTTAAATTAATTAATTATTAATGTAAAACATGGGAATTATCATGCTTACAAGTGAATCACTCTGTATTGTATACCTTACCTATGTTATGTATAATATATTGTAGTATTGAACATAGAAAATAATTGTAAAATGAGACTCATTGATTTCCGGCGCTACTTCAAATACCATTTAAATTCATCACCATTCGAAAATGGATGTACGAATATAGTAATACACTAATAACCTACTAATAGCGTTCGTGACGCGTAATACAAAATTAAAACTATGACTTATAAGTCTCAAAACACACATTATTATAACATAACTAACATGATTTTCTGTCACAATTTCACACTCAGCTTTTGTTTACTTATACACGTACTTTCGTCGAATAGCTTTTATTTAGTAGGCGATGAATCATCGAGTTCTAACCCATTGCCAGTGGGTCACATGTAACCCACCATTACACATTTCTTAAATATTCCTAAAAATGTAAAATTATTACAAAATACAATTTTATAATTCATTTATAAATTTTTTAAGTATACTTTAAAAAAAAAAAATACCAATTAATAATACCAAAAAGTATAGTATAAATATTTTCTACAGATTTATTTTTAATATGGAGTTTTTCAGATTATTTCGTTTAGATACAAAAAATAAAAAACATAGTTGAAATTTCTTCTTTTTTTTTTTTTAAATTTATCGGAGTAAAATTGATTTGTTTTTTACTTAATTAAATCAAATTGAAAAGAAATGTTGACACTATTTTCATTAATATGAAAAAAAAATCGATACAACGATTTTTCAAACATCTATTTAGGTACATTATTAGGTGTTTTATAAACACATTAGGACGAAATCATTGTGATCACAAAACTAATACTAAATATTAGGTGATTCACTTGAAGATAATTATTTGCAAAGTGAACTATTAAATAAAAAAGGTTGGGCATTAGTGCGATAAATGTTAAAAGATGTTAATAGGTTTTCTGCAGTATATTTTTGTTTTCGAGTTCAATTTCACTAATCTACCAAATTATTTTATATGTACTATATACATCCAACCAAATAGTTATATTATTTTCATTCATAAGCAATCCTAAAATTAATATATTTAAAATATTGAATATACTAAAAAAGTTACAAAAAAAAAATATATTTAAAGTCATTGAGAATTATACCGCAGAGGTGGATTTTTAATAATAATATATATATAATATTATTATTAAAATTAAACTAGAGCTATCGCAGCTAATCGTTGAGTTTAAAAATTATTCTAACATTATGGTCTGATATTTGACTTTTTCATTGTACTCAGCAGTCTGCAAAAAGGGTAAAAGGTTGAAATGACACAACAACAAAAAAATCCTTTAATCATGCAGTCGGAAGAAATGTATATAGACAAAATAATATATAAGATGAACATTTTCAGATAAAATCGTTGTCTACTAAATCATTATAACAATTATTTACTATAAACTATTATTATTATAATTAATTAAAATATAATTTTTGAACATACATACAATTATAATAAAAATGTATGAAGAATAGTAACAAGTAAACGGATTAAAAAAAATATAATTTTTACATGAAATGCAAAAAAGTTCCGGGAAAGTAAATTTGCAAAATTAAAAATATTTAATGGAACGAGATGGTAAAATAAAACTTGTAATTTAATGGATCCACGAAGTTAATTTATTAAAAGAAATATATGTATTAGCATTTTCACTTTCATTAATATATTTTCTTTAGATTATATGCATAAACATATATAATCTAATAATACGATTTCATGGATTCTTGGGACGAGAACGGCGTTATTTAGGAAACATTATCCGAAAACCCTACGAAGTCTTATAAATTTAAATAACATCTAGTGTGTATTATTAACTTTCGTTTTTAACCGTAAACAATATACGCGCGAATTGTGTACAAATCTGCAAGAATATAGATATATTTTGCAATACACGTAATAAATTATTATTATGTTTCAGATAAAAAAAAAAAAAAATGAACAAAATATTTTATAGCCTATAGGTAACTCAGGTACTATCGAAACGGCGATAAATTATTGTAGCGAAGAAAAAAAAACTGTATCTCGTGACATTTTAATGTGTGCTAGGTAAACGGGTTCGCACAGACTATATACGACTCTCCGTTCGAGTATGATTCAATAATATGATATAAATTATATTAGTACATAATAAATAAAACAAATATATAAAATAACTAATATAATAATATGTTTTGTAATTATTATTATTGTTTATTTTACACTTTATAACTATATAGTGATAACATACAGGTAATATTACAAAATTTAACCTTATTTTGTTATTTTTGGTTATACCTCTTTTCTCAAATCAACCAAAATCGTCATCGATTTACATAATGATTCATCATGCATGTTTAATTACCCCTTATTTTTTCAATAATGCAGTTTTCTAAATCTTTTGATTTCTCTGTACTATTTTAGTAGTGTTCTACTGTCTTATAGAAATGAAGTTCTTCTGTTTTTGAATGAGAACACGCCTTTGCTGTTAATTTTTGTAAATATTGTCGTATCGAAATCCAAACTTTTAGTAAGATTGTATTTAAGCACTATTATGCTTAGTATAAATATTTTATAACAGAGAAAATGCTTATTTGAATTTTAAATTCAATACATTAATGTTCAACTAATAAATAATATGGCATTCAAATACCAAAAAATCAAAATATTAAAGGAAGTTCATGGGTGAGTATGTTTGGTGAATCAGCCTGTAAACAAAAACAGAACTTGTGTCAGGAATCAGTGCACGAGGTGAGTTCTGCAGAGGCAATCGCCTTTTATTTGATTAAACATGGAATATTTTCAGTTTGCTGGAACAAACATTTTGTGCGACTTACAGTACAATATTATTCCTAGCAGTAAACGCCTGCTGAAAATCATAATATTATTTTTTCGTGATACACTAGTCGTCCACGACTGCGACGAGTGTTACAATATAAGCATATATGTTTTAGAGATGGCGGGTACGGACTTACAAGTCTGAATCCGCAGAGATCAACAAAAAAAATAAGCAAATACGACATTTTTCCAATAGCGCAATTCTAATATAACTTGAATTATGAGTAATAATACAAAACGCGATTTTTTTCCATACGCATAAAACGAGACGAATTCGACAAGCGTGTGGGCGTATCGCCGACCGTATATATAATAAAATATTATGCACGCACACGCACACAGCCACACACACATACACACATATATTTATATAAATATCATTATAACAATAAAGGTCTGTTTGTATATTATTGTGTTTGAATTGAACGCATTGAAAAAAAAATCGTTTCTCCCACGTCGCTGTCGTCGTCGCCTTTAATTACGGTAATATTATCGAAGCGTATATAATTGCCGTATATATAATAATAATATATTATGTCCGCGAGTAGTATTATACACGTACGCTTATATTTATATATGATATGCGAATTACGGCCACCGACGTATTTAAGGTAAAAATTCTTGAAATATCGCGTTTTCATTTTTCTCACATCACCTCGAACCCAATGAACAGTCCTGTCAACATTGTGGTACGTACGTTATAATCGGTATATACTTACCTATCATCTTTACAAGTAATCAATACGCGTAGGCTAAAATAGTGTTTGAGATTTGGGTAAGTGAGTTGAAGCTCACGCCTATATGAGGCTTCTTGGTATAACAAAACGTCTGAAAAAAAAATGCTTTAAAATGTGTAAGATTTTATTTGTATGGGGTAGGAGGGAGTATAGCCTAGCTACTAACAATTAGGAATTGCTTAGCCCTATCTCAGACCCTCTACTGTCTACGCCCATGTTAATAAATGATAATAAATAATATATTATTATTATTACACTGACAATATATTATGTAGTCACACTTAATTTAGTATAAACTACATATGTACTATTATAGAGTAGGAATAATAAACCTACAGGGTGTTAATTAATTGGAATTTGTGTAATCGCTTTATTAAGTTAGGTAATCCTAATTTAGAATATAGAGCGAGTGAATATATTTGTGTAAATACGTAATACATATTATGGCTAATACGCGCGAGTAGTATCTCTTTTGCTACGATATGTATACCGTGTGTTTTATCTTGCATGTATCACTAAACATTAACTTAGTTCGGAGATCTTAGACAAAAATACGATTTGCTGTAGGGCAATGAAGTACACAATTTTCGGGAGATTTTATATATTAACTCTTTCTGAGCATGCATTATACTTTTTCGATAATTTTAATCTATTGATTATGTTGCTAAACTTAACATTTATCAAGTGACAGATTTTTGAAGTTCGAAAATAATTCAATGATTTGATTATGGTAAAAATATTTATACAACCATAATGAGTGACTTGTTTATTTATTATGCATGTATTATTGTATTCGTTATAAATTTAAATACATTTTCCCAAAATTTATATTCTTGTACTCCTATAACTATATGGTAACAATAAACCATTTTTTAATTTAACGAGCTGAAATAATACTCATATTAAAGTTTAATATTAATAATATTATATTATTATTGTTAATGTTATAATAAAAATGTATTATATAAAACTTCAATTAAATATTCACATCGTCAACTAGGATTACTGACTACACAATTATCAGAACATACAATGCAGTATAAATGAAACCATTTTTCTTGTTTCAGAATGATTGAAATCCACGCGTTCGTTCTCGCAGCTGTTTGCCTGAACTATTTGTACACTTCGAGTACACCTATAATAATATACACCTATATACACCTATGAATAACGTCAAACAAATAAACCGTGTCACAATAACCGTCCCAAATTGATATAATTCTACTTCAAGCCCCAGAAACGATTACAGCGCCAGCGCCCCGCCTGGACCGTCTCCAGTCTCGGCAGCAGTATGTCACCCGCGACGGTCCACACCGTAATAATAATATATGGGTTATAGTGGCGCCGGTCTATATATAAACTCGCATTACTCGTATATCGCGTGGTCAGAATAAACACATCCTGGAGAGTACCTACGAACAAAATGTAAAAAAATACTCTTAAAATATTGTTTATAAAAAAAATAATTGCGTAAATATAAAATTGATTAGTGAATTTTAAATAATTGTATTGAAATATGCTCTTGGTACTATCCATTAATATTCAATAATAAAAAAATCCTTCTAAATAAAAAATATCTTGTAAATAATTTATTATTTCTAATATAAAATAAATAATTAAATCTATTAGGTATATAGAAAAACATAGTTATGAATCGTAAACAATTTTTTAATACGTACATATGTCATATGAATTACATTTTACTTTTGAGATTTGATTTTTCTTTTGGTTATGTGTTTTAAAACCACTAAAGTCGTTCTGTTATACAGAAGGCGTAAACTATCAAACATATCTCATCATTGGATAGGTCACTGTAATGATTGTGTTAAATGTGAACTCAATTATAAATTATATTATGTAAAAAAGGAAGAACCATTCTGAGCAGAAACGATCTATCAGTCTAAATTTCTACAGATATATACTTTTTGTTTATAATTTATAAAATATACATCTACGGAGATAACAACCATTAGAAATTACAGAAAATGTACAAATATAGGCTAAAATTAAAACAGTAGATACATTATTATGTTACATTTCTTTTTATATATTGGCTATTTTGATGAATTTTAGTGGTTTGATTGTAATAGTGAATTCGGGTTTAGGCTTAGGTAAATACAGGAGAGGGTTTCTTCATATTCTTATTGAATATTTTGACATTCATTAAGGATTTATCTTAACGTTAGCTGTATACCACACTTGTTGCGTATGATTGGATTCTCCCTTGACGTTAGGTATACTATAGTTTTATTATTATATTTTTATCGTACTATTAGCAATTTATTGTTCAATATTGTTAATACAGTAGCAGGTTAAACTAATATTTTCCAAGAAAAAATCGTATATACTATATATTAGGTATTATCATTATTAATATTTGTTGTACTAACTGTGTAGATTCACGATCTAAACGTTACAAATTTTAAATACATAAATTGATTTTGAAAATCAAAAAGCCCTAAAAAAAGAATGAAAATGAAAATTCCGTTTGGATTATTTGAAATACTTGAAAAGCAATGTATCAGTAAAGCAGTCGTAAAAAAATGCTATATTTATATTAAAATCTACGCTCTAGTAAAATGACGAAGCCGTGCGTTAAATATACATAATGTAGTGGAATATACTACTAAACACGTGCATCCGAATAACCGTTGTAGTCAAACATATTATTGTTATTGTTATTGTTATTAAAACTCTGTCGCCAATTCCAAAGTAAGTACCGAACACGCGTTTTAGCACTATAGGAATAAGTCATCCCAAGCCCAACCAAACCGTGCACATGAAACTTGGCAAATACCGTTGGCTAATATCCCGGAGAAATCGACCAACTATATATACTATATATTATTACAAATTATTACACCAGAATCGAGTGCCCGAAAGTAATTAGTTGGTGCTGGAAATCGTTTTAATCTCGTCGCTCTCCGAGAATAGGATTAACAACACTCGGCGCGTATAATATTAACCGCCGTAAATATACTTTTGAACGTGTTAGTGCGTATACGAACGACTTGTCGTCGTCGTATGTGTGTGTGTTTGTGTATAAGTACTGCGAGGGACATCAATAAGTAGAGATATGTAATTAAGTGTCTTTGGTGGTCTGTTAAAAAGCCCGTCTACGGATATATGGTATTTTTTTAAAGCGTATCACTCATCAGATCATATATTGACGTACCCTAAGAGTAGTAGTTTGTAAACAGGTCTGACACTTTCCCACAGTATAACATTGTATTCTCGGCCCATAAACTTAACATCATATATATAATACGTGCGCATGTCAGGTTTAAATATATACCGACAGAAATTGTAAAACAATTTTCTTGACAAATGACCGATTATATTTTTAGGTACACCTACTAACCATTGTTATACATTTGATTATTTTTATCTTCTTTTCGATTTTTTTTTTAATTTCACTGATTACGATAATACCCAAATCAATCCGTTTAGTAAATAATCTGATTAACTTAGTTAATTGCATTATACTACAATATAACCTAATAATTATCTACCTACCTACTTATTAATTATTATGTTTAAAGTATTTTATTTATATTTTTTTTTCTTGATATAAAATGGCATAAGTTTAGCCATGTTCAAGACAGAGTCACGTGCATCGGTCGCTAAATTTTAATGTTGTTCGTTGCGACGTTGCTATAACATTCATATTAATATTATAATTGTTTAAACTTAAAACAAAAGTTGAACGGTAGTATAGTATGTATAAGTTTCTTTGTGTTTTGTATATAGTGTTCAAAGGGACTAGAAGTCGCTGTAGGTCCATATAAAGAGCATCGCCTTCGTTTTTGAACTTCTACAGTAATAACTGTATTAGGTCTTAATTTTATGATACATAACTGTGGACATTGTACAACCCACAGGTTTAATAACTAAAATGTTATGGAAAAAAAAAAAACTAATATAGTTTAGAAGATAGTTTGAATGGTATGAGTAATATTTCTGTTTGAACAAACTAATAGTTTAAGGCATACTAAAATAACATCGGAAAAGTATACGCATATACCGATATATTATTAAATTGCTCGATAGTTTACTTTGCCGTGACGTTTACCCCTTAAACAATAATTATTCATAAACTTGAAATCGATGTAATTACTCGAACAATAACATAATAATAATAAGTAGGTTTAATTTAGCAGGAGCCAAGTAACTATCAATTCTGATAGACAGACGTCAAATAGCAATGACCTAGAACATAATATTTCTAACAAATGAATGAAATATTTCCTTACTGAGAAACTGAAGGAAGTTTATTGTTTTAATCACAGTTAACAACAAGAGCGGTTATTATACGGCGTATTCCACTTAATTTTGCCAATCGTTTTTTATATATTATATGTATATTTACTTATTTTTTGTCATATTTATCGAATCCAATAAAATAGCCTATTAGAGTTTGGTCAAAATATAGTGATTCGTTGCGCAATGAAAACCGCTATTAATGACGGTATATTACTTCGATCCAACTAACGAAACGTTATTACAGGTATACCTATTCATAGTGTTCGCGCGAATGTACACGTATATACCTAGCTACTACTCCAGGTCGCATTCAAACACGCATATCGACTTCAGGATAAATTCGATGTACCTAAGTATATTACCGGGTCGTTACGGGACGGCATTTCGTTTTATATATAGCGTGATATTACACGGATCGATGAATAGTCTATATACCTACTGACGATTGATCGTATAATCAATATAACCCGACTACAAAAGAACACCCGACAAAGGAGCGTTTTGCTCACAAATTTGGCAACGTTCGCATGCACACAGTTTATTACGACTCATTGGCCATTAATATTAAATACGTTCTCGTCGTCCACCGTCGATTTCCTAATCGACATTGTCAGATCAACAATAATTTATTGTTGGCTCAAGTATATACTCTTTGTGCGATATACTATCTTACTTTACATCAGTCGCGCTATTGAAATATTATTATTATGTTATTAGGTTTCTATACATAAGCTTAGAACACCTTGTACCTCTGTTGTGTCCATCCGTCCGTTAGGTTACCGCAGTGCATAGTTACAATATTGTCATTATTAAAATTATAGTTTGTAAATATAAATATTATATAACTGTCTTGAAATATTATATTGTCTGTAGTTACCGTACTTATAGTTAAGTAAACGGAATTTAGGTTTATTGCGTTGTATTAAAATTCGACTAAAAACTAAGAATTTAGCACACTCGTAGAGTGCATACGCTTTTTTAATTTGTTATAATTTATAATTTACAGTTTACACGGTTTTGCACAATAATTATGTTTATTCGAATTCACTTTCCTCTTAAACAATAAAATTATTCGAAAAAATATAATTATACAATTATGAATTACAACGTAATAATAATTCAACACACATTATGAATAAATATTAAAGGTTATAGATTAGGTTATAATGAAAACCCAGAGTAATAAATCTAAATGTATATTTAATGACATGACAGTATATTTTTTAAATTTAGAACGAGTACTGACATAAAGATTGTTTTTAAAATTAAATTAATAAAATGCATAGGTACTTAATAACTATGTAATTTAAAAGCCACTTAGTTTTAATGATTTTCTCATGATAAATAAAATCTTCAACACAAATACTTAAACTAAGTAAGAAATATTATATTATAACATGTAGTGTTATTATTTGAGAACTCATATCTTTTAAGTTTTTTTTGTAATTTTCCGGGAATATGTGTCATAAGAATAAAAGTGAACTATTTAATGACCTATGAGTGATTGCATTTTTAACGAGAATAAACAAGACTATAGAAATAGTTAAATCTACCAAACAGTGTACATTTATTTGTAATTGATCTTCGTTTTCATTAGCGAAGTCTAATCTGAATGTAATATTAAAATATAATTGATGAGATTGTCTACATTATATTATATATAGGTCAAAATCAAGCTAATAATTTTGTTTAACTCAATTCAGAACAAGTGTAATTAATAATGATTCAATTTACTATCATTTGGTTTTTTGTTTCAATATAAAAACTATGGTTTTTTGGAACATGTAAATTGTTTTATATATATGCATACATAAAGATAAAAATATAGATTTAATTAGTCTACAGTTTAAATTTATTAATATAATATTTAGGATCGTTCATTAGCACCATTATGTTTGTTTACAACCATTGACTCGGGTGAAGATGTATAAATGAATTGGCAAATATCCAAGAAAAATTATACGTTTTAAAGTTATTATCAAAACATATTATATTCAGTTTATTTAAATCTTATTATTTTATTAATCAAATGTATAAATTGTTTGATGAAAACAAAATTACCCAATAGATTACATTTGAGTAATTTACTTTACAGTGTACCTATCTTAAATCATTCTTTATTATAAAATAAGATGGTAATGTAAATGTGTAAATGCAGATATTATTCGTTATTTTAAAATGTTCCTGAATATTAATTGACTATTATTTGTTTCCGTGATCAACATCAAAGTCACAGTCAGGATTCAAGTAGCTATTAATTGAGTGCACTTCATCATTATTGATGAATTATAATTATGAAAAAAAAAGTAATAAAATAACTCATAATAATAGTATACAATATACAGAATAAATAAAATATGATTTCAGCGTCCAAGAGCTTATAATGCTGTTATGTTATATTGACATAATTTGTTTACATATTATTGTTTTAAATAACTATGATATGTTTGTAAATTTAATTAGTTTGATATTTATTGAATGTTATATATTTAGAACACTTTAATTTTATTGAAGTTCTACGAGTATGATGGTTATAGGTTCACGGGGTTTAAATCCGTTTAATTAATAAACATTGCAAATTCAACAATCGAATATTAATTTGATCGACTAAATCCTCAAGTATGGATTTTATATTACCATTTTCCGTTGAAATTTTGAAAAACACTAATTATGATAGGAAATAACTATACATTGGTAAGTTTTTTTTTTTTTTACCACTGGGTACTTGTCAGAAACTATGGGGATTGAAGATAATGTTAAATGTTAACCTTTATAAAGGAGTCTTCATGCATAAATTTCGTGGTAGTATGTCGGTGTGTTCATCCATAAAAACATCTAGGGCTGAAATAAATTGAAATCTTCGTATTGACGGACATCTTCCGATTCCGATCTACACACAAATAAGTGGTATTAACAACAATAAATACTTATTTTAAAACAGGTGAAGTAAAGACTACTCACCATTTTTTCAAACCAACTATATCAAGTCAAAAACCGTAAGAAGCAGTATGATGAACAATATTGATCCAGTTTATTTAATATTTTATTTTTTTATTTTTCATAATATCTGGTACTAGAAAACCATAGGGAATAGCGGTGGTTTATTTTTATAGTTTATACAATGAATTATAAACTTTTTATTTATGTATATAGTTAAGACTCTAAATTAAAGAGGAATAGAGGTGGGATTTTTGCTTGATGCAATTTTTTTTGAAAATCGTAAGATATTATACCTATAATAAACGCATGTATTTTTAAATCATATATAAATTAAAATTTAAAGATGAAAAAAAACCTTCCCTGTGGTGAAATATTTCTGAAACAGGCTTTGTACCGAATGTCCAAAAGAACAATAGTAAAATCATTTGACTGATAATTTCATAATTATTGAGAGGTATATATCTACAAGGATGAGTAATTGCTTATAAAGTGCCGTAGCTTTGTCGTCATTCACAAATCTTGAGATGGACTTCCGATGGCTGTAAAACCAAATCAAGATGACGTGTCATATCTAAAATAATTCATTCGTCAAAACGTGCGAGTTCATGTCAAATTGCCAAAAAACAATTGACTGTAATTATTTTAACGAGAAATACGGTTTAAGCAAACACGGTATACGAACATCTAAAAAGTGACGTAAGACAAAATAAACAGCGAAGATAAAATATTTGAAACACATAATATGTAATATGTATTATTATTAGCTCTTACGGATGTATCTGTAATATGTTCAAATCGAAATTCTAATAATGATCTAAAACATATTCGCATTTAATCAGCTGATAAACGTATACATTTCATTAGTGCGTATTACGGTGAAAGTTTATGACTCTTGTCGTAATTGACGTTAAATAGTATACATATATTATATATATTTAAACAAAAATCAGTAATTCTTTCAACGGTATCTCGATGACACCGAGATGATCACGTGCCAAAGTTTCAACTACTTTGCGAATAATATATACACTAACACAATCCTCATATAATATTTCGAATGGTCCAAGTGTTTTCTATTAACTGTAGAACTAAAGGTACTAATAGAATTCATTTCGTACTCAACTTAACATTTATTTTTTGCGTTTCGCTTCATTCGGATGAAATTATTTACTTTTAAAATTTTGCAATCCGTTACACATGCCAACGAACAAATTGATAGCACCATTTTATGTACAACACAATACTATAATACACGCGTGTGCTATCGTGTTTATCTTCATTATATCTTTATATAAAACATAGGTACAGTGTTTATCAGTATTCGTGTAACATATTTCTATTATATTATTTTAATCGGTTCACTATCTTATTACCAAATAATAAGTAACAAAAAAAATCGTTTAAATATTAATTTGTTAATGACTATAATCAAATATAATTTTATATGGTTTACAGAGTAATTCACATGCTGTTCACCTTCATTTTTTCCCTTAATAATAGATTTATTCAAATTATATTGTTATTTGTATATCATTCCGTATACTTTACTACTTTACTAGTTAGATTAATTTATTATATATATTAATCACAGATTTTATGAGATATATAGGAATAAGTTAAGTTAAAAATCACATTAGTCATAATTATAATTCATATGATGTTCGTAGTTAATATATAAAAAACAATTATGTTATGTAAACACAAAAATAAACACCAAATGAAACATTATACGAAAATACACATTTAACTAAATATAATATTTTTTTTACGTTATTATTCAGAATCCACATATCTGCTTAGGTCATTTATATTTTTAATATGTGTTAGATAGGTAAAAAAGTATTTTTATTAATTATTATTATTTAAAACGGAAGAAAAATTCTACCCAATATATTACGTTCCTTTAACTCTGTGGAATTTCATACTTGGTACAACTCGTAGTATATTTACCACATATACAATATTTTATACCATATATATATATAATAAGTATATGAATAGTACTTACGGTGATTCTTATAGCAGTAAACACTTAATTATCTCAACAAATATGAATGTATTTAATGGTATTTTTTAGTATGTTTATCGTTCTTGTTTAAATTAAGTTTTTGAATGACATCATTCATTTTAAATTCCAAATTTCTTAGCAGAATATTTTTCTGAGAATTTCAATGCATAAAAACCGAATTTTAAACAAGTTTAGTCGATAAACTTTAAGAGTTTACAGTATATATGGACGGAGTGAGTTGGCACATAGGTAAATGTTGGTAACCGTTTATTTAAACATTTAATAATTATATCTAAGCCTAATTAAAATGTTTTTATTTTTTACTGAGCTTGAAATTTTAAACTAAAAAAATAAATAATAAACCTATGAATTCGTGTTTGTTACACAGTGATACCTTAGAATGGACCTCTAAATTTAGTATAATAAGTTATATAATGGTTATTGAACTTGACGATAATTCATTATTTATTGTAAATGGACCATAATGAAGGAGATCATGGTTTATTCATGGATAATTTATATTATTGAAATTCGTCTTGAATCGTAAGAAAAAATCACATATAATAATAGTCAGCACCGTAGAATGGTTACAATTGGTATACTCACAATCGGTTTAGCAATAGATTATATTTTTTATTTTAATTGTATTTTGAAGACGAGACGGACGAGGTTTCATATGATAATATTTATCGGTATAAACGTAAAGTCCGTATATACTAAAATATATGTTTGTATTGCTATAGTTTCAATTAGGTACCATCCAAAAGCAAAGAATTCAAATGAAACTTGCGACAATATTAATTATATTATGTTAATTGTTTTATTTACATAATCCTATTAATTATTTCAAAGTTCATTTGAAAACGAATTAATAATAATATTATAATATTATTGTTTTAGTTATTTTATTTATAACTGTAGCAAGTGATGTGGGGTTGTCCGATTTTATTCAAACTTGTACAATTACTATTGTGTTGTAACTAATCATTTAGCAAAAGTAATTGCTTTAATTAGGCACTGGTTGATTGGATGATGTGTCTCTTTTTTGTGACCAAAATACATTTTAATAATGTTTAATATACAATAATTTAACATTGAAGTTATATTATAAACTTGTATAATATTAAAATTAAAATAATGTATATATGAAAACACATAAATACATTATTACATTTGTCCGTAGGGTAAATTCTGAGTAATAGTTTATGAATCGTTTAAATTTGTGTTATGAATGTATAACTAATAAACTGTATAAATGTTCCATGTGTGCTTTAATTTGTGAGCGATTTATTTAAAGAACACGGGTTATTTTTTTGGATTTTTTTACGAAAATTAACCTACCGAACCTCACCAAATGACACAGGGGAGAACTGATGTTTCCTCTCTAAATAGTATTTTTAATATACTAATATTGTTAACTATTTTTATATACTATGTTTAAACCTAAATTAACATTTATGTATAAATAGTTTATTTTAGTGCTCGAACGTTCCGCTTCAATCGCAAACTAAAGAAATAAACAGTGCACTCATCAGAATGAATAATGCCCACCCCAGTTACATTTTCCCATATTTTTAAAAAAATTTTGTAAAAACCTAAAATAATCTGTATCTATAGTTTATATGGATAAATTTTATTGACAATCAAATGCGTTGTTGTATTAACATCGATACGCTAACGCCGTACATGGCTAATTATTTTTGTCTTTGGTGAAGGGAGACACAAGATTAATTTTTCTAGTTGTAGTAATTATAGAATACACATACTAGACGTATACATATTATATCTATATATTTTAATATGTTTTATGATAACTATCATATTCACAAACACTAGTGCAATTTTTTCTTAAACAATCCACAAAAAAATACATAAAAGACCACTGATGTGCGATGGTAGATAATTTATAATACAAATATGTTTTTTGTTTTGAGACAATAAATTGTGCAAGGTACAAACCTTAACAACAAACCAATCTATAATTTTAGATTAGATTTTATAATCTACAGTCAGTTGTGTTAGAATATGATATAATATTAATAATAACAGTACATCTGTACATAATATTATACTATTATCATATTTTGTGACTTACCTCTAAATTGAACGATCGTCAATCGCTAAGAAGTGAATAACTGAAGACATATAAAATAAACATTTTACAAATAACGAATTATTTATTATAAATTCGCATTATACTAATGTCCCACCTAATATGAAGAAAATTAATAGTAATATAAAATAATGTTAAGAAGCCACTTCTCCAATGGTATTATTGTATTAGATACCAAGTATACCCTTACATGGCTATGACACTGCCACTGACTTTTTGATTCCTCGATTCAACAAATTATCTTAAATCATGTAAATTATTTATTAATAAATGGTAAATAAAACCTATATAATAGTAATCAATAAATAATAATATGATATTCAAAAATTGTATCATTAATTTTATGCATCGTATAGTTAAATCCATGAACACACAACACTATATTAAAATATAATATCAGGAATAAATAGTTATAAACTAACAACGATTTGGGTTGCTCCTAAAAACAATTATTATTTCTCTTCTATTTTAAACTCAAAGTTTATTAACTTCTTTCATATTACGTTAATTATGAAACATATAGAATATATCTTTTAAGTAAATCGCATATTATACCTAACGATGTCGACATGTTGCGTAGACTGTAATTATCAAAAACCAAGTAAAGATTATACTCTACTCGTCTTCTTCATTATACATACTTAAAAATAAAACAATGAATTTTATCATTATATCTATGTTTCAAGGTCTGAAAGTGGTTTATGGATAGTGTACTATTAGTTAGAACTAATATTCGAAATTATAATAATTAATAACTTACTGTTATTATAATTTTTTCTCCATAGAAAATGTTTGAAAAATATTGTAATTTGATTTCATGATATATAATAACTAATATATGCCATAAATCTAAGAAACTATTACATGTTTTTAAGAAAAATTTAAAAAAATTGAATACTTTGTACTTAGGTATTACGTTTGTAAAAGTATATTCTTATTTATTAAATTATTTATATTGTAAAATATATACATATTTTTATTTTTATTTTTTTTATTAAATTGCTTTATTTATAATATGCATAAAACTGGTAAGTTAAATATGTGATTACTATATAAATAGTGATACAGATATTTTGACATGAACGAGTATGAACAATTTGTTCAGCCTTCTCCGTGGATTAGTTTATTACTATTGTGAATAGTTTTTTAATAACACAGTGAAAGAGAATAGAGAATTTTGTTTCAGATGCCAGATAGACATTTTTATAACTTTATAGTTGTTTTATTTATTGTTGGGATTTATAAGTCCTTATGTAATTAGTATGTTAGGTTAGGTTATGTTATCATTAGTCAAATATAGTCATATACATTGGCGGCACTCGAACAGTTATTTGTCTATTTCTTATTAAATCTAGAAATTTTGTAAACGTATATTTATAATATTAATCACTTTGCTTGAACCCTATTATGTATTCTAAACTACACATAAAAACAGATTTTTATTTTTTTTTATAAATATCTAATATTTTATTAAAACATTCAGTGAACAACAAAATATGCCCGAAACTGTTTGACGATGAAAACTAATTGAAAAAGAATTTAAAATATTTTTCTTGACCAATAAAATGTATTACACGTAAATACGTTATATATTTACTCCCGCGCAGTTAAATTAAACTTATTTTATTCAAACGCATCATCATTATTCTTAGATTTAATAATAAAAAAATGGTTATAATAGTATTTGTTTATGCGTGATATATACCTTTGTAAATGTATTGTTAAAACGTTTAAACCTTTAAACGTAATGTTAGATTTACTCAGTAGTAAATATGGTTGCCTATTCAAATGTAAAAACCACCCACAACTACATAGTATATAATATTATTCAACGTTATCATTCTAAGACTACTGTACCTACAGCTTAAAAAAAGTAACTTTTCTAATGAAAAATCTCCTAGGTAATTAAGAATTACGCGTCATATAAAATCAATACGTTTCTCGATTCATTCTGGATTAAAAAAAAAAAAAATTAACAGAAAAATGTGGAGATAATATCCACTGATGGTTACTATTATACTCTATGTGAAAACTGCTAATCGTCATAAGAACGATTTTAACAGTTGTACACAGCCATTGACATTACGCAATATAATATCTTAAAATACATGTAATAAAATGACAACATTGTGAATATTAGAGCGCAGCGAAGCGAGAAATAATGACGAAATCGTGGGAAACGATGGGAAAATACGAAGTCCTCTTCGGGGAAAGAAAAATCGTTGACAACGACGACGTTAAATTATGTATTGTTTCGATATCCAAAAAGCGTTTATTGTATAAAATATAATTACAGAAAAAAAAAGAAAAATGACAATTGCCTTTATGTCCTGTGCGGGCGTGCGTGAGTGCGGGTGTAACTTTATCAATATAATATAAAGGTCTCGGGGCAGACTTTTAAAAAGATCCGTTTCAGCTCCGCTTCGTAGCATGTAAACATATTATATACGATAAGTATATATATATATAGATGGATAGATAGATAGATCGCCACCCGCTCTTGCGCCAAAGTTCCACCGCCGGGGAGGGTGTGTACGTGAGGGTTGTGTCAGGCGCCATGTAGCCGAGGCGCCGTCGGTCCCTCAAGATTGATAGCGGCTCTAAAAACGACCGCCGCCTCATCCTAACCAACCCCACCACACCCTACCAGTGCAAAGCCGTTTATACATTTCCCGCTCCACCACCGTTTCGTCCACCGCCACTGTACTGCCACTGTACAACAACTATCAATATATATATATACATATAATATAATAATACTATTATACTGATACCGAGGTCGTTGTCTCGTGTGTATATATATATATATATAAATGACGACGTCGAAATCCGGAATCGGTTATTTTTATTGCGCTCCCAGATTTTTACAACTCGCGCTGCTGCTGTACACCGTATTCATATACGTATATCATGCCCATGTCTGCGAGCGTGTATAAGTAAAGGGTTGTCGCCTGTCCGCGGGAACGATAAACGATCGTTTTGCACCCCGTTCGGCAGCAGTCTGTGCATTGGACACGACCCATACAGCCAGTTAACGCGCGCGCCTCATTGCTAGTGTCGCTTAGTGATTCGCCGCAGGATCACCATCCACCGTTTCACCAAATCTACACACTTGAGGAGGGGCAGTGGGGCACGATAATATGACAACATAAAAATGTGCATCGTCCCGGCCTCACTCGCTTAGAATTTTACTGGAAAACTTTTTACACAAACATGTCTTATTAACATGTGATTTGTATGCATTTATACGACGAGTTTCAAAAACAATAACCTTTGTTATATACCGTTATCATAAAAAAAGACAGTGGGTGGATTCGAAATGATGTGATTTGAGCCACGCGCATGGTTAAAAATTGCTAATACACAATAGTTTAGTACGTGATTTATATGGGCTTGTACGATCATTATTCGGGGCAGTTACGTAGTTTTCTAAAAAAATGCAGTCACGCCAATCTTACTTTGAATCGAAATTGTAATGTTTTTACTATTTTATAACGTAATTCATAAGATATCGTATGATCATTTTTATACCAAACAAACAGCGCAGTACTGGAAAAAGGCTTCCCTTTGTGAACTAATTCCTCTAAAAAAAAAAAAAAGTGGTACGCCGATCAGGTTAAATAATTTGATCCATTAATAATTATACATATTATCGATTATTTGTATGTATTTGTTTTTTAAATTGGTGGTGTTGGGGTGATGTACGTAATAATGTATATTAGACATGATGAGCACCTGTTGCAATAATTATAATCATAATGGAGTACATTATTATAAGTCTATTACACACATTGGATTTCATACCAAATAGTATCCATAAGTACATAATTATACTTACGTTTAATCGTGTAGATTTTCCTTCGCACGTATGATGATTTGTTTTATATACTCTGCCGCAGTACATAATTTTGAATTTGTATTGTTGGCGTCGAAGCTACGCAAAATGGAATTAATAAATACATATTAATATTATTGTAAGATATTGTATAAATATAATTTAAAAAAAATTTAAAACTTGGAAAGAAATGAAAAATATTTTTTTACAAATTGTACGTTTCAAGTTGTTTATATTTATGTAAAACATTATTTGATTGACAATTAATTAGCAAAATCACTGTGTATTCGATAGTATCGGACTAAGATTTCACTTTCATAACGAGCGCACTCTGTAGAAATTTATAGACGATAAACGGTGACATGACGTATATAGGTATAGTGCTGTCGTGATTTTTGTCAGGTATGTAAAGATTACAAATACCGGGATAAGTATATGGATACTCCTAAAAATCTTTATTCCTATCGACAGCTATAGATATATATACATTATAAATTATGAGGTTAAACGCGTATTATTATAAGACAAACACATGGTCGGTGATCCGAAAACCATGAGCGAAAACGTGTTTACCAAATTTGGAGAATAGTTTTAACTGATGCACTTTCCAGTATCTACAACATTTATTTTTAAAACGTGTTCAGTCTAGAATTATACCAGTTCCGATTCGTGAAAATTAAGAGAAAACAAATCGTGTGGATTTTTAAAAATATTGTCCATTTTTAAGAAAGTATAGAAAAACATATCAGTTGCACTCAATGCAATTTATTTTTGATCGAAAAAAAGTAATTTTTGTTCAACAACCATACATATTTCACGAAAATAATTGTATGTTGTTGTTTTTTATCAGCGAAAACGGTGATCACAATATGATATATCAATTAATATACATAACCTATGTATCATATTATGTGTCAATAGTATATTAGTATGCATAGGTATAAATTAAAAATATGTAATTAAATTTACACTGACTTTTGTACTTTATTATATGTCTATATGAAAAGTAGAATTTTCTATGATTTATGATTGAATTGTTGAGGATACAACTTTAAAAGTTACGAAAAATGAGTTTACTTAATAAAATTACTTCTACAGAATTCTTCTTACGATATCAAATTTAAGTAATCGTTATTTTGTAACTCGGTTACGTCCAGACAATTGGCGGCGAAAATCCAAATGCCGTCGTCTTACATTCAAGGACGGAAAACTATATAATAATAATATATATGTACACAATACACATAATAATTTATGTTGTATGGGTATTGTCATACTAAATGTACTTACGTAAATTTTACTTTTGAAGATTTTAATTTAAAGTCAACCGGCGTGGAACTTAATACAATATAATAATATCTGGTGGAATAGCAAACGATATTTGTCTGTACTATATTACGAGTACGATCGAGACAATATAAATGGAAACCGCTATATATAATATAATATTATTATGTTGGAAAAAAAAACGTCTCCGGTCATATTGGGTATACCCAATTATCCAGCAGACAAATGGTCAAGTTTCGCATAGAAAAATAATAACCCTAGTTAAAGCTATACACTAGCCATATTAACAAGAAACGAGAGAAAACGATGATTTAGGGTTATGATCATTTGTCGAGACCAGACACTCAGACGTTGTAAAAACATTTTTCAGCTGTTCGGTAGCCAAATAATAAAAGGGTGGCAATGGCGAACACATAATTCAACATAAACGCACCCGCGAGATTAATAAATTTCACCAAATCATTTGTACATGTATACATATAGGGGTAAAATATTACTGGATAAACACTCGGTGATACCATACACCACAGTACCATACATAATAATATATAACACAATGGTTTAAAACCATTTTGGTCGCAGATTCATTGTGGGATTGTGGAACAGCCGCCGTCACCGCTGCCGCTCCGATCGATTTGTTTTCTTATAAACATTTAATATATTATATTATGCATATAGATCCCCTGTAAGAACCTAGTTTATAAATGTATACTTTTTTCACATGAAATTTTTTATTATATTATGTAATCAAGTTTTTGATTTCATCACCAAAATATTATTGTACAATAATTCGTATTCAGAGTTTTCTATATAACTACATAAAATAGTCAGGTTTCACATAGAATTTTTGGAGAATTTATAAAAAGACTTAAATATATTAAAATCAGTATGATAAAAATAATAATTATTTATTTAAAACAAAAAATTGAATTGCTCGAATTTTTAGAACTCTTAAAAATTTAAACATCTTAAGACATAATGACTATTAATATTAGGTATACTGATATAATAATATACTCCTTTAGATTCTGAGCAAAACGATGAAAATCATTTAAAATTATTTTTTATAATTTACGTCACTTTTAGAAGTAATAAAAATTCTGAACCTTTACTCCTAGGAGAGTTTCTGGTAGCTATAAATATGTTCACAAAAAACCGGCATTTTAATAGAAAGCCAAATTTTCCTAATACAATCTTTGCTATATTATACTTGTTCAAAAATATTAAATGTAACTAACTGAAACAATCTACTATAATCTATTATCGTTTGTTATACGCAATGCAATTTTAACCATACTTAGACTAATTATAAGTTATTTATAGGCATTTTAAATTAACAGTTTTTTTTTTTTTAATAATAATGTATTGATATACATTTTGAAGCCTCCCAAATAAGCTTAAAAATTTATTACAATATATAAATTATATAAAATATAAATTGTTCTTTTAAGAACTTTTACATACGGGTACAATAAGATTATTGTACCCGTATGTAAAAGTTCATTTACCTAGATAGGTAAATGTATTAAAATTGCGTTAAATTTTTATAAAAAAAAAATTTATTTAATTTTTAATTGTAATTTTTGGGTACAATATAAATATACAAATAGATAAAAAAAAGTTAATGTTTACTAGTTACAACTCTTAAAAAAGTTTGTCTAAATATGCTAAAAAAAAAATTGTAAAGTGTATAATAGCAAAATTTACAAAACATTGGGACTGTTCTTGATGCCTGATGGTACTAAACAAAATATAAGTTAAGAGCATATTTTACCCACAGATGTTGATACTGTCTTACAAGTTACAAACGTTCAATATGACATATTGTATTATGTCAGATTAATTCATTTTACTCTTTTACATTTAACATTAGTCTAAGTTGATCTTTCATTAAAATTAATGAAAATAATATTTTTAGGCGCACGCTTAGAGGTTTTTATATTTGATATTAAAATAAACTATCGTCATTTTAAATTTTAAATGGTTTACAATTTGAAAATACTTATATCTCGCTTTAAAATTGATGTATCCTAACAAAAACTTATGTAATCGATTCTACGATTATAATATTTATACGAGTATAGTATACTATGAAAACAATAACGCAGCAGTTAATAATATAATCTCTTTTTGAGAAATCTCACAGTTTTACACTCTACGCGTTTAATTAACTTAATTATTTACATGAATAACTGATTAAGTCTCAGAGCCAGTTCCGGTTTAAAGGTCTTTCTGAATTTTCCATGAGAGTTTTGAATGACAGTATTGACTCTGTATAAAATATAGAATTTGAGTGATAATTAAATTTTTAGTGAAACCTTTAGTTGTAAATTAGTATATTGTGGTCATTTCTTCTATTTTTTATATTGTGATGATACGGACTCGTATACTATGTTTAATACGTATATAGGTATCTTCTGGTATCTATGAACATTGACAATGAAAATGTGTTTAAAATTCGATGGGTAAGAAACAAATTATAATATTTTTTTTATTTCCAACTGTCAGTCGGTCATTAAATAAATCGTTGAAATTAATATTACGAGTATATACCAACAATAATTTATTATTATATTTTTTATATATGGATTACGGATACATAATATATTGTGTAATGTGTTTTTATTTCATATTAATAACAGTATGAATTAGTTGTGTAAGACTATAGCTTTAAAATGTCTATAACATGTTGTGTGATTAATTATTGAAGATTTCATAAGAATTTTACGTTATCCTCACTATTTTTGATGCACTAAAAATAAAAAATAAAATACCAACATAATAGTATTTACGATTCATTTTCTTGGCTGATGTATCATATATTTATAATAGGAGTATTATTAATAATATATGATATTATGAATACGTACGTCATGGTACTAATAAGTTTTTTTTTTTTAATAACTTTTCTCCTTGCTATAATAGATAATATTAAAAATTATTTTATTTTATTTTATTTTAAAATCTGTCTATACACGCAATTGCTGTTATACGTCACTACATACATTTGACAATATAATAATAATACCGTCATCACCAAAACCGGTGGCGGCGATTATTTAACAAGTGCGGCATTAGTTGGCGTTGTCTGGCATATACACCGCAACACCTAATCATAAATGTCTTCAACACCTAATCTGATTGTTTACACCATTTCAGGCTGGTCCAAATTAGCAGATTGTCTGCATAGCGAACACATCAGGATCTGCAGTGACATGTGAACTTAATGACCACTATAACCGACTCGTAAAATGAATAAATCTAGTGTACGTTTTTCACTCTCAATTAAAATGTACATCTACGAATAATGTACACACACACATACATACATACATATATACATACATAACTACAAGCATATGGGATGTTTTTGGGGTGGTGGAAGTAGAAGATAGTACGAAGATTGTTAAGAATGTTTTTATATATATATATTATATTTAATTAAGTTATCACATAATTACATTTTATATTAAATTAAGTTTTGATTTTATTTTTTTTACAGTTGAATTTATTTATGTATTTTAATGAACAAGTGGGAATTCTATACAACAATTTAAAATTATAATATATGTATATATTGCAGTATTAATTTATAAATTATTTGGTATCTATTGAGCATATTGATAATTGTAAAACAATAATCGTTCAATTATAGGAAATCCTGATTGAAAGATTTTCAATAGCTAATTACTTATTAATTAATTGATTGATACATTTTTTTTATAAAAAAAATTTGTTCAGTTAGTAAAGAAAAATATAAAATTTAAAAAAAAATCCAGGGCATGTGTGTGTACCATTGCAGAGTGTGTCTGGGCACTGGAGTAGTTAAATTTCAATAATTAATAATACCAAATTCAATATGATGCAGTTGTCAAATTTGACAATTTTAAATAAACAAAACAATATCAGATTATGACTCTATTACTATAAATACAACATAATTTATATCATTTATCTTGTACAACTTTGTCGATCATTATAATATACATTTTTTGGTTTAAATTAAGGATCATCCATTAGACATAATTAAATTGATATTATCGTTGTGTTCGAATTAAAATGGTTGTTTGTGTAATTTTATCATGACGTTGATGGTTCTTATATAAAATGATGGCATATTACACCCGTCTGAGATTGAATTTCAGTTCTAAACTTATACTATGTATGAACTATATAATATTATGTCTTCAGCTGTCACATTATGACATGTACACACATTATACCGGGTATAACATTATAAGCGATGGAGATCATATTATATGCTCTATATAGACATATTACATTATATATACACGTTATCTCCAATCCATTCAGTACAAAATAAAAATATTTCGTCAGTTGTATAGAAAAAAAAACAAATTACATAAATTCTTTAATGACGTCACTTGAGAATTTTTGTCTAGAAAAAAGTCATTCGACTCCTAAGGATATGGGACGAAAATTTAATCTACTTTGACTAAATTATCATGAATATACAATAATAGTTTTTAAATTGTAAGTATTTTTATTTGAAAAATATATTAATTTTGTAGGCATTAGATGAATATTTTATTTATTTTAACCTATACATTATTTATTTATTATAATAGTAAACGGGTCAGGCCCTTGACATTTATATGACATTAATAATTAATAATAATAATACACTATTACATACATAATATTTAACAAATAATAATATAATACAAAATAATGAGAACAAGAAGTTGCTTAGATGTAATTGGATCCATTAGCTAATGTCATCATACGCAAAATGGGTTCATTATAAAAATAATTTGTCGCACAGAACGGGACCCGGAAAAGAGAAAAATTGCACAAATTAGCACCGGGAACATTAAAATTAATCGTCCCTAACATATCTGGCGCGTCAACTTCCCCACTCATGAGTTTCGATAAGAAAACCAAATTTGCCTTTTTTCTTCTAGCACTCATTGTCTCCAAATTTAATTTTACTAGAACTGGTGTAGAAGGCGGTCAATATGCAGTACAAAAGAAGCATATTTCAAGAATTTACGCTTAACACGCTCGATTTGGCGAGAGTCACGTAAATTCTGGGGGTCACTACACCGTATTTAAGGTGGAATCGTACAAATGCACAATACAGCGCTTTTCAAGAACTACACATATTGAACTCGGATGAAATTCTTTTTATAAAACCTAGCATTTTCAAAGCCTTGCACGTATTATATTATCATCAAGATAAATTATTCTCTTAAAATCTTCAGAATTCGAACTATTTTTAAATTCAAATAGTTTTATATAACAATATATAAATACACTGTTTTTAAATAAAAACATTGACTGTAATGTACTTTGCATATAGTATAAACACTACAGAACCCGACGAAATAATATCGAATAAAAAAAAACTAAATTGAATTGTATACTTTACGCATAAAAAAGACAATTATTACACCACATAAATACGGAATAGTATGTTTAAGCTATAAGTGCTTACCTTTTGTAAAAACATAGGTAACAAAGGTTATAAAGGTAAATATTATGAAATTAAACATAAAAATAAAAAAAAATTCTGAATTTTTCAATTTTGTTTTCGGTGAGCAATTTATAATTTATAATAATTATAATGTTTAAATAATAATACAACACATATTATTATAAAGGTAATATTATAAAATAATATGCACTTTAAAAAAATTGTGTTTCCTTTAATCCAGCCGTGGATTAGACTAGATAACCGGAGTTATTATAATTGTAAGGAACAAATAGCACCTGCTGCAATATTTTTTGAAAGTTAAAAAGTTTGTTTTTATACACAAATTATGTGTTAATACATTTTTGTTCTTCAAAATACTTAAAAATCTTAACGATCAATTTGTGTTAAGTATCGCTTATATATCCTAAATACTGAAATATTTTTATGTAGTATGTATATATATGTAACACGTAGGTATATATTATGTAGTACCTACACTGAATGGTTCTTTGATCAAACAATATACTCATTACTTCAAAATATATACTTCTTAAAATATATATTTTTACATAGGTAATTTTCAATTGAAATAAAATGGCATTTTTTTTAAAGCAGAGTAGTAGACCAATATTTTCAGAGTATCTCTGTAAAACTCCACTCCATCCCCTAAACTTTAAGTAGTTTATAGCTCATAAAATACTCATACATTTATATGTATCGTAGTAATCCGAAAAATTTCTGCCTCACAAAATTATATAAAAAATGTATGTTGTCGTTCAAAAAAGTAAAAAACGATAACAATTTTTTTTTTTATTGTAAATTATGTAAAAAAATATTTTTAAAGACGTAATAGATTTTTAAATAACGAGTGTTGTTTGATAAAAGAATCGCCTCGTATATCATATATTATTATACATATATATATATATATATATAGGTAGTACAACGCTATACAATGTATATTATCACACTACTAGACGATGATTTCAACGCGGGTGCGAGACGATGACGGTTAAGCGAGGTAAAAAAAAAAAATAATAATAATAATAATACAAAAAAAAAAATAATAACAAGACTGAGAAGAAACGTAAAACTAATATTTGTGTTTGTCACTACTGCGCGCACACACACTCGCGCACGCACACTCACGCTACTCTCGGGTAAGAAGAAACAATAGCCGGAGGCCGGATGAGCTTTTTAGCGGCGGCGAACCGACTGTTGCCCTGTAATTACGAGACCCCACAGGTCGGCGGCCCCTGCCCCCATAGCTGCCCATTAACAGCACCCCCTCCCGGCCGCCGCCACCGCATCGTATCTCGTTATATTACATTATTTAATATGATTATATACACATGTATCATCGTGTGTGTACGTACGACCGGGCCCGGGACGTAAATTAAAAACCGAACGTCGTTCACATAGGTACCTATACATCGTTTATATGTATTATACATACATATATATATACATAGTATAAACATGTTACGTTATAGATATATTATACCATATCATAATGTAATACGCACATGATATAAAACATGATCAGTATATGCCTATTGCCTATAAAAATCAATAATAATAACGTAAATACATATTATTATAATATCGTTGTTAAACGCGTTACACGTAGAGGATCCCGAAGTTCCACGAAACTATTATGTTTTGTATAATATTTCGCAAGTGAGAAGCGTGTATTATAAAATAATAACTAATTCTTACAATATAGATTTCATAAAAAAAACATTTTCTAACAACCAAATTTAATTTAGTAGATATAAAGCAAATATTTTATTAATGGTTTAAAGGTACTCCATAATATAATATAATTATTATTATACTAAAATAGCAACAGTCATTGATATTAGTTTCGATTATTAAAACATATTGTATTCATATGAATAACAATTAACTTAAGTATAAAAAACCTGTTTAAATTATTAAAACAAACATCAATCAAGTATCTATTTATATTCTAATAGCAAGCCAGCAACTTAAAGGAACCTTTAGAAGTCTCGAAGTTTTCATAATATAATGTATACGTGAATCTTATAATCACTATAATCATTACCATATTAATTTAAAAATTTAAATATAAATAGTATTCTAAACTATTTCATTGAAATAGTAAAAATTTAAAACTTTATATAGGTAGGTACTTAATATACTATTAAATTATATAAAATTATTATAAAAATAATAATGTAGAATAATATAGACACATTCAAAGTTAAGGGATTAGGTTAAAGTTAAGTATATAAGTATATTAAAGAGTTTTCCAAAAAATTTCAATCGCATAGTTTTTCTTAAAATATTGAATAAAACATAGTATACAATATGTATCTTAATTAACGAATAACAACAGCTGATAGTACCAGATAAAAGGTGAATAACATATTTAAACGTTACTATAATATTACAAATATATAACGACTATCTATTCTGATAAACATAATACTAAAATGTCTCAACTTAACTTATAGTTGGAAAATTTAGTTTTAATTTAATTATTTATTAATAATTAATCTATCAACAAAGTTTTGATAAATAGTTTTATTAAAGAATTACTACGATAACCAATATTAATAATACAGATTTAAAATAGATAGAGAAAACAGAAAAAACAATATCAAAAAAATAAATCAGAGTGAAGAATAAACGAGAACGTTCAGAGTACTACGATAAGAAATCAAAGAAACGAAAATGAGAAAAAGAACAAGTTAACTGAATATTTAGATATCACAGAAAAATGTCAATATATTGTAATGCTTAACATTTTAAAAATAAAAAAGAATAGAATATATGCAAACATAAATTGTCGTCACGGAAAAGTTTGATTCCCTAAACGTAATGCACATATCCATACGAATTGAACGATTTTTTGAACTGTGTTATTTTAATTTTTAGAATACTGATATAAACTATAGGGTAGCAGCATTTCATTCAATATAATTAAAGGGGATTGGCCATTGGCTAGTGAGGCGAGAAATGAAAATAGCTCCCTAGTGGTGTAGTATATATTATGTACGATAATTTGTACGTAGTTGAGGTACATTTGTTAGTTTGTTAACTAATTTGTAAATTGTTTTTTTATATAATATAATTTAATTATAATGATTGTGCATACAAATTTAAATTTGTTTTTTTATTAAATAATATTATTGGAATGGACTACCGTGTTGTTAATTTAGTAGTAATTAAATTAAAATTAGTTTTTTAAGGTCAAAAAGTGTACCTCTGGAATTTACATATTATTAGTAATCATACTACTGAAATCGACTACCTAAAATTCAATGGAATTTACAACTGCCAAAAAACCTATATACTCATTCGTATTTTGTATAGTGTTTACAGTTTTATAAAGATGATGACAATTAGTTGGTTTAAAAATATTATATTCGTTTATTTAAAACCATGTTCAATATTATTTTTTATAAAAATAAAAAACTATTGAGGAAGGAGGGACTAAATGACAGAAACGAACGAGCGTCATTATAATATGTTACACATACATAATATTATGACATTCGCTCGTAAAATTCTTTACTTTTGGCGCTCCAACAATTTATCGTATTGATTTATTTTAGGCATTTAAAACGTGTATACCAAATTACCAATATGACAATACAATCATATTAGGTTTGTTTCCACGCAAGACTATTTTCAGATAATTCTTTTTTATTAGTTTTTTCGATAGTTTCAATGTACTTTTGTATTTTTTTGTTTTTGTTATGCTATTACGCAACGAGTAGTTATTACTTAATTTTCTATAAAACTAAAATGACTAAAATGCGCTAATATAAATTTTAAACGCATAAAATACATTTAACTTCTCAACCAAATTAATAAATCGTTATTATTTTTTATTTGATAAATTAAATATGATCGATTAAAAGGTTTAGCGTATGTATGCCGCCCAAACAATATACTTCAAGCGGTTAATATACACGTATGTAATTTAAGAGGCGGTGGTCAGTGGATTCACAGTCATAGTGTAGTATTGTTTAAACTGATTATTAATTATCATTAATATGATATATGTATGCAATGCTTGTCGTACTATAGGATAAAACGTTGAGTGTAAGTTGAGCATAATATAATATTATATACTCATCGCCTGCAGTATCTAAGCGTTTAAGAACTATATAAACAGTTTATAACAATAACAAACATAATAATAATGTGCACTGGTCGCGATACACTGTGCCATCATACGCTATAATAGCCTGTATTATATAAAGGGCACAGCGACTTTGATATAAACATTAGAAAACAAATCTAGTATGCAATGTACACTACCATATTTAATACATCATATATTATACTAATGGCCAGTGTTATTGATGATATAAAATATCTCTATAGTATAATAGCGTATCAATAGAGCATACCTAGCCGCCGTCATTCAAATTAGAGAAACGCATTGTAAAGTAACACGAAATCACGAAATTTTATTAAAAAAATGTTCATGTTCTAGAAGACTAAAACTGTATATTTTGCAAGATGTTTGACGTACTCCTAATATTTAAAAAAAACAGGTTACTCACATCCACCCACTTATCCCGCCCACGTCTTCTAGAAATCAATTCAAGCCATAGTAGGTATTGCAATCATTTTAAACATAATATCACAACCTAAAATATAAATATTCGGGGTCTTGGGATTTATATATATATATATTTGTATGTTAGTTGCGTGAATATTGGCGAATATTTCAATTTATATTAAACAATCAAATCATAGTAGGGACGCCCCTGCGGGCTAGAGTATTAAATTCGATGCTGTTGATAAATCCACGTTTTTATAGCATAAGTATATATATATTAATAATTTAAAACGAAACATTCTGATTAGGTTGTTACGTGTAGATAATACAATTTATATACATAAAACAGTGTTGTATTATAATAAATAGTTAGGCGTATAGTTGAAAAAACCGATTAACTAAGTAAGTAAATTGTTTTTTCAACCTGACATAATCGAAGTGTCTCGTTTTAGTTTATTACCAACCTTGAAGATTGGTTGGATGGAAATGTAAGACCTAATTGCAAATGTTTTAACATCAATATTTACATTTTGTTTGCTTTAGTTGAAAACTTATTACGTATATTAAAAAATATGAATAGGTACTAAAAATTAGTAATTATTATAATGCCGATACAGCATTTTATTTTAATATAATAATAAAAACAAAAATATATTAATTTAAAAAAAAAGTTCAATGCATCAGTATAATTTTGAAAATAATTAAGAGTAATTTATCAACTTGTTACCAACTATTCATTTTATACTCCATAACATTTTTGTGTGTTGTAGAGGCTCATTGACTCTGTTAAATGTTTGTGAAATGATATGAATTAAAATATATTATGTGTTTTTCCTAACATTTTTTATTCATGTCAACCAAGTCACGCTAAAAGTCCGTAATGCCAACAATAATATATATATATATATATGGACCATAGACATACCTTGCCATTGTATAATGTATATTATACTATATAGATTGAAATTCTAAGAACAATAAACGGTTACAATAATAAGTTATTGTGTTCAATAATTATAATTTATACAGACGATTTACAACTAAATATTATACATTATATTATTGCATTACATTTTCATGTAAAGGAGTCAAAACAAACCTTGAAAAAATTAGCCACGTCAACCTTCGTGCGTGTGATTTCCCGTAAAAATTAAAAATCAATCATAGCGTTAGATGTAGTGTTACACGGAACAGTTAGGTATAGTGTTATCATCGATACACAAAACTAATTAAAACTATATTGTTCGTATTTTCCATTAATGCGTCAAAGTTGGCTTATACTCGTATTACTAAAACTACGAACAACGTTTAAATTAAGTTAGTCACTTAATTTATAATCACATGTTTAATAAAAACAATGAACTTGGCTTTAAAATTACATTGATACAGCAGATTAACCATCTACCTACCTTAAATTATGACAGAATAATTATAATTTTCAAGGTTATGCGTTTATAATAAACCAAGATGTGTGCAATTTAATCTATTTTATTTTTATAAGAAATGTCAGCTAGTAGTAAATTACTTAGTTGCTTGTTTATTTTTTATTTTAGGTATTACTCACATAAAATGAAATCTTAATTATTTTACCTATCTAACCTTTTTTTACATAGTATTAAAGTAAGCTAACTTTTAGATATTAATATTACAGCGTAGGTTATGTGTATAGATGATGCCTATTACATAATGTATCAATCCTAAATATGTAATCAAAATGTACATGTTTGCAAATTGAAGAAACTATAGATTATTATACAATTATTAGTTTCAACCTATATCGGTTATATCACTTATATCTCATATATTATATTATTATACCTTATCAATATATTTTTAAAATTGAATACGAGAAAATTACAGATATATTATGGATAATAAGAATAACTTAATAACTTATACTAAAATATAATATTGATATTTATTTGTTGTAAAAAATTTAATACGATATTTCAAAATGTTTAGTAATAATTGATTATTATCCGTGAACAATAAAGATATATATTTTGTTGACTGTTATAACTTATAAACATGCCTAATTTATCATAATTTACCTATATAAGTACCTATAAAAAATATATTTGGTTATTTAATCCCCTCCCAATACACCTAAAGCACAAACGATGTAGAGACTTGTTGAATTAATATAATTTAACTAATATATAGGTACATAAAAAATATCTTCAATCGCAAATGGATAGTTATTGTTTCATCCAGTAGTTCGTCCAATAAGCTCATATTTTTATTGTTTATGTAGGTAGGTATTTTGTGTAAACTAATTAAAGAAAAAAATATTATTTAATATTACTTAAAACATTAAAATATAGTCTAATAATATTATATTTATAATAAATAGTAGTTTTTATTTTTGATTTCTAATGCATTAAGTTTACCATAAACATTAATTATATGTATATTTAATCAATGACCTAGAGAATTACAAAATTAGTTCTAACTCTTTAAAGTTATCCCTTGTCCATGAATATAAAAAATTGTATTTATTCCTTATTCTATGTAGAATAAACAAAATTATTAACATTCATAATGTATGATAACTTATTCGATAGGTATATTGCCTAATACCTATATTGAACAAAAACGCAATCTTTCTATTTAAAAATTATTATAATTATTAATAAACAATACAAAATTGAAAATATACACAATAATAAAATATTATAGATACAACAGTGTTATTATTATATTGTAATTCGCAGTAAAATTATTAAAATGAAATTATTTTTACACGAAAATTGTACAATAATAAATTATTGCACTCCATTCGTTAGCGTTTAAATAATAATACACCATATTATATGATATTTAATTTGTTAATAAAATATAATGTTATGTAGGTACAATGGAAAGTCATTGAATTTCATACTACAACGCTCATGTATAGTGTTAACAAAATATTCGACCGAAATTCGAATTTGGGAACGCTATCAAAACATAATATATACCTACATATATTAAAGTATTCAACTGCAATTGTTCCCACAGACGACCCCGCACATATACCCACCACGATAATGTACCGTTGTTGAATGGGATATATTTTTTCTCACATATATATATATATACGATATATTATTATAATATTATATGTATAAGAAAATATGAATCTTATTTCGAAAACAGGTGAAGTGGACGGCATATGCCACCCAATTGGCAAAATTCTTTTTTGGAACACACGATTATAATAATATATAAAAACTAGTGTGGTGTAGGTGTGTGTATGTGTGTGTGCTGTGACCGAGCTATATTATGGGGCCTAGACGCATTTTTCCCGAGATCGTGTTCGAGTGCCACTCGCCCGGATTACGCCGAACGATGATGGTCCTTTAATACACCGACAAAAGGTCCGTGGAAGATTCTTCGGGAAAAATCGTGTTATTGTTGTCCCTCGCCAACGTCCGACGAATTCCTGCGTTCCTATTCATTCCCAAGGACACCGACCTACATTATATAGATTATGTACCTGTGTTATAATGTTATGTGTCAGACTATAGTCGTGGGTGTTATTTTTTCTCGAATCAATAGGAAACATTGCTGTGCACAAGACTAATTTATACGATGTTCGATCTCTGACAATTTATTTTCACACGTTTCGTAACGATTGCAGTATAATTCAAAATCAAAATCAATACAATTTACGTTCTTTTACTAAACAACTATTGCTCGGAGAGAAAAAAAATTACAATCAAAAACGTGATTTCTAGTCACAAATAAGACTGCTTTCGTACCTAATATACAGATAATAAATCATTACAAACGATAAGTCACGGTACCTAATAATTTATTTGTATTATTATTCGATGATACACAAACAAGTACCATTTATAAATTTATTATAATATATTGTATACAATATACAATGATTTTTTTTTATTCCTTAAATGTACGTAATAGCGCATACCTAAATATTTGGGTAATATTCGTACGATTCAATATATTTATACATAATTATAATATATGAACATATTTCTAAATAATTGATAAAGTCGTATAATATAATACTAAATTTTATTCAGTAATCCAACAAAAAAATTTACAAAATTTTGGCATCAAAGTTTTAATAACTGCCAAATTTAACAAAGACTCCTAAGGATATGTCCATGTTTACCCATCAAATGAGATCTGTGCCAAATATTAAGGTTCAAATGCATTTCCGGCACCATGTTGGTGAAAACATTGAATTTGTTAAGCCAAGTTTCAGAATTTAAACTAGTGAAAATAATATAACACATAAATTTAAAATAATTTATGTTATTTTTTTGATTGTTTCGTTATTTAAAGAATTATTGTTAGCATTTTAAGATTTTAATAAAATAAATAAATATTAAAATGAAGTGTAAGATTACAAAGTTGTACGATTAAAAAAATTACTTTTCTTGTGGATTAATGTATATTACCTATATCAAGAACATTTTGTGTATATTTATATTGATAAATTAATCTAACACTTAATTGTTTAATATATTTGTGCCTATTTTATTAAATTTTATATATGAATTTAATAAAATTATTCTCAGATAAATTCTGTACAATCATCATTTAAAAAAAAAAAAATAATTAAAAAATTCAAAAATTGGACTTGTATATGTTTTACAATTCAAAAATTGGACTTGTATATGTTTTACAATTCGTAAAAATAATTTTCTTCATAGGATTTTTGTCTATTCAAAAATAAATAATTCGGTTTTCGAGGTTTCGGGTGTATGATTTTTAAGAGTATTTAGGGTTGTTACGGATTCGTGTTAATTATGATGTTATAAATCTCTGTATACAAATTATTGCTTGAATAATATGTTAATACTGACAACACGTCTATACAAATATACTAAAGTAAGATCCAAGGAGTATCTATAGTAATTTACAATAATTAATTAAACGACAATTTCTCCATCAGAATTATGCTGTCCTGGGCAGACATTGGTCGCAATAACCGGTAGAGCAAACAGAGTGACAATTGCCAAATTAACCATGAATGTCAATATAACATGATAAATTCATATGTGGCCAAATTAAAAAACACCATCACGGTTGTTGCCATACTCAAGAGAACCAACATATTTTTAAGTGATTTTGGTGAAATAAAATATGACGTCATTTGTAGTTTTTCGCCTTAAGATAAGTAATATCTGTCTATGATCACAAACAATTACCATATATGAAATACCACTCTCGAAAATTAATATTACGATAAAGAGTAAATCTACACATATTATTTTCATTATAGTTTATAGTAGTTATAATATACTCGTAATATCATTGATTATACTATATAATATTATATATAATCGATAATAATATCTAAAAATCGTATAGTTAGGTATAGACAATCACAACAAACTGACTTTATACTATATGACCGATATAAATATTAGTAATATTACATATATCATTATTGTTCATTAGAATTTTATAATATGCTACTAATATACTACTTACAATAGATGTCATGTCTATTCCACCGTCCGTGTAATCTCATGTGTTACGTTGAACGTAAAATGCAATAACATTAAATAGATAACAAATAATACGAAAAATTAGGTGTTGCGTGATTGAGCAGTGTGTACCTATATTGACTTTGCTCTTTGGTAGCATGGCTTGAAATAGTTGAAACATTATTACGGTCAGCGGTCAACACTACTCGATACGGGAGTTGCCCGTTTCCACTAAAATCATACATTTCCCTTTTCCGCCATATGAAAATATTTATAGGATAGCATTCGAATAATATATTGCATGGTTGTAACTTGTAACTATATAAGAGGGGTGAGCATATTTATTAATTAGACAAAAAAATAAATATAAGAACATAAATTATTAAATTAAAAAACAAACATTATCATAAACTAACTGAGAGTTATCTATATGTTCGTAGGGAAAATATGATAATCAGTGAAAAAATTGTCATCTAACAGCGAAAGTATTATGAATTTCAAAATCAAAATCTTAGTGTAACTCATGTACTGTATTACACATTACTAAAAGTGTTATTCGTGATTGTATTGTCATCAATATTTTATTATTGTACGGTTTATTTTAAAAAATCTGTCCAATAGGCTACAAAATAGCTACAGATATAACTAACAAATAATAAAATAATATAAATAATATGACATTTGTATGAAATAATAATAAAAATATAAATGTATTATTGTACTTATTTGATTATCAATTTAAAAACAAAGCGACAATATGAGAAGAGCGAATGAGTGGAAAAGGAAAAAGTACCCCTATGATACGTGCACTACGATAATATACAAAGTACAAATCGCCGTGTGCGTAGTGTGAGACAACAGTAGTAGTGGAACGCCCCTGTTCTGGTGATGCACCGGCGGAACGAAAAAGACAGTAAATTAATAATTAAAACAATTATTTTACGACATGTGGCGGCTTCGTGGTGTTTACGTGCCGCGGGCTGCAATAATGGGACCGGGTAGTCATTCAAAGTTAGTGGCGGCACATCTCGCACGGCGTTGTCTATAAATAAATCGGCGGCAGCGGAGGAGACGCGTGCGAGGCCGCCGCCGATATATCGCGTGGCTGCTACTGCGGTATGATGTACAATATTATAATATTATATACAAGTACGTCGTAGTAATAGCTAATATTCGATATGCGCACGTGTTAAATATTAAACTATACCTACGACACAGCGAACGGGTGGTTTGTAGTGACATACCGTCATCGTCATCACTATATTATACCACAAGCGCAATTCGGAGAGTCTCAACTGTCCCGAAAATCGTCTAGCAAGAAGAAGTCCCGGGCACCGCCAAGTGTTGTGCCAAAATCATTTAAACATTATACATATATATATATATATGTATATATGTATTTAGGCGGTACCTAAATATCTAATCCACTATAAATAAAATAAATACTCTTCGGGCCGACACGACGTCTCGATCGAATTAATAATATCGTCTAGGAAATTATTTGCTCCTCGAGACTGCAGATGAGTGGATAAGATGACGTGGACCGTGTTGACTCTATATGATGCGCGTATACAGTATGCCGTTCGAGTTATCGTCCGTCCTTGAGCCAGAAAAAAATTAGTTTCTCCTATGCAGTAATAATGTATTATATACTATACAGAATATACATACATATAAGACTCTATGATGTTATATAGTGCAACGCGTGTGTACATGACACTATATAATACGACGACGGCATCACGTTATTTAGTGTACTTGGCACTCGAGTGTTTCTATCCGCAATACCTCTCGAACAATAATCTGCTGCTCTCCGTTCGAATAACCGCGATCAATCGTCGATATTCCACATTTATTTATCAAAAGGAGAGAAAAAAACCATCTGTTCACTATCAACTTGTGCAGCCGAAATGTATACGATCTAAAATAAATTTAATTTCAAAAGTACGACGTGAGCGCGCGAGACTTTAGTGCAGCGAACACTGTATACCGGCCAAATAAATTATAACCCAAGGACTGTTACTCGCATTATGTATAATAAATATGTATAATATTTGTTTATCTATATAAGTTCTCGGTGAGTCCACGGTAGACGGTACCGTGTAATAATCGTTATCGCGAAATAAATATTTATTTATTTATAGTTACGCGGCGTGCAGTGTGCACATTGTTCCGAGGAAAAGCTATTATTATTAAAACGTACATATTTTCAAAATAGTATTTACGTTTCGGACATCAAAAAACTGTCTACCGTGTAAACGAAATTATCACGTCTAATCATCGCCCCCGTGTACCGCGGTTCTAGCCGTTATCATCAATACCGTACATTGCAGAACCGCGGTATAGCACCAGCGAGTTACCGAACTCCACTTACCGGCGGCGGATCGGATTATATTTTGGTGGATTCAATATATTAAACTCCGCATTTTTCTAACCCATTTCAAAGGGTTTTGGGCTGGTAAACGTTTTAAATCTCGGTGAGCCGGCACTTAACCCATCCGATAGTACGCATTGTAGACATATGATATTATACTAAACAGAGCCGCAGAATCAGAGCTTAGAGCCATATAATGAAAAACTTTAAACGGGATATAAAATAAACTACTTACAAATCGTGTAGGCAATAATTGCTCAAATGTTCGAGATGGCTTTAGGGACAACTTTTTTTTTTTTGGCGAACATCACCATTCGTCCGTACACAATACGCATGAATATGACTACGGGCCGCAAATCTACCGCGTGCTTTTCGGCGCGTCAACTGCAACAACAGCACATCATCGTGAATCGAATTCGGCGTGTACGCTAAAAATTATGCTCAACAATCGACTTCACGTTGCGTTTTCATGTAAGTACCCATACATTTAAACACGTGTATGCGCATAATAGCCAGAGACTTTCGGTGGGTAACGAATCAGTGTCTTTTTCTGTCGTTAACTCTTGGACGAACGTACAATAATAATTTTACGTATATTACCGTAATAATAATCGTACAAAAAAAAATAAATTACAATAATAATAAAAATAATAAAAATAAAAAAAAAAAACAATAAAACGCATCGTCTGTTGGCCCACTGTCAAAAAATAGAATATTTTTCCCTCGAAATTCTCGCACATCACGCGCATGGCGCGTCACGCTTGGTTCTCAAACTTACCCCCACACCCACCCACTACGCTATACTCGCATACACACACAGACACACATTATGGTCATATTATTATTTTTTATGGAGTCAAAGTTTCTCGACAACAACAACGGTTATTGTCTGCGTGCGTGTGTGAGAAAGCATTCTGGATCTAAATTTGGTCTCGTGTGAGTCGGTGTGCGTGTAGACGCGCAGTCAATAAACGACGACGACGACGAATCCGGCAGACCGACGACGATGACGACGACAATTCCTTAGAGCATTGACTCTTGGTGCCCGAGGAAAAGGGTCGGGGTGGGCGAAGAAGGGTTAAGAAGTCTGCTGCGATCTTCTCCTCGTCGGGCGGACGGAGAGGAGAGAACGATGACGGAGGTGACGGTAGGGTAGAAGAGTGGTGGGTGTTTCTTGGCACGACGTACCGACGCTATTTCAAGATCACCGCGCGACGAAGAAGACGACGACGGACTACGCTCGACGCAACTGAAATATTATATATATATATACGACTGCTGTTCTAGTATTATACATATAATATTATTATTATACTAGCAGTTATTAAACGAGACCATCGCAAATATATATATATATATAAGTGTGTGTGTGTGTGTGTATATATATATATGTGACTGTTTCCGCCACCGCAGGTCTTGTATTATGATAGATTGTAATAAAACCTCATAAGTCCCCGCGTGATTATTATATTATAAACCGTATATTACGAGCGGCGGAGGGGCGCCTAAAGACAGATTCCTCGAAGTTCTAAAATGTTAACCATTTAGTTACGTGATTTTATGACGATGGCGACGATATTCTGAATGTCTTTTGTTTTTCAGTTTAGTCGTTATATTACCTCCCCTATCGTCTGCTCAGTATTATCGTGGTAATATATACTGATATAACTTATACTACTTAGTTACTTAGACTATAGTTGCATTGCTCAAACAACCTAAATGTCTATAATGCACGTGTACACTTTACTGGTATTGAGTTTTTACTGTAATACAATCTTAGGATTTATATTACCTTGTGGCGGGTCTGGGCAAATTACAACATTTAAAATCGAATACAATATTATATTATGATATACACGCGTTTAATATTTTCTGTCTATATAACAAAACAATTAATGTTAATAATGAGCTCCTGCAGTTGTATAATTTCAGTCGTACAGCAAAATAATTTGTATATTATTATCTTTTTCTTCTTTCTTAATATAAATAACGCGATATTCTGTTTTTCTATTAATTTATACATTGAACAGACAGACAAACGAACGTTTCGTTACTTTATTTTATAAACAATAATATACACAATGCAGATTTTTATATTCAATCAAGTACAATGATGGATATAATAATAACATGTTGTAAACAAATAAAGCTGCATTGGAAAACTGACCAATCAAAAACACATTGCAACGGATAACTTAAAAAAATGGACTGATTGTTTATTGTGTATGGTCAATATAGGTGCAAAATTCTAATATAAATATTATAATGTGCGTGTTTAACGGATAAACAATTTACCTTTAAAGTATATTTAAAATTTTCAAGACGAATCGGATAAAATATCATCTATAAGATTTTTCAACATTTAATATAAAATTATACATACAATAAGATACGATTGAACGGATAAAAAAAACCTTTAAAGATAACTCAAATTTTAAAATCACTAAAAGTTGTATAAAAGAAACTTAAGAAATCATGTAAGAAATTAATAATTTATGATATGTGTTAAAAAAAAAAAGAAATCACAAAATATAAGATATCGAAATGCAGGTTCTGCCAATCCGATAGTTAATTGCAAGTAACCACAGACGTAAGGTATCATAATATCGATCCAAACATTAAAAATTATGACTGTTCGACGAAAATCACGACTCAATATTAAACGTAAGTACTAAGTATTATAGGGAGCGCGTGTGGGACTTAAAAATGTTTTTATAGTAAACGCACCATACTACCGCGTATTTGTTAAACGCAACACAGTTATTATTGTGAATAAAATTTCGCTCTATAATCTGACGGATTCATTCAGCAGCAACATACACATACGTATATTTTTGCAGTGGAACAAGTCCAAAAATGGAAAAATGAATCAATGAATAGCACACGCATGCGTGTAATAAAATGTTCGCAAATCTGTGCCAAGAAATCGGAACAGACCCACGTGACAAACTAAATAATTAACGCATATTTACGAAAACACACACAACCGGCCCGTGTTATTTTAAATAAAACAAAATGTGTCTGTTGTTTTTTCCGGGGAGAACGTAGAAAATAAATACACATTTCCCTAATGAGTCCCACGAGACTTGCCTGTGTACACATGCGTATTCCACACACGACTAGGTCACAAGAGAATCATATAATGTAAGTACTAAGTATATATATATATATACATATGAGAAAGATTGTATTAAAGGGGAGAACTCAATTGGCCATTATTATTAATAATGAATGCGCTGTAGCCCGAGGACCCTCTCGCGATGACATTACCGTTTTGGGGTTACACCACGGTCGGGATACGCGCGCGGTGTGTATTATTTAGGGTTATTTGCGGTGACAGATTGCAGATGACTCTAATTTTATTAAACCAAACAAGATGAAAATCAGAACGAATAAATGTAACTCTATTTTAAGCATGTTTAACATACCGCAATAACGTGGTCGATAGAGACGCTTATAGATTTTCCTGAGGTGGTGGTAGGGAAGATTAACCGCAATAAAAATTATATTTTTGATTGTTTATAGAAATTCAGTAGATAACTGGTAACTGATTACTTTTATTTATGTGATTTGTTTTTCCTATATAATCTAACATGCATAAAAAATATTTTTATATTTTTCAGAAACTAGTTGTATAACCTCAAACCTAACTCCAATTAGTTTTTGAGCTTATAAGTTAAAAACATACTAAAGACATACCTTTTGTCATTAATTTAATATTATTTTTTTTTTTTTAAAGAATCCCATAATAGAAACGCATGGCGGGTCGGCTAGTGTAAACTTTTTAAAAATTGTTTTTCTGTTACCGCAATGGCAATTCTATACATAAAAAAATTATTCGATTTCCGTTTAGCTAAAATAAAATTCATGTATGAGCTACCCTATAGTGACCTATAGGGGTTGAACAATGAAAAAAAAACACTCGCAGAGTCTCAATAAATATGTGTGTGAAATTTGAATTAAAACTTGGCGACCAGAGCTGGTAGGTCCAGCCACGTGGAGATAACTGCTATTGTCAACTATATAGGTTAGGTCGCTCGGTATACCTATGTTAGCTTATTGCTATATTTACCAAACTCCCCTCTCCCTTTCAAATAGGTATCTGTGAGCTCAAATTGAGCCGTCCTTATTTTGAGCATAGGCCAATTGCACCTAAAACAAAGTTTTTTTTAAGGTCAGTGTACCAATTGTGCTCCTTGTATTTTAGGGCCAGTATACCAATTGCACTTGAACTCAAATAGTCAAATTTGTTTACTTTCAGATTTGAAAATATTGTTGTTCAATCAATTTCATCAACATCAACATAAACAATCTACTTATAACTTATATACTAAACTGATTGAAAATTAAAAACGTATTTATTGATCAATTGATTACTGGTTAAAGTGACTAGTTATAATATATTTTATAACAGTATTTGGAAGTTTATGAAATGTTATTATTACGTATATCTGATCACGCAAGTAAAGTAACTTGTTAAATGTGAAGAAAAAAAATTATTTATTTATTTTATATTATGCAGGTATTAAAAATACTTACAAAAAAAAAATCACTTAATGTGTTCATTTATTTTATAATCTTAACTAACTAATAAGTTTTTGTTAGGTATTGTAAAATGTTTTGAGCGCAATTGATAAACTGTCCTTAATTTTCGGGGCTAAAATAACTGGTACTGTGACAATAATAAAATATATTGATATTATTATCATTTAAGATAACCAAAAACGTATTCTGTTTATTTAATGTAATTACATTATGCTATAGAGACAAAATAATGTTATTTAAATAACATAATAATTGCATATTTTGCATATTTAAGGTTATTGTTTATTTTTGCATATTTTGACAAAATTCAAAATTTATTGCATATTGAAGCGAAAACCTAAAAAAATGTATAAAATAATATTTTATCGAGTAGAAAAATTAAAATTAATGATCATAGTCACTATATAATAATTTATATACATATTTAGTTATAAGATAAATAATCGATTACGACATAACTTCAAATATGCCCCAATAACTTTAGTTGACGTCGAATGTTGGTTCTCAGTCTTTAAAAATATAAACGACACAGCTTCACAGAAGAAAAGCTTGAAATGCATATGATTATTCATATTAATAATAAATAAAATTTTAAAAATAAATTAAGTTCACAAAATTCCCTAAATTTTTTTTTATTAAGTATTTAAGTAATTAATTATTATAAGTTTTTTTGTAAATTTTAAATAAATAAAAATGTTTGTATATTCTTAACATATTTTCATAATTTTGACTGCATATTTTTTGTATATTTTCATGATTTTTACTGCATATTATATGGAGTATTTTGATACTTTTAAGTGCATAAAAATCCGCGCTCTAGTTATAAACCATCGTAATAATATTATTATTATAATAATACTTATAACATACGTTATAATTTATCATGTACGCGTGTAATAATTTGTAAGCGCTATCTGTTCATTTTAAACATTAACTCTGGAACTTGTGATTAGAATAACAGATGGCGTTCTAAGTTACAATATTGTACTATATTTTTGAATCATTCATGTTTTTCCATTTAACAGGCGAAGGGAAGGGCTTGCAAATTTCAAAAATATACAAACGTCGAATTGAATCACATTTTCATAATATCATCAATTATTATTAGTATTACTTCAAACAAGGCAGTAGGTATCTGTGTTGTAAATGTAATAATTTATTTCTCGACAAAACATTCTTTATTTAGATTGTTCTTTTAATCTTAATGGTAAAACTAGATCATAGTTTGAATATAAAACAACACATTATATTGCACACTTCTAAAAAATAAAAATATTTCGAAGTCGTTTAAATAATCTTTTAGTATTTGTATGTAATATACTCGTATAACGACTAAATACCTATGAATATTGTGTAATATAATTCATCATGAAAAATGCTTTAATTATACGTTACTTAGAAAACGTATAATTTGTTAAAAGCAATTCGTGTTATTAATGTTATTCGTGTATCGTGTTTGTTAGATTTCTACAAATCTATGATACAGCATTGAATCATAATTTATTGTTATTCATTTAACGTGTAAAATGACGTTTCCGGTCGTTTTTCCTCCAATGTAGTATTAATTAAACTGTTTGAAACAATTTATAATATATTAATTCTAGACTTCTTTCATAATTATAAGGTTTCTGCTGTAATCCTTTGTGCATGGGTGCTACTTAATTTATACAAAGCCTTTTCTACTGTTTCCGTTATAATCTTAACCACGGTGAACATAACTTAAAATTTTATTTTAACATTTATATGCAATTCGTTAATTTCTGCATACATGATACACACGGTGACTCAATTATTATACTCTTAGAGCAATAATTGTGGAATTCCTATCGATGAAAATAAAGTATACTTTACTTGTCTTTTACAAAAGACTATAGTTTTATGATTTTGATATTATTTTCGTTTATATTCTCCAAACACTAATTAATATGTTCATATTATATATGCTTCTTGGATAAATTTAGTGTATCTAAGTACTCTACTTAACGCGTTTCATAGATGTGTTCTGTACTTTTAGGCGTATTAAAAACTAGACCTGAACTATTTGATAGAAGCAAAAAATTAATGATGTATTGTATTATTCCATTGCAGTTTCGGAATGATTCCAAATATTTTAATTTTAATATCTAGTTTCCAACTCGATTGTAAAAAAAAAAAGCCACGAAGACTATAACATCTTTAACAAAGTAACAATAATATTGTTTGGATTATATTACAATGAAAATTCAATTGTATTTGTATAACACGTATATACGAATTTTATTGACTATATATATTATATAAATGCTAAATAATTTTACGCTGTTCATCATTCAGTAATCACATATATACGATGATGATTACTGTGGTTGAATGGCCAGGCGGATTTTCTGCACTTTTGCCAATGTGTATATATATATAGGCACTGCTGCAGGTAATTGTCTTTTCTGTCACCGAAGAACGATTTTTTTCTCACAACCCTCGGGGCTCCCGCTGCTGTAACTGTAGCCACCGACTGCACCAATTCGAGTGGGGCGTGTATATTACACACACATATATATATACATAGCTGCTAGCTGTATAATGATGTTTATGGCGCGCAAAACAATATAATAATAACTGCTGGAATCTAATAATATAAGGACAATCTTCCTGCATCTATATGGTGTCGTCAAATCCTATACATAACAATAAGGAAGTTGGCCCGGAGGCCGTGTCGTGCGGAGGGATAGCTACACTGCCATCGTGGGTCGGAGTGAAGCTGTGCGGGACGAAGAACCGTTTAAAAACGTATCATGAAATCTCATATTTATATATACATATATTTTATATATAAACGGCAAAATATAATATAGCCGCGAATTTGCATAATATGCCGGATTGGCCGCAAGGTTGATGAGATTCTGGCCAGGGACCTTGGAAACCACCTCAGGGATCGGGATAACACCTATATGTTACAATATAGTTGCAGAGTAGGCGTGTCAGACGTCTGATGAGACGTACGGATGTAAAACATCCCACAAGCAACTGCTCGTCGTTTATATTATTATGACTGTTATGAGGTATTATTATTTATAACTTTCTATCCCACTTTAGCGCAATATCGTCGTAAATACATAGTACTCTAAATTCCTTCTAATCGCAGTGCAACGGAGTTATTCACGAAAAGCCTAACTTACTATTCATTATTAGTCAATATATAGTCTCTAAACAAATAACATAATATTATAATTACCTGTCATCTATTAATATCCACAATTGTATTAAAAACACCAACTGAAAAAAATTGTCGGTGGTTATTAAAAATAACCTTTTCAATCTGTTATTGTTTAGTCTTTTTATAATAATAATAGAATAAACTCTAAATATTGATTACAATAGTTATTAGTAATATTAGAAATATTAATAGTATTGCATGTAGATTCACCACATTACTTCACTTTAAGCAAAGTTTGAAAAATATACACTATAATATTATTATCTAGACAAATTAAGTAAAAATATTAGAATTGATACTATATATTTGTACTTACATGGAATTCAATTTCAAATAATATAGGTACATTTAAACTTTAAACAATACAAGTGTACTAACGTATTATTCTGAATAATTTATTTTTTAAATAATAAATCCAAAAATGTAGTTTAAAATACATGTTTATATAATTATAACACAACTAGTCCCTCCGTCAAATAGTTTTCCTATCCGTTTATAAGAGTATATACATTTTAATATTTTTAATTAATTAAACAAATTTAAAATTGGGTAAACGTATAAATATATAATACATTTATTAAACTATAACGCTAATACAATCTAGAATGCAAATTAGAAATACATTATTATCGCTATATACCTACAATTTTTATGATTAAATATATATATTTAAAAATATAATATGCATCACTAAATACTAAAATTTAAAAAATAAAAACATTACAATTTTTATTGTAAAATTATAAAAGTTATGAAAAATATATGTACCCGATTCTATTTTAGTTAGAAAAATGATTTTTTTTATTAGTAAATATAGCGTGATTGATAATAAACTCTTCTTTGAATGGTTCAACATGAAATAAATCCAACTTGGGTCACTAACACTAACTAACGCATATTCAATACTAAATAGACATGAATACATTCATAAAACTATTAACTACCCGGGGTCTTTTATTGTTGCGGAAACAGTAGATCCACACGCAAAATACAAAAAAACTACGAAGAATTATTAAATCTATATATGATATTAATATTTATTTTATAAAATAGTGCTTTTTCTCTGCTATAGTTCTATAATTAAAGAAAGCATTTTTTTCTTCAATGGTGCAGGAAATCTCGATTGCTAGTAGCCACTACTAAACATAACTGTTTTCAGCGACTTCTTTGAAAGGAAACTTTTTATCGTTAAGTAAAATGAGATAAATATTTTTATTGGCTTAAATACTAAATTGGTATAGAGTTAAATTGTCTGGTGAATAATCAGTATTACAAAAGTATGAATAATAAATTTAAAAATATAATTTTAAATGATATTTGGTCTCATTATATTTTCTTCATTTGAGTTAAAAGTCAACATTTTATTTATAGCTCATGTACTAAGTAATATAAAATTTAAACATATTTAATATGAATCGGCTGTCAATTAGTTTATTTATTATATTATTGTGTATACATTATAAGTATAGCATAACTAGTTGTTTGCGTAAATTAAGAAGATCTAATATAATACATCATTTTTTATATTATAGGCACATTATTTAGGCACCATCTAAGAAAATTTAAAAACAAAAAATGTGATTGATTCTTCCAGTTATGAATTAAAGGATAGTTTAATATAAAAGATCACTAAATAGTTTATATTATCGAAGCTATACTTAATACAAGTTGGTGCCTACAATTTCTTAAAATATTCTTAATGAATTATTAGAAACTTATCTGTAATCTGAAATGTAATAAATTGAATTGGGATTTTCATTTTATATTCATTTTTTGGTGTATTTTTAATTACAAAGTATTTATTCAATTTATTTATATACTTTCAAATAATTCACTTGAGTAAAACATAATTATTCGTTGAACTATAGTTTTATTTAACTTTGATAAACTTTCAGCTTATAAATTGTAAAATGAAAATGGCTTTTATTAAAATAGTTTTTAAATGATAATTAAAATGCAGTTCTTGTGAGCACCGTTTAATCTTAAAAAGAGACCAATAAAAATCCGTTAAACAGAAAATTGTTCCTGCACGTGACGCATAGGATTTAAAAGGCGTTTTATGTATTCATCTCAAATTCTTTGTGTTAATATTATCCGGTTGAGCTTATCTTTAAATAAGAAAAATAATATTTTATGAATTTATTTTCGTTAGAAGTCTTAACTTTTTTATGACTTTGAAATTCTCAGACTAAATCGACAATTTTTTATTTTTATGTACATCTAAAGTAAAGTTTCTTCGTTCAACTTATTTAGAAGAAGCATTAAAGTAAATCATTCAGTTTATAAACAGTAAATCTTATCGACCTTGCTCTCCTATAACGTAAGATACAGTATTTTAATTTTTTGTTGGTTGATAAATAAATAATAATACTAAATAAAATCGGAAACCTCACAATGCTGCAGTAAAGTATAGATATACTTCAATTTAGTCGTCATTAAGTTACAATAAAAATAATGATGTGTTATATTTTAAATAATTGAAATCGATGATAGATTATTCTATTCGAAAAAAAAACGATTCTAAGTAAATTATTTATTTTTAAGGATAGTGTGGGTGTATACATATTTTAATTAAAAAATGTTTACGTATTTATCAATTCAGTTTAGGTACATAAACATTGCATAACATACCTTCAAATATTATTTGAATAATATTAAAGTATCTATTATTTTAATCAAACGATAATTGTTTAAATACATTCGACATTTCAAAGTACCAAGTTTACCATATTATATGATCCATTATGTTTGAAATGTATATTATCTTATTTTGAATTAATGATATTAAACATACATTATAATACCTACATATAATAAGTATAAACAATTTTATATAAACATTATCATAAGTCATAATTTTATTCAAAAGTCTCTAGTAATTTAATTGTAAATTGTAATGTATTTTTAAATAATGAAAGATGACAATTAAAAATACGTATAATTTTAGCAAAATATCTTGACACTCAACATTTACCTGATATTTTAGCAGCAAAGTTAATTTCTTAAACAAAAGCCATAAATTGTTCGTGAATCCGATTATCAAAAAATGATTCCGTTCTTGTGATGTTAATTTACGACATTTTCCCGTATCACTATGGATTTATAATTTGAGCTCAAAAACGGCACACGGAAGAGGTAACAACGATGGAGTGGTGAGTGAGTGAGCGAGAAACAAGAGAGTGAGAGAGATACGATACATTTGCATAAGTGATATTCGTTGGTTTTAATTGGCGAAGAGATAACGCTGTTTATACGACCGTGTAAGAGACTTGTTCCTTAGAGTTTATCTCGTCAGATGAGGAAATTTACATAGGGACCTAAAAGACTGTCTTGGAAAAGGCACACGATGTCTTTTGATAGGGTAAATTTTACCACGGCTTTTACGATCATGGCCCACGCCAAAAAGCCCTACTGCACACACCCTCTTCGGTTTCAATTTCGATTCCTTTTAGTAGTAATGACAAATTACTGCAGAGGTGAGAGGTTGTGCGATACCGATTTTGAATGCGACCGTTATTATATTTACATATATAAGGCCCCTTGCGTAATTTTTTAATAAATCTTAAAACTTTTCCACGTACCTAAGTTCACTGAGAAATTATATAATATACTTAATAAATTATGTAAAAATAAATAAAATGGGTAAACGCAAAATTAACTTTAGGTTAGGTACAATTAAAATACAAGAAAAAACCAATATTATACTGTAGATCTCATATTTTTATAATGTGTTTATGACTTAAAAGTTTAAAACGATATAATGTAGATTTGATGTGACAAAAACTTAATAGTAATTAGTTCCGGATATCGATACATCGACTATTATTATTTATTATTTTTATTGTTTATTAAAGTTGCATGTAACATTATTATATACATATTTATTTTAATGGCTATGACTATGTAGCATAATATATCGCTGTGACCTTATTTACATTTATAATAGTTAGTTAAAAACACAATATTAATGTTGTATTATATTTTCAAATAAAAGTTATTCACCAACAAATAACAGAGATGATTAATAATCGAAATAATGATAAGTTATATATATTGTGATCAACATGATTTTATTTTATTTCATATAATAATTTCTATTAAAATTATAAAGTAGTTATACGAAAATTCCATTAGGTATAAAGTTATAGATATGATTAAAAGGATAAAAACAGTAATATATTCATATCATTTCTCGTAAGTATTTACCTAGGTATTTGTGTCCTGTCTGTGATTAAACTTTAACATTCACAAATAAATAAAATCCTTAATTAGAATTACTGATATAATATACGAGATATTTATTATTTGCTAATTGTACTACAATAAAATTTAATACAACATTACGTAGAAATAATATGGTGTTGAACATTTATTTTTGTCGTGATTAATGTTACCTATATTGGTATATGTTCGTTATAGAAACAAAAATAATTGTGAAAAAATTTGTGCATCGCAAAGAAATGGTAAATAATGTAAATAATTTGAACTGTTTATGAAATACGTTGTTTATTTACATCCGTATAACCAACTATGTATATATACATATTATTTAAAGAACAAAATATTCAACTCGTCAATATAATGAATCTAGTTTAGTCTGTTCCGTTGTTTTATTATTATTTTTTATATAGGTATGTACAAACACATTTGTTTAAATTATTGTAAACGCAAGCCAAAAAATTATTTCTGTATAGACCGCTCCCCACGAACCACCGTTGTATTGACTGGTGAATTTAATTTGTAATTCAAGCACTTTATACGCATCCTATATTATTTTGTTTATAATAATTTTCCATCGTGGAGGGGTCTATACAGACATACACAATAATGTATGTGAGTAAACAATAGTTATGATTTGAATACATCACCTGATCATAAATATTTTATTTTTTTGTGTGGTATTTTTTTTTTTACCAATTCGCGGAAAACGTTTTCGATTAATGATTGTTGTTGTTTTTTCTTTCACTTACATTACCAAAAACATTTCCAAAACTTCTACTACAGTTAATCGTATCGTATGAATATAATACACTATGTGTACTTATAGACATTCGTCAATTCTGCTGGGCTTGGACGTTATCGCGTAATCGTTTTTACATATATATTTATATTCATATATGCTTACGTATTATACCTGTATAGGTACTTTCAGCAAATCATAACACGCGAAAGCCGATATTTTGGTAAACCTTTTGAAATTAAAAAGCTACCTACTATTATTAGAGGCACCAAAGACATCTAACTCACACTGACTATTCGTGGTTGTAAAATGCAATACGACAGTGCACTATGCGTATCTATACAACACATAATATCATTATGATAATATATAGTTTGTAAAATGCGTGATGCTGACGGGGAAACTCTCACGCCGGGGACCGTAGAGGCAGTGGAAAAATGACGTGTGCGCACGAACAAACGTGACGAATGCGGCCAGAAGTTTTACTTTCCCACACACGGTCGCCGACGTCGGGTCGGGGGTGATTAGTTACGGCCCCGGCGCGAGCGGTCGTCCGAAATCCGTCTCGGGTCGAACAGCCACGACCGGTGCGACAACGGCGACGACGACTTCGACGATATGGGAACACGGTAGTGTTGTCATTGTTGTAGTTGTTTTTGTTGTTCGTATAGTTATTAATATTGATGGCCTTTGCACCGCATTTGAAACGATGCGCGCGAGACGACCGGGGGAAAAACGGCCCACCGTTCGGTGACGAGCATGCGGAAAGGATTAACCGTTTAACAGCACAAACAAAAGGCGCGTGCGTATAATATTATAATATGGTCGTCAGTATAATAATAATAATACTCTAAACAGTTAAAACAAGAGTGTATTATTTTTACATGCGTAAATGCGGTATTCACGTAATTGCATAAAAAGCAGTTTTTATTCGTTTATTACATATTTACTAATTACACGAACACTGGAGAGCACGAGTTAACAATAAGTATTAGTTGAGTTTTAAACAATAGATAATATTATATGATTTACTTTGATATTATTGTGATTAGTGGATATGATAAATTATCGTTAATTCGTTCTTGTTAATTATTTATGAATATAATTTAAGTTTGTAATATAGTTTATAGCATCTAACTATATACGAAGTTAGCATGGTTTCTACAGTGGGGTATTGATATGTATTTATTATATTTAATGATGATAAAATATAAAAATCAGATTTGCACTATATTTTTTTAGTTTTTAATTCAAAGCTCAATTTATTGATATATTTCACATAATATAATACCTATAATATTGATATCTATTAAATCGAAGAAATTCTCATAGGTGGTGAGAACTGGGAAGCATTCATTCATGTACATATATTCCAAATGTTTCTATGTTACTTTCAACTTATTTAATTTACTACAATTTTTCAACATATGTTTTTATGTTTTATTGATTTGCGTAACCTACGTTGATTTTATGCGTTTTAAAAACTACAATTAATATTTTCATAATCCATGTATAAATAGGCTAACACACTAGTTTAATAATTTATTTATGTATTTATATATTCATAATAATATTATTTATTATTTATATTTGTATATAAAATTGATGTTGTATATTACCTTTATTACTATCTATTATCTGTATAAAAAATAGTGTTATTTCTATTTGATTTTCTTAACCATTCATCAAAGAAATATTTCCAATAATTAAAGCTCAAGTAGGTCAGTATATATTTTTTTAGTTAGTAAAAAAATAACATTGGTGCTTATGAAAAACATTATCATAATACGCACTCGCGGAAAACTTACTTTTTAACTTTAGTAAATAATAATAAAAATCATACTTTTATACCAATTGCCTTCTTTTACGACTATTATTTTTTAACTCGCCAAGTACATAACAATATAATAATTACCCGACCGACTGATCATCATCACCATCAGATCACGAGATTCGAGTTGGGGTATGATTTCAGCACTGGATTTGTAGGGGAAATGTGTTTCATCGTATACAAAAGTGAAAATTACAAAATATCTCCATGAAATACCAAACCGTAACAAAACGAAAACAGCAAAAAAAAAAAGTTCAAAATGTCCCGTGTAAATTAAAAATGTTTGGAAGTGCACTGCGCAGTCGTATCGTTCCGGTCGGTTAAGCCGGTGAAACTTTTTTGGACTAGTGTCTACCGCCACCGCCACTTTTCGAGACACGTCAATTTTATCGCAAAAACGATATTTTAAAAGCGTGCTTTTGACTACCTGAGCCTTTAATAACAATAATAATAATAATAATAATATTAATATAATCGTAACGAACGTCGCGCCGGTGTGTTTTCGATAATATATTAATATTATATATAACAACAACAAACGGATTACGATCATAATCGCCAGTTGCTGCTCGAACGGGTTTTAATTAAAACCTCTCTAAACGATGTTTTTCTCCCACGGGCTCGATGTTGATAATAATATTGTAATTTATATAGCCACATATACGGTCTCCGGTGCACCCGACCTTGTCGTCATCAACCCCGCCGCAACGCCGCGGTGCGGTAATTGTTAATTACCTCGTCGAACATTGTGGGCGATACGCAAACCTTTATAATAGCTATAGTATAATACTATATATACATCCCACGCATAGCTGTTTATTCGCGATCCCGTTGAAAAGACGCGCTCCGCAACGTCGTCGACGAAAGAACGAAAATTAAACCGTCAAGGTAAAATATATATACAATAAACATTATTTATTTGACATAACCTGCCTATAATAGTATTATAATATACTACTTGTTTAAAATATCACAGATGTACCTACTAATAATATCGATTATTTTGTATTTTTCATTTAGACTTTTCCTCTTTGTATTGAGTAATAAGACTATGATTCGTTTAACGTTTTCCATTCAACAATTGCCTGCTGCTGCGAATGTGATTGCTAAATATCTTTGTGTGTAAATATCACAATAGTAGATTGTAGATATATGTTTCTGGAGGTAAAATATTGTATCAACGGATTATAAAACCACGAAACCGTGTGTGTAAAAACTGACCTTTGTTACATATTGCATTTAGATAATAGGTAGTTCATCAGTTAATTATTTAATACTTTGTTTCCTCAAGTCGGTAAGTGATAAACGATAATAATAATGTAATCTGATTGATGATTAAAAATTGATCTGCATCTATCAGCCGTTTCAATAATATTTTTATTTTTATTCTGTCTCCATTTAAAAGTATATTTAGTTTACTTCATGACTACCTAACAGATTACGTATAAGCCACAAGGTAATTTATAACTTAGGTATAAACATATGGGTGAAAACCTTTAGCCAGATGTATGTATAATAAATGTTAACTAAATATTAAGTAGATTATTTTAACAGTATACATTAAAACAATATTTTGTTAAATTATCAATCATCTATACTTACTTATTCAAATTATGAATAAATTATTTTTTTTTTTATGGATTATCAAAAGTATTTATTACAACATTGTTATATGTTATATTATTATAAATCAATTAAAATTATAAAAATAAAAAAAATTATCGTTGTCATACAAATCATCTAAAGTTAAACTGTGACCATTGTATATTACATACGCATGTACAGTGATAAAAGATAAATAATTTTAATCACTGAATAGAAATGCAATATCCAGAAGAGCACGTAACAGTAAACTCGAATTAAAACAATAATATACGAAATGTATTTTTTTCTATGAGTAATCAATCTTATTTTTCCAGTTACAAAAATAAGGAAAACTAAATTTTTTATTTTTAACGTTTTAAAGCTGTATCGTGATATTATATCGATATTTGACACCACGATCTTTAAAAATTTTAAAAATGTTTTCAGTAAAAATATTCATATCACACCAATTTGACACGACTAATTTCTACGGTATTAATATTATCATAATAAGTATGTTGTATGTATACTAATGTGATATGTGCGATAATAATATCAACTATAACTATTATCCATGTATTATCCAGTAGTTATTACAGGGTTACGATTTATGACATAGGAGTGTAAAATATTTTGATTCTAAAATAAACTGAAATTCTCTGATTGAGAACAAAAAGATATTATTTTTCATATTTTCACTGTATCAGAAACTATGGTCAGATAAAGGTACTTTATGTGTTATTAAAATAGAAAACTACACAGAACCTAATACAGTTTTGCAAAATTATATTATATTTATTATTTATTAACAATATAGAATTATTATTGAAAAATATTGTTTGAAGAATATATATATAGTTATACAAATATAAAATAAAAATGGTTTAAATTATAAAATTGTATTTACGTATAGCTTTGTCGATGTTACAATGTGTATATACTTAATATACATAATTAAAAATGTAATAATGATAAAATCTTTAAGAAAAACAATATATTTTACATAAATACTAAAATACTTAATGGAATATGATTATACTGAAAAGTGAAAAATAAGTAGTGAAGCAGAACGCTTATTAAATATTTATAAAGCGTGTCATTATATTAATATATTTTAACGATAATCGTGCTTACTGCAGTAGTTTTTAAACGTATTTTATATCACGCATACCTAATGTTTATTGTCTATACACGACTTATATTATTGAATATTATACAACCGTATTGAATCTATTGAATGTTCGAGTAAGAATTCAACTAAATGCATTTAGATAATGCGTGTGTTACTATAGCTTTACATTTTTTTCTGACGAAATTAATTTAATGATATTTGGCGGAATAGCCATCAATCATACACCATATAATCATACACCATATCGCTTGTAAATCAAATATAATTATTTACACATACATACTATGATATCAGTATTAAATCACGTGTCCGCGTTGAACTCTTTCTCGTGCGACGACTTCAGCATTGGTATATTACCGTGACGACGGGTGTGGCGGCAGCGATCGATGGACAAATTGCCGGTTATTTGACGCACGCCGCACGTGTCCGGCACTCGCGCAGTATCGGTTACGCGTCCGCCGACGTCCCTACAATTTTTAATATAATATATTAATACAATATAACATAGCATAACACAATATATCACATTGGTGTCCGCTGGTACACGAGTCCCTATACATAATTGGGGAGCCGAAACGCGTATGACATTTTCAAGTTATCGGTTTCGTGTCCAACAAGGGTTTTGACTTTTTTTTTCCGTGTTCCGGTTGTAGGTTTCTATTTCAACATACGTTTAGAACACCATATATCCCCGTTGTGTCCGCTCGTCAGTTAGTCACCAGCACATGGTTACTATTATTGATATTAAGTTTTAAGTATTTGAATACTATCTACGATGAAATAATAAATAATCTTATAACGGTTCCATTAAAAGAAAATTCATAGTAACCAATAAGTACTAAAATATAATGGCTACCAAATTCTTTTGGAGTTATAGTTTATTGTAGTTTATTGGGTTGTATTATTTCAAATATATTTAGGAATCTAAATTTTAGTACGCTTGCCAAGTGAGCATTCCTAGTTTGTTTAAAAAGTATAAATTTTTTCTATAAAAATGACAGTGTTTCATTTTTATTTTACCTCGACTAAAGGTCGATTTTCGTACACATGACAATTTATGCGAATTTTAATGTAATATAACCATTTAAACGGTTGTTAGTTTTCAACAATGAATTATTGGTTCTTAATTGTGCAGAATTTATAAATTATAATTTTATACTACCGCACCATCAGTGTAGGTATACGTGTATTCGTGTACCAGTCGAAATGACAACCAATGTATTACATTCTAATATTATTGTGCGAAAGATATTATTATTATACAGCACCTATATTATGTACGTGTATAATGTACCTTTATGGAGCAGGCATACCGCAATAATAAACGTGCCACTAAACGTTTGTTATCGTTGCGACTGATCTAAACAATGACATAGGTATGCTGGTTTTTTTTTACTAGTTAAATATACAATAATTTAAAAAAAATCTAAAAATGTACACTATTCATAATAAAATACACCGTACTATCGTGACATTGACATAATGTAAACATGTTGTGTATTGAATATCAATCAAAAGTTACAACGCACATAATCTCAAAATATTTATTATTTTAAATCGTAATCTTAATGAACGTATAATATTATTATAAGTATCGATACCAGTTGCGTCATTTTTTGTTATTGTATAATTCACTATATTTGTTTTTTTTTTTATATGATTTTAAACTGAATATTATTCTTCTTTACGAAAGTTTTCAAAATAATTAAAACTTAAACACAAAACAACCAATAAGTAAAAATAAAAATAAAAATACTATGTCCATTAACTATTAGATATATAACTTTCAAAATGAAAAAATAAAATATTTATAAATTATTTTTAGATTATCAATTCAGATCGATAAGAAATAACTAATATCTAAGAATATTCAATTATGTTTTATGACATTTATCTAATGTTTTAGTCAAGATTTTCTGTTAAGTATGACTTTGAACGGAAGTCGCTTATAAAATCCCTAAAGAGTCATGAAAGTGGTATGTCATATTTACTACGTAAAAAATAGTTATTTTTTTATGCGACAAACTCATGTCTGAACACAGCTTGAACGAACCCTGGAGACCAATCGTTTATTTGAAAGCAGAGACCAATGTATTCATCCCCTTTCAGACTCCCAGTGACTATTGTAGTTATTATTAGTGTGGTTGTACAATATAAAGCAGAGTAATCCTGCAAAATCAGTTATTTTGTTTATGTTTTACATATTATTTATACTATTATTATGCATATCTAAAGGTTATAAAAATTATAATTGTTCTATATTATCATTTTATTTTTAATATATATTATGTATATAAATTCAAAAAATGTATAATCTCGCGATGTACTTATGTGTGTATAAATGTATAATGCATAATATGAAATTCAAAATATAAATTGGACAATACCTTGGGGCTTGGAGCGCTTTTGTATTTAAATTTGAAATGTTTGTAAAAACATTGCCGAATGAATCAATGGAAAATATGTAATCATAATTAAATGTAGTATTATTTACTAACATTTCTTAAGGTATCACCATATCTTGCCATTTTCTAAAAAAATAATGGAATATTTAAAAAATAACCTTTTTAAATTAAAACCTGTTTTTAATTTATATGTAGGTATAATTGCTGTAACTTGTTGATCTTGTTAGTTGTTTCCAATCAAAACTACAATGCATCCCACAACAAAAACAACATTGTAAAATTAATTTTTCTATTTCCGCTTTTAGAATCTAAAATAAATAGATTATATACTATCATAACTATGTATATAAATATAATTATCTAACTAATGAAATATTTGGCTTAGAAAATAATAACAATAAAGTTCTATAGTTAAAATCTTTATTATTTATCGTATATTAAAATATTATTATTATTAAGGTTGGAGAAAATAAAACATGTCTTTTGATTGGATAAGGGTTATACAAATATTAACTAATAACTCGTTACCTCTATACCACTATACCTATACGTTATTGACATTTTATAATTAAAAAAAAAAATATAAAATCAGTTTAAGTATTTTTATAATCGTCGTAAACATTAATGATAATAAATAAATATCTACCTACTCGTGCACATTGAAAGTGAAAATTGAGAAATTTTTATTTATACGTACATCGTACATGAGGCGTCTTTGTTTGAAGTAAATTAACATAGTTGAAATGTGGTCAAAACTTATTAACTTCTATTATCTGAAATAGATCAATGAACTTTATTTTTATTTGGCGGTAAATCACTCCGCGTATTTTTATCAAATAATAAACATAATAATATTTGTAACAAATACGCGGTCGATAGAATTTGTGCAATCAGTTTTTAACGAACTTTTTTTTTTAGAACGTGAAATTATGGACAACAATGTACAAATGTTTTCAGTATAAAATCCAAACACCGCGCAAACTTTCCACATACAATCGTCCGTCATCTGTCGCTGTCCGTCTTCTTCAGGGCTATTTTAAAATGAACGCTTTAATAATAGCTGTTGCTGTGTTATCCGCAACAGTGACTCTCTCAGCCGCCGAGGTAAGTGACGTCGTTTTAAAACGACATTATAATTATTAAAAAAAAAATAAATGTACATCATCGTGTCATATGCAAACCAAAGTACGATCTATTGCGTCTAGTGTTTTCCAACTCACGTGTCTTGAATTTTATTTTTTTTTTGACTGATCAAGGGGATATTATTTTTAAAATTGTAAGAATAAACTAAAAAATCATACTAAAACCAGTAAAACCTATAACAGTATGACAGCATAACTAGACATTTTTTTTAACAAGTCGCCGCCACTAAAGGTTGGGGAACACTGGTCTATCGTGTAACGATTGTTATTTTTTTTTATTTATTGTTTTCATCCCGTCCAGGCCACGCCGAACTCGTGCGTCTTGTACAAAAACCCGTCGACATGTCGCTCGGCAGAACCATCGTGTGCAACACTCGATCGTTCGGACGAAGGCTGCACCTGCAGTGGATCGTGGCAGCCGCATTGCTGCTGTCCGCGTCCGAATCCTTACAGCCTCCCCCCTTGCAGACAACAACCCACTTGCCGTCCATCGTCTTGCAGCGGCCCCCCGTCAGCAACGGGACCTGCCCCGTACCAGACTGTCTCGTACTCGCCTTGGCCGACCGCGTTCACGTCGTCCTGCCCAGACCTCCCGTGCTCGGCTCCGAGCCCCAGCCCGTGCCCCTGCCCTGCGGCTGCAGCAGTTCCGGCGCCCGCACCCGCACGACTTTGCACGTGTTCGTCGTTTCCCGATCAACCGCCTTGTCCCTACTGTGCACGTCTGCAGCAGTCGCCTTGTGCGTCCGGCGGGCCTGCGCCGTCGTCGTCGGTTAACGGTCTGTCGCCGTCCGACTTGGCCGAGTTCATGTCGCCCTCGGCCCCGTGCATCGCGCCTCCGCAACGGCCGCTGCTGCCGAAATTGATACCCGTCATGCTAAAACCGCTGTCGTTCAACGTGCACCGACCTTCGGCTGCGTGCCGCCTCGGATTGCAAGGATATGCCGGCTCGGCGCTGTCACTATTATCGCCATGCGGCTGCGGTTCTGCACCGTCACCGTACGAATTTTATAATAATAAATAATAATAATGAAAAAAAAAACCGTTTAATAGTATAACGAAATTTATTATGATATAATATAATACTGTTATATTATAGACATTTTGCTGTGTAATAAAACGTAAACATAGGTTTTTGGTTTACTAGAAATTGATTTTGTAATATTATCTATGATTTTTTTTTTTTAATGTTTATTTGACCACAAATTTTTTTTAAGGCAGGCCAGTTTTTCTTTGTTTTTGTTCACGCTATTTATTATCGTTTATAACTACTGTAGAATATAAAGATAATCGATTATAATTAATATTTAACAGTAAAATATTTTATGAACCATACTATTTTGAGAACATTTTATTTCATTTGAACCTTATTCGCAAACTATATTATGGTATATATAATATAATATATACACATAATAGTAAAAAATATATTCCGACTGAAATATTCATTCGAACAGTACAACTATAAAGATCTTTTTAAGTATAAAATATAAATATTTTTTTTTATTATTGTAACCACTAAATAGTAAAAAATTTTAATCGCGCTTAATTTTATGACGAAGTTTAATTTAACATTACAGTAAAGTGATACCTCGGAAGTTGGAATAATATCATACGATTATTATATAAATCTGATTGTATGTTCTTGCAATTTATTTATCCATTATTTGTACATGAATGAATAAAAATTTGATAAAAATTAATTTGTATATCATGATAAGTAATAACTAAGAACGTGACTTAATAAATAACAAATCTCAAACAATTTTTGGTATATAAACCTTAAAAAAATGTTTTTATCACTCGTTTAAATTAAAAATTTCTACAAAACTAAAACACAATATGACAAGTTTTAGAATTTTGGTGGTTCTAGCTATGCTTCAAATGATAAATAAGGTAAGAAATATTATTAAAATAAATTTATTTACATAATATAAATGATTTATAAATCTCTACTAAATTACATAAAAAAATAAGTTTTATTTTGTGTGCAGAGTTAAAAAAATGTTGAATTACCATTATATATGTACTTGACATATAATATGAAAAAAAAATATTTGTAGAATATCATTAGATAATAATATGTTTAATTTTTTTGTAAAAACTTCTAATATTAATTATCATATTTTCTTTGAACACGGGTAACAATTTCATTATTGCTACTGTAAAGTACTATAATCATTCGTTACTTAAATATGTATAATAAATAATAATCAATTAATCAATTCATTAAAATTGGTCAAAATGAGATTCTGATTAAAACTGGTAAATCATACTACTACTGAAATTATTTATCAAGTATTATTTTTTTTATCAGTCATATAGTTATTTTTTTATAAATAATAACGAAAATTCAATCACAACTTTTAGAAATATCCATACCTATTTATGTAATGTATTCATATATCCGTTTTTTTATTTGTACAATATAATAATATAAATATACCTCGTAATTATAGTAGACTATGATTTTATTTTTATTTTTAAAAACTCAAGGTAGCTGTTTTATTTAATAACTATGAATCATTAAACATATTTTTATATTTAGCGATCCATCATTTATGAAATTTGTAAATAAATTTCCAAATATTAGTGCACTATAATAACTTATAGTTATTTTTAATTAATAATAAAAAATAATTAATATTAAGTGTGATAATTTGTTTAGATCAGTAATGCAAGTCATGTCAGTTCAATTTCTCCATCTCATGGATTGCTCTCCATAAATTCTGATTCATCAGATTTATCGCAAAATATCGAGAATTTTTCAGGCATGTTTTCTCCGTCATCTTTATCGAATTCAATTTCTACAACTGCCTATGGTTATGCATCAGAATCTTCGTCAAATTCAATTCTCACTCAACAATCGACGACTACATCATTACTTTTGCCCATTTCTACATCTACTCCTGAACAACCAACCGAATCCACAACATCGCGTTTAACAAGTACAGCTGCTACATTAGCGTTATCTTCTACACTGACTCCGTTACCGTTATTGGATACAGTTCTTACTCAATCTACGTCTCCCAAATCTGTATTATTAAAGTTACCAAGTTCAAGTATTACACCATCTATCTCACATATAAATAACCTAATAACTCTGCCGAGTTCAAATCCTACTCTAGTTTCATCATCTACACCTACTTCATTAGAGTCTACGAATTTATATACTACAACATCTTCTTCAATTAATGTACATAGTTCAACTCCCATTCTATGCACATCGGAACCATTCAGCACAATTCTTACTCCCGTGATATCCACTCCATTATATTTATCAGAGTCAACACATAATCTTGATCAGCCCACTCAGCTAGCTATTAATTTATATTCATCGAGTTCATTTCCAACTGAAGTATCTTCTCCTGTGTTGTCTTCAGTACCTTTATTTAATTCGATTCCCAGTTCAGAACTGACTCTAGTACCAGAATCAGCTTCATATTCAATGCCTGAGAATAATCTAAGTCCCGCTTTACTAGAACTTTTTTTAAAACTCAAAGCTTTATCGGAAACCCAATAATAACTTATTATTCTGTTTTTTAAACACAATTTCGTAATATTTTCTCAATTTATTCTAGTCTAACTTCCTTTTTTATCGTCTATTCGTTAGTGTTCTAAAAACCGTTTATTAATTGTAGTACTCTCAGCTATACCTAAAAGTTTGGATAATTTTATATTAATTGAAAATCAATTTCATACTATATATATATATATATATATATGCATGAATAATAATTAATTTCACTTTTATACCATAATTTAATAAAAAAATATTGTGAGTTATAACTAATTAAAAGTCATATATTGATGGCCGATGAGAAATTTTTATAAAGAAAACAATAATCATTTAAAAAAACTAGAATTTCAATTTTTCTATTTGTGTGTGTGTGTGTTAAATGCGTATTTTGGTACTTTTAAAAAATGATAATATGACGTGTTCTAATTAAACATTAAAATACAACACACCTTTAATAATATTATAAGCTATAACAAGTTAAAATAATTAATTATATTTATTTAATTTGACTAAACATTACAACTTAAAAGAACATATAGGTTTAAAGTTTAATCTATACGTGTTTAGCAGTCATAATCCAGTTTTACCAACGATTTTCATTAGAGTTTTCTTTTCTTTTTTTTTTTCATTTAGAGTTAGTATAATAATGAATTATTACTTTGATCTATATTAACATATACATTATACAATTTATTTAATTTATTAACGGCCATTATACCCAGTAAATCGATGAGACAGTATACATATATAATATATAGTATACTATTAAATATAAAACACAGTTATAACTACCTTACAAAACAATTAATAATACTGGTTAAATTATATTTTTGTACTCTTATAATCCCAAACTATCATCAAGCAATTTTTTTTTTAAAAAATAAGAATAATAATAATTATAACAATAATATTAAAAATATTTCTATAGCAAAATGATACTTTTTAATCTCTGTAAGAGATAGTTATTTATTTTTTTCATTAATAATTGATTCGAAAACAATTGAAAATTGTTTAGTGGTATGTTTAACAGGAAATATAGACAATCAAATAATTAATTAAAATTTGTTAACATTCACAACGAGGCTTATACAACAAATCGATTGTAGATACATCAGAGCAAATATTACTATGTTAATTGTTACACATTTAGTATTTGCTCAATAAATTGAACTGTTCATTTGTATTCCGTATTTCTATATGAACATTAAATACATACCCACCATGAATATTATAATATGGATAACTGGACTTCTATTAGCATTTGAATGTGACTCCGGACGACTAACTTGTGTTCCATTCTCGTAATTATTACAAATTTCATTATGCATTCAACGACATGAAACAATTATCAGTATGATAATTTAAATCATTTATACGATATGTTTTCGTAGCATTATGTTCATAAATCATAAGCTAACTTAAATTATATACCTACACACTATTATTAGTATTTAGTACTTATACATTTTAAAAATAACATTATTAAAACAATATGTAACTAAACAAATTAATATTATATTGTATTTATAGCTAATACAAATACTTTTTTGTCCGTTAATTAAATAATCTACTAAAAAACACCATATAGTAGGTACATTACAATAACTGTTTGGACAAAAACAATCGAATAAAAAATATAGTTAAAAATAATAACATTCTTATATTTTTGTTACATTTTATGGTCTCATATTGTTAGTTTTTAGTAATTTTAGACGCTTTATTAATTAGTATGTTCCAGTTGAAGAGCTATTGTGTATTTTATACAATGTGTCCAATGACGTTTACTCATACAATAATGTTTTCATCACTAAATTCGTTTAAAAACATTTAATTACACAATGCTAAGAAGTTTTAATTTCAATTAAATTTAAAGTAGGCATAATACAATATATTTTAGTATAGGTATTTAGCATAACACATAAGTGTTATGTGATTTATTATTAAAAACTAAAAATACCGTTCATTTATTATAAGTCGTTTTACTGTTGAATTTTTAATGTGGTATTTTTATTATCAGCTGATACCCTTGAACGAGTTGAACTACAAATATTCTGATTCTAAATAATTTAATGTCGTGCGCATTTCTAAAATTCACTACTAATGTTTGTATGAATAATGCGTAACTAATTCTAATAGAAATTACACTACCAAAAATGCAATTTAAATCCTAGAGTTAATAATGATCTAATACAATGGCTATTCCACAAAATCATTTTGCAAGTATCCGATAATCGCATATTATAGCAGTGCGTTAAGTTCAAACTTTTCGATTTCATTTTGATGCCACTGGTTCTTACAATGTGTAAAAAACAACCCGTTGTAATATTGACTGTGACCAGAATGGCCAATACAAGGACGCCCGCAGTTTTTCCGATTATTATAGTACTCTTGTTCTCGTACTAATTATATGACTTATTTCTGACTGTATCGCTATTATTATTGTTAATCGCGCAATGCATAACACGTGCCCGCCCGAATTATCACTACGAGCATAATGTTTTTTTGTTTGCCGCAGCGCCCGTCCCGATGCCGCGAACGAATATCCACGAATAACGCGATTTTCAAGAAGAGAATATCATATTGACGCGGACGTCGTTGCAGCATAACGGCGCGTCGGACAGTAAACGAGACGTTGCTTTTCGGAAAACGCAATTAAAGAACACATTCGAATTAAGAAAAAAAAACCGAGCAATGTCGTCGCGCGTTATAAAATATACATACATAAGACCGATGCAATATAACGTGTATACATGTGTATATATATATATTGTATGAAACAACAACAACAACAACAACAACAACAATAATAATCATAACAGCCACTATTATATATTTTACTCCTCCGAGTCTCCTCCTCTTATAATATCGTCTGCCGCAGCCAGCCAGTGTATAATAATAATAATAATAATAATAATATGTATAATTTAAAGTCGGCTGCTTCTCGTCATCCCCTTCCTCGTCCGACCGCGATTTAAACGGATGACAATAACAATAACGATTTCGTGTCTCTCTCTCTCTCTCTCTTTCACACTCGCTCTCCGCGCGCGCACACCCACAAAGATGGGTTTACGCGCCCGCGCACGCACGTGTGTGTGTGTGTGTGTGTGTGTTTGTGTGGGTAATATTATATCGAAATACGCGTCCGAGCGATTTCGCAGCGGTATACATATAATATGATATAGAAAGCTCGTCGACCCGACGCGAACAGAAGGAACGGCGACAATATGATGGCCAGGCGCCCGTCTGCCGACCGCTCTATCGTTGTTCCGCGCGCGTGTGTGTGTACACACCCACAGACCCACACACCCATTTTACACCCTTATAATCCTTGCGCGCGCGCCGGTGTGTTGTAAACCGATTACCGCCGCTGCCGCAACACTCGCGACAGACGCGACGACGACGGTGACGACAGAGAGACGCGCTACACACCGACTGCAGTTAATATATAATAATATGATATATATATATATATACAAACGCAATATAATTATTACCGCAACTTTTATCCGTTAGATCCGTAGTCGTATGCATATCATAATAACCATAATGATAATAATAATAATAATAATAATAATAATAATATGTATTATTAGATATATATACGGTTAATATTGCGCGGAGTGGCGACGGAGGCGATGACTGCTCCGCGTCCGCTGTCCCTTTGCAGCGTCGCGCGTATCCGGTCCAAATAACTACGTGTACGCGCGCGGCGGTGGTGTTAATGCGACGGAAGGATAATATTATATTATATTATATTATATTGTAACGAACGCGTCCGGGCGGTGGGGAAGAGCAGATTTTCGTATTCATTTTATGGTCGACCGAACGGACTTTAAGCCCGCGCGCGCATAATATTATATATTATTATAAATGTAGTACTGTACATTTATTTTCGTATACCTGCGTAGCCGAGGACGTCGGAGGGATGACAAAAAAATTACCCGTCGATTTTTTTTTCGTTTTTCTTACTTCAGCCCGACTAAGAGTATCTATTTAAGTATTCGAAATAATGTTAGTAATACTACTATTATATATTACTTTAATCGAATTAAGTCTTTTAAATACACTCATTCGATATATTTTAGTAAGTAAGATTTACAGAAAATTCCACTTCAAACTTTCAAAATCTAAGTTTTTCTACGAAATTTTCGAAAATATATTTCCAAGTAATTTTATTTGTATAAACAATTCAAATGCTAATATTATATGGAGAATTTCACAAAACAAACGTATATTATTATTGGTGTAACTCAAATGTAAATGTTACTTTGGTTAAAAGTTATTCGAAACTATAAAATGGTAAGCTTTATAATATAATAATAGTATGAACATGTTCTAAACTAAATTAAACTCGAGTCGTAATTGTAATTTTCAAAATTAATGAAACAACCCAAGTTTTGTAGGAAGCTACCAACAAAAATGTAACTTTTTTCCAACATTTATTTTCGTATTTAATCAGGCATACGTTTAGGATTTACAATCATATTTTGTTGTTTAAATGACAGTTAATTTAAATATAATATACTTATTAAGTCACAAACTAACAAATGGTGATATAATCGGTAAATAGAAATATTTAAGTATAATATATGTATGTAATGTTGTAAACATAAAAAAAAAATCACTAAAAGAAAATGATTAAAAATGTATAATGATAAAAAATGTTTATACGTTTAAGTTAAGTTTTCATTATTATATATTTTTAATCATTTTCTTTTAGTGAATGATAATGAAATATAATGTAATTATCCAGCCAAAAGACTATTTAGATAATAATTAAAATTATTTATTGAGACATAAGAAAACAGATCAATATTTAAATATTTTGTAACAGAATTACAAATTACATAAATCTATTTATAGGGGAATTTTTACAATAATTCGAACACTGGAATGTCCCATAAAAAGTATTCAACTGTATAATTCTACGAATTGGAACATTAAAACTCGATAAGAAATCAATTTTCAGTAATTAATATCCCAGTTGGTTAATTTAAAAATAAAACATAAATCTTATCTTTTCCTACTATTATCAAGCGTTTCTAGTTTTAACTGTTATAAGTATGATAATAACGGCAATATGATGATTTAAGATACATTCGATACCATATCTGAATTGTATAATTCGGGAGAAACAGTTTGAATTAAATCAATAGCTTTTAAAACACCATAAGATTGTGTGGACGAAATTAACTGTTTTAAAAGTAAGTATTGGAAACTATAAAAGACATTTTGGCGAGAATAAACATTTTGATGACTATGTAAATAAATTAATAATATTAAATAATTTTACATATTAATGTATAAATCTTTAAATGTGCAGCTTCCATCAGTTGAAGCCATACAAGATTTAATGATGCTATATTATAATATTAGCACATCTACGAAATCCCTAATATACAATCTCATTAAAATGTAAATTATTTACAGACAAAAAAAGGAAGTAATTTGTAATACAGGATGAAATTTGTAGTCCAAATAAATAAGTGAAAAAGTTTCAGAATTAACATTTACATTAAAAATTTTTGAGACAACTAGATCAGGTAATGATCCAGAAGGATTACGTATTAAATTATATTACGTAAAATTAGCATAAGTAGATAGAGTAGATAGAATATTTGATTCGTAAGGATGATTATTTAATAATCTTGGAACCATTTTGTAATTTTTAATGACCCATTTGACGTTATTAAAATTAAAATATATTTTCATGAAAAGTTTTACACCCAAATCTTGTTGTACAATAATTAACCCTCGAATGAAGCGCACACTGTAAATAAGAAACGAATAGTGGAAAATAGTTTGGTTTATGTTTATATTTTATTAAACAAATATTTTTCTGTTTTAAAACCCACGTACATAAATAAATATCACATACGATTATTAATAATACATCCAAACGTGACGTTCAAAATAAAATACAGGTATTATAATCAAGAACAACATCGCTTATGACAAATTAAATACACGAAGATTTATGTCTCCTTAGACTCCGTTAAATGTATATAACACAGGTTTTTTAACACGGTCGTTTGAGTTCTTTTGACCATGTATCAATCACATGTTTAAAATAATACTCAATTATAATAATTGTATTATTTTCTACCATTGCCGCGCCTACTGGTGGATGGTGGCAATCCTATATAAATAAAAAAATATTCGTTCTTCTTTGACCAACAAATCTCTGCGCGAGCTCTTCTTTAAAATGCACAATTTAAACTTTTTGATTCAATGTACACATCCTCGGGTATAGGATTACCAAATCTACCAAATTTTAGAACTACGAATTCGATAGCCCGGGCGGCCGGGCTGTGTACGGTGGACCGCTTATACCATATACACATACAAACATTGTCTTACAGTATATAAATGAAAACAGGGAAATTTTGTTATCAAACAAAATTTATTATTTCAAAATGTATTAATATAGTTTCTAATCTAAGTAAAACAGTTTTATTTAATATTTTTTATCGTTATAATTTTTAAGTTATTTTACTTTTTTTGAATGTCAATATATATTTTTAATTCCAAATTCTAAAACAGAATATTGTTCGGAGTATTTTGATAAATTTAAATTTAAATTTGAACGAGTAGCTTATGATTTATAAGTATCTAAAGTTATTTTAAGCGGAGTGGGAGGTAAGAGATGCTCCGTAAAACGTTGATCTATACTACTCTGCTTACGTTGAATACTTATAACTCAGCAACTCTTGGTTCGAATTCCGATTGTTGTGTATACTCCAAAAAATATTCTGTTTAGGCATATGAAATTAAAAATGTATGTTTTTATTCAAAAAAGTAAAAACTTAAAAAATATCACGATAAAAAAATTAAATAATACATATGTAAAAATGTTTTCAAAAACATTAATACATTTTGAAATAATGAGTTTTGTTCAATAAAAGAACCACGCAGTATATTGTGTCATATAAACATTTAATATATATTTACTAGTAGCTACGTTTTTCCGTTGTATATATAGCTATATAGTTATACAGCTATGGAGCAATATAATATTATATAGAACATAAATAAAGCAATCAATACCTTTATTACCCTTATTATTTTCTGACTTATATATTTATATTTTTATGTGCATTTTCATATGTTACCTTTTGTCCTTTGTAGGTACATACAATGGAACAAAACAGAATATTATTATCATTATTATTAAGCAAATTATACATTTTAATTACAAATGAACACAATACAAGCTATGTACATATTATAACAACGTTGCACTGAAGCAGTAATTTTGTAAAAAAAAATATGCACATTAAACAAAAGGTTAAATTTTACAATATGAAAATAAATATATATGTATAAATGTGTTTTATGTAATATTATTATAACACTATAAATAATATCATACGTTATGTTTTCTTAGTTCTACAAAGTATAATAATATAATATCATAGTGGCTATAATAGTATACGACTTATTTTTTAATTTCTTTTCGATGGAACTCGTTATTAAATTCGATGCTTTATTATTAATAAAATTTAAAATGGTATTATTATTTTTTTTTTCATTTCAAAATAAAATGCACTATTATTAAACAAAAATTATCATGAATGATTATTCAACATAAAAATGCCAAAAAACTCAATGTTTAGCTTTTAAATGTATATATAAATAATATGTACTAATGTACTATGTACATATTTGGTATTCGCTGTGCCTTTTAGAATGATTTATGAATAAAATGCTGTAAGTAAATCATTGTTGACAGACAATTACTTCACATCTACCATTTTTAAGAATCTAAATTAAATCGACAAAAATTTACAATGTAATAAAATGAATAAAACAGATAGTATTTTTGTTTTATTAATTTTATATATTATGTATAATATACATTGTATATGTTATATTTGTAATGTATACAGTAGGTATCTATAATCTGTAGATAAAAAAAATGCGTTCTATTAGGTAAATAGAAATTACATAAATTTAATTCTAATTTTGTTGTGGAAGCAAAAATATTTCGTTAAACAGAAAATGACGTTACATAAAAATTATAGTGTATTTATAAATTATTGTGACACAAAAACTGTTAAAATACATTTTTGTACTCAATGTTTATTTAAATAAAAAATTTGGTACTTTTATTTGTCATTTTTTGAATAACAAATGAAACAACCAAATTTGTTTTAATGAATCATTTATACTTCAATAAATCAATACATTTATCATATTATATGGATATTATAATTCTACATGACACCACTATATTAAACTGTAAAAATATAATTTTATTAAAAAAATTCACTCTTAACTTATTATAACGACGTAATTCACACTACTTCTCTGTCGCATTAAATAGCTAATGGTTTTATAGTAGTTAACAATTTTCATATTAATAAAAGTATAGCAAATTATAATACTCATGAAAATAAATTCGTCTAGCACTATACTAGTTATATAATACCATCACCATGCAAATTACTTATGCATACTAGTTATATTATGTTATGATGTCGAATAATATGGTTAAAAGCATAAATTATATTATGGATTAAAATCAATAATCATAATCGGCAATCATTATAACCATGTACGATAAAGTTGGCATTTTAGAAAACACTATATAACACGAATATTCCGTAACAATTGTGTAATTTATACGAGTTTTAAGAAAATCGACATATATTTTATTTGTGTTGTCATTTATGTTTTGCAGTATAACGTATAAGTATAATTTTCCACCAAGTTTCGTCATTGGATGGTCTATTTTACCACAACTACTGCCTCAATAAAATAAATTTAATTTAATATTATCGTATATATTAAATTTAATTGTTTTGTATTTACCACTCAAATCACATGTACTCATTGTAAAAATTATTACTTACAGATTGTACAATTGCAAAAATATAAATAAATAAATAACTGTCACGATGTCTAATAGCTATACCTTTATGCACTTATCTATCTCGTAATATGTTATTTATTAATTCACTGGAAATCATTTGAATGAGTTATAAACTTAAAGTAGTAAAATTAGCATTTGATAACCATCTAAAAAATAGTTAAATACATGTACCTAGATAAACTTCAGATTTTTAAAACACACATTTTTAGATTTCTGCAGTAAAATATGTTATCAAGTAAAATTTAATAAACCAAAGAAACTATTGGATATCTAATTCGCCTCCTTCACCAAGGCACCACCGGATATTGTAGTAAATTATTGTTTTAATGAATTAAATTGTAAAATTATTTCTAGTTGGACTCGATTTATATAATTTAATGTTTATATAAAAGTGTTTTCAAATTTTAAGTCATTCATAAAATTAATTAATGATAAAGAGTAAACATGGTAATATATATGAGTGACATTGCCTCCATTAAAAAAAAAATTAAATATTACTTCAAATATATACAACGATGAATGAATTAAGCTCAAGTGCGGTTGTGTTAACAGCAAAAGAAACAGTGAATTTAATCGATGTGTGTAAATGTTACTTACTGCAAAACAACACCCTTTTTGTCGATTCCAAACCACGATTTTGGACCAATTTCAACACACATAAGAATACTTTTTAATCTTTTTACATGCTATCATCATTTCCACTGTATGACTTTTATGACGAAGAGGTCCCCAACCAATCTCTTAACACATGAATCGAAAACCCGTTACGTTAAATGTGGTCGTTAGCACACTATCATGTGTGACAGGTACGTATTTTGAATAGTAGCCAAATATTTCGGATATCGTTAGGCTATTCGAATTATTGGATATGCCAAAATGTTGAGTGATAACTTTACGGATGTACCAGATTTAATGTGCCGTGTGCAATAAAAAAAATAATACATAATACTATATTATAGGTAATCTTTTTTTAAATATTTATTTAATATATTTATTTAAATATTTAATATAACAAGTATAACATTGTCACGGCAAACAATAGCTGGAACAGCTAACTGAGTTATTAATTCATACATTTTAAGGATCCTTTACTCCACTGCGAATCGTTACTCCTTATTTATTTATTTATAATATAATTTGAATATTTTACTAATTCGAGGACAAACGGTCGATTTGAATATCTATGTAATACAAAATGTCCATTTAATACAAAAAATATAAAAAGCAATAGTTTTTTTTTTTTTTTTTGCAAGCTTACCTTTAATATTATTACTTTCATAATATTACCAACTAAAAGCTAATAAAAAAAAACCTTTGTTTTTTCTTTTAGGCAAAAACAAACATTACGACTAGTTAAGTTTAAAACTTTTGATGAATGAAGAAGAAATTGGAAGAATGTGTATTTTGCTAAATATTATTTTTTCCCAAGTAAATTGGGTTATTTTTTCTAACGGCTATACTCGTAGTCAGCATTTTTTTGTTCCCCTGCTACAGTAAAACTTGATTAATGGACACTTAAAAGTTATGTACTTATGTATGTTCATATTTCAAATGCATATATCATTTTAATTCTTATCTATAATAACAATCAATAATGAAAAATAATTCTATAAGATCAATATGTGTTACTTTATTTATTATATTTTATAAAAGTTCTACAAATTTAGGTGCATTTTATATATTTTTAAAATAATAAGGACATTAAAAAAATATCAAAATGTGTACCTACTGTACCAAAGTTTAATACACACAACCTCGTATTTACACCAATATGCGTATTATATATATTTGAGCAAATCATAAAAAATATATTTTATTGTTAATTATTGTTATCGTCTGTTTATTATAATTTATATAACTTACAAAAATTGATCAAAGTTTTTACAAAAATCTAACATTTTTAATTTAAGGATTTTAATAGAATTTAAACATTTTTTGAGAGCTTTTTAAAGTTCTTATTTTTCCATGCATTACTTAATAATAAACTAAAACACCTATCATAGTTTTAATTTTTTAACATTAAATTATAAAGACATTAATATATTTATATTTTACTTACATAATTTCTATTTTTTAAATAGGTTTAAGTACCAGTTTACTTAAAATTAATATTTGTATTGCAGTATGTATCTTACCACTAAACACTATCCCACACTAAAAATTACTTACACAACATTAAAACATAAAATAAAAAAATGATTTGTTTCCTTTAAGAAAAAGTAAAAACTTTATCTCGCCTATTATTTACTCGTATGGCTGAGGTTTACGTGTGTTAACCGTTTTTCTATAACGGACAGTACCTAAACAGTATTTTACAGATTATTTTTATATTTTCGATATTTCGATAATTTTAAGAAGCAGTCGGCTTACGTTTATGGATTATTATTATTATTATATATATCATGGTTTTATCGTTACATTTGTAGTGAATTAATGTTTAAAAAAAGGTCAATCCAAGATGTTTCCGATTCGAATATATAAGTGACTTTGATCATGATTCAGCCAAATCCTGACCATAATGTAATATCCTGTATATTTTTACTGTGATTTTTTTTATCGCGTATAAATATATATGTGAGTGTGCGTATCAACCGGATACAACACATACACATACAAATATGTATATATAATTTATATATACAAAGTGTTTGCGTACGAGTGATCTTGATATTTTATTTTTTTTTCCAGATGAAAAGGGGACGAAGGTGATGTTTGATGGGTCAGATAAACCACGACTGGCATAGCACACACCATCACAAAGGTCCATTTGAATAAACGGAACATCAGTCAGCCAGAGCGTATGATTCAATTTGAGTTCCCTTATATTATATATACACGTACGCGCGTATACACATCTATACAACCCTCGTCACACCGCGCACCCCAAATCCGGATTTATGGATGCTGGGGTGTCTGTCTACCGCCACCACCGCCGCCGCCGTGCAAAAGGAGTAATTGATACTGATTTACGACTGAAGCCGAATCGGATTGACTACATAAGTCATATAACCCGGAATAATGTCATCATCATAGTCATCGACGTGACTAACAAATTTTAGTACTCGAGTATCGAGGATTAAATACATCATAATGTATAGTAGGATGCGATGTAAAGGCGTGTTCAATATTTATTTGTATAAGATCGGATAATATTGGATTAATATAAAGTATGTGCGAGGTTCAACATTTTATATACGCGTCAACGATTTATTATTTTATAATGACGCGGTCTCATTTTTTTTTTTAAATCTATTTATGGGATAAAAAATTAAAAACCAAAAAGAACCAGCACGGCACACTTGCGTGGTGTTATCTCTGTCTTACAAACATAACAAAAATACAATATGACAAATTTGTGTTTAGGAGAACTCATTTTTTTTTTTTTTATTAGTTTTAATAATAGGTCAATATTAAATTTAAATTTAAAGATTATCATTATGTCTTGGGCAAAAATAGCTAATTATTTTTCTTTTAACCAAAAATCGTAGAATAACTTCTGTAATTCACTAAACTATTTTATAGGCATTTATCTCAAAAGTGAATATTTGTTTTGCCTGTATTTCATTAGATTACTGATTAAGTGTAAATAAAATTACATTATAAAAAATAATTTGAAAAAAATATTTTTCTCTAGTAAATAAAATTTATTTCAATTTGTTCAATTGAAACCATTAATGTTTTTGTTAAACTCTAAAGGATCATAATTAATTAACCAATAAATAATTTGTCTATCAACATTTTTATAAATAAAAAAGCTTTACCAGAATCCGTTAAAAATATAGTTATTACTATTATTACTATAGATATTAAAATAATGAAGTTGAAGCTTTTTTTAATACCTACTTAATTTTTATTTTACTTTAATTGTGATACTGATTTACTCGGTAGGCCCTTTTGGTAATATTAAAAATGGTCCTTTGCTTAAAAAGATCGAAAACCCTTCCCCCACGATCTAAGAGTAGTTGTTAAATGATATCGCTACTAGGACACTGATCGCGGTTACGCGGGGTTTGGTCAGTGAGATTTTTTGTAAACGAATATATAATGATTTATTATCATACTATTGTATAGGATCTGTTTGCAATCGTCTTTTCAAACAACACACATTCAGCAACCAGCTGCGTTCATTTGGTCCCAGATTTCAATTTCAAAAGTAGTGGTCTTGTCAGTGTTCTATCGTGCCATAATATCATAATATTATGTATTATGTGCGATAATAATATTAAATTATTAACGATTTGCGTGTGTGTGCGTAAGCGCTTGCGTAAGTATATTTAGGAGCTTTAGTACGCTTCGAGTTCACTTTGGCTAGATTGGTCGCCCGCCGCCATATGCAACGCCTCAGCCGGCCGTATATCATCGGACGAGATTTAATTTGGAAAATGGAATTGGCTTGTTTTTCGACGAGAGAACCGTTGGCGACAACAAACTGCCATATTGGCGTGGCCCTTTTTATTTTTATTATTGTTATAAGCCCCGCTGTACACCTCTCTCGCTACTATATTTTTATAAATATATATATATGGATGTGTGTGTCACTCTGTATAGTCGGTTATAATGTACGTATACAAACAACTTCTGTATATATGTATATATACATTAAGCTGTAGTACATAGTTGACACCGAACCGAGTTTAATCATTTTTTTTTCGCGTATCCCACACTCCGCTACTTTTTCTACAGACAATAAGCTAAAGTAGCCTATGGTCTCCGGCATGGATGGCGGTAGTGGTGGTAGTGGCGAGAGAGAATAAAAAACGAGTGAAAAGTTTTGACGCAATTTGGCGGGAAAAAAAGTTGAAATTTATCGTGTGACAAGTGGACGTTTGTATTTGGTAAAATGCGATACTATATATATAATATATACCGTCTTGTGAAGATCGGCGGACGTTTTGCCCGTTCATCGAAGGATTTCGACCAAATTTATTGGCTTTACTAAGAAAAATAATCGCACTGACACGAATATACATACATAACACGCATGTTCGTAAGTTTTTAGCTTCTTAGATGTAAAAATGTCTACTACTCCTTGGTCAGTAATTTATATAATGCAAAATATTGGGTTACAAACGAATGCACGAAAAAGTTTTTATTCATCAAACTATTATCGATATTATTTATTACACGGTTTTGATTGATTATACATTCCAAAGTCTTATAATTATAAGTTTTTTCTTACAAAATATCGTTCTAGTCAAAGTTTGAATAAACTTCCATTTAGACTTATAGATTAGATTAGACTATTACTTATTAGAGACTAGATTTGAATACAAATTATACGAGTCTATCCCACTCGTTTTCAAAAATACTAACATGTTTTTGTTTTTATATATATAATTTTCTCAAAAATAAATATCTTCTTGGTTATTCGTTAAAAAAAATTAAATTAAAATTGTTGTTTGAAATACGTTTCCCTAATTTAATTTTTTTATTCATAAATACAATATGAAACTTGTAGAGCTTTTTTACTGCTGCATAAAGTGCGGACCGAAAAAATGCCTTAAAAAAATAAACATACATTTTTGTAATACGAATAGTTATTTTTCTTTATATTGCAATATCTTAAAAGCGTTTCACATACAACAACCATCTGGCTATGCATTCAAATAGTATAATATACACGTATGTAGAAAAATACATGTCCATAGATTATGTAATCCAGTAATCCATGCGGTCTATAGCTGAAAGTGATTTTCATACACTTATTCTATTTCCAACTAACCTCCTTTGTAATTAAAAAGGTTTTTAATATTTTACTTTTTTAAGAATTTAAGATTTAAGATTTTATTTTTCCATAGATAATATAAAATGATATGGCCGCAATAAAATATAGATAACAAGTATGTATATTATACATACTTAATATTATATTATATTGTACTTTTATCTATACCAACTTATTATCGTTTAATTATTATCGCTTAGTGAGTGTTTCTCATAATGTATTTATTTATTTGAATATATCCTATAGCTAAAATATTAGATATATTATGGTTTAAATCAAATTTTTACCTGCAACAAACGTTTTACATTACCTAGAAACTTTCGTGTATTAATATGTTTTTGATATTTCCTAAACATTCAAATTTCAGTTTACATGTTTCATGATGATTAAAATCATATTACAACTAAAATAATATTACGTTTCTATGTTCAGTATATATTTTTAACTCTGATAAATCATTAAAAATATTTTCACTGCAAATTATTATAAATACAAAAATCGAACTATTGTTGAAGTTTACACGGATCGTCGTTTTGTGCGATCGTCGTAAAGTTGGTCTCGACTTACCACACCATCATATCTTAAGTACGATAACGTCTCGCTCTACCTATAATATACCAAAATTCATATTTTCTTCGTTAAAGCGTGCATAACAACACAATATAATATTGCAATTCTTTCATTACAGTCAAACACATCATCATCCACTGCCAAATTTTCACGGAGGGCAGAAAAGAATGGGAAATACCAGACAATCTATACGAAGCTATGGGACCCCATGCTGACATAGGAAAAATCATCTCATTTTAAAAAAAAAATTGAAATGTACAATTTAATTCAGCTAATTTACACTATTTTAAAACATTATTATTTAAATCACTGATGTACATAATCATATAAACTGATTGTAAGCTAATAACCATGATGTTGATGCTGTAACAATAAAAAGAAAAAAAATATATCAAACCGCCGGTGTACCATATCTATACATGTGCACACTGGACGCCTGGACACATCTGCCCGGCCGACTATCGAAACCACTGTCGGAAAAAGATTTCTGCAGTGGGGTCTCGGCCGTATAATAATGTGACTCCCAATTGTTCGCGGCGGCCGGACCCGGATAAATACGTCGTTGTGGAGAGCGACCCGACAGCCGTGACTAAACTATTATTATTATTCGTACGCGGAATAATATGCGTGAGTGCGTGTGTGTGCACCGCGTGCGTGTAGGTTCGTCCGCGGTGGCGTGTGAGCGGGGGGAGGTGAACGTCACGTCGCTTCCGGATTGCTTCCGTCGGCGGCAACGATATAGGAAAACTAACACTCCGCCTAGGCGCAGGTCCGGGCGCGGGGGTGTGGTATAATACGCGCGTTGCAACTCCGCCGCCGGGGTAGTGGCCTATAATACAACTATATAAACGTATATATATATATATATATATATATATAACCACAGTGCTACACCGTACACCGTTCCCGCGCGGCCGGGGGGGGGGGGCGGCGAGCTGTGGCGAACTTTGTGCAAATAGACGGAAACCCAGTCGACTCGTTCCGGTCATGTTTTATTTATACGCGTATAGTACGAGTATACCGCCCTCGTCTGTTCCGCGCGATTGTATTACGTCGTTATATTATTATTGCAACGTACACGTCGTTATACATTATATTTGCGGTATACTATACGTATGAGCGCCCGTACTGTGTGTGCGAGTGTGTAGTCATTTTATATATAATATTATTTTATTGTCATCGCGGCGGCCGTGCCACTGGGAGTGTGGGCACAATATAATAACAACAATGCCCCCCCCACCCCCCGATCGGACTCGCGCGATTTCGACGCCGGACGGGAAGACCGCGGCAACCGGCGGACGGTTATTAATTTCATCGGGTTTTCCGGGACGACCGATAACGTATAGCCCGGCGCAACGATGGCGGCCGCGGGCGGAAAAACGAATACGGTCGACAGGTGTCCCCTCCCCTCGATAGCCGCGCTCCCACCCACCGCGGTGGCTCGTCCGGCGGTGGCGCTCGCGCACAATGGACCTTGTAACGGCTTAACCCCGCGCACAATGGCCGGTTTCCCGTGTTGGCTCTTTTCGGTCGTGCATAATATAATGTATGCTCAAGGTATACGCGTTATTTAATACACTATTAATACTGTTATTATTATTGTATATTGTTTTCCGGCGTATTGTCCGTCGCCTATATATGACGCGTATACATTATACCTCTCTGTACATGATGATATATATATATATATATCGTTACTTTACTGTTATTGCATTATTGTTATCGCCATTACATTGTATTGCGGCTGTATATATTATAATATACCTTGCGTCGGAACTTCCGTCACCCCTCCACCCTTCCGGCGACTATACGCCCATAGTACGGTTGTCACGATATATCTCCGTTCAGCCGGGCCAAAGTTTCGCGGTAAACCGGTGTTTTTTTTTTTTCACCGACAAATCTGCTGTTCGTTTGCGGTTATTAATCACTCGCACGCCGATAATACACATTATACATCCAGTTACGAATCTATATTTATATAAAGTATACATGCGTGAAAATCGTGAAATGATCTAACGACTAAAAAACAATAATAGCAATGACGGCGAGGCCTTTTTCCAGAATAACATTTATTTTCGTCCACGCGATTAAATTTCGCGATTACAAACTAACATTTAAGACAATAACCACAGGTAGTAAGAATAATACACGTACAATATATTATTATATTATATTTATATATATATATAACACAATATTTAAACTTGTTATGATAAGTTATTATATAAACAATACCTTTCATCCTACACGCACACAATTTGTTTACAATAATTATATAATATGACATTATCGACTTACGATTTCGTATCCGCAGCCATAAAATGTGTTTTATTTCCTCCGCATGCATGTGTAGTGGTCATATAGTAAAAACTTCAGCTACCTATCCGATAACTAGATGCCGTTTACAATAATAATAATATGTAATATTGCGTACAACTCGTATCAGTGGCTTCATTGTGGGGGGGGCACGGTGGGCATTTGCCCCCCCCCCTATCATTAGCGGGCCACTAAGTGGGTATGTGCTAGTTTTGGTATGTTTTGTTTTAATTTTCGTGAATACCTTTATACTCCTATTTATCGTAAATAGGACATAAACTGAAATAAAATTCCACTCAAAATTGAGTATACAATATATACTAAATAATATATATAATACTTTATATACTCAATGCTAATAGCCAATAGGTAATATTGGGTATCTCTCTACGTATTATATATGTATTCTTTAGTCATTGTTATCACTCAAACTTCAAAGCAATTTGTTATTTATGTCTAGAGTATAACCGCGATAGTAACTACTAGTTACTACCCCACAAGGCCATACCTGGGGGTGGATCCCCCCCCCCGAAATGTTTTCATGTTATATTATGTGGTAGTAAAATAACTATTTCAATCTCTGTTTTAATCAAAACACAATTTTTTTAGCTTAACCCCCCCCCCCCCCTAAATTAATTTCCAGTTACGGCCTTGCTACCCCATTATGTATACAATCATGTAAGAAGCATAAGCAGACATTTGATTGCATTTTTTGGGAGACTATGTCCAACATGGTAAGAACTAAGAAGGTTGTTTATATTGAGATAAAAATGTGAATTTTAGGGAGTGGTTTTTTTTTTATTATTTTAGGCCGTTTAAAATTTTTGTCTCCTCCTCTCAAAAACTGAAATAACGCCACTGACTAGTATTATGTTAAGCAATAATTTCTCACAATACTTTCTATTTATGATAAGTAGTTAAAACGAACCTAGGGTACCTATAAATTATAATATTACTCGTGGCTACATCCAAATTTCTCCTATAAGTACCATACCTAAAAATTATTAGAATAACGCGATGTTATAAAAATAAAAGAGAATGACAAGCTTATAATAATGTATACCTGATTGCATATACTATAGTAGATAATCCGAGCTTCTATTTCAACAATGGTACATGTTTTCCTTTATTTTCAACACGAAAACATTTTAATCAGCATAAAACTTAAAAGCGGACTACACACAAGTTAAATTATGCTTAGATACAAGATAATATATACTAATATATTATAGTGCCTACGTACCTACGAGGACAAATATAATATATCATATCTTGAATAACAAATCTCTAAATTGTATAGATTAGTTCGGTACAAATGCAGAATATTTAGTTAATTAGCTGGTGTTAGTTAACAGTTTGGTACATCACTTTTAGTTATTACATTATATTTTTAGGTAATAGCATATTATAAAACGAGAAACATAATACTATTCTCGTTATCTTAAATTATGATTAACCAATAATCTTCATGATCTTTAAAGTGTAATATTATTATTAACAGTCATATACTCATATATAATAGGTTTAAAAAAAGAATTTTTAAACTGTATTAGTTGAAATAATATTAGCTTAAGTAAGATATCCGTGATCGATTTAAATTTTAAACACAAAGGTACTTTTGATATCGTTAGGCTGATGCTTTTACAATAATTTATATTATACTACATACAATTGACTTTATTTTCGCTAAAATATAAGCACTAATATACTCGTAATTTACACAATATGCTTAGTAACTACAAAATATTGAAATATAAATGAATATACAAATTACAAATATTATCAATTTTAATCAAACAATCTTTGAACTATTAATTTTCTTAGTATCAAAATATCTGTTGTTGTTTTATTTTTTAACTCTTTTTCATAATAAAATGAATTAACAGACTAATTAGTGATAACAATCATACTATTTTCGAAAACGTGCAATTTGTTAACACTCTATTTATAAGCAAACCAAAAAAGGGGGAATTACGTCTTAAGAAACAATAGGTATAATCATAACCGGAGATTTGATTTAATCTTTCTACACAAAATGAGCCAATTAAAATAACATAAAAAAAAAATATTATTATCATTTTGGGGAGAGCATTTAATAATTTCTAGAGCGAACCACCCCGAGCACTTTTAAATAAATAATTAAATCGTGCAATCCGTTTTACCGTGTATATGTATATTTTTAAATTGCAATAGTTATAAAAAAAAATAAAACATCGAATTTTACAACAAACGCTTCATATAATAATATGCTTACAGGAAACTTTACGCTGTATATATTAGTATATTATAGTCTATAGATAGGTAAAGTTTTGTATTCCGAAACCCGTGGCTATTTACAGCAATATGATGCGGTTATTCGTGCGGTACAATTCAGAATCGGAACACGGAGGCCGGGGTTATATATATTATGTCGTAAGCTTATATATATATATATATATAAGAGGATATGTCGTATTATTAATAAATCTTTTAAAAGCGTGTGCGCGAGAAACCACTCGCGGTTTGTCGACTTGGCGCGGCGACGGAGGCAGGGGTTGTTTTTCCTCTCAGAGGGATTTATATTTCCAGCTGTTATCTACTCGTACAGCCCGTACCGCGGCTGTGTATTATATCGGACAAGGATATATAATACACACACACATATATATCATATAATAATAATAATAATAAACGTGTACGTATGTACGTGTATGTATATAATATGATGTGTGTGCTGCAGTGTGCGTATATACATCCATTGGCAATGGCGGCGTCCGGGTAAGGTTAAGACGGCAGCGGTATGGTGGGCTGCTTGTGTATTGTACGGCGGCGGGAGAAAAAAGAGGAGTAGGAGGAGAAGGATATAACACACATAACGCGCGGGGCGTCATCCGTTCCGGCCACCATGAATAGCGCCGCCAGGCTCCGTCTTGTAGATTTCCACTTTTATTGACCTCCCTACCCCGCGCCATACGCGCGAGATCGACCCTACACACGCGCACATATTACACTCGGCAGTCTGAGGACTAACCTTAAGGACTTGCGTGCGAGCACGAGTGTGTGAGTGTGTAAGTCTTTCGCTTTTTTTTCTCCATCATTCCCCCCCCCTCTCGCGCTCTCCGGAAAAATATGCGAAGGAACGCGGGGGTTATATATGTGATTTATGGTCATCTGCGGTAATAGTCGTTAGGGCTTTCTCGGTGCCCTCGGTCAATATGGATGGCGTATGATAAGAGTGGGAGAGAGAGGGGTGAACGACAGTGAGTGGGGGGTGAGCGATAGAGACAGAAATGAGAGACGGCCGGAGAGCGCCAGCCACAGATAGACAGCGACGGCAGGATGCGCGTGTTATTTTTTATTTTGCTTTTTTTTTTACGACGGTCTATAAGATATTTCCTTTAACCCTCGGATGAGACGAGACAATAAAAACTCGAAGTTTCTATATTATTATACATTTTTTTTTTTTTTTTTACGACGGATTTTTGATTTTTGCATTTTTATAAGACGTCCGTACGGGTATTCGCGAACAAATTATACATTCAATGGAAAAGCGAAAAACTCGCGCAAAGTAATAATAATAACGCACTGTTGTTTTATGATCAACCGGGGACCCGATTTAGCTCGGAGATGAATAAAAAAAAAATTGAACCTGTCATGGTTTAAAAATAAATTATTGTATAGTGGGAAGATCGCAATAAAAACAACAAATGTTCAAGTTGAACTTTGGCTTATCGTATATTTAGTGGTTGTTTCGCTAGAAGTTTTCAGGGTACGACACCTACTGTATTGTATGGGTATTACGTCTCGTTTTATATTATTCTTATGAACAGCATTGTGCCATTGTACGTATAATGATGGTAGTAGTAGTAGTAGTAGTAGTAGTAGTAGTAGTAGTAGTAGTAGTAGTAGTAGTAGAAGTAGTAGTAAAGGTTTGAATATGGTCCGTTGGTAAATATTTGACTCGTTTTAAATTATTTTATTCGTACTTATAATATTGATATAATATATTGGTGATTATTAAAATAATATTATGGTTATATTTTCTTATTGGCGTTTAAACTTACTTAATACGCTTTTTTATAATTATCTTTATAAACGCATTCTATAAATCATGACGTTTCACATTGATAAAATTTTACAAGTAATAATTTGTCAACCATAATAAGATATCTATTTAAAGCCTAGGCTATGTATAATCATAGGTATTTTAAATTAGAAAAACTCAATTTTTAAGCTTTTATAGCATTATCAATAATTAATTGAACAATATAATAGATTATACTTTAAAGTTGATCTTGAGAGAAATGAGGAATGTGTTTGTGTTACAAAGTTTATTTTCCATTATTATTAAACAGCCTCTCTTAAGTAGTGTTTCCATACATCGGAAATCTTATTTCAACGAAACTTTCACCGAATATTTTTCAAGTTTCGCAACACCTATTTAAAGCTTCCCGACAAGAGCGTACTTGAATTTTTTTTTAAGTATAGCTTCATTTTTAATTATTTACATATTATTTAATATGACTTAGTAGAATAAGTACACTTATTAAAACAACAATGCATTTCAACATAATAAAAAATAACTTGGGTTCTAAGTGTTTTGATTGAGACACTCTAAACTGAATTAACTTAATTGAAATAAGTTGGTTTTTCGGTCAATTTAATCTTGTTTAGGGAACATTCTGGATTGCTCAGGTGTATTTTGTATGACAGTTTTGAAGACAAGGTTAGATTAAATTTTGAATTTTAGTGAAATCTTAGGTGATTAATTACGACAATTTCGTCCAATTGTTTTTATACTTAGGTTTAAATTAAGAGATACATTTTAAAAAAACCACGAACCTATGGTAATGATTTGAAGGCACGTTGACTGTATGATTCCGCATAAATATTTAACTGGAAATATTAGCATAAGCACAGATACATTATTGTTATAAATGATTGAAATTCTAATTTTGATAACATTGAATAATTCTAATACATTTTTTTAGACGCGTAATATAAAAATTTCTCCTTGAACAGTTTTAGTTATTTTATTGTAATTCAAAAAACATTAAGTGAATCATTCCACTTTTAATCAAATATAGTTTTCTATACAGAATAACATTTTCAAAATATTTAGATTAGCTTTTATTTATAGGCATTTGAAATGTTTGAATTATATTCATAAATTTTGATAACATTTCATATTTTTTTATTTATAGGTTCATTGTATTATGCGCATAATAAACTCATCATTCTAGTGACTAATTAATAAAAAATGATTCAAGAATATAAGTTCCAAGTATTTTAAATTACTTAATATTTACCTTAATCTTTATTAACACAAATAAGTTCTTTTGTATAAACAAAGGAAATTTAAAGGAATGATTGGAAATGACGATACAATATTATTTTACGTGAAATGTAAATAGGAATAGGTACATAAAAATAACAAATTTAGATATTAAAACTTTTATTTATTTTAATTCAATAGTTCTAAATAATATTATCAGCAGGTTTTTCTAATCAATACTAACAATAATTTAGCGAATAACAATTCAGACACTTGACTTTCTATGCATGCATAGCAAAAAGAAGATATAATAATAAATTATGTTATGTACCTCTAATGGTTATATTATATGACACATAGAAACACAATTTAACATAAAACAAAATAAGAAATAGTAAAACGCTAAATAACGATTAATTTCAGTAACAATATTTAGATTAAATAATATTTATACAATAGAAAATACACTTAAACATAATTACTATTATATTGACACACTCGATTAATTTAGTTTAATTTAAAATATTATGAACCATTCATTCAATAGTAGCTAATTAATATGTATTGTTTATAAACAGAGGATATGGAACCTAATATTATCGAGACATTATAAAACGATATACTGACTAACTGGATATATTTTACAATTTATCAAAAAATTAGTAACAATGATAATACACACACACACACACACACGCATCTATACAGTATTGACGAGTTCACTACATACGTCATAACGAAATACCACGTAGGGAAAGTGTAGTGCGTGAATAGGTAGTCCTACAGATGTAATATTATAGAAATGAATTTTAAAATCGCTATCATTTGATTTCGGTCCATTTAATTTTAATACTAAAATCATACAAACAGTGATCACGTGACAATATTTATTAAGGCCAAAGGGGCATTTTAATCTATTTATCGGACCCCATTACAGAATTAAATTTTCCCACCCCTCAACCAACCCTCGTGGACACGGTTAATTATTACTCGTATTCGACTATGATTTGTATGGACATTTGTCATTTTTGTCGACCCTAATGGTCACCCTTGTTTTCGCATTAGAGGGTAAAGTGTATACATACATATATATATATGCTGTGTAAAAAAAGAAAACTACAAGACCGGCCAAAATCGAATTCGAGTAAAAAATATTATACATATTATCCATGCAAAGTAATTGAAAATTATAGCCGTCTTGGTCGTAGTTAATTTTTAATCCTATTTGAACGCGAATTCGCGTTAAGCTACACGATTCTATAACATAAAAAACATGCGAAAAGAAACAACTGTGTAGGTATATATTACAATTGTTGTGAATAATATATTTCTATAAAACAAATCTCATTAACTATAACATAACGAGATCTGTGTGAAATGAGGATGGGTATTTGGGTATACATTTAAAAAGATTCCTATAAACACCTATATTATTTAGTGTGTTACATTCACGGTTAATATTGGTACCTATATATTGGTCTATATATTTAGGATATACATACAATTTTTTTATATCGACGAATAATATGATTTCAATGTATTCTAAGAACTATTAAATTGAAACGTTGATTAAAACTTCGGTAACAGGACAGTATAATATAGTCCGATCTTCGTTGAAATTTCACTTTGTTTTGTATTTTCGAATATTTTATTGAATTAAAAATAAGATTATGAATTGTTCGTAAAATAAACCCAATAAATCAATTAAGACATACATACATGTTAGTCAGATAAATCTATATTATATAATATTATATACACGGTGTATCGTGGAGATATGACAGTTTTACATTAAAATTACATTTGAATGTATCAGATCGTTGTGATACACCCTGTTTACACAAGAGTCGTCTGACTGGAGAGATCTTCGCGTGAGGACATGTAATAATATGTGTATGGCTTTAGATTTTTCGTGTACTTACGACGAAAGTTCACGCAACACACCATTCGAACAAGATTATACCGCTGCGCACCGTTTGCAGTGACTCGAGGCACCTACACTGAATCGTGATAATATGACGTATCGTACGCTTAACGGACGAGCAATGAGATTCGCTCAACGTTGCTGGGGAGAGGTGGCTGGTCGACGGAGGGGAGGGAAGGACGTATGAGTGGCGATGAGAGAGGAGGGGCGTCTAGACGCGATGGTCGTCCGCAAAGCGTGAGTACGAGGCGTTGCGCCTCCGTCCGCCCGCGGCCGCCTTACGTCATTTAGCCCCTTGGTGCTGGTGCTGAAGCGGCTGGTGGTGCTGTTGCTGCATCGGCGCGTCATCTTCGTCGTCGAGCCGGTCGCCCTCTTTGTCCTGATGGGCGGTCATGTGCCGCGTCAGGTGGTGCCGCTCCCGGAAGCTCTCGTCGCACACCGGACACCGGAGCTTGTCCATGTCTCGTCGTTTCTTGGCATCTGCACCGACGCCCGCCGACGGCCCTCCGCCAACGCCGCCGCCGCCGATACCGCCACCGGCGCCACCGCCACTGTTGCCGTCGCCGCCCTTGTGGTGCGATCGCATGTGATACACCAGATCGGAAGTCATGCGGAAGCTCACGTTACACTTGGCGCACACGTTTTGCGACGGCAACGTGAGCGCGGCCGCGGCGATTGACGCGGGCAACAGCATGGCCGGGAGCGCAGCCACGGCCGCCGCTGCAGCAGCCGCTTGCCCGAACTGCAGGGGCGAAGGCGACGGCAGCGACTGCAGCTGGTGGTGGTGCTGCTGCTGTTGCTGTTGCTGCTGCTGCTGCTGCTGCTGCTGATGTTGGTGGTGCGACGGCGGTGGTGGTTGGAGTGGCGACTGATAGTCTTTGCAGCCGACCGCGGTGGGCTGCGGCCGGGGCGGCATCATCAGCGCGAACGGCGACCGGAAGCCAAGCGGAAACGGTGACATAAAGTGCGCCGCGGCCGGCGGCAGTGGTGGACTGAGGCTGCACTCTTGTTGCGGCTGGTGATGCGAGAGGAGCTGTTGATGTTGCTGGTGATGGAGCTGTCCGTGGTGCATGTAAGCGGCGAAATCCGATGGAGGTGGCGTGGCCGGCGACGACGCAGGCGACAGCGATGACGGCGGGTCCGGTGACACTTTAGTGAACGCGGACCGGGCGACGGGCTGCGTGGCCTGCAGTGGTCGCGGTCTTCGCTTGCTCAAGTCGTCCGGTGCCATCAAGAACGCCACGTCGAAACTTCGCTTCTGCGGCCTCTGGTGCAGTGCGACCACGGCCGCGGGCAACGATGTCTGTACGGGCTGCGCGATACCGGCGGCCACTGGCGGCGAGTACCGCGACGGCGGCGACGAGGACGCGGCCGTCGTCACGTTTCTGTGCTGGTGGACGTCCATTGTCATTCTGCTAAACTGGTTGTAATCTGAAAACACAAATAGACACATGACATTATAGTTTTCGAGTTATCACATATTATATTTGTAAAATTAAAGCAACGATACCAATGTTTAAAAATATTGTATTCACTGATTTCATCGCTATAATTAATCGTTAAACTTTACTGCGCTAGATTTTTTCGTTATTATTTTGTAAAAGTATTAAATTCAACTACTACTACTACTATTAGTCTCTGCCCAGAAAAATTTGCTCCAACTCATATAAACAAATTACAAGTTCAAATTAAAAAATCCTACATGTGACTTCAAATGTTCACTGTAGTCTGTACAAAACGATGCACTGTATACAGATTTTAAAAACAAACAATCAAGAGCTACACCTAAGGGAACTATCGGTAAACGTTTTCAGTCACTTGAAAGTTGCAATGCAAGCGGTCCACAACACTGCAAGCTCAATGACGTCATTTAGTAAAAGCAAACTCAAACGTGGTCGTCCTCGTGTTCAAATGTATACACCTAACTCAAGTTTTCTTAAGTCGAAAAAAAGTATATTAATAAAAAAAACAGTGAGTATATATTGTGTTATGGAATCTAAAAGGCTGATTGGCCGTGCACAGCATAAATATCGCTGTGGGTTTAGGAAAATTCAATCATCTATGAATATAGCTGTTAAAAGTCGAAATATGATGTACCGGTGACGAAAAATGTAATATATTCAACGAATGCATATTACATGGGAGAATAGTATAGAAATAATATTATTAACGCAGAAATACATTTCATAAGGTTGAAACATTTCGAGTACTTGGGTCAACAAAACGGAACTCGACATTAGAATGCTAAAGGCCAACGAGTGTCACTTCGAGGCTTAAGAAAATTTGCATTTGCTATTGAAGCAATTAAATACAAAAACTAATTACAGCTTAGCTGTACATGTGCTATATCTAAAATTATATAGTATATATTATGTATATAATATCCGTATACAAATATATAGTTAAAAACAAAGAATGGAATGAATGGATGATAAAGCAACTATTGTTATTTATTGTATATAATATACTACTATGACGTCGTGACCTGTGCGCATTGATAATACATTTTTAGATCCTAATCGGTTAACGGAACTTTATCACTATCATATTGTTTCGACGACAAAACTCTACTACAACCGTAATAGTTGACGGTAAAAAATTACATTTGCCCTTACACGTGATGAAATGATAATGTAACAACATTGGTCCGCGACGCGTATTCAATTACCTCCGTAGTTACCCCTCGTTGGAGCTCGGTGTAATAATGTAATAAAATCATGACTGTACGTGGGGAGACAACCGGACGGACGTCATGCGTATTCGTAACGATTGAAATGACTTGATAGACTTAACGTTCTTTGTGCGTGTTCAAAAACGATACTTGAAATTATTTCTCACGTGAATTTATGGCAATTAATTATAAATAGTAAGCCGCCGATAAGTATACAAACATATTATATTCCATTTACATGATCAGTACATTTATTTGAACAAATTTACGAAAATTAACAATTTTTTATATCTTTATAACCGCAAATATATCAAACTAGATTCTGAGTAGATAAAGAAAGATATCGGTTTAACGACATTGCGAATTAGTATGAGTATTATTTTTAATACTTTTTGTTAAACTAAATGTAAATATTCGTGTGGATAATATTATGCTGAAATAACCGTAAGACGTATACTGTTTTTTTTTTCATTATAATAATGTAATACTATATGTACCTATTATTTGTCTCGAATTCACTTTGAGAATACACTGTGAAAATTTATTTCGTATCTCTTATAATATATACACCAGATGCACACTTTTCAGAAATTTCGTCTTGATATTAAACATCGTATCACACGGCTACTCATTATTTAGCGTCTTCGGAGATTAAAAGCTAAATAGATAATTTATGACTTTTATTGTACTCAATTAGCTATTAAAATAACATACAAAATTAATCGCTATTCAGATATAGTCATATTTTATGACTTATTAAAAATGCACAACTAATAATTATTGCATGTTATGTAGATACATAGTAATAGTATCTACCTATAATAGCAATTATATTTATCCATATTTCAAATTAAACGCATTTTGGACACATGATATACAAATAGTATACAGATAACTATATTATAAAATACCAGTTGTCATAAATGATACGTGTTTTGCACCAAAATTGAGTTTAATATTTATACATAAATAAATAGTAGACATGGTGACAACGATTTATATGACATCCGTCGTGTACAATACTAGTTAACCGTTAGAATCATAAACTCGTGGAACTATAATACAGTTTATGCGGTCATCCAGTGGTTCTTAATAATGAACATTTAATTTGATAATTATTAAAAAATATTTTAATTCTTTAAATTAATATTTATATCAATATGATTTTGCAAGTTTCTCACTTTTTTAAAAGATAACGTCTTATTACATACATTTTTTATTTAATATTCCGAAAAGAGTTATTTTTCTGAGAATTTCGATAAATAAAAATCAAATTTTAAAATAATACATATTTAATTAGCTATAACTTATAATACTTATAAAATTATAACTTATAGGTAGGTACTTCATACACCTACTTATGAAGAACGAAGTTGAGAGGAACTGCTGCGGCATCTCGCAAAATGTTGCTCCCTTCTCCTCTTATCAGGTAGACTTTAAATACCTAGATATAGGTTTTAAGGTTTATGACTACCTAATTAACTATTGACATATTTAACGTTAATACCTATTTGATATAATGAGTAGTATTTACTGTTAAATGAAACACTCTGTTTGCATAATATAAAATATATTATAGTGGCTTGGTGTAGTGCGATCGTACACTCAACTGCGGAAACGCTCTGAGTGTACGTATCGGCCGGTGTTGCTAGCTCCCGGATGGGTGACCACCCGGGTCTTAGTGACAAATCCTTGCACACATACAAAAAACGTGTTTCAACCTACCGTTCCTCCCCTCTACAAATGAATAAACCATCCAATGGCCTTTGCTGCCGCAGATTAATTAATAAAAAAAAAAATAAAATAGAAAAATATATTATAATATTGTACTGTTATCAGGTGGCTGCAATATACTAATATACAGAGTGATTCTTTTATCAAACAACACTCATTATTTCAAAAAGTATTTATGTTTTTGAAAATATTTTTTTACATAGTTTCAAATTGTTAAAATAATAACGTTTTTATTAAAAAATATTTAAAAACATAATTCTTTAATAAAAACGTTGTTTTTTTTAACAATTTGAAGCTATGTAAAAAAATATTTTCAAAAACATTAATACTTTTTGAAATAATGAGTGTTGTTTGATAAAAGAATTACCCTGTATAAAGATTACAGGTAATCCAATGTACTCATATATTAGTTGTATTGTTTTATCTATTAAATACAGGTTGGACTATATACCTGGGTAATAACATTAATTTGTAAATGTATCGTAATCTAAAAGTCTAATTAGGACGTAAATTAATTCGAATTGATATACTATTTTAGTTCTATGATCTTTGTCCTTTGATAATTATTTTATACCTAGTTTATACCTAGCTGTAAACGGTGGTGTGTTTGTTAGGCTTAGATATATTGCCTTAATTTATAGATATGTAAACATTTTTTTATTGGGATACATACTTAATAATTATTGAACTTCATAGTTTCTCTTTTATAAGCAAACAAATAAATCATAATTATTTTTTTAAACGATTTAATGAATCAAAGTTCATCAACCATGATTTCACAAATTATATTTGGGCCTATTGCCAACACTAAATCATTTTAATTACCTATACCTAGCGTGACGTGACACAACAGGTGTTCAATTACCAAGGAACATTATTGTAACATGATTTTAACCTTTAAAGTTATGTGTTTATGAATTCAACTATGGGCAATAATATTATAATATACTATATAATATGAATCATGTATAACGTGTAGTATATATTGATATGTTGTACAAGTCCTAAAATATTGAAAATATTATATAATGTACCTACTACCTACATCGGATACCACTTACGGTATTTTATAATTTTATTATTATGATAATATCTCTAATTATATGATAATAAGCGCGGTTAGGTTTAATAACCACAGTGAATTACAGTATTGGCAATATTGCTTATCAGTTTTTATGCCGGTCTATGAATTTGATGCACTGAAATATTATGAAATATTTGTATAATGATTGCGTTCAAAATTTCAAAATATTTTAAATTAAGTATGTGAATTGATAGGTCGTATATTAATAAATAATCAGTATGAAATATAAAAAAATTAACATAAACAAATTTATAATATAAAAAAATAAAAACTTGAATAATTTATGCTAGATTAGCTTTTTGTATTAAAATATCATAATTAAATAATAATATATCACAGTACCTATATATATCAAATTTTATCAAATCTATGCATTTTTTTTTCAAATATCTAAAGAAAACAACTTATAAATACATCTCAAATGTGTAAAGTAAAAATATATACTTATAATGATAATGCCTTAAATCAAATTTAGTGACTAGCTTATTTTTAAATCAGAATGAAATTCATAGATTTGAAAAATCATTAAGTTCACTACTCGTTATCAATATTCGATTGAGCAAACTTGTGTATCCTCACGTTAAATAGCAACAACGATGATGTTAAATTAAGTAAATTATATAATTTAAATAAAAGAGATTAAAGTATTTTAGTAATATTAAAGTATTATGAATTTATGAATTATATAATATATCATGTATAATTACACACGCATGAAAGTATGTATAAATCAAATTGGCGCCTAGAGGGAATATAATAAACGAAAAATTGTTTGCTTAATAGCAAAATAAATATTTTAAGCATTAATTTAATATATATTAAATTGACTCTTTTATAGTACTTTAAAATACAATCTCAAATGTTCTATAATGTGTATGAGAACGATTTTAGACAATGAATCTAATCTTAAACCTCAGTATATGAAACAATATCCTATACGGTACGCTGAACAACGAAAAACTGACCACTTGTTGATCAAAAAGGGATAGACGATTATGACGACTAACACTTTTGTTAGATAAAATAAACTAAAGACCAAATGGTACGTAGATCGTATACTTTTAGACATCCCGCCTAATATAGGCGTAACATTTCATATTCGATTTTACTTAAATAAAATAGTAATATCCAAGAACTAACGACCGGTAGCTTGTTAATACTTCTACAGTTTTATCCGGTAATAATATTATCATAAATCAAGGCATTGGTTTACTTCCACATTTTTATCGATCTTAACGAATTTTGTATGATTTTTTTTAAATTGACACCCATAATCAAACGAATTGTTTTTCGTGGCACATGATAGATGGTTTTCGTTTCAATTAATATTTGAATTTTACCCGTGTTTCGTTCAATAAAACAATATCGCCGCGAGCTATAACGTGTATACTATTACACAATACCTGCGCTTCAAGCGGTTGATACTGTATTGAAGTAGGTTCGGCCAACATAGACGCCGCCGAACTGTAGGTATACAACTAAATCGCCGATCGAGGAAGTGGTATAAGAATAACATTCTAATAAACCAGTCGTTCGTGCTACTGCCGCAGCGAGTTCAGTTAGCCATGGACCGGCCACCCGAAAACCATAGGTACATACATATGCATGCATACTTATACATTATACGTTTCGCGGTCACTGCTTGCCGTCCGACGGCAAAGACGATCGCGAAAAAAATTAAAAGACATAATATAATGTTTAAAAGTGTTCTGAAAATCATCAACATAATATATCTAAGTAGTTGTGTTTTGTGTTTCCGACAGCGATGGCCAACCACCGTTTTGGAAGCAACGCAGGAACTTGGTCGCGTTCCTGGCATTTCTGGGTTTCTTTAACGTCTACACACTCCGGGTGAATTTAAGCGTCGGGATCGTAGCCATGACATCGTCCTCAGACACGAAAGTGAGTACCTAGTTTAATAGGTATTTTTTTGGTGGTTTTAATTATCAACATTGAGGCTGTTAGGCTGTCGTATTATCGATTTAGCCCAATGACATGCAAAACGTATGCTAATCGTATATTCATATCGTGTACACTCTTACGATTTGATCAAAACTTTTTTATTTTATTTTACATTTTTATCTCCACACATCAGTATTACAAACGTGTGTGTCAATAGTTTCAAATAAAATTTATATATTATTATTATCAAAAGAACGCCTGAGGAAATGAAAGTAAAACGTGAAAATGTTATCATTAATTTAAGGTCATTATAATGCGTTTTCTCGTGTATATATATATTAATATATATATACAATAAAAACCACTATAATATTGCAAAAGTTAAATTGTCTGATACAACTATGCTGTTATGTATTTTATGATATGTCATTTTTAATTTTTTACTCTGTTCATAATATACATATATACTGACTAAAATGTGTGGAAGTATGGTATATATGTATAAAGGTAATACGCGGGTATGACCGCAAACATTCACGTACCATTTCACTTTCTTTTCACGCTTGTTTTACTGTTGTATAGTGTCGTTAGAGATAATATTGCAATCTAAATGAAAGTTGAGTACTGCGGATATTTTATAAACTATATATTATGAATAATAATTATTTACATCGAAATGAATAGATTCAAATGCTCGTAATGTGTCCGCGTAGTCTGTATGTACTATGTATTAATGGACCAAATCTATTTTCATAGGATATAATCTCAGATAATTCTCAGTAATTTATTAGTTAATTACGTGATATTATAAACAATAAATAAAAAAATTATGTTATCAAATGGAGCTGAGACTATGCGAGTATTTATTAACATTATGGAATTTAAAAATTGTCTAATTATCTCGCAAGAATATTTTAAAATTTCAAATGCATATTTTATATTATATATTATAAAAGTGTAATGTTTTTACTTCAGGCGAGCGAATTCGACTGGAGCCCAGAACTTCGTGGTGCGATTTTGAGTTCGTTCTTTTATGGATATATTTCTACGCAACTGATCGGAGGTTTGCTGGGCGCAAAAATAGGGGGTGTAAAATTGATCGGTTACGGAGTGTTGTGCACCGCAATCCTAACGATACTCACCCCCGCGGCTGCCAGATATTCGGTTTATCTAGTCATTGTTCTCAGAGTCATCGAGGGAGTATTTGAGGTATGGTACATAAATATAAACGTCGTACGCGATTCGCTCTTACTGATAAATATCACCAACGCAATATTGAAACTTAAAACTTGTTGTACCCAGGGAGTCGTATATCCTGGTATACATGCCGTATGGTCGAGATGGGCGCCGCCCGCCGAACGCACCCGACTAGGATCGTTTGCTTTTTCCGGCAGTTTTGTGGGCACGGTTATCGGATACCCACTGTGTGGTTGGTTAGCCGAAAAATACGGTTGGCCTTCTACATTTTACGTACCAGGTTTGTTTGAATAATTACATTTATTTCATCAATATGATTATAATACCTACCATTTAATAGTTAAATAATATGTATCAATACACAATATACATAATATATTTATTTTGTTAAAATATCACTGTAGTATACACTATACACATAATATACTGATGGATCATTATACTTTTATTGAACAACGCTCATTATTTCAAAATCTATAAGTTTTTGAAAACATTTTTTTACATAATTTCTAGTCAAAATAAAACAACATTTTTTTATCGTTGCGTATTTTAAAGCAGAATATTTTACTTAGTATTTAGATACATACAAATCGAAATCCGAACAAGTAGCTTATAAATTATAAGTATTTTAAGCTTTAGTGAGTGGAGTAGTAGACCAACATTCTGCGGGGTATCCCCGTACCACTCCACTGCGCTCGCCTAAACTTTAAATACTTATAACTCGTAAACTACTCGTCCTAATTTCCATTTTATGTATCAAAAAACATCAACAAATATTCTGCTTTAGAATACGAAATAAAAAATGTATGTTATCATTCAAAAAAATTAAACAATTTAACAGATTAAAACAATAAAATAATGATTTTTAAAATATATTGTTTTATTTCGACTGTAATCGTGTAAAAAAAAGCATTTTGAACAACATTAATAGATTTTCAAACAATGAATGTTGTTCTATAAAAGAATCGCCTCGTATATTATGTATTTTATAAAAAATAGTACAGAAAATTCCCATTACAACGAATACTAATACAACAAAAAATTCCATTATAACGAAAGTCATAGAAGTCCCCTGCCGAAAAGCAGGGCTTATAAAGAGCTTAATCGAATTTTCGTTACAAAGAAATTTCCGTTATAACAAAAAAAAATTAGGTCCCCTGGAGTTGGTTGTAACAGGATTTTACTGTATATTGTAAACATAGGCAGATATTCGGTTGAATTTCGGCGTTATTAACTAAAGTTAAGCAAATCATCCCTCCTCTTCTGTTGTCCTCCTGGTTGTAGCTTGTAATAATGTTATATTCACATATTATTTCGTACATTTATAGGTTTCGTAGCTATAATTTGGTGTGTAGTTTGGTTGACGTGTATCACTGAATCTCCAGTAGAAGACAAACACATCACGAAAGAAGAACTCAATTACATAGTCGATTCAATTGGTCCGACAGATAACAATAAAAGTAAATACATTGTTTTTCATTCTTATTTCGTGTACATCATAGTCATATACAATTTATTTTTTTATAGTCAGCTTTCTTAACTATCCCTGGAAAGATATATTAACATCGATGCCAGTTTGGGCGATAACATGTGCCCATTTTTGTGAAAACTGGGGATTCTACACATTGCTTACCCAATTACCAAGCTACATGAACGGTAATTATAAAATTCTGTTTAAAAAATTAACTCGTCAATCCAATTAATTTTCTTTTGGTTTGCAGACGTATTGAAGTTTAACATTGGAAAAGGAAGTTTACTGTCAGCTTTACCATATCTCGTCATGTCTATTATTCTCCAATTTAGTGGGTTCTTTGTAGATTGGCTTCGAAAAAATGAAATACTCACTACTACTCAGGTTCGTATTTATATGTCTTATTTAACTGGAATATATAAATTTATAAATTCTCTAAAATTACTTTAATAGGTGAGAAAGGTTTTCAACTGTGGTGCTTTTATAAGCCAAACTATATTCATGTATTTAGCATCAAATTCTACATCTGAAAGTGGATCTATAATTTGTTTAACACTAGCAGTGGGTCTTGGAGCGTTTGCTTGGTCCGGATTCAGGTAATTGTTTGTTTTATTTTAGTATAGAAAAATCATAATTAGTATTTGTTTGCATTTCCCAGTATTAACCCTTTGGATATAGCACCTCAATACGCCAGTATTTTGTTGGGGATCTCCAACACGTTTGCCACTATACCTGGTATTGTAAGTCCTATGTTGGCTGGTATTATTGTACAAAACAAAGTTAGTATTTCTATACTATTATTTGATTCACACAAACTAATTATTTATTATTGTATTTCTAGAGCGCAGAAGAATGGCAATGGGTGTTTTTAATTTCTAGTGGTATATACATGTTTGGAGCTGTATTCTATGCCATATTTGCTTCAGGAGAACGACAACCTTGGGCCGAAATTAAAATTGAAGAAAAGAACGGTCATGATAATAAAACTTTTGATATAAAAGTTTAGCTCAAGATAAAATTGTGATTTCTAATTTCCATAATTTTAATAAAAACTTGTGAATAGGTACTATAAATTATATTCGAGTCAAATCCACCCTTTGAAAAAATATGTCCATTTTGTAATGTTTAGGTAAGTTTATGTTGTTTTAGTTTTAATTTTGTGATTGTGATACAAAAAGAGTATTTAATACTGTTTATTGAAAGACTACCTTAAACTATAATCATTTATTTTAAAAATATGATTAATTTGTATTAATTTTTAATACACTGTTTATTAAAATACCTATATTGGTAATATAAAAATGATTTGTATAAAATATACATTATCTTACTTATGTAATATATGCATATTATTGTGTATATAAAGCTTTGAATAATAATTATTCACAATATATTTTAGTTCATTTATTTGACTTTTAATACCTAAATTTTTTAGGTTTAATTCCTACGCAGAATAGAATTAACTTATTATTAAACATTTAAAACTAACACTAATAATATCCATATTATTATTACTTATTATTATTATTTCGTATTTACCATTATTTTATTTCAGTAACCTATATTAAATAATATAAATGGTATATACTATCATTACGAATTTAAAAACAAATCGAAAAATTCGTCACGATAAAAATTAATGCAGAATCGTAATTATCGTAAAATAATTCCTATACCAATAACGGATAATCTATGAAAATGAGACCTAACCTAACTGTATTATCGAGTATCATGAGCCACATCGTAAACGACAACACACACAACATATATATATTATATACCTTTATATTATTTTATATTTTTAAACCTTATTATTAAAACACACTAATATTATATAATCATATTTTTATAAACAGCTTAAATTATTATTATTAAAACATCTCGTTTCTTACCTGTATTCATCCACGAATCCGGACGGTTATCGTTATTCCGTAAAGGCAAACGGCATCAATCCACTTGCGACCGTTTCGAACGCCGGCGATACACTCGTCCCCGCGGTGCACGTGCTGCTCGCGATAATTTTCGAGGACTCCGAAATCCCGGTGGCGTGTATTCGGGGCGGGACCGGGACAGACCAATCCCGGCTCACCGGGGGCGGCTCGGCGCATATGCCCTGTGCCGCCGACGCCCCGCGCAATTCACCGCGGTTACTATACGGTTCGCATCGTTTTAAATATTATATTATTTTCGTGTGAGTGAATGAGTGCGCTTTGGTATGTGTTTCATCACGCCCGCACTTTCCACCCGCAACCGCCGTATAGCCTGACCGCGACCATGTGTATATTACGGGCACTACTCTGCGAGAGATGTTGTCCGGCTTCCGAGGGGTGCGTGATCCGGCAGGGGAGAGGGTTGGAAGTGGACGAAATTTGGGGTAGTGCGAGAGAAAGAAATTAAAAAACAATAAAATGTAAACCCGGAGCGCAGACGTACGTATGGCTTATGTATATATAACGTACGTAATAATATGTATATTATATTATATCGCATAATATACGCATGTGGTCTAAAAGTCGAGTGGCCTTATGCTATGCGTGTGGGGTGTACTGCAGCAGAAAACGTAGGAGAGCCGTCCTTAGACCGATGAATACATCAATCGATCTATAAATGTTTGTGTGTAGTGTGCGTGCGCGCATTTTCATTATACCGCGACAAGTGTCTAGGACTCGAGTGTAATTCGCAAATGTCGTCTATGTGTGATCCGACCGACAAAACATAATATATTTTCTAGTGTTCATAAAATTACGAATTTGATTTTAAACACGAACATTTGAGAATACACAAAGTATCAAATGACAATAACAAACATAAAATAATATAGCCAATTGATTTAAAAATCTGTTTCGTCGTGTAATATATTATGTATAATAAAGAAGCAAAATATTGAAAATAGTACATTATTAAAAATCACATCATAGCTATTTTTCATAAAATTTTAAATGCTTAACATTAATCTCACTGATACGGAATAGTCAGGGCTAAATTTTGAACTGGGTTACCTTAGCCTCATCAGAACTCAAGGATTTTTTTAATTAAAATAATAACATTTATCTACTTACGTTTTCAATATATTATTTTAACATTAATATACCTTTTTGTCATAAATAAAAATACTAAATAGTAATAATTGTAGTTATAGTCAGTCGTTTAATATAATATATTCATCGCATAGCTGAATAATAAATATTAAATTATGTTTCTTTTCATAAATTGATTGCCTACTAACGTAATAATAAAATTATAAAAATTACCATGAATTATCCGAGACCCATTTGAATATTCGTTGCTGATAAAATAATATTTTAAATACCTTTTGAGTACCTATAAATACCATTATAACACTACTATAGATATTATTTATTACCTACTTATAGCATGTTTTATGAGACAATACGAATTAAAATAAATTACAATATACGAAAATATGACAAAACTCTGTCTATTTAAACTTTAAAGTTAATTTGTTCAAAATACTTTTAGACGCAGTCATGATCTGTCGACTGTTGTGATTTTTATTTTGTATAATTTACTTTAGTCCCATAAATGTATTAAAATTTGAATTAAATTTAGTCAACGTACAATATATTTTATAAATATTAAAGTTTATAAATGCTAGCTAATAATTAATTAAGTGATATACATAAGATACAATTACAAATTACAATAAACATATTAAAGTAATGATAAAAATACTCAAATTGATAGATTTTTAAGATTTAATATAGATGTGTTTACTGATAACTAGATAAAGCAAAGAGCCTCAAATATAAACAGTATGTTAGGTATTCAATATTATTATATAATTATATATAATATTATTTATAATGAAAACAGATTTAAAAAAAATTTGTAAATCATGTATATAGTATAAATGTATGTATTATGTATAAATAATTTAAGGTAATTGAATTTTATATCAGTATAATATCAATTTTAAATGTTTTCTTTTTGCTTCTCTTATGCCAGATAATGCTAAAAAAATAAAGTAGTTAGACTGAAGCATTAACTTTCTTTATTTTAGTGTAAGAAGTATCTCACCTTTCAAAAGATTCACCTTTCCGTAAAAAGAGGATGGCACTTAGTTCTTCTAGACTTTTCCTAGTTATGCTCTAAATCGTTTGTTATTAATTCGCTTAGAATTCGCTGAGTACATAGTTAAATCTGATTCAGAAAATTATTTTTGAAAACGCCAATAAGTAAAGCGATGAACGTATACTATTATTTTAGTAAGTTATTATTCAAAATATTATACAATGTTAATTTTATTATTAACTAGAACTGATTGTTTTCATCATTTCATATACCTAATCGTCCAGTCATCCAAATTCATTGGTGTGCATAAAAAGGTTCCGAAGTAACACCTACTGCTGCTGAATAGGTCATCCAAAAATATTTTGTATATTATGACCCGATGTTCGCCGAGCTGGCATAGAAAACTACACAGAAAAAACACATATAAGCAAATCATCTACACTTTAAGAGAAAAACTCATTTTTTTTTTTTAATAATTTTAATTTTGGTCCTATAGCAATAATATTAATATATTATTCCACATAGATTCCATACATACTCATTTATTGCGTATGATTAATTAGCCGTGTATATTATGACAATGTTTAATGCATAACGTCCATTATTTGAATTAGGTACAAATACGTTATTATATTTCAACTATGAATATGGTGATTAAATATGAAAAACGAATAATGACTATAACATTTATTCAGAATATAAACCACATGGGTTGAATTAATTTTAGGATTGCACGGAAATGATTGCATTATATATATATATATTTCAACAAAATAATATTGGTTATTAATCATCGCTGTAAATAATATTTTATAGTAATATGTATAATACCAATTCCACAAAGAAAAAAAGTAGAAGCTTAAAACGAAACAAAGGACATTAAAACAATTGTATATTCGAACGAAAATATACATTATCGACTATAAATAGTATAATAATTGTATAATAGAATAAAATGTATATAGTGTATACTATATAAGACCTAACTATCGTATTTTTTACATCAATTTACCCGGAGCTGATGAAACTATATCTGACGGAAACTCGAACCGGATAAAGCATGAAACGACTTTTGTTTTGTATAGAAAAAGCGAGCCCGAATAAAAAAATATAATAACTGAAAGAAAAAACACACTTTTAGCTAACACAATTTTTTAATGTCATTATTATTCGGGTTAATGTCATGCCGAGTTTCCGTCATCTCAGAAAGTGTATGTATAAAATATTCAAGAAGAGGCAGCAGAATAAATAAATAAATATGTATATAATATATATATATATATACATATATATAAATAATATTATGATGTTTCTTTTTCTAATATAAAAGAGAATATTCAGAGAGGGATAAAAAAAAATATATTTCAGGACCTGCGAAAAGATAAATGCCTTGTGGAAGTCGTTAAAGAATAATGTTCTCCGGTTCAGTGTTGCCATGCTGCGGTACACTGGGATAGACGGAAAGCCATCGCAGCAATATGACCCCTCGACGATTTTTCATATCCTTCGCCTTTTATATTCAAATAATATATATTCGGCCATAAATATGGCTGTTTAACAGTAAAAAATGATAATTTTCCATCCTCAACCCACCACCGCCGTATACCGAACCGCAAGGTTTTGTCGTCTCGAAATTCTGATTTTTATTGTTCCGACGTCTCCGCAATAGCTTTTTTTAAACACACAATTTCTTATTATTATTTTTTTATTTTACTTGTATTTTATACTTTTTTCTTGGATACATTACAAAAATACGAATATATTTATAAATATATATGTATATATGTATATAAACTTCTATTCTAGCTTGTAGAGAACGTACGTAAAATGTCTATTTAAAAGCTGCGTTCGATTTCAGCATTATAACACAGTATAATATAGTATCTATTATCTACACGAAAATTTCTTCGCATCGTACACGAGGTTTCAGATCTTTAATTTATTCTATATTATGGTCTTTTCTATACTTAATAACTGCATTTCCAATAGCCCAATTTATGTGTGGTTGTTATATAAGCAGAATTAGTGACGAATTAGTATTATTTGTAACCCTATAATTGGATAATCTTCTATCAATAAGTTATTGCTATAGAAAAATCAAAACCTGACAACAATAAACAAATAGCTAGGTATAGTACATACTTCTTAGTTATAATAATTATGTATATGATTATTATATTTCTGTAATATAAATGTATAATACATTTTTATACAAATATGTAATACATAAGCAGTCATATACTCATATAGTTAAGTGAAGGTTCGATATCATAGCATCTCAGTACCTCCCCCCCAACCCGAAAAACATTGAGTTGTATGTACATCGCGGGACCGTGTAAATAATTAATGAATGTATAAGAAATGAGAATACATGTAATGCTATATTACTAGTTTAGTCAAACTTTTAAGCTATATAAATTTATCATGGTTATTATAGTTGAAACAAATTCTCAATCTTGGAATATGCACTTTTAACCATGATATACCTTATAATTGAGTATGAATAAGTTATAAACAGTAAGGTAATAAGTAATAACACTAACAACTAATAATATTATTCATGCAAAAACAAATTTTTAATGAGTTTGTCAAACTTCGTCTTTAGACAACAATACAACAATCAAAAAATTTAAAAAAAAAACTATCTTATAATCTAGTCGCTAGTTAAAAGCTTATTATTTCTGCACACTGTACCTATGAATTATTATAAATACCTATCCTATCATTTACTGCGATTACAATTTACTAGTATTACGTATTACTGCTTAATATTTGTATCACAATATAAGTCAATACTATTTACAAGATTTATTTAGATTTTATTATTATTATTTCGTTTGGTTCACTCACTTGTAATATAATTTATTGTTGTCGTTAATTTTTATTTAATTACTTTAAATAATATTCGAATTCAATCAATAAAAATTCGAACAGTTAATTGTAGTTATACAATATTAGCCTATTAATAATTTCTATTACTAGGTAAATATTAATAATTACTTAAATGTCTTGTAGTGAATAGTATAAGACATCAGTTAATCATCAAGTAACCTAACATTATGATAAAATTATCAATCAACTGATAAAGAATACGTTAAAACAATTTTGAAGATAAATACGTTTTTCGTTTTATCGTTATTTTTATTTTTATCTTATTTTAGGGAAATGCCGAAGGCCTAGTCAACTCCGGTTTAAGTCTGTGCTACGTAATCCCGGGTCCATGCCCCTTTCCTCGGTCTCGTCCCTTAGGCGTGACAAAAGAGGAATTAAGTATCCGGGAAAGTGTTTAGTAGAAGTTTGTTAGTGTGGTTTTGTGTACGTGCAACGAATACAGCATCAATTACACATTTTCATAGCCGCTTGCCGTCCCCCTGATTGTTTTCGTATTCAAGACGAATCCGTGTGCTGGGAAATCCTGTCGAATAAGTTCACAACAGCTCAGTGCAATTGGACAGGTCGTTCTTAGGATTTACTTCTCCGACGTTAATCAAGTTCTTTCTCTATAAAATAAATTTCATCTAATCTATTTAATATTATTATGTTATATATATAGTTAAAAAGTCTATAAATGCTGAAAGTTAGGTTAGGTTATGTTGCAAGTATTTAAAAATGAGCGATCAATTTAAAACGTATGAATGTCGATAAAAATATTATAGTGAGTCCATAATATCCAATAATTTAATAATAATAGGTAAGTAGCTTATGTACTTAATGACATAAGTCATAAACTACCATAAATCATAATTATATGTTTAGTACCTACCTAATCTTTTTAAGTATTCGAATAAGTAAATATAGTAATATAAATAAGTTGAAGTACCTATACCTGTAAGTGGTTAAAAAAAAATGTATTTAACTAGACAAAAAATAATTTTTAAAGTACCTATTGTTGTTTATATAATATTCATATACTTTTGAAAGAAAGTATTCTGAAGTTTTTGAAAATTATTTTTAATAGGTATGTACCGAAAAAACTATTTATGAGAAACTTTCAGTCCTCGTTTATGAGTTGCAGACATTTAAAAATATTATAACATTTATACATAAAATATAATGCATTTTTATATTTTATTTAACATTTTCACAAGTTTAATTATTTCCGATAATTATCATTTGTCATTTTTGATAACTTGCATTATATAATATCATTCTCGTCTCTCAATCTTTCTTTATATCTATATTACTATAAAATACTACTGTAAATGTGAAACCTGTAATATAATTTCTCTAGCTACCTATTTAACTATATTTATAAGTACTTAGACGAAGGATTAATGTATAAACGTTATTATAATATAATGTAATATGTATTTCAGTTTTCAGTTCTTATTGTGGATTTAACTATACGTCACACGAACACCATAGGTAAGTTTTACATTACCTACCCTCAATACCAGTTTTTATGTGATATAAGTATAACTTATATTATATAGTATATCTTAATTAACTTCTAGGTTCACGCGTGCTACGTGAATTTTTTAGTAAAATATTTTATATTACAATATGAACCATACTATACACTCTCCATTGTGTACGTTTACTCTTGATATATGTAATATGTATATGCATCACGCAATAACCATAAATGATGCATCCGATTAAAATCATTTAAGCTTATCTACGTGTTATTTTTTTCAAATCGAAATTACTTTTTCAGATTTAGATGTGGCAGATAGAAGATCGCATTTAAATTCAAAAATTGCGCTGTGGCTTTCATACGTCACCCACGATTTATGCGCATTTTTTTATTTTTTTACAACAAGGGTGTGATAGAGGGTGTCCAGCTTTGAGCAATTATTGAAGATTAGTTTTTTTTTATTCCGGGGTAGAAACTGATAACCACAAACAAAAAAATAAAATAAAACTGTAAACCGATTTAGAAATGGACAGTCCCTCTGCGGTGCGTGCACCATAAATAATCATTTTGTACGTACTTCTATTATATTATTATAATTTCTGAGGGATTTTTTTTTCCGATTGCGAATAATATATATGGTTTAGTGTGATGGATTTATAATATTTATAATATAAAATTTTAAAATAAGCCAATAACCCGAATAGTAGTAAAGGCTCTAATAAATAATCATAAAAAAAAATTTTAAATCTGCAAATCGGACGTTTCAAATACAATTTTGTACTTTGAATTTAAAATTTTACTTGTACCGCCTAAGCGCCTTTATATTATATAGGTAGTATATTTCTCTATACACTTTATTAATCAATATAACAACTGTAAATTATACGAGGTTTAAGTTTAAAATGAAAACAGTTAATAATATCAGTGGCTTATTACTTCAGAACCTTTACTATACTTATCCAACATTTTATACAATTATTATCATATTTCTAGGTTCTTCAAAACTAAACGATATTTTGTTTCTCACAAAATATTCATGATCGTTGTTAATGCCACAAAATGTATTACAACCATGAGTAAAATTGAACAAATCAGATTATTAGAATTTAAAAAAAATTAATTTCTTGAAACTATAAGAAAATTATAATATTTTAATTTAACATTTATCACCATTGACTTTAAAATCGTTCTTCTAAGCTACGTTATTCCAAAGATCTTTTTCATAAAAAATGTTAATATTATATACCTTTTTTTCAGATTTATAACCGACGACGCCGCGGGAACAGCTTTCTCATTACTTTCACGGCGCAAATATTGTATGCCTATTACCTATCAAGTCTCACATGAAACGTAGGACGCAGCGATTTGGTATTCGCATACCATTCCGTATATATATATATATATATATTTATATATAACATGTGTGTGTGTGTGTGTATTAATAGGTATAAGAACTAATAAGGGGAATCGACCCTTGTCTCTGTGCTGCAATCGGACCCTGCACACATCATAAATAGCACGACGTACTAATCGTCGTGACGATTCCGATTTGTGTACGCGATGTTATAATATTATTGTAGTGTAACATTTTATAGTCGTACTGCGGCGAGTCTCAGAACGTGACGTCACGGACGATAAAATATAATAACAACGTTTGTAATGTATTCATTCGCCGCGAACACAACTGCTCCGGTGCTTATTGTTATTTGTTCGGGTGTTTAAAAAAAAAAAAATAAAAAACCAATGAACTCTTATATATTATATTTATTCATATAAACGAGCGCGCACACACGCGCACAAACCCTTCTGTTTGACGATAACAATGGTCTCCGGTCGCGGCAGTAATAACCCGGCGGAATGAAAAATAATAATATTCGAACGAACGGTAATAAACGCATTTGGTTTACTGTCGGAAACTTCGAGGGCACTGCCACAGCGTTGATTACGATTCTATTAGCAGTCGGATTTGGCGCGTCACCCGCGGCGAGGAGAGACGGAATGATGATGGGGAGACGATTCCTTCTTTTTTTCCTCCGCCACCGATTGATACGCGAGTCGTCACCGTGCATGTGCATTTCGCGTCGTTCCCGCAGACCTTATAATATTATACCCGACACCGGCCCGATCCGCATTACTAACGATATGTGTCGTGGGCCAAGAATCAGGATCGTGTGAGCGATTACGTACCGAATGAGTATACCTAACACGGTTTAACCGATATACGCACGCAATCATGTAAATACTAATTATATATAGTCATACTGTTATACAACTTATGCTACCACCAGTTCACTTTATCATATGGATCCGGTTTGATTTCACGGGATCGGCCTATGAGTATAAAGCTATTGCCTATTGCCAATATCATATTGATGCTATTGCTAGTCTCCACTCTCGGTGTGTGTGTGTCTCGTACACTCAGTATGCAGTAATACAATATATATATATATATTGTATGTTGCCGCAGCATAATACAACATGCGACGTTATCGTTGCAAGTATTAAATATTATATAATATATACATTGTCATGTGGTATACCTACCATATATTATATTCACTGTCGTCATCTCCGTATAATATATTTTGCTCGACATATTATACGATACACGAACCACAAAGCAATATTATATATACACGCTAAAATCCACAACGCCCCATTAGCGAGCCCGTAATTGCAAGGGTGGCCGAGTGTCCCATATGTTACCTCTGTGGCTTATTTATATTATACAATTTTATAGTGTATATATGTGTCTGTGTGTATAAAGTGAAAATTTATAACGCGAAATGAAACTGCGGTTCATATTATGACTTGTACAGCTTTTGTCTCAAATTATAATAATATAGTATTGGACACTCGGAATTTCGTCATTGCACACCAACCTTATATTATTATATAGTATATAAAATATTGAACATAATTATTTTAATGGGTAAATTATAATGTTTAACGCTAAATTGTCAGACTTCTATATTAATCTATAACACTATGATATTTAAATACTCGTAGATTAAGTTATTTAAATAATAATATTAATATTTTTTTCCTCGATATACCTAGCTAATCTTGTATTCTTTTTAAAACAGTTTTTTCTTTTTTTGACAATCAATATTACTGACAATATTATGTTACTTGTAAACAATTATGATTTAATATGGTCTGGTGATTTTTGGTTGGCAGCCTTACTTAAATATTAAATAGAGATTGTAAATGGTAAACTTTACGAAATCCTGGTCTGAAGTTATTAATCTACTCAGCAGTTTAAATTTAATCCAATATAAATAAATTGAATAACGACGAGTTTATCAATGTTATATTAGGTTAGGTATTTTAAAATATTGTCAAACTCATCGCAGAGTATATAATATTATGCTTGGTGTGAATTAATTAGAGTCTAACTTTAGATCACTGTGCATGTCAGCGTGCTAAATAATTGATATGCTTACTTTAACCTTTTTTTTTATACGGGTACATAAGTTATATTTTAATAAATAATAATATTACATATTTAAAAAAATGTTTTGAATGATAATTCAATGAAGAAAACGTTTCTTAGAGACTGCGAGTTTTTTTTTTATTAAGTTTTGCAAATTGTTAATGAACATTATAAAAATGAATGTGGTATTATTAATATATATTATCACATTGTATTACAGTATAAATTGTATAATATGCATAGAAAGCGACAAAAAAAAAAAACAAAAACATAAAAACACAAGGACAAGTGGGGCGACAGAGATTTGTTGACCTGTTCCAAGGGGTTGTAGTAAATACACATAGGTCCTATCTGTCGCATGGTGGTGTATAACTGCGTGACAAATGCGCGATCAGTCCTTCAATTGCCATATAACCCACCAAAACGACCCCGAAAAAAGTTTTTTCTATCGACGCACCTCTGACGACGTACTTAAAACGCATTTCTGAGCGTTTCAGTGATGCTTTCGAATATTTCATCTAATTCAATTCTAATACATAATATATTATTTTATAATTTTTAATATATTTGGACAATGGTAGTACTCGACAATACTCAGTATATAATAATATCCCACCATAACCGTTTATTAATAATCTTTGAAACAGACAGTTGTTCTACGTGTTGAGTGTTGACATGCCCTATAAACAAATATATTACCCTATACATAGATACATTCAAATTCATAAATTTGATTAATATTTAAAAAAATGATATCTAAATTATTTTTTAAATGGTTCATCACATCGTTGCAGATACAATTTTAATAATTCATCCATATTACCCTAACAATATTAATGCTTATTATACAATAAAATTAATTTTAATTCAATTTTATACCCTTATAATATTTTATACAAAATGTTCGTCTAAAAAATATAGCGTTTGAATAAATTAGGTTAGATTTATTTATATAGTAATACTAAATCAACGTATATAGCACTGTACGTTCTTGTAAACCAAAAACTGCCACAACATTCTCCAGCCCTTTTCTAATATGATATATGCAATAAAAATAATATTATATTGTAGTATAATATTATACGTGTGTAATATATCGTTCGTGTATAACATAATAATAATATGGTTTATTGTACATTTTATTGTCGCGCCTTGTCGCTAGATTATCGAATTACGATGTGTCTCGCGGTTTATAAATTTATGTTTCATACACCATCGTACACACATACGCATACACATATACACAAACACACATATTTTAGGCATAATTTATATATATTACAATATATTATATAATAGAAAGTAGTTTTACGAAAATGAAAAATAAAGAACCAATATTTTTTTTCTCACGCCGTTGAATAGACACACTATGCGCATATCGACATATCGGTGTAATCAATTATGACTTATACGAGTAATGTGTATAATATGTATAGTCGATTCTGCGTTAGGTTTTCTGGTGGAATAAATCGTAGCCGACACGTAGTCGAATTCAATTAAAACCGGCGTAGGATATGAAACTGCCGGACGGGACGAATAGTATCGCGAAGGAAAATTGCCGAATCATCGCGTAATTATAATATATCGTTCGGCGTTTCATCGACGACCGGTTCGCCGGAGCGTCGATGACGGGCACACGTAATGGCGCTTCGATTTCCGCAAATCATACCACGTGTATATAATATACATAACATCTTTCTCACCCCAGCCCGATCTACACGTCAGATCGAGTTATTTAGACCGTTCTTCGAGTGTTTTCTTTTGTATTTTGTAATGTCTATTTGTATAATATATTAAATTGAATTTTAATCGCCGTTGAGTAAAAAGAATAAGCAACGGCGCATATACGATTTTTGTATTTTTGGATGAATTGAAATAAAACTATTACACCCGCGGGCAGACAAAAGTTCAAGTTTCCTCCCTAATACCAGAATTAATTATGAAGCGATGATAAGAGCCACAAAACTAGGCCTCCCCGAAGGCTGCTTTTCGGGTATTATTAGTCCCTCAAATCGAGTTCTTAGGATTAGTGCTAGCTTTACTCACCGACCATTAAATATGCAACATACGTATAGCATTCGCTGCATATGTAGACAGAAATCCCTTCAAATTCTGAAAGAGCTAACATTTTAATTTGTAGTCCGTTTAAGTGGTCCAAACGAAAAAATTAACAAAAAAATTTTCTAGTAGCAAGACCTGTAAAAATATTTAAATAATGTATTATTTGTACAGGTGGCAAATTAAATATCTAAAGTATCACATCTGACTTATCAACGGAACACGAAAATAATGCATACAATACTTACAAAAAAACAGAATAAAAACTGTCTGCACTTACCATATTTGATTGACGTGGTCTTGAATAAATTTCAATCGAATTCCTAAAATATGGAGGGAATCTCAGTTGGTGTAGTGGTACTGCTCTCTTTTTGTACTAACCTATTGCTATAAACCTCATCGTGAATACCTACGCTATCAACCATAACGCATTTACAAACGCGAATGAAAAATTACGAATTGTAAGTAGTATAATATAATAAATGATATGTTATTTAAACGCCACACAGTTGGAATATAGTCGTCGAGGTTATCGCCGGATTCGATTTCGACGAAGAACGAAAAAGAAAAAAGATTTTCTAGGACACGATCCAGCAGGACGCGCGGAAGGGACTTATTGCGCGACAGTCACACAACACATAGACTCCGCTGTGGCGGTTCCCATGGGGGGAGGTGAGGTTTCCTGTATATACGCGCACACATAAGTACTTTTCGGTGGAGCCAAATCATCAATAATTGTGGCTCCGGGGCAGACAGTGCGACAGGACGACTGCGACGACGACGACGATCGCGCACATTCGGCGATTCCCCAGGTGGCAAAATACCAATTACACAGTGCCCGATCAATCAATCGCGCTATCTATCTGTATATATATATATGTATTTTCAATCGGCCGGGAAAACTGATCGAATTTGGTCGGGCGTAACGAACTGAAACGAGTTCGCCGCCGGAGAATTTCATACATATATATATATGTATAGTGACACCCGGTTAATAATAAGGTTGAGACTTTGACGATTGAAGAACACTTTGGAAAGCCATTAATACTTTTCTGTACACTTGGGTTCGCGTTCGACAACTTTTTTTGCGTGTGTCATGTGTGTTACATTTCTTCCACGCACCCGTATCCAACCTGCATTTCGTGTATCCACACCGTTGCTGATGATAGTAGGAAATTAACTGTCTATATTGTAGTGCAGAATTATTATATAGATCATCTGGAAAAAATGAATCCTTAATTTATTTTGCCCGTTTTGATGTACACTCGTCGTACATCTAATTCGCCGGTTTATAGGTACCTATATTATTACATTTATCGATCTCTGAATTATAAATAACTGTATGTGGTTAGGTCACGCCTCACACGTGTATCCGTTATAGACTATAGTCGTTACTATTACACAAAATATAATATTGTATATACACACTACACTTTCGCAAAGCTACGCACGTTTCGTTAAGCTTACAATTTTGCTGAAACACGTCTAAATTATCCTAGTTGGTCCACTGCTTTTATTCGAATTCTTCGTCACGTCACGCTTTTCTAACAATATCACGTATTTAATACTCTCGGCATTGTACAACACGTATTATCCGATTTGTCATCGAATTAATTGGATATGTAATAATAATGTAATTAAAATTTACTCATCGTCGGGGTCACCACGTGGTAGATTTTTCGCAGAGATTGGAGTATCAAATATAATATAATACAATAGGAACCTAGTAACCTACGTAGAAGAGTGTACTGTGTTTCCAAACCATCCTCGAAACATTCCTGACCTTATTTTTTTTATTATTATTAAATATAAATACTTGGTGACCTGATCAGTGGCGTATTTTGGGGGAGGAGGTGTCCTCTATGTCTGGACACCCCCCCCCACCAACTTAACAAATAATAACCTAATGTATTGGTATTTTACATTTTTACTCATGTCTACCAAAATATTTATATTATTCAAACCACAAAAGTGAAATTAATTTTTTTACATCCGATGACATGTATCAAGGTATACCTATTTTTAAGCTAAGTTTACAATTTATCTATAATACCCAGCAGTTATTCCAATTTTACATAGTCATTAAAAAAATCCCGAAAAATCAGCAAAAATACACCCTTGGGTCTGGTATTGTATTTAAAATTGTAATTTTCAAAAACACCTACAACAATTTTTTTCTCGATAGGTACTGCATAATTATATTGTTATGTGTTTCCTGCTACGAAAATATGCAAAGACCTCGCCGCGGGCCGGTGCCAAAAATCACGATATTGTTCAAAAGTCAACATCATATTCGTATAAAAGATTATAATTGATTGTCAATGATCAGTTCTTACTATTGCGGTCGAAATCGACAGCAGTATGATCTGATCTCAATAATTATACGAGCGCTACTTGCTCAATCAAATTTACCCTGTCAAATAGGGTCTGTTTGAGCGAAAACTAGGTTTTTTAAAAATGTATATACCACGGGTATGGGCACTGTGTATAGTATAGAAGAAGCTCTCGGCGAAGACAACTGCACAATAAATAATTCTATTGGCCGGTCAAACGACCACTGCCCGGTTGCGGGGTAATAATCTGACATAGGTCCATCAGTCGGCCACCGTTCGCGAACACGTTACGATATCGGACGAGTGTAATTATACGCATACAATATAATAACATTATCGTATACACCTAATATATATATATATATACATTATAATACGTACGTATAGTAACTCTGCATTATATACATATATCCGTGTCCGCGGCGTATGACTCAATGGCCGTGGCGAAAAAGGCGAGCGTAACCCTCGCGGGTCGCCGCGTATGCCGTATATATATATATATACACAATATACGTATATAGTGCGTATATCGTATAATACGGGCCGGCATATGCGCGATGAAAAACGTTCCATATGTTGTGCGGAAAAGGTTGATTAACGCGGCCCCCGTCGAGCGCGCACAAATATATATATATATAATATTATAACGGCGACATCGACATCGACGACGACGGCGACGGCGACGACGTCGACGACGAGTGGGTGAGGGTGCAGCGCCACTCGTGATCCGCACAAAAGGATCGCGAGCGGCGGTCGTGTGTGTGTGTGTGTGTGTGTGTGTGTGTGCGTACATGTATTGTGCATTATAATATATGTAATTGTGTGTGCGTGTAAGTGTGAGCACACCGCATCTGCCGCGCGCGAGACTATTGGCCGCAACACATGTTAGCTGCCCGCGACGCGTAGCTCGTTAAACGTTCTGGTCGCATCGGGCGGGCGGGCTGAATATAAAAAATTATTATAATGTACAGAAGAGCGGCGCGGTGTCGTCCGGGCGGATCGTGATCGATTCCGCGGTCCGGTCGATATTTATTATTTGTATATGAAAATAAATAATGTGCGCGCGCGCGTGGTCGTCGGCCGGATAATCGTTTTAATCCGACGCCGCGGCTGAAGAGAACCAGATGTTCGCGGCCCACGAACCGTCCGACGCGAATTGACTCCCGATGGATTGCAAACCGCCCGCGTCCCGACACCGCAACCTCTATGCTGTACCCCCCCCCCCCAACCCCCTCGTCACGACGACCCCAAAGACCAATTTTTCTGTGACTTCCGAGATTTTTTCTTTCAAACTATTTAAAGAAAACGTCCCAGCCTCCTAGGCAACACTTGTTAGGCCCGTTTCACATGTGCGCGCACCATACGCGACGTATCGTACGCGCGCGTTTTCTATTACATTATGGGTTAAATACATACGCGCCACTCCGGCGATAGCGCGTTTCCCCGGCCGGTATAGCGCGCATGAACTTAATCAATGTAAACGTACGATACGCGTCCACGTGAAACGGGTCTTGCCTACTGCATCTGATATTACCACGATTTAAAATAGTATGGTTGCCCGTCGACTATAGTAAAATGGCTTATCATACGGCCCCCAATCAGAAACCATCTTAAATCATGGATATCACCTATCATGTCATGTCATGTTGGGTGCAGGCGTGCAATGTCACATCACTTGTTTATATTTTTAGATAAATAAGACATGCATAAGAAAGAGAACCTGGCTAGTTTTCTATATTGTATAACTTGGACATACTTTTCAAAAAAACCGCAGATAGGCGTAATAAGTACTACTTGTCAGAGATATGGTTTTCGGCATTATAATCGTAATAATATAATAACTGAAATCTAGAATCTAGATGTATTTTTAACTTTATATAAGGTTTGTATTAGTTGTATTAGATGGGTACATAAAAAAAAATCTATGCAAAATCGAGTATTCATTTCACATTTGCAACTCCTATTGTAAATACTTACTGATAATTCGAATACAAATATTCTATTACAGACCTTATTGACTTTTAATGACTATTTTCAGAAATTGTGCACGATATGATGTGTTGACATGTTTGTGTTTAGCAATTCGGATATATATAAAGTCTATTTCAATAATATTTACATGTTTAACTTTGAACTTACCGATATATTTACTTTATATAGCCAAATAATTAATTATCAAGTACATATAGTAACCTTAATAAAATCGTGTATTGTGTTTTAAATTAAAAATTAAATATAGTAAATATTCTATAATCATATATAATAATGTCTTAAGTGTTCTTTAATTATTAAATTTAATATGCTTCTCTGCTAAGTGAATTTATATTATGAGTTTGTTTATTTACGTAGGTATTATTATTATATACTGACATACTGCAAATACTAAATGGCAAATGCACCAATTAACCACTGTATTAATCGTCTAAAATGTCTAAACAACAATTTTTTCTTGTTTTTCTAAAAATATTCTTTTTTATTCGTTATTATGTATTGATTTAAATTTAACAATACTTATGATAATAACTATATTTTACTTAGCATACGGACGTGTCATGTCAATAGGCGATGTCAGAGAAGTACATGCGATAAATGCATTTGTAAACGAATTACAACTACAACTGTTCTAATCAAAGTTTTTATCATTCCGAACGAACCAAAAACCATTTAGTCTGGGGACGCTTTTTTTAAACATACTCTAACAAAATACGAATGACTATTAAATTGACCTGCCAGCCGGGATTGCCCGAAGGGTGAGACGACCCTTCGTTACAACAACCAACCAACCACCCCTTATAAAGGGCCACCTGTTCTCTGCAAGTGCGATTCATTATGTCCCTTCGTATACCCTCTTGTGTGACACTCGTTTATCGAAGTGTTACGAACCTATGAAAGAAGTGGTAGAATAAAAAAATAAAAATAAACCCAGTTACATTGAAATGTGATTATTTGACCGTGTCTATATCCTATTGACTATTCAAAATGTACACCTAGCTTATTATTCCACTGTATCATTTTCTAGTTATTTATTTTGTAGATGACAAACTGGTTTTAAAGAAAAAAAAATATTTTATCACAGACAAAATATAAATTAATTTTAAAAGGTTTATAATCAATGATAACCAAAAACAATAAAATACAATGAATAAGTACACAAATGTGTTTAGAAATATATTTTTATTAAACCAATGTGATTTTAATTAACATTTAAATTGTTAATATGACTAACTTAAATATATAATAAGAAGTCTATTTACTTCTAGTACTTATTAAGTACAGTTGCTTCTTTACAATACTCTGACATTAAATACATAGGTATTTTTAACTTACGAGGTTGATTATTGGATACTCAACAGAAGGTTTTTTTTAATTAAAAAAATAAGTAAACATTGCTGTCAGCCAATAGAGTATTAGATGACGTTATTTATTTTAATAAAAACTTACTAAAACTTTTGAAATGTAATATTACTTACTACATACTTAACGACACAAAAACTCATTCCATAATTATTTTTACCTAACAATTAAACTACATATAATTTAAACTGTACTAATATGTTGAAAATATCATTGAAATAGATATATAGTTAACAGTAATATAGGTACGTATAATGAAAAAAAGTATCGAGTCCCTACAATTTTTTTTTTTTTTAATTACAACAAAATTACTAAAATTGTTTTTTTTGTTCCATATATTCTAATCAATGTAAGTACAACTAACCAGAAATATTGTGTTAAATTTGTAAGCGCTTTAAATGCTTTAACTAAACCTAAATATTGTTAACAACGTTTATAAAAAAAAAAAACTAAAAAAAAAAACAAAAAATTAAATGTATAAATAGCTCAAAAAGTTCTGAAATATAAATAAATTTGTTCTGTGTCTATAAAATGCTATTTAAAATATTTAATGAAAAATTCAAGCATTACGATATCCAATTTTCTACAAAAAAAACCTCGCTCAAAGTTGAAGTTTGGATCATTTTTATTGCTCCAAAAGATAATAATAGAAAAACAATTTTTAACACATCATTGTAAAACCAATTTATTCATCGCTTTTCGGATGTATGATAATCTAAAAAAAATCACTATATAAATATGAGATTAAAATTACAGCACTCATATTAAAATTATATTACTTTATTAGACTGAAATTAATTAAACATAAATACATATAGGATGTGAATGATGAATATAATTAACATAATATTTTTTAAATACAACGAATTTAATAATGTAATACATATTATGCAGTGGTAATAGTATTTTTCATATTATATTAAACTATTGTCACTCCTTAGAATACAATAATGTACCTATATTATAATTATAGTATCTATATTAAAATTATTGTATATACAATATTATAACATTAATAAAAATATATTGACTATGGCCTATGGGCATATCACGTTAACTTAAAAAAAAAAAAATTAATAATAATAATCAATTATATGAGCGAAATATTTTCCTCTTTATCGACATATTTTGCTCTATTTACTTAGATAAAGTAAAGGAAAATAATATTATTAGTATTTAGATGTATTATAACTGTATATGTTACGGTAATTTATAATATGCTATATTATAGTATTGGAAACGAACCGATGTCTGTCGGAGAGTATTGTATTATATTATATCAATGCAATTCAACATAAGATAGATCTCGGGAGACCAGATAACACACTCTGGGCTGGATTTCCTGAGCGACACGACTTGTTCGTCCGGCGTAATAAAGTTATTATCGCATTGTTTCCTCCGCGAACGGGGAGCCATTAATCAGCGAAAACGGTACCGTCTTGCTTTGCAATCTGCATTTCAGCCTCATTAACTTTCATTATATTATACACGCGGAGATATGGCGCACACAACTGTAAGACAAACGGCGCACTAGCGTATACCGGAGTCCCTAGACAATGGTTTAACCCTTAAAACGTCCCTTGGAACACATACCGCACATGTATAATATTATATTAAATACTTCTGTGTTTCCGCGTAATATTCTATTATCTCTTCCATCTGGTGTTTGAATATGCCCGACCAGTCCTTCTCTCGACTCATTTACCTCTTTCGGTCGTTAACTCGCCCTTAACAAAGTTCTTTTGTTGTACTACGATGCCATGCGATTTGCAAACATCGTCTGCATGCACAAAAAACCCAAACCGAAAATATTTTTAAACATTTGTATTTCTTTTGCGAAAGTGCGATAACATGACTCATCAATTATGAATAGGTATATAAAATATTATTAAATATGTAAAAAGATACTTGATGTAATTGCAATTTGAATAAGGTAATTAAATTTTGCGAAAAATGAAAACCCATACCTAAATATTATGACACATTTGAATGATTTAAAATGATATTTTTACATGGATAATACAATAGCAGATCATATATTTTTGGTTTATTCAGTTTTACTGTGCTGGCTGCAATAAAATTGCGATACATGGAAACGGAGCTTGTGATGTTTTGCCATGTCACGTAAAACAATGAACCCAAAAATGAGCTGTGACAAAAGTAAAAAGCACATTATACCTTGAACAGCGATTTCAACCGGCATAGTATTCAGGCACAAGAATACTAACTGTAGAGGTAATTGGAGGATCAACGAAAACATCCAAAATGCAGCCAAATCTGGAATCTAACGTAACAAAAAATAAAATAAAAACATTGTTGACATTTAAAGTATTACTAATGGCACATTAAGAGAAGTCCTAGTGGGTAACATACCCACTCTCTAAACAATTTCATTACTTTTTCATTTAGATTTCCTTGAACACCCAAGTACAATCGAGCGCATTCTAGAATCATTATCAAAAATAATGACACGCAAATTATAGTTTGGATCAACATGCTTAAACAACCCAACTAAAAACAAATTAAAAATAAATATATTATATTTAAATATCAATAATTTAACTATAAATTTACCACGAATATTACTTACTTTAAATGAAATCAACGATAAGAACGTATAAAGCCAAAATGGAAAGTATACAATGTTAAAATACAGTGACATTTGCAGTGGAAGACTAGACACAATTTCGTTCCCTAAAATTAAAATTCAAAGTGTATGGATTTATACTTCTTTTTTTAACTATTAGCAAAGACAGCATTTAAAATAATATTTTGAATATATATGTATTTAATATTTATATAAATACTGATATTTATATTATATTTTAATATTTTAATATAAAATGTCACGAATAAATTGCAAATACTCCCATTATTAAGAGACGAAAATTATATTTATTTACAAAATTAACCACGTACCAAAAGCTGGCCCGATTTTTTCTTCTGGCGGAAGAGATGGAAATATACGATCAGTAATGTTCATCATTGTTTGCCGCCAACTATCACTCATTATTAATCGTTATTAACAATAAAATTGATGTAAGTAATAAAACTAAAAAAAATCATATAAATTAAAATATTGCTGTTAACAAAAACCTGCTCAACAAAATATTGTAAAATATATTTGTTTATCCTTATGGACTTGATATAAGTTTATACACAAGAAAATATAATAGTACAACACTTATTTAACAACAATTCTCTATAAATTATTGACAAATTTTCCACGAAATTGGCTCACTGACATTCGATAAATTGAAAAAATGTACCAATATTTAGCAAATGAATTAAAAATAATATAGCTTTTAGACTTTGCAAATCAATATTTTCAGATGCTATAAGCAAAGCAATAAATGTATTAATTTTAAAGTTATGTTTTTTTACACATGTGTATTTATCATCATCTTTTAGAACAGTAAAAAAGAATCGACAATAATCTGTTCTGTAAATTATTTTGTACTTCTTGTAGTTGAAAATTTATGGCAAAGTTGAGCATACGTAATTCATATTGAAACCATATAATATCTTAAAAATATATAATCACATATTTTTATAGACATTTAAAGTTCAAATTTAGACGAAGCATTCCATAATACAATAAAGGTATCTAAGCGAAGAATAGCGATTTTAGTATTTCGTTATAATTCAAAAATTTAAAATACCATATTACTATGCATACTATTACTATTGTCTATTACTTAAAACTTTTACCTATAATTTATTTATTATAATTTTAATTTGCCTACACAATATTTTCAAAATATGTAGATTTCATTTAAGCTATATTATATTTAAGCCTATTTATACCATAAATTTTACAATCAAGTGATAATGACTCAAAAGTTAATAACAATAATACATTTTACAAATATATAATATTGAAATTGAAAACAATTTAATACATATTAATATTTAATAATATGCTTAAATTCGTTTTTCGTTTCAATGATGTAACATGAAATTAAAATTTAACACATCCAATCATACATACAATGACGAAGTACACTTGATACCTACTGTACAGTACTACGATGTACAGCAAAGCGGTTAACTACTTTCCTCTTTTTTATTTTGATATTCAAAATAACAAAAATAAACACAAATAACAATACTGATAATTTATTAGGGATACCTAGCTGCCTAGCTAAGTAATTATAATATTATGAGAATAACAAATTGTTAAATTAACCTTAAAATTCAAATAGCTAACTCCAAGTGGCTTAAAAATTGACAACAAATAAATTAAGTTTTACGATTTACTAAAATGTTATGATTAATAAGCTTATCATATTTAAAAGAACATAGATTAGGTTATATATTTAACGTATATAGTTTACTATTGATTCATTAATTTTTTAATTAGTTGTTTTATCTTTTATAGTGTCCACGTTTTGTGAACGACCACGAGCTAACTATGAATTTTAATAATATTTTAGATAAGTAAATCACGTGGTACACATTTACACAGTTAAGCATAAATAATCCAACTATAAACTACAATCTACTATTATCTATTAAATATTGAATAATATTATTACCTATGTACTTCAAAGTACAATTTAATGAATTGTCAATAGTTAATATCATCTATAACATATTTAATTATATTTAAATTTATCTAAAAAATTTTAAAAATAAACCATGTTTATAATATTGCAGTCGGAAAAGTCGAAATACAATAAATTATACTATAGTAGTGCAAGCACACGATAGTTAAACAGTAGTGTGTAGTGAATAATGAATATAATAAAATATTAAAATGTATATTTTTTATTTCTTAATGCTTATGGAAACAATAAATATGCAAGGTAAGTAAAATTATATTAAATTTTTAACTTGTACATAATGTATAGACTTAAAGTAATTAAATTAAATAAACATTTACAATATTGACTATCTACTTAATATAGGTAGGTACCTAATAAAAATATCATTATTAATAACTTTACTATACCGTCTATACCTACGTATAATGCCTATATTTCATGGCGACAGTTTACCTGTTTACTTACATGTTAAATTGTTAATGATAGATTACAGGTATAGTATTGTAAGTATAGTTAATTATTTGTCACAAAATGTTTACGAAGTTAGTTAACTTTTTGAATGATTGCCAGTTAAATTAATTTATAAATATAATGTAGAAATGTAATTTTTATAATTCGTACCTAACGATAAATCAAAAATGCTTGAGATATTCAGCTATAGTGTAGAATCACAATTATGGTTAAATAAATATATACCTACGTACTATTGAAAATTCTAAATTTGTCTCTGCTACTGCACACAAAATCGAAAGATAATACAATAACAAAAATATTTTTTCACGGTTGTATAACATATATTTTATTCATCGCCAATAATTGATTACATAAATCATGGAGTGCTTAAAAATCAATAATTCGAATTGACACAAAAAATGTATTATATTATATAAGGAAAAAATAAAATATTTACCAAGAAAAATAAAATATCAGCGACAGCAGCAACAGACAAGATTTTACTAGCACATTTACAATTTTAACTACCTAGTACTTATACGCGTTTTGATTGCGAGAAAAAAATAAACAAACATTCGCTGACGAGAGCCGTTTTGTTTTCCAGCGCGTTACCATGACATCGGTGCACACCTACGACCTACCACACATACCAGAAAAAGAGAATAATTATGTAGGTACCTGGATATATTTTGTTTGAGCATATAAATTCAAAACAAACGGCGTTTTAAAAATTGATGTCAACTTTATTTCGATTGCTCGAACCCTCGAACTAACTCATTCCCATAACGTACATCACGGATAACGTTAAGGGTACCGAATCTGCTATTACTTGTAATACTCAACGATACTGAAACGAATTTATATAGTTTTGAAATTATCATAGTACCAAACCAAAGGTTAATAAAACCTTTAAACCTATAATATACTAACTTCTGGGTAGCAGGTAGCGGAAACCTAGCTGTGTAAGACGGACACTCAGTACCTACTTAAACTGAGTTAACTAAATAATTTTTAACTTATCATGCTAAAAGTTGTCTAAAATCTAAATCATTATACATTATGAAATATCTAAAACTTCAATAATAAAATTTTTTTTTACCCAAATCGTACTTCAAAATGTTCACGATGGAATAGGTACACATAATCAAATACAACAAAATGCATCATTCATTTATAATAAATATATTTCATAGATTTAATTAGGTACCTAATAATAATGTATAAGTCTTTAACAAAAGTTTTATTCTCATTACTAATAATTACCTTTGGGTATAAAAATAAAATAACTGTAAATGATTATGATAATTTAAAATTAAACATTTAATACAATTTATAAAATAAAAATTAAATTTTAAATAGGTACCTAAACCTAATAGCTTAAATAAGATTTACATATTACATATAAATAATTCAGATAGTATGATAGAAGATATACATATAAATCTTAATACCTAGTCATAGCTTACTAGGTAGGAATGGTAGGATCTCACATTGCTTTTATCGTAGTTTATATCTACAATAATACTTGCAAATATCACAGATAAATATGATAAAGTTCATCGTTATGTTTGATGCGCATAATCAGTTTCCACTTTTTATATTTTTAATATTATCTTCATAAAACTCATCCTTAATTTGACATCATGTACCTAGTACTTTATAAATTATGATCTATATATTTGTTAACAGTTTAAGCATTTAGCAACCACTGGCCAACCAGCATCATCTTCATAAGATCATTTTTCTACTATAAAAAGTAGTTGTTGTGTATCTAGATATTTTCTTTCTTTTGGTTTAAACTGTTTAAGGTTCCTTAAATATTTTTCGATTAATAGTATTTTATTCTTTAATTATTTTATTTTTTGATTCAGTAGTTGCTCTTGTTCCAACTCACTTTGATAAGGAAAATCTTATTTTCATAAATTTGGTGTTGAACAGGTATTATATCACTATATAAATGATAATTTTATTGTAAAAAATGAATAAGTGTTGATTTTTATGATTGGAATAAATTTAATATACAAAGATTTAATGTAGCGAAGTAAAACAGTTTTTAAAATTGAAAATACTTATACGATCATTTACATCTTATTGATTTCATTTTTAATAATTTGAGATAATTTCCGTTGGTTATAAATGTTATACGTGTTTATTGTTTCATTTTTATTATTATTGTCGTATTATCCTTCTCGTACATATTCTACATGTTTAGAAGCTACGAAATCTGAACCTAATAACCTATGAATATTGAATATATTTTGGTTCTATTTTTTCAATTATTTAACATATCGTAATAATATCGTTCTATGGTAGGTATGTGTTTTAAAATCTGTCAGTTTCGCGGGCGCTGGATGCAGTCTCGTCCATGAAACACGCGTTATCATTGACATCGACATTGTCAACCACAATAAACAATACATTTAAATTATTATTATTGTAATTATTCATGTTGTCAACCATATGTAGGTAAAAATAATTATAACATAATATTAATCTTAACGGCTAACAGTAATCAGTATTAATGACGTACCTAATCGACCACCTTCGTGTGCATGTCACAGTTATCAGCATTTTCATGTTATCAAAATATCAACACACCGGTTGTCCGGTTATCACTAATTATCATGGACGTACGGACTCGAAGAATTTCAACACTTTGGTTTTGAGCGGATTGACAACGGATTCCCGTTAATCTTGAATTCGGCTAACGGTCCAAATTTCCATTGATAAGTACGTTCTGAGTTTCTGTCTGCCGTGTAATCATCACTTTCTTCTCTAAACCTCTATCGTTGTACGCTTATACCGCGTTCTGTAAATTATTTTTTCCTTAATTTTTTTACCGCAGCGTAAACATCCTATTTATAGTAAATTAATAATATTGTCATTTTAAAAATGATTCGTTCAACGCTTTTGGTGACGTTGATGCTGACGGCTGTAGTAGTTGCAAAAAAATCGCCCGATGGTCAAAAACCGTCCTGGGCTAAAAAAGATATTAACTCTTATTCCGAGGCCGACATGGAGCGATTGCTTGACCAGTGGGAGGTAGATGTTATTATAATTATAGCGTTTGAATATAACCTTGACAAATGCATTACAATTTTCAATACTAACTAAATCAAAACAAGTCATAACACAGTTTATTTGGAAATACACATGTTTTAGAATTTTATATTATCAATGCATTTTTTATATATCTGATAAATTCTATAGGAAGACGAAGAGCCTTTGGAACCCGACGAGCTACCTGAACACTTGAGACCTCCCGTCAATATTGATCCAACTTTGGTAACTTTAAAATTACTTAATTACTATACTTAGTATTATTTTTAATATTAACTACTTAATTACATTTAATATTTCTCTAACTTAACAAAATATTATTACATACCAGTCATTCAAATTTAATTCAATAATCAAAAATTAAACAGAATATTTTATTAATTACTTTTTACTTTTAAAATACAAATAATATAATATAAAATTGCTGATAAATATTATATGCAAAATTGTCAGCATTATTATTAAAGCATTTGTAAAAGTACCTGACAGTCACTATCCTTAGATCGTCTGTTATGTCATAATATTAGAAAATGGTGGTATACATTTTTTTTAAACGTAATTCAGTACACTCTTTTAATTTCTGTTAGAATTCAGCTTTCTTTTCCAATACGTTTAATATTATATTAATATTTAAAAATAGTTAACCTTGTTGTCTTCAGGTATAACCATTATTTATTAATATTTAAAAACTATTTGGTTTCAATCAATATGAAAGATTATAATCTACATCTACAAAATAAAATGATGATAATTTAATAAATTACTTTCTTATTTTATAAATTACTTGTCCAACTTTTCTATGCTGTTTTTAAAGTTGTAATGATTAATTTGTGGTTTACAGTTAGGTAATGATCCAGATGCCTTGTTAAAACTATCAAAAAAAGGCAAAACTTTAATGACTTTTGTGAAAGTTTCACCTAAGTATAATAAAGATGATGTCGAAAAAATAACCAAAATCTGGCAATCAAGTCTTTGGAACAATCACATTCAAGCAGAAAGGTTTGAAAAGTTTAATTTATTAGATTTTTTTAGACCATTTATTAATATTTTAAATACGTAGAATAATTATTTTAAAATTATAATTCAGAGGTGTCGCTAGACAGTGTTCGAGGGGGACCTTTTTATTTTTATTACATAAAATTTTGACCATTATTATTTTGTTGACAATTAAAGTAATTTATTATGGAGAAGGGGGCTACTTTGCCCCCTCCTCCTGGAGACTTAACTATTATAGTAAAATTAAATCAATATTGGTGTAGCATTATTTGTGTTTTTCTCTAATCGTGCTTTCAAATATAAACAAAACATGTTTTAATAGTGGTTAGCCCATTCACTTAATTTTTTAATTTATTAATATCTGTCTATATATATGAATATTAACTGTTTTTTAGCATTATTATTACATATATAACGTATTATAATTATTGATAGAGCTCAGATCTTAAATAAAAATCACAAAATATGTATTTATATTCCAAGAATGTTGAAATATAAACTGTTATATTGTTAAATGTTTAGTTTAACCATATTATGTAAAAACAATTATTATTTTATTTTCAAATTAAATTAAAAAAACAAGGTTTAGTAATATTTATTTATTTAATATTTGTTATTTTTGTATAATTATTTAAAATTGTCAACAAAACTAGTATAGTAAAATAATAATTGGTTAGGTCGACTTCAATTTTGTTTGTAAAACTTTCAAATAATTTACAAAATAGTGCAATATCATTAAAATACTAAATAATTTTATACAATTGTAGCTCTAAAAACTATACAATTTTGAAACACACACAAATAGGTTTTATCTAAAATGATTATTATTTTAATTGTATTTCATTAATTATTTGTGCTTGTTTATCATACAATACAATTTATCAGTAATAATACACAAATTCTAATATTACTTATAAGCAATTTGCTCTGTAAAAATTTCTCAATTGATTATTTATAAATTAAAATTAAATTTAATAAAACTATGATATTGCTTTAATAATATAGAATATCATTTAATGTAAAAATAATAATTACAAACATATTGTATTTTATTAGTTTTTAGTTTATAATATTTATTTTAACTTAAAACTTATAATTTTATTTTTGTTAAAAAAATACTATTTGTACATTTGCCTTTTGTAAATATTTAAATATTCTTTATTGATATGTAAATACAATCTAGAAAACTAGACTATAATAGAAGTCAGCATTGTTCATCTTATCTGTAGTGTTATCTATAGATGAACTTTGTCAGAGTTTATATTGGAGAGAACAAGTCAGTTGTGGACTAGTATTTTGCAAAATAAATCATTCGTAATGCACAAAATATAATTGTATATGATTAGATATTATTTATTACTGTGAGATAAATTAAAATTTTGTGAATGTATTATAATCAAGTTTCAGTATTAACTTAATTTGTGTTATAGATTTATGGTTGATGATAATCGAGCTATATTCATGTACAAGGATGGCTCACAAGCTTGGGATGCAAAAGATTTCCTGATACAACAAGAAGACTGTGTTGATGTGACAATTGAAAATCAAGTATACAAAGGTCCAGCCTCTCCATTTGTAAGCATTTAATATTTTTAAAATTCAATATTTGTTATATAAAATGTTTATTTTCTTAAGTAGCCTATTTTATATGTGACTTTAGGAATAGTTTCAATTTAGTCAAGTTTTATTTTATGAATTTTATTCAACTAGTTTACCATTTCAATTAAATTACATATATAAATATATTACACAATAATATTTAAAAAAATTAAAATAATTGGTTTAACCTTTGATCTTAATTATAAATATTAATATTAATTGATACCATTAGTTACTAAAACCAATTTTAATGAGAACTAATTTTTTTCAGGTTGAAGGAAACGTTGAAAAAGTGGAATTATAATTGTTTTTTTCTATTAGTTTAAGTTATTTATTTATCTCACTTAATATATTTGTATACAGTTGTTCTAAAAATGTCAAACTTTATTTATATATATATAATTGGCTTTTTAGACATTGCCAGTCTAGCCACAATCATGCCTTCCTTTAATCGTCGTCTTTTAAAATTTGGAGCTACTCATTTACAGATAACTCTTCTAGAGTCTCTCTTCTCAAGTTTTCAACTAATCACTGGCCCCATTGTTGGAACATTAAGCGATCATTTTGGTCGTAAACCATTGCTTTTGCTTTCAATGATTTTTAGTGTTCTAGCATTTTTTGCAATGGGATATTGCGATTCTTATCTGTCAATCGCAATAATTCGATTGTTATTGGGATGTTTCAAACATACCCAAATGTTAGGTAAGTCGTTGATTGGCGATAATGTACCTAAAACTCAACAGTTAAGTGCCCATGGAAAATTGAATAGTTTCATTTCATTAGCGTTTATGATAGCACCAATATATGGTGGTTATTTATCTGAACGTGAAAATGGTTTTTACTACTTGGCTTGTTCAACCAGTATACTTTGTGCCATAAATGTCATTATTATTACATTTAGTGTTCCAACTAAGATGATTAAAACAACTGGTCTAAAAAAAAACATGTTTCACCATTTAAAAGAAGTCGATTGGATAGAATATTGGCCATTATTATTCATGAGAATGATGTACACTGCAACACTATCGACAATGATGGTGACATTTGGTTTTGTCCTCATAGAAACTTATAAACTCACACCGTCCCAAGTGGGTTACACATTATCAGTTAATAGTTCAATTGGTGTTGCTACCGGATTTGCAGTTGCTAGATTGGAGCCATTTTTTCGTAAATATAGTTCATTTAAAAAATGTTTCTTTAGTTTTATTTTACTGTTTGTTGGATATGTTTGCTTATCATTTGCTCTAAATATAACGTTTCACATTATATGCATGGTTCCAATCATTGCAGCTGGTACTCTTATTGAAGTATTTTTAAATGAAATTTTATCGGAAACTTGTATGGGTGAAAATAGAGGGACTCTGGAAGGTGCTATGACTAGCTCTATCTCAATAGCTCGTTCTATTACACCAGTAGTAGCCGGATTGGCTATGGATGTATATGGTTCTAGTGGAGCTTATATTTTTGCAGCTTTAGCTGCTATTTCTGCTGCAATGTTGGCCAAATTTTATGACAAAAAAACCAAAAGATCATAAATTTCAAAAAAATAAGTGTTCATTATGTTGCAACAATTTATATTTTGTTTCAAACTGTATTTTTTTTATTAAATTTAAAGTATATTGATGGTAACAAATCATTTTTTTATGAGTTTTGTTGAATAAAAAATAAATAATATTTTATTATTTCATCAATAATTTTGTATATTTATACTGTTAATTAATTTAAGTTAAAAGTTTTGGATTAAATACTGTATTCAACTTGGTATAATGGTATGTATTTATATTATATTTAATATTATATATATATTTTTTAATATTTAACAAATTAGTATTTTTTTTTTATATATATATTATTGAACCCAGTTAGAAAGTAAGTTTTATGTGTAATATCAAATAAGATAACCTAAAATAAATGTATTAAAAGATTAGCTATAAATAGATAATATCATTGTTTTTATAAAATATATATTGTAATATAAAAGCAAAAATAGAAGTAAAATCTAGCATATTGTTTGTTTAAATAATTAAATAAAAAAATTTATTTTTTTAAATTTTTACTTATCATTTTTGTACATAATTTGTTATAAAATAATTATACCTACTAACAATTCTATTATTTGAATATGTCAAATTCCGTTTAAGTAAAAAATGTTTAACTAAAAATGTTGGTTATCTGAAGGTAGATATAAAATAAGTATTATTAACTGGTGCATACAAGGGGTATGCAGGATATGTGATTGTTACCCTGGGGGGGGGGGCACTTTATATCTCAAAATAACACTTAATGAAAATAATAAAGTAATAAATTGCTTTCAGTTTTTCCAATTAATTGTAAATCATGACTTTTACATTCATCCATACATATGGATACTAATTAAATTATTTAGAATGCCTATAATGTAAGGATATAATACAATTCATTGTATTGCTAGCAAAATTATTTATAATTCATAGGTAAATAATAATAAGAATATATATATATACTTTAATGTGTTAACTTAGTTAACTAAACATGCTTAACCCAATAATGGTTTTTTATTTTTAATTTATTATAATCTTCCTAGTTAAGTACTACTCAAACTCATTAATTTTCTTTTTCATTTGATTTTGAATAAAAAAATGAAATAGGAATCATCTAAGTATTTAACAATTAAAATATTTTTCTAAAACAAATACTAATTTTATTTTTAATTATTACAAAGATATTATGTTTTAATTAGTTTATTCCACAATAATCCCTCTTTCAAAAAAATAAATTTCAAACTTAAATCGAAAAAACTTATTTATTTTAGTTCATGGTTTTTTATATTCATATTATCAGGGCCCCCTAACAATTTAAAATGACGGGGTCCTGATGAAGCTTGCACCTATAGATTATCAACACTATAATGTAAATAACAATAATAATTAAAAATAAAATTATGTTATGTATAGAAATAAGCAATGATTACTTAAAACGGTTATTAGTTTTTAAATTAAAAGAAACAATAAAAATCATTTGAGCAGTAATAGTTATTATATGGATGAATATCCATTGTTGTAAGTCATTTTTTAGTAAACTTTGTGATTATAAAGAATTCAAATATGTCTTATTCGATGACTAGAATTTTCAGTAAAATTGGCAGTATAATATAATGATAGGTATATTTGACTTTAAATGAAAAAATGCCAAGTCAAAGATCGGCATGTAAGCTTTCTTGATTTTAAATTTTTAGAAATTTATTAATTGTATGCAATATGTATGTATAATGTATTTTATTTTCATTTTCATTTAGTGAGATAGATATCTGAAACTGGAAAGCAAATTTTGTTGTTTGGGGTCTTGTTAGATTTACATTGGCTAAGAGAAGTGCAGTGAAAATGTTCAGAACTTTATCTTTTATAGTTAATTTATCACAGAGCTTCAAAAAAATTAAAACACATTTTATTGAGTATTTTTTTTCAGCTTTATAGATTTGAAGTGAGTTAACGATTGAAGATCAAGTTCTGAAAATTTTCACAGCACTTCTTCTTGCCAATGTGAATCTAACAAGACCCCAAATAATAAAATCTGTTCTCAAGTTTCGGTAATCTACCACGTTAAATGAAAATCTAGCAAAAAATAAATATTTTTTTAACTGTGAAAAATTAATTAATTAAATTGAAAATGTTTAATTGCACATTTTGTATCTAATTTATAATCCTTTTTTAATGAGCTATCAACCAACTTTTTAGCTATAATAGTTTTGGAGAAAAGTTAAAAAATAGAAATTTCGGGACTGTTCACGCCGAAGTTTTTGGGGATTCAAATCATTATACCGCTTGGATGTGATATTGAATCTTTCTCAATAATATTTAATGTTAGAGCTAGCTTAATTATCCACCTACTCATTCCAACTGAGTTACATTTTTATCATTTTCCTATTTAACAAAAATTCTTGAAGTTTTAAAAATTCAGACTTTCTTCATTTCAAATACCATGCTTACTTGATTAAAAATCAAGAAAGTAATACAAACAAATCAAAATTAAATTCCCTAATATTATAGAGCTGGACATTAACGAGTTAAAAACCTAAAGTTATATTAGCTACTTTTACCTAAAGTTACTTTAAATTAAAAATTAACTTATCGAGTTAAAATATAAGATTTTGAGGAGAGAAATAAATGCATTGATTTTTACAATGTTTTTTTTTTTTTTGTTTGTCATCATCCTTAGGAGTAACTAGTCAAATTCGTTATAATTGCTAAAATTTTCAAACAATATCTTATTTAGAAATTCATAAACAGTTTTCTTTTTGTATTTAAGATTAGAAAATGTATCACAAAATTTCTCTTAAAGAGCATATATTTTGTCGACATTTGAAGTTCAAATTTGGACGTTTAATTTAGACAAATATTGTATATTTATAAAATGAATAATGATTTTAAGGTCATTACACCTTTAAAACACATATTTAACACAATATCAACACTCTTCATGACACTTTAATATTTTAAATGTTTTAGCTAGGTATATGGTAAATAATCATAAAAATAAGCTATCAATACAATATTGTGTATTTTTTACTCTGATTTAAATCTATCAATTTTAGATAATTGAAGAATAATTTAGTTGTAGTTATGAATTTCATGGTCGGAGTAAAACAATAATATATTTTTTTAGTATTTTTTATTTCCAATTCCAATGTATATCTCTTAAGCGCTTATTATAAAAATCTATAAATATAGGTATCCACTTATTGTAGGTATATACTATTAATATACAAAAACACATAATATTTTAATATTTGTATTTTGCTAATCATGTATTTTTTTTTTTATTGTTATTAATTGCATAATAATAGAAACAGATTGATAGATATTTGTGTAACAATAGAAATAATTTGTGTATTGTGTTTCATATGCATTTCCAAAACATAATTATATGTCATAGGTGTATTATAGTTAAGGTAAACAATTTTATTTTCTACTTTAGTTAATATATATGTTTACCTACCTATATGAATTTAGTTTACTTACACATTTCTACTAGCTAGGTAATAAAGCTGTATTTTTCAACAATACAATCAACATGGAATTTTTGGTATTTTTTATAATATTTATATCTTCGTTGAATTCGATAGAGGTATATTATATTATTTTAAATTTAAATTATTATGCTAATGGTAGTCGTAGGCGTAACTAGTCTTTTAAGTTAGGGAGGGCTATAGCACATTTTTTAAATTTAATTATTATTTATTGTTTCTATTGGTGTTTACAAATGATTTGAATGATTATTCGTTTAAATGAAACAATATATTTTATTATATTATAGTTAAAAATAAAATTAATACTAATGTGTTTATATGCACACACATTTACCCAACATTTTTTAGGTAGCTGAAGCCCACCAAAGCCCCCCCCCCTAGTTATACCTATGATGATAGTATTATTGCAAATTAGATAATATTCATAGTATTATGTATATATTTATAAATTATTACCTACTCGCAAATGTTAGTACATAATAATTTAACTACCTATATAAGACTATAATCAAATTGACTAATTGACTTTGATTATAAATAAATCTAGTTTAGTACCTTCTTAAAATATTTTTTCTGGTTAAAAAAGTAGGTATATAGTAGGTATTATTTATTTGGTTTCAAAGTGGGTCAACAGTAAACAGGCAGTAATAATATTATACTATTCAAAGCAATAGGCAAATTCCAATTTTTAATGAAGTATATATTTTTAAATGGATAGAGATAGATACTTTATATATATCCAACATAATATGTAAATACCTAATTATTACAAAATCTATGCAAATGGACATAGAAAAGACATAAAAATATATGACAGCTATGATTTTAATAGCATTAATAGCAATCACAATAAAAATTAAAAACTTTAAGAAACGAAATTGAGTTTAAAATTGAAAGGCATTTTTGATTGCCTATGCTAGTAAAATTGCAGAAAATGTGGCAACTCAAAAACATAGAGCTAATAATAATAAATTGTTTTAATTTGTTTCTTGGAACCAATTCAAGCTTTCCTTATACATTATTTTATCTATATTATTATTTATATTTTAAATTGTTTCAGTCTCGTTATGCACTTGTTATCAAAGAAGCCTTCAGTTGTATGCAAAATTCTAAGATTAACATAATTATGTTTAAAAATTCCTCAAGTTTAGTAAAAAATAATGTTGGGTTTGTTGAATTTTTAGAAGCAATTGAATACAATAACTTTCAGGTAAAACTATTTATTATTACCTACTAATCAGTTATCATCAATCTATTGTGTTGTAGGTATTGATTTAATATTAAATATTAGTGTATTATAAATTATAATATACCTACTATATAGTAACTAGTACCTAATTACCTACAAATTATTTGTACATTACCATATACAGCTTGGTACAGATATTTTACTCACATTAAAATGTTTGAAGTAGTACTACCTTCTACTCATAATTTAATGAATAGAACAAATAACAGTAAGTAGGTTACTTACCAGTGCCAGGTCTATTAGACATCTGAAATAAACATAATATTTGCACCCTCTCCTTAAAAAACAATAGAAACAAATATAAAAACTGAATTAATGTTGAACATAAAAATAATATATATTCTATACATAACACCATTCTCCTTATTTAGAGAATTTTAATAATAATCTTTTATTTTTAAAAATAAATGTATTTTTAAATAAATTAATACTATTTCAAGATACATCATAATTAATATTTGTTATGAATAATTTAAATAATCCCATCATACCAATAGGTAGTTGTCACCTGTGTGTATTAAGTTGATATTCAATTAACACATTTATTTCAGTTACTCATAAATTATTTTATTTATGAATGGGAATAATTTTATATGTGTAATTTGTATTTTTATAGGTGAGAATTGAGACCCATCACAAAGATATAAGTAACTCAATCAAGGCACCTTCATTAAATGTTCAGAGAAATGATCTTTGTGCATACATATCAACAGATCTGTTATTTGTACCATTGGTTCGACAAGTTTTTGATTTAGGAAAATGTCCTATTGCCAAAGTAAATTTATCTTTAATCTTGATAGCTATTGCCTATTTAATTTAAATATAATAATTTATTTGATTTAAAATTTTAAAGGGTAAACACATTGTTTATAAAGATACACTAGTTTCAAAGTATCGACCTTACATTCCATTTGGCTGCTGGATAATTATAACTAGAATCACCAAAAAAGATACACAACCATTTACGTGTTTTAACATTACACTTCAATCATTGCCATCATTGAAATCTGAACTCTACCAGTGTACATGATTGTATTTAATATGTATTTGGTATTTTACATAATTCATCACAAATTATCTTATACTCTCTCTTTCTCTCTATACCTATATATATATATTTATGTTATTACACATTATAATGTACCAAAAGAAATATTATATTACATTTACAATAATTTTTTTTATCACATTTAAATTATCATCATGGATACAAGATTTATTAAACTGTATTCATTAATTAACAGAATTATAAATATCATGAATTACGAACCAGAAGTTATAGATAACTATAAATCAGCAAGGCTGGGCATTAGCAAGTTAAAAAGTTAGTTACGTTTGGATTCTCATTAACTTAACTATAAACTTACTAAATTTATTTTTTAATTAACATAAAGTTAATGAATTTATTTTTCATTTTAAGAAATAAGTTAAGTTAATTTATATTCAATATTTATATTACAAACACACAAATAATGTCTGTATGAAAAACTTGATTAAATAATGTAAATTAATTATTTTCAGCTTTTAGGTACCTATTAATTATTTTTAGATGACTATTGTTTTTTTTTTATTTTTGTAGAAACAAAAAACTAATAAAATACATACTAGGTATTTAAAAAAATACTGTATGTTGTACGAAGTATAAGCATTATAGTCAATAATTTAGTTTTGTGTTGGTAAGAAATAAAGTATGCTAACATATAAAAAAAATAACTTTTTTTTTAACTTCATAAAAAGTTTAAAAGAAATGTGTATTAACTTTTAATTTAACCGAGTTAACCAAATATTGTATTAACATTTTCTTATTGATACATGTTAACTTAAGTCAGTTAAAAAAAATTATTAACTTGCCCATCCTTGCAAATTAGTGGTGTACATTCAGGGAAACCAATGTCCAGTTGAAAAGAAAAAATAAGTTTAAAACGTATCTATTTTGTTAAATGATAATGTGATTTATATATTAAAATGACTACTATTAATTAATTATAATATGAGTATTAAGTTTAAAACAATTTTTTAGATTATTTTGTGTGAAATTAAAATAATTCTTTTTTGTAAAAGCAAATTCTTAACAAAAGCACTCATATTTTAGATTGTCTGGTTTGCATCGTTATTAATACACTTTTATCTTATAAATATTTAAGTGTTACACAGTTAATTTTAATTTTATTAAAAGACTAAAGTGGCTAGCTAAATATCACAATAGCACTATAATTTAACATTATAAATTTAACACTATAATATATTGCACTTTAAAAATATATATTTTATTAATTATTTGAATAAAATGAGAGAAAATGAAATTTTATTTAATATAAATGTTTACATTACAATCTTGTTATAAAGTACCTAAACTTCATAGTTCATATAATCACATGCTTTTTTATATTCAATATATCGATTAAACTTTGACAAGATTAAATATTAATAAATAATATAACTGAATTTTACTATTTGAGTAAGCTTTCTCTCTCTAACAAACCTTGGCATTTTACAGAAAGTATTTTATTTTATTTATATACTTATACATTATGCTAATCAGTTTTTTTTTATATATGTATACAGTATAGTTTAATCTTGTTTCATTAAGTTAAAAGTTACTAATATTTATATATTTTTATGAGTTTTTTTAAAAACTACTAATATGTAAAAATTTGTTTTTGACGCTCTAATCCAATTACCAGCTAGAAAGGTCACCACTATCAGTTATAGACTGAAGCATGTTTACTGCTTCAAGAGGTGATGACAGACAAAAAAAATATGTTTTGTGAATACCTATTCAAATTTTTATATTGTGTATTTATATATTTATATACAATACATTATTAACATTATTAATTTAGGTGTATTTTTATAGGTATTATGTACCTTTTTATATGGAATAATAACAATTTAAATACTGTTTTTGATGTGATTTTTGTGTTATTATAGTAACATTTGTAAAAGAACATGATTAGATTGATAGATATTTGAATTACAATAGAAATATTATAATTTCAGTATTCCAAGCTATGTCCAAATCAATAAATCTACAGTATAAATACATTGTTGAGCCTTAGATCATGCTTGATAACTTTTGGATGAACTTTGGCCTAAAGATAATCCATCATCTTCACTACTAGTTTTTTTAACAAATGCTGGATTTATTAGTATAGCTTCATCCATCATTTGTACTGTACTGCTAAATGATATCTTATTAGTTACCTGAAAAATCATAATTTAAATAATATTATACATATTACATAATATATTATGTACACTTATAGTGCATAACTAATATTTATATGCATTTACTTCATCTAGAATTTTCTTTAGAACACTAGGGTCTTCATATTTTTTGGGTGGATCATTAAACATAATTGTACCTTCTTTACGGTTGATCTTGCCATATATTTCACCAGATTCAATCTAAAATTGTAAATATATTTAATATTTTACAAACAATTTTTCTTGTTATAAATACCATAGACATTAAATGTTCTTCAGCTTCTACTATGTTAGGAAGATTGATTCTTTGTGCTAAATCAGAAATTGACATATTCAAAAAAGTGTTTGTCAATTTATGTATATTCTTCCTGTGCAATGCTTTTACGACTTGTTTTACTAATCCTTTATTATTATCTCTATATTTTTTAACAAAAAATTTCAGTCAAATTTATTAGTTTAGAATTATAAAAATAAAAACAAACCTTATATAAACATCATGATATTTGCTGATTGTTCTTTGTAATTCTTCAGGATCACCACTTTGATACGCTGGTATTATATCCAAATAGGCTTGACATACTGGTTTGAGAACTCTTTCAATGAGGGCAGGTGATAATTTTGGAAGTGTAGGTACAGTTCCTAAATGTATAATTGAGACCAAAACAAATTTCTTATACGATTCAACCATGACTTGAGATAGCAAAGGAAGTAAAGTTGTTAGAGCAATTTCAAAGAATGTAATTGCTCTTGAATAATTCTTCATTGCAGTGTAGATTACACCACCCAAATAGTAGTAACTTAAAAAAAATTTTGGATCAAATGTCACTCCAGGCTGAAAATAAAAGGACTCTAATTGTAAATAAATAAAAAATAAATTATAGGTACAAAGATTTAAGTTTATATTAAGTTCAATAAAATACAATTTCATAAGATTCAATATAAATATATGTATATATATATATATATTAATATACTTATATGATCTTCATTTTAAATATGACCTACAAATAATTTAGAGTAAATATCCTAAGTAGTATTGATGTAGAATAGTATTTACAAAATTATTTTTTTACTTTTTATATTTAATGTCTATATTATTCATTGGAAATATTTTAAAGGTTAATTATTTTATTTTTATAATCATTATCATAAATATATTGTTTTAATTTCTAAGTTTAAAACCAAAAATGATGTGCTAATATTTTTTAATTGAGTTATTAATCAAATTCATTTGTAGAGCAACTAATGACTAAAAATTCATTAATCTTTATATTTACCTACAAATAATAATCACATTACTTACTTCATCAGTCCCCAATACATAAATATCCTGATCCAGGAGACTTAGGGCAGGTTTAAGATTATTTGACATTAAACAGGCTTGACATAAAAGACAATGAAGTTGAGTTAATTGATATGGTTTCTCTTGCAATTTACATATAGCACGTCTTATTATTGGAATAGCAGACATAGGTTTCTCCATATCACCAAGGTTAGTCAACATAGATTTCATCACATTAGCCACTATAAAACAAAATAAAAATTACATCAAATAATCTTTATTACAAAAATAAAATTATAAATTAACTTACATGGTTCAGCTAAGACTCTGAGTTCATCTTCACTGATGGTGATAACAAAGTCATTAATTTGTGTTGCTATAGCTGTATGGTATTGAACCCCTGGTATGTCAGGGGGTTTTTGGGCAGTAGCTTTAACACCCAAAACAGTAAGTACTGTAATTGAGTTTTCATGGACATCAAGTGCCTCAAGAACACTATCTAAATTAGAAACATATTTATGTAGTGTTTCTGACTGTTTGGAAAGATATTCAGTAAGTTCTCGATTATCACCTGCAAAATAATAATTTATCCTTTACTTCAGACAAAATACACAAAATGCCAATTTATAATGATAATAAATTAATAAAGTATCATGAAAAATTATTATTTTATTAATTATTAACAATTGATAAAAATGAATAAATAAAATTACATAATTAGGGATAGATCAGTTAAGTTACATTAGTAGTACAATTCTTAAGATTGTCCAATAAACCAAGAAGTAAAAACTGGAATACATTGTTAGAGAATTGGATTGTTTGTCGCGAAGGTTAAACATTACTAAAAGCCTAATGAACTTGAAAAATATTCATTGGGCTCAGACTTTCCAAATAAACAATAGTAGTAGAGCCATGGTCAAGAGAAAAAAAAAGTATTTGAGTTATAGAGCTTTCCAAAATCAATAATAATTAATTTAGAATCATAGTTATAAATTTTGGACACCAAATAGACTAGAAAACTAAGTTAAACAATCAAAAAGTATTTATGTTTGGAATTTAAATATACATAATATAAACATATATGAATACAAGTTAAGAAATTATAAAGATTTTTAACATTACAATATTCGAGCGAGGTCTGGCAATGTTCAGAATATATTTTTCAAGCCGAGCCGAATTTTGTGTAGGTAGGTTTCGGTACTCACCGGAGTTTGCCAAGTTTCTGACGGTCAGCACGAACTGATCAAGTTGAGGGACCGCCATATCGCTATCCATAATTGTGTCGCAATGGTGTTTATAAATTTAAAACAACAATAATTATTAATTTCACGACCGTCGTGAAGCAATTCAACAATATTTAATGCGTTTTTACTGCTAATTAGTCAATATAATATAGGATGTACTATGCAGCATGCGTGAACACTATGAACTATGAGTTTCTGAACGTCTCCAGCAGTCCAGTCTCCACTCACCAAACTGCTACACTATGATAATATGATTGTAGTTGTCAGTCAGTGTGTGAAACAAACAAATCGTAACAAAATGAAAATGTGCGTCAATAGTACCGCTTCGAGGGTTGGTCGGTATAAACCACTATTCAGTGACAAGTGAAGATGGCGATAACACAAAAAACCAAGGTTACGGTGATGATGGTAAACCGTGGTCACGATGTCTAGATAATATATAGATGATAAGGTCGACGGCGTCTTTCAATGCAGTTTTATAGCTGCTGATGGTTATATTCTGCGGTTATTATGTCCATGAGTAGTTCATAATTTTTCTCACCAGAGTACGCTAGCATTTACCCGAAGACTGATCTTTTTGAACGTTGTAATGGACATAATGCAATATATTAATATGTATGATCATGTCCAAATATCGAATATTTGTATCATGATTCATGTCTTCACAATGATTAAAACCGGTTGATCAACAACAGTATTTTTATCAATATTGAACATATGTGTATGTCAATAGTAGTAGTACATAAAATATAATATCACAATAACTACTTCGAATTATTAATAGTCAACAGGTATTAACTATCAACAAGTATCAATTAAAATATTAAGTTACTATTAGATTAGTATAGTATACTATAATTATTAGTAACTAACATATTGTAATTTTTTTCAAGTGAAGTTATAAATCTACTAAGGACAATAATTTAGTATATCTTCTACTTCATTTTGAGTGACTATATACTTCTATTAAACTCGCTCAATCATATTTATCATAATGGAACAATATCATCGAAAATTGATTAACGATTGTATGTCCGAATTAGTATATGTTACTTTTAATTTAAATGCTATTGTAGATATTCTATTAGAAAAAACTGTAATCAATGAGTGGATGAAAGATTATATTTTGGTAAGAAATTTTTATTGTTATCGCATATATTATGTATGATATAAAAATGTTTAATTTATACTTGTATTGCTGTAGGACGATGATGGGGAATCAGACAGCAAAACAAAATTGTATGAATTAATTCAAGGGCGAGGGCCTCAGGCATTTTCAGCTTTATGTAAAGTATTAGAAGAAACAGGCAATCTTGAAGCTCGTGACATTTTAACATTATACAAAACAAGGTACCTCCTACTTATTTATATTAAAAATTAATTTGCTTATTGAATAAAAAAACAAATAGTAAATGTATGTACAGCGCTAGATTGGGAAATTATCGGCCTACCGAGTTTTAGAATTTCTTATGTTTGAATACAGCTACAACAATTACTGTATGGTTTAAGTAATTCATATCAATTATATTTTCTACCAATGTTTATAATAATTTATCATGAAAAAAAAATATATATATAAGACCAAAAATTTAAAACCGGCCCATATTTTGAGCAGCCCACTGAGTTTTACTCGGTAGCTCGCCAGATCAATCTGGCTCTGTGTATGTATTATCCTTTTATTTATTGGAAACAAAATTTAATATATTAACAATCTGTATTTACATGTTATACAATTAGTAAAATGGATGGGATTTGATTGACGGGAGGGGGAAGTTACCCAGTGGCAATATCCCGCAGAAAGCAATTTTAAGGAGATTTTCAGATGCCTGGGTGGATTACCTAGAATTTCTTTGGATAATAGTTGGGTGATTATAGGATTTGAGTGAGTACTGTATGTTTTGTGTGATTTTTTGTAGGTGATCGTAGCAAGATTTTCTAAGGTTGAAGTGAGTCATTGGTAATATACCATATACCAAGGGGCACCTGATAATAATCATAGACATATAGATTGGAATGCCTGTATTGTTCTGGTATTTGACGGTTTGGCTGAGCCTCAAAGTTGAATACCATAGTATTACATGGGTCTTAGAAGGACCACATCTAATATTCTTTTTGTTTTTTAATAAAAGCTTTGAGCGGAGTAATGGTCTAAGAAGGTGAAGTCTCAAATTGAAAGCTTTAGGCTTGTTTTATAAGTGAGGGCCCCATGTAAGACGTTTGTCAAGGATTAAACCCAGATATTTGGTTTACATGTAAGATAGAATTTGTGCATTACTGATAAAAGTTGAGGAACATTCCAAAAATCGAAGTGCTAAAGTAATTTGAGAGGGTTTTGATGGATTGACTTATGTATTATCCTATTTTATATTTGAGTAATGTTAATGAGTATGGTTTTAGTGTTTTATAATAATCTTGTTTTTATTTTATTCTAATTGTATGGTATGCAGAGTGCATACTGCTTACCTGGATAGGCTGGATAGGCATAGTATATATATACATCAGCTTATCAATTAAATGTTAAACAACTTATTATTTAAAGATCTATTATATTAGCTATTATAAAAAATGTATTAATTTATTAACCTAACTTAATAGCATTTATACTCTGTAGACACACTACTTACACTTGGACAGTTAAAAAACTATTCCAGGATTTGTTATATTAGCCCATCTTGGGTTGGTCTGTAAAAATGATTAACTTCAAATAGTTATAACAGAGATGGTTACTAAAATGAATTTTGGGAGCCGTAAATTTATGAAACTAATTCTAAGCAAGCCGCATTGTTAAGAGATGTTTATAAAATAATTAAAATAGTTAATAAGTTAATAAATCTAAGCTTGATATCAAGAGCTATATGAGACTATGAGACTGACTTAAGAAGTTAAAAATCACATACAATTCGTGAGCCTCGTTGTGGCCACCCTTGAGTTATCACATTAAAACTTAGAGCTTTTACAAAATTCTGATTTCACTATTACTTTCTGTATACAAAATACCTTTATTTGTAGAAAAGAGTAGTATATTATTATACTAATAAATAGTAGTAAAGTAGTTTTATACCCAGAATAATCAAGTAAACTATAGGCTATCCAGCGAGATATTAAGCTGATTCTGCGCAACCTCCTGCGTCATCATGCTGTCAAAACTGGTTTGCTTATGGCTGGGTATCATTAGGGAATGCGCAGAAAAACTGATTTTGGTTGGTTTGGGGCATGTTCTCTCGCTGGACAGAGTATATAACATTTGTATTTATTAATCTTAGTTTTTTTTTACTCCTATAATATTAACAATTTATTCACATTTTTCAGTAAGGAAAAGGAAGAACAATTATTGGACAAAACATTTGACAAACTCATTTTGGAACATGATGATTCATACGTCAAAGTTCATCCTGAACGAAAGCGCATGGATAATTATAAAGACAATTTAAATCCTCGTGTATGTTTATTTTAATATTATGTTAAATTTTATAATGTTGCATTGGGCGTATATTTTTACAGGCTTATCCAATGGGATCAAATCCTAAAGGCCATGCTTTGATTTTAAATATTAATATAATAAAAGATAGAGACGAAAGAAAAGGATCAAAAGTAGACTTGGAAAACTTAAAAAAATTGTTTAAAGGCCTTGGTTATATTGTTCACCCAAAAGAAGATTTGACCGAAAAAGTAAATAAACAAATATATATTAATTAAATAAATATAAAATTACATAAAGAAATTCATTATAAAATATTAATATTTAAATTGTTTTTGTTTGTAGGAATTTAAAAATGTTATTAAAGAGTTCATTAATATATGCCATACTGAAAAAGCTAATTCTATTGTTGTATTTATAATGAGTCACGGTGAAGCTGGAAAAAATTCAAGATCAGCAAATATATTAGCTGCTGATGGTATTGCAATAAATACTGATTGGATAATTGATCAATTCTTACCAAAAAAAAAACCAGCTAAAACTATACCAAAGTTATTTTTTATTCAAGCGTGTCGGTAATGTTCAATTATTATTTTTTTTTATGATAAATACAATAATATATTTTCTATTTATTAAAGAGGAAAGAATAGTGATTTTGGTTGGAAACACTGCGATGGTGAAAATAATGCGTTACAAAATGACAGTTCCAATATTTCTGCAACCGAATCAATTTACAATCGGAGTTATAATGATATATTCATAGCATTTGCCACTGTTCCTGGTAAATCATTATTGTTATATAAATGATTTTAATAATTTGCCTTCTCTTTTATCAACAGTTTATTAAAAAACATAATTTGTATTTTTTTATAGGGTATACAGCAAAACGTGATCCGATAGATGGGTCATGGTTTGTACAAAAATTGTGTGAAGTAATTCGTACAAATGCCTATAACAAAGATTTGGGTTCAATGATGCTAATTGTAAGTAAATTTTTTAACTAAAAATTATTTATACTATTATCACCATAACAAGAGTAACATTTTCTTATATTTATTTAGGTGGATAGTGAAGTACAAAAACTTAGTAGTACCCAGCATGGGTCTCAAACTGTAGAATGGTTATATAGAGGTTTCAACAAAAGGTTTTACTTTAATCCAGGGCTGTATGACGATAATTCAGATAATGATTCTTCAATAACTACTTCAACCAATTCCACTGATCTTTAAAGCAGAATATCATTCTTAAATTATTATTTACTGTTAACTATTTAGTTTAATTAATACTTAGACTTATGTTAAGACTGCAATTTTTTATATACTTATACAAACTTTTTTATGATTTTTATTTTAAACATTTTTAATTGTACTGAGTATGAATTTAATGAAAAATGTTTACTGATCTATTTTTAAACATACTATTTGTATTCCTAATAGATAAATAACATTTTTATTATTCCAAAAAAAAAATTGAATTAAGTGTTAAGCCATGCATATATTGGTTTTTTATATATTTATATAAACTTTTTTTATGATTTTTATTTTAAACATTTTTAATTGTACTGAGTATGAATTTAATGAAAAATGTTTACTGATCCATTTTTAAACATACTATTTGTATTCTTAATAAATAAATGAAATTTTTATTATTTTTTGAATTTTTGAAATTATTTCAAATTTAAAACAATCATATTATATATTCTTCACAATTTAAAAATATAATTTAAAGAGTATGTTTGTTTAACACATTAATTGGCCAATTTTTGTAGCAAGAAGTAATATATGTAGGTATGTATAATATGTTTAGTTTTACCTTACTCAATGGCATAGAGGTAAATAACATTATCAATATTATCTATAATAAGCCCTTTAAATAAATATATGATACTCGTAAAATATCTTAATTAACAAGCTTCATATTAATTAGTCATTACTTAAATTGATTTAAAGAATTAAAATTAAAAAAAATTATGCTGCATGAAAAGCACACGGTTCTTTGTTTTTTTTTTTATGGTACAGAACCAAAGCATTTTTTCATACAATCATTTAACATTTAGGGAAAAAGTTGTATTTAAATTTACTTATTATTCCTGACCTTATAAATTAAATTTACTGAGCTCTGCAAGTTTATTTGTAACCTATATAATCTTATGTTTTTGTTGATAACTATGTTTTTCCTCTTGTATAAATTTGTTGTTGTCAATTCAGATAGAATTTTTAGTGATTGTCTGCCAAGGATAGACCTGCTGCATAATATGATTTTGATAAACTTGCCTACAAATTATGAATATTAAATACCACTTTTTGGTAAATCTCAAATGTGTCAATGATATAATCTTGTTCTTATACACAATTTGGATAATATGAAAAGTGAAAGCAACTGAGGTAAGAGGAACATGTTTTAGGTTTAATTGATTTGAAAACAAGATGCAATAGATGCATGGTATATAAAATATTTTGTACACTGAGATTCAGTACAATTTTAGATTAGTGAACTTTAATGTAGTACTATTTTGCATATATTTATGCACAGTAAGTAAGTAAAAAAAATTATACAATATAAACTTAATTAATCTGAAGAATCAGAACTGCTACTACTTTCTTTTTTCTTTCTATTTTGTTTCCTAGAAAGTTTTTCTTTTTTTGAAATCAACTTTTGTTCTTTCATCATAATTTTGTCCATTCTATCCAATCGTCTGAAACAAAAAACAAAAGTTGTTACAAAAATATTTAAGTATTAAAGATTTTGAATAAAGTTGAATTAATTTACTTGAGTAATTTCATTTTTTTCTTTCTACTTAATGTTTTTACATACATAAATAGTTCTGTGTCACTATCCTCTCCGTTGTTCTGAAAATAATAATAAGTAAATGTATAAAGATTAATACATATTAAAGATAGAGAAATAGTATTCCATTAATTATAAATATTTTTAGTTTAAATTTTAAATAAAGAGTATTTATTTAACTACTAAATATTCAGGATTTTAAATTTGTATTTAAAGAAAAATAATAGGAATATCATATTATTAGTTATATTAGCTCATATTTTATATCATTAGTACCAATAAAAGAGAATAAAAAAGACAGGTTCATAAAAAAAAAAAGAAAAGATTAATATGAAAAATCTTATAAATAAAAATTTTAATTAAGAACATATTGAAAACTCATTTGTAAATATTATTTATTATTTTTATTATATAAATAATAACAGGAAAAACTTATATAATTCCTAATTAACAAGAAATTTAATAACTTACAAATGATATTTGTTGTTGAGTAGAAGCAGCACTTTTTTTCAATTCCAAACCATCTTCTCGCATTTGTTTTATTAATTCTTGTGTTTTTTTATTAGCACTACTACCATTTGTTGTTGCATTACTTGTTACAGCTTCTGATATACTTGCCTGATTGAATAAAGGGCATTCTTTGTCTATAAAATATTTTTTATATCATAATATTAAAATTTTTTAATTGTCTTTTACTTAAAGAATTAAAATAAAAATTATACAAAAACCAATATAGAATAATATAAATTTTATAGTAACATATTTTAATATTTACTTACCAGTATTTATATGACCCCATTTGTGGCATTTGATACATCGTACATTTCTGACTTGAATACCAAATGGTTGATCTCGAATTTCTTGATCTCCTTTGCAATAACTATAAAGAAAAAAATACTTGCAATTAGTATAGATTACATAAAATAAAGCTTTACTATGCAATTTTCATTTTATTACACTAAAATTTGATTTAAACACAAAATATAGAAGAATTTGGGAAGAATGTTTCTATAAACAAGAAACATAATTGAAGGTAGTAACACTGAAGTTTGGCCAGTTTAGTATAAGTAGTTATTGATTTTAAAATAATGATGATATTTGAATGTTAGTAATAGTAAATATAGGTTAAAATAATAATAATAATAATGGCTTATTTATTTTAATTGTAAGATTACTGATTAAGTTATTTATATATTGAATGTTATATAAATATTAGAAAAATTTCCTTTTCTCCATTAAAATTACTAAACATTTTTATAAATTTGTGTAAAACAATTTTGACAAAATAAAAGAGGTCGAGAGTGAATTGGTAATCACAAAAAATATTGATATAGTAAAGAAAGCCAAGAACTAATGGAGTAATATTTTGGCCGAGTTGTTCAAATCAAAAATATTTTATATATCAAGTCTATCAAGATGTGGATTTATCAAGTCATTAAGAATACCTACGTAGTCTATAGGTTTACTTTAATTTTTAAATCGTTCATTGATTTTAGGTTAAAATTTTCAAATAATATTAATATGTTCATTTTATTTGCTGTGTACAATTCATTCAAATTATATACTATAAATCAATTCTGAAACTCGTGCAACCTAAAGTTGGGTCATGATCAACAGGTTGAAAACCACTGGTTTAAGTGAGAATTGTTTACCTAAGATACAAAATAGGTTTAAAAATTAAATGATGAAACTCAGACAACAATTATCACTAGTAGTATTAACACATGCAATAAATACAGAATCAAAACAATATTATTATTTATTATTTCATAGTACTTACTCTTCTCTAGGGGCATTAAATTTTCTTTGCCATTCAAATTTATATTCTGGCTCGTTATCTTCACGTTCCCTTTCTTTTTTAGCACCCGGTGGTGGTTCATACATAAAATTTACGCTTAATTTATCCTTGCTTTCTTTTGACAGCAATGCTCTGGAAAACATAATAAATATAATAAATAAAGCATATTATCAAACAAAGTATACATTTTTTTTGTAGTAAAGTATTTTACTTATTATTATAAAGATCTTGTTCTTTTTCATATTGTAGACGAAGTTCTTCTTGGCGTTTTTTATCTTTATCTGATTTTTGTTCTGCCATCCATACCTGGAAATTGTTAGCATAAATATAGATAAAAATTGTAATATTTAAGAGTATATTATATTATGACACACTCTTACATGTTGTTTCCATCTTAAAAAAGATTATATAGAATATTTGTGTTTAGTTGTATGTTATTAAGTTTAATATTAGAGGAAATTTATCTATAATCAATCGTAAAGGTAAGAATATGATCTGTGTATTCTTGTTAGTTGTTTGATGATATAATATAATATTTGTGAGTTATGAATATTTTTAAATTTTAAAAATTTACATAACTTCTTAAAACTGGAATTTTTAATTCAAAGAAAAGCTTGTAATTTAAAGATAATCATTTAATATCTAGATATTTAAAGTATAACAATAACATAAAAATACTTCATAAAATCTGTGTACATGGTTATAAATTTAATTATATAAGAAACTAATAAATCATTGAATATTTTGCACTTTAGTTAGTTAGGTACATAATATGTCATTTTCTGAAGAAAAACTTACTCGTTTTAGATTATCTCTTGATGCCGGATGGAAGAACTTTTTACACATGTAGTTATTGAAACCTTTCCCCATTTTGTACTGGAAGTTACTGTCACTTATTAAAAATGTATAAATTAAAAGATGTGTATTGTACTTTGTGTAACAGCAAACGCCAAACAGGTATAGACAATTAGACAATGATTAAATGATTGAAACAGAATATTCTGTGATAGAATTATTTTTATTTAAGTTTTATTTTGATAGCAATATTATTGTACATAATCTTCTGTAGGTGCATAGAACGGTGATATATCATCTAGATCCTCATGCAACTAGATCCCCTATAAGTCAATTAGTTCCCCTGTTGACTAAATCCCCTTGGAGTATCTAGTTCTATAAGCGTGAGGGCCATAAGTACAATTCATAAAATTAATATTTTATTATTTTCACATTAATTACAAGGTAGGTAGTTAATAATACTAAAAGCTTATTTAAATTAAATGATATTAAATATATTAAGTAATTGATGGTGATACTAACACTATTAGGTACTAATTTATTTCTAATAGGTACTTCTTATCTTATGAATTAATAGTACCTATTATATTAGTAGGTAATTAGTAGGTATTACCACTATTACCTATATACAATGAAAATATTTATTACTTGTAGGCAGGTATAGGTACACAACAATTGACATTTTTTATTAAATTTTCATCAATAAAAATTCATATTCTGTCGAGAGAAATTTATTATATTAACATTTATTTTACAGGTTTCTACATTATAAATACATTTATTTAATACGTTATAGGTAATAATAAATTACCTTTTATAATTAAATATTATCATTCAAAAGAAAGGCTCCAAAATTTCGTCTTCGGATTCTAAATCTTGTGGAAAATGACCAAATTCAAGAATTTTGTATTGTTTTTTCTGTGACACTGCAAAAGTATGTTTCATATAATATTATATTTTTACGGCCAGAGTAAACTATAATAATAACTATGATTTTCAACTGTAGGTACTATAGTATTTTTTTTCATGTAAGTATTTAATAAATACAATTATTTTAACAGTTTAAGTATTAATTAATAATGGTTGATGAATGATGATTGTGACTATGTTACATAAAATAACATTACTTTTTTAACTTCTAAAAATAATATACTTGCTTAAAATGTTTTGGCTTTCTTTCACAAATCGAATCAATAAACCCAGTGAATAGAATATAAATGTTACGATGGCCATGCAAGTTAAATACATACAAAACGTATCAAATAATAAAAACAAGATATTTTTATCAAAAGGACAATGTTCAGTTCTATTGAATAAACGCAAAATATTATTTAAAAAAAAAAAAACCTTCGTTTAAATTGTTATTACTTTGAGTTGTAAATTTTAACTGTTTTTACCGTAGAATTTTCTGTGGTCGAGACGAAACTGTAGCTGTATTTCTTTGTGTCGTAGTGTTTTGGAGAAAACTATTATTTAATTCCATGCTTAATTGGGTAAAAATTGTGTCTGACAACCATTCAGCTAATCTTTCATGGTTTATTTTTCTTAAGCAATTAGCTATACTGAGAAAATTTTTTTCCTTTCCAGCACTATTATTCCATGTCATTAATAACGATAAACAAGTCTCATCTAAGGGCAAATCTTGTTCTGCAGAGAAAATAAATATATTATTTAAATTATTGAACTAAATTGCGTAGCTAGTTCACAATAAGGTGTTACTGTATTTCATATAAAAAAAATTAAAACTACCTATACAGAATGCTGTTATTTTATGTTTTATCATGGCTATCCTATACTCATCATAACAGAGTAGGTATACCTATATTGACTATATTATAGTACTTATATATTGTATACACTGATTACTGTATAATTAAGTAGAAAATATAGGTTACTATATTTTTAAAATTATAAATAAGAAGTCTGAACTTAATTATAACATATATTATAATACTAGTATTTTGCGTTAATTTTTCTTAATATTTTTAATTCAAGTGTTATTCAGTTGAATGACACTTTATACTTAACAAAAAAAAACGAAAAAAAGATGTATTCACAATATTCATCAATATGTATATGTAGTAGGGACATTTATAAGTTATAAATGTATAAAGTATAAAGTTAATATTTAATATCACAATTGCGTTATCCGCTATAATCATCTCAATTACTGTGATTTATCAACATTAGTAGGTAATTATCAATAGTATCTGTACCTCCTATTGGCTATTTATTCACCATAATAATATATAAAATGTGTATTAATGAAATATGCATAGTATTTTACTATAAAGTTATTATTTTCAATCAAACTTGTACATATTTTTATAATAACTATTTATTTTATATTTTATAATATATTATATTGTATGAATAATTAGTATTCAAAAAAAATTACAAAATTATATACGAGCGACGGTTTGAGGATTGTTTACCAAGTTCTTTGACTGCCGTTAGTTCAAGGCCCTCGGCATACAAATAAGCAGTGAGTTTTACACATTCTTGCGGAGTCAAATGGTTTACTAAATACATAAACATGGACAGGTTGACGTCATGTGTGCAGACGATATTCGACACCAACACTGTGACGAAGACGAGGGTGTTTAATTTGTACATGCGATTTTGTTTTAAAACTGTTTAAACCGAAAAAACATGTATCAACTGTAAATAGTTTACGGTAATCGTATAAAAGTAATACATACTTATGGGAAACAGATACGCATTAATTATTATATCATACGATCGGCAACAACAAATCACAGTTGATATAGTGCGTATTGGTCAATCATATACTCCATAGAAACGGACACATTGTTCATACAGCGCGGTCGTATACATGTATCTATTTATGAACAGTGTATGTATCACATGAATACATATTTGTGTAGAAACACCGGGAACGCAGTTCGTTCTCATGATACCGTTTAAAGTTTTTAACCACTATTTATAGGTATTGAAATATGCAGTACAAATTTTAACAAAAATGACATTTAAGATTTATTTTAGCAAAAAAAAAAGTCACAATAAAATGTATCTAATACGGACTACAGTCGAGTCGAACGACTCGATGGCATACTAAACAATATTTAATAATAATAATAATAATATAACAATAAACAAATTATATACAGTCGTCTCTCCGGACTTGATGTCCAAGTGGATGATTTGAAAGAAATCGTTTTTCATTACAAGTCCGAGAGTTTCGAGTCGACTGCTGATACGCGGCTCTGCTGCAGTCTTCTGGAACGTCTCCCGTCGTAGTGTACCGCGTTTCATTTCTTCTTGCCCGTGTAGTCGGTGCTCGGCACCCCCAGACTGGTCTCGGCCGTCAACGACGGGTAACCCGCGCCGGAACCTAAACCGCTGTCCTGGTCGATCACCCCGTGGTCGTGCAGGTGATGGTGATGGGCGTCGTCGTCGTGGTGATGCACATCGGCGGCACCCGCGTCCCGCTGCTCTTGCAGGAACGAATATTCGTCTTGGAGGGTCTGCTGCTGTGCCACCGCCGCCTCGTTCACTTCGTAGTTGCCGCCGGCCGCTCTGAGAGCCGCCAGCTGCTGTAGATAAGACGACGGCGCCTCTGCCGGGTACGCCGCCTGGTACGACGACGGTCCCTGGTAAGCAGCCGGTGCCTGGTATGAAGTGGGTCCCTGGTACGACGACTGTCCGTGGTAAGCCACCGCCCCGCGATAATGTGGAGCATAAACGTGCGAGTGTTGCAGGTACGACGAGGGCGCCGGATACCTGACGACCGGTACGCGAACCGTCGGAATTCTGGTGGCGTAGTGTACGGCAGTGGCGGCTGGCCTGGGCACCGGGATCACAGGGGCCGGCCGGTACACGGGCACGGGGTACGGTTTGTACACCGTCACCGGGTACGGCTGGGCCACGGGCACGGCGACAGGCTTGATGACGGCCACCGGGTACGGTCGGTTGACGGGCACGGGGTATGGCCGGGGCACTTCGACGGGCACGGGCCGGACGACGGGCACCGGGACGGGGTGTGCGACCGGTACCGGCACCGGTTTGTGGACGACCGTTGTGGCCGTGGGGTACGTGTGCACCACCGACTGGTAGACGACGGGCTGGTGTTTGAATCCGTGCACGGTGGTCTCGTGATGGTTGTAGTAGTGGCCGTGGTAGTGTGCCGGAGCGTATCCGTGGCCGTGGTAGTGTGCCGGGGCCGCGTAACCGTGACCGTGGTAGTGCGCTGGGGCCGCGTAGCCGTAAGTGTGGTAGTGGGTGGACGCGGGGGCGTAGTGGCCGTGATAGCTGGCCGGGCTGTAGTGAGTGTGGTAAGCCGGTGCGTACAGTCCGTGGTACTCGCCGATGCTTCTTCTGTTGGCCTGTGGTGCTTTGTCGGTCGGAGCGCCGTCCTCCGTCGGTTCGCACCTTGTCGAACCGATAACGGTCAACGCGCACACCGCGTAACAGAACACCTGGAAGGACGTTAACGGTTTGTAACACGTGTGTTTCTACCAACAATCCATGCTAAACGACTAATGGCCGTGGACGATTTGAGACAGCGAGAAATATATTTTTTTTAAATTATTATTTTTATGGCGAATGAAACGAGTTTTTAATTTTATTATTTTCACTCGCGTTTACTTTTTAGTTCTTTTCGGTTAAAATATATGTATGTATTTGATAATTGAGAGTTCTCGAAAACTTTCCGATTTCCTAATGTTACCACCCCAAACCCTACAAAATTATTATTGGTGATTGGTGTCCTCTGATAGCTTATGCCTATTTTTATTTATGATATTATGTCAGACGGGCTCGCATCGCACGAGTGAGTTCCGTTAACTACATATTATCTCGTACTTTTTTAATATCTCTGCAAATACGTCCGCGATGTTACCACTGATAGTGTACTGTAATGGTATCTACAATATTACTCGATGTTAGTTTGCATTTGCACTATAATAGTCCATACTTCATACGATTACTATTCGATGATAATATTACTTTTTTTAGAAATATTAAAAAATTCAAATAAGCTCCACAAATTTAATTCAAAATTTTAATCATAAAAGTATTTAAAAAATTTAAAAAAACTAGGCTATGATAAAATATTAAATTCGTTAAAAATAATATTAAAATTACCAAACCGAACAGATCTCTAGATTTAATTATGTGAAAATTATGGCATTGAAAAATCAACATAAAATGAATAAATAATATAAAAATAGAAACATTAAATTATAATAAGCATTATAAAATATTAGCACACTTACCCAACATTTTAAAAATGGTTGTAAATTTAGCACACTATAAGGCGGTACCTATTTAAGAAGCACGCGAAATATTAAATAAAAGTAATCTCGGGACGTACTTGGGAAACTCCATGTCAGACTAGTCGGGATGAATATTATTAATTTGAGTACTTAGTTTAATTTTAAATTTTAAAGTAGAAAATCTGTATATATCGTAAATATATAAAGCTAACCATGAAAATTTCATTTTTAGTATAGTATTAAACAATGAAAATATACTTTTTCAAAATTCTTGAAATTATAAATAATAATGATATTATAATTTATTTTGAAATAAACGAAATTTCAAAAAAAAATAAAGTATTAAAATTGCACGTAGAATGAACGTAAACTTGATCGATAAAACGCAAATACTTTATATAGATATTCTATTATGCATTAATGTATTTATCGTGAATAAATTATGAACTCTTATGTTAATGTTAAAATTAAATGAATTTCAAATAATAATCGAAAACGATATATTTGTGATGTAATTAAAACGTATATTTTGAGTATATCGTGAAATAAAATGTACCTACACAAAAACATCATTAGATTCGACAAACAGAGTGAAATTATTCGTAAAAATTATTAGTTAAAAATTAACTGTTTTTCATGCAATCAATGTATCGAGTCTGTTGTGGTGATGTTCATATACGTATAATATTGTAATATATATCGGATACGCGATGCCGTGCAAACACATGGGGGTATATTTAGTTCAGAAATAAGCTGTGTACCTATGTAAAATATATATATAGCCATATAGGTAATAATATTATAATACTTACCGCAAACGATTTCATGGCTTTGTCTTGATTGATTTTTATCGATGCACTAGCTTGAAGACGAACGAATCGAATGAATGACAGGACAACCGTAGCTTCAGTTTTATACACTCAGGTGTAGTCCAATCGATTGGCTTTCACTGGATTTGATTTTTGGACTGGAAAGTTCGGTGGGTTTGGGTACGGGTCGTGAATAGGAAATGAAGCTCTTAGCAGGAAGAAGAACGAAACGAATCGGAAAAGAAATACGTATATCGTTATGTCACGAGGTCGCGCCGCCATACGAATCGACAATATTGCAGCAAGAATCGGATATTAGATATTGTTATGACAATAATCTAATAATAATAAATAATGCATTGTAAGTGCCAAAATATGTGTTAACTTTATGATTGTCGTATTTTATAGATAATTCACGTATAACTCGATCGAATTGCGTGAAAGTGAAAACGATACACGTCATATGCCTACTATTGTTTTCGTAATATTAAATATCATCTTAACGTACTAGTATATTATATATAATATGTATATATACAGTGACCACTAATCAGTGAAGTATTACGGGAACTGAAACATTTTCCAGTGTTAGTGTTTGAACTTAGAGGGCACATCTACGAGCAACATTTTTTTGCTATTTTTGATTTCTAAACTATTTTTTATAATCTCCTTGAGAGTTAAGATGGTGAAAAGGAATGGAGTATTATTGTATAGTTTCTCGAAAGCATAAAATCTCTAAAAATTAAGCCAGTGTAAATGTATTTACTAGTGATGGGTCGAACTGTTCGAATCTCGAACCAAACCGAACCGAACCTTTAATGTTTGGTTCGATTCGAAATTCTTTGAACTTTGAAAAAAATTCGAACAGAACTATCAAACATATTTTACTGTTATTTTACTATTACTATTACTATTACTCTTTACCAAGGAAGTAATATATTAAAATTAAAAATCAAACAGAGTTATAAATTATGAGGGGCTACATTCTTCATAAAAAATATACTCAGTAAAATAAAAGCATAATGTAGATAATAGTTGAATTATTTATATTTATTTTAAATAAAATATAGCTAAAAAAATGTGTTGTTTTTAACATATAACTCATATTCGTATATTCATGATAAACTAATAAAACAAAATATAAATATAACTAACTCAATTTTTTCATAACTTTTTATTTCTTATGCTATATTTTCTTATATATTGTTAGTAGTACATTTCACTGGTGCTAAATACTGCCATACTGATAATCACTCTTTTGTACACGTAATAATTACGATAATTGTCTTTACTGATTAATTTATACGTTTTTTGTTGACATAGGTATCAATAATTGATTGTTATTTTTATTTTTACAATTTGTTCGAGTAAATTATTTTAATTAACAATAATAATAATGGTACTGCTCTACTATATATTAGTATATTGTAAGTGTTGAGTGTGTCTCATAGGTGTGCTAAATTTGAATTTCATGATATATCATTGTATACGAAAAACGATTCTGAGCGGAAACGGTATATCAGCCTATATCACTAAGCTTATTTCATAATATGCTACAGTATTACAGTTGATTAATATGATTTAACTTGCATTGTTTAAAAACTAAATGTATGATTGAAATTATATTCTAGTTTTATACACGAATTTGAGAGCGATTATTTTAAAGTCCAAAGTAAAATTCGTAAGTCTTTAGAAATTATCAGTATTGAGCTATCTCTTTGAAAGTGCAGATTGGTTTCGATAGTGACCAAAGAATGGGCATAATACAATAAATGTTACAAACATTAATAATTAAGTAAATAAAATAAATTCTTAATTAAAACATAAAATTTTGTGCTGTTCATTACGAATACTTCGATACGTATAATAATCAGTATTTAATGTATTAATTCAATTGAATGGTTATGCATAATATTAAAATTTCTCACTTGTTAATTGTTATCTAACTATTGAGTGTAAACTGTTAATAATAATATAGGTATTGTACCACTGTTTATATAATATTTTATACACGTCCGATTTAGAAAAGTGACAGTTTTTCGGCTTCAACGAAACACTATAAACAAGTTATACCTTTTTTATTTGGAAAATGTATTAAGAATTGAATTTTAAATTTTCGTTATTTACCTTCTTCAAATTTTCCTAAATCCTTTTCGAACATACGGTTACAGTGACTATGAAGATAAAAAAAAAAAAATGACGATAGTATACACGATACACGGATCCAATTATACGAGAGTATATTTTTAAAATACAAAATATTATGTTTATTATGAAATCGTTTAATATAGGCTGCGGTCGAACAGAAATATTCTTGTTATTGGAGGACATGAGAACATATTTTATAATGTATATCAATCGAATGTCCGGCCCTGCTCCAGTTTTCGATGCGTGCGGACTGCGGAGTGTCATCATTATTATTTTTTCATCATTATCAACATTGTTATTATTTTTATTATCATTTATCATTGCACTTTCCTGTATGTTTACTTTTAAAAGACTTACAAGCCGCATAAATAGGTACGTGTCTTTCGATAGACACAAGGACGTCGATTATTTACGTATACAGCACAATACATACAGGTATATTGTTATCGTATAATAAGTACACGCATATATAGAGGTACTAAATCCGAAATCATATCGCTATAGAGTGTCACGTTTTTAATTCGTTTGTTAATTTTTTTTTTTAAATTTTGGATTACCATTGGTTTTCTAATCATGTATATTGCAACCGATAATACAGCATACAGGAACATTAATAATGATAATAATAATAACGACGACGACTTAGTGCAATGGCCGAGCCGTCGGTATTGTAACAATCGTCGTCGGTCGAGCCGTGACCGACAACTATTAAGATATAAATGCTAGATATTAGAGAACTAGCATTAACTACTGTATCCAAATTAATACGGACAGCTGCAGAAGAGTATATGTGATGGCATTGCGCAACAATTTCATCGCCCTTGTGCAGTTTTGAAAGCACATAAATACATCAGATCTAAATCTAGATATCAAAATATCATAATATTTAACATAATACATATATAAATATAAATGATACTCGGGGATTCATTAAGCATATGCCATGTGTAATTAATAATTATAACAACTAATTAGGTTGTTTATTTATATAAATGTTGATGTTTTTTCTACATCTAATAAGTCCTTACACTTTAAGATCATATTTTTAAACACTGCTAATGGAGGAGAGTTCTGCGATGGGTATACAAACTTATTTATTTCATACATGAACGACCTTTATAAGTTATTATCAAACAAATGTTCTGTCGATGTATCTTAAATCTTATTTATTAAAATACTAATTATTATAGGTTCATTGTTGGTACTCAGTAGTGTATACATTGATTACAATAGTGCATGTGTAACGACAATATATTATAATACTACATATGTAGCTCTGTTAGTGACGTACATATAACTACTGCATAAATATATGATGGAGGGGCATATAGTGTGAAACATATAGAAAAAACCTAACCTATTATCTATTATTCATTCAAACGACGTACTTATGTTATTATTTATTAATTTAGGAACGTCGAAAATATATTTACCTGAAGATTTTAGAAAATAGTAATAGGTATTTAAAAAACAATATAAATGCGTTGGCAGTGGTCACAACCCACAAACCTTCGATTTATATTGTATATAGTATAGAACATAATATATTCTAAAATATTTATATATTATATGTTATATAAATATTTTATTACTTATTAGGAGTGTTTATATGTTGTTTCATATGTGTGCATATAAATAAATCATAACTGCTTATTGAAATATCAGCTTTCTGAACATATAATTAGTAATAACATTAAACCTATTTTTTTTAACATTTATAATATATATATACTTGTCTTACATAACAGTAATAATTATTTAATGAAAAAAAAACATTTAAGTGTATGTTAATAAATATTGACGTGTATATTATAAGACATGTATAGGTAATTTGTAAAAAAAAAATCGACCTACGGATAATGAGAAGAATGACCATATTTTAATGATTGGACAGTTTAACACATATTATATGATATGATATCATGTATTATATTGGTACATATAATTGACATAATTGTCTAATATTTCAAGATCTTTCTAAAAATAATATATCTAGCAATGCAAACATTTTGTAATAATTTTAATTTTGTTTTGTCATAGTTATATATAAAACTAAATACATAACACTACTGATAAATAGGTAAATTAGCAATTTATCACATGGTAGATAGACTTTTTCTCAATATATTTTCATAATTTATATTATTCTATATATTATATAGATGAAAAAAAAACAAATTAAACTAATATTATCAAGTAGTCAATCGCTGTACTACATGTAGGTACACTGTACATTAGGTGTCGAGTGTATACATTGTTATTGAGTAGGTTACTGATTTACTGTAATGGATATATTGACTTTATTTTAATTCAGTAATACATAATTATCTACAAAAAATGATTCTGAGAGTAGATGGTCTATCAGTCTACATTACTATACTACGAAGTATATTATAATAGTATAATTTAGTTTACTATTAGTAATTTGGATAATACGGTAGATTTATTTATTTTTTGTCAAAAATTTTATATTATTATTTATTATTAGCGGACTCTGTCTCCTGCTCGTTTTGTTCAACCCTTCCCTAAGGGTCAATATCTATCGTCAGCCTACATTGAGATCCCCGGAAGCTTTGACCTATTAACAGGATCGCCGCACATTGTATCTTGTAGTTTAATGTTTGTAATTTAAACTATTTAAAAATAAAATATGTAGAATATAAAATATACTAAATATTAATAGAGAAATTTTAATAATATGTATAATATTTTAATTATTTGTTCTTGTTATTAATTTTTGAGGTTAATACTGGCTTAATGTAGTGTGCACCCTACACATCATGATGTGAATAGATTTGTTGTATAAATAGACAATAACTTAAATTTATTCTAAATATTTTGAAAAAGCCATTTTTTATAGCAAAATATAATAATAAATATGGAAAAGTTTCAAGTCTTGAAAAATAATATTTTTGAATAACTACAAAATTACTACAATCTTAATTATATTAAAGTATTCATTTTGTTAAAATTTGAACTTTATAATAAATTTTTGTTTGTAAAACTTGACACATCTAGAAAAAAATGACTTTTACTTATAACTTCTCCAAAGTACGAACTACATCCACTTTAAAAATATTATATTAAAGTTGAAGATTTTTACTGTATTTTTAGTGTAAACGCTCTAAAATTTGATGATGGACAGAAAAAATAGCACACGTTATTTTCGACGTAATTTACAGATTACAGCTATTTTTTAAAAATTGATCGCATTTTTATTTACGTAAATTATCCATTTCTATAATAATCGATCCATTAATCCATTATTATAACTTTATAAGTGTTAAAATAATCATATCCAACTGTTGATAATATGTAATTTTGTTCACAATCTTTTAAGTTTGTTTTATTTTTTTTATCATTCATATGTGAAACTTGTATTAACTATACTATATACTAATATATGTATTAATAATATACCTTAAGTATATGAACCTTTATAGTGCATATGTCGTAGCTAGGCCTTATGGAAAATTAGTCGTTTTGCGAAAAGACTAGGCTCTTTTCAATGGGGTAGCCTGTTTGCAAACTACTTATTATTTTTCCAAACAGCCCACTGTTTTTTGAGGTTTATTGCATACAGACTATCAGCAGTAACAGCAGTTAGACTTTTTAAGAATAATCCGTATTTAAAATTTTTAAAATAGCCATTTGAGATGTACTAATGTTGGTAAATACTTAGAATTTAAAATGTATACGATTAATATGTTTTTATAGATACACCATTGATATAGTTTATAAGTTAGAAATTATGTTTTAGTCAATATTCTAAAAGTACCTAATATAAATTAAAACTAGTAATTCTAATACAAATATACAATAGTTAATATTTCTAAAATAATCTCAACTTAACTGATACTCGCCATTGATACATTTTATAAAATAAAAAAAAAGTACTATTATAATATAATATATTATACTATATAACAAGTATCATATTTATTCAGTTTACATGTTATGATAATTCTATTGCTTTTTTCTGTACAAATAATAAATTATCCTTAAAATAAATTAAGTAAACTAGTTATTACTATATGATGATTATATTTTTTAAATGGTCTAACTAATGTTAGTCTGTATGTAATAAGCATGAAAATCAGTAGACCATTTGGAAAAATAATAAGTAGTTCGCAAACAGACTACCCTATTGCAAAGAACATAGTATTTTCCCCAAAAAACTGGGTTTCCATATGACCTATACTATCAAAAAGTGGTAACAAAGCTCATGTCCAAATAGCAATAATTTTGAATTTTGATATTATAGTAAATATCACATAGTAAGTATTACTGTATTACATATGTATTACAAAATATACAAATATGCCGTTCGTTAAATAATGTAAGTTAATAGATACCGTATATTATACGAATATAAATATAATACGCATGCCCGTTGTATATAATAATAACAACGACTACTATATATATCCCGAGCAATTTGTTACAATTTATTAAACTTATACAATGACCTTTTTTCATTAATATATATTTTATTCGCGCGCGCTATATAAATTGGTAAATGGACATTGCATGCTAAGAAAAAATATGTATAAACATACTATTACTATTATTATGTTTTTTTTATTATTGTACGCATGGGAACAGAAATAGAATACATAAAATCATAAATATATTTACAATCGAATTCATAGGTGGGAAATTATATTGTAAACGAATTATAGGTGTATATTGTATATTATGTGTATCGTTTTTGCATTTCTGCCAAGGCGCGATCGTTGTTTCGCACGTGGTGGGGTCGCGGCTTCTGTTTTCGCGTATAAATAAACCTCTTGAGCTGTCCGACGGTTATACGCTGTTTACGCCAAAGGGTTGTACACGTGTGTATTGTTTGTTTTTAAATCTCTGCAGTTTTTCTGTTCTAATTTCAAAAACGATGAACCACGCGGTAAGTGAACCGATTTATTAGACGTATCTGTTATTGTACATAATATTATTATTGTTATTATTATTATTTTTATAATTATTAATTATTACATTAATCTTAGTCGGATTTTAACGGCTACTTCGGTAGATGAGCAAAACAGTAATTTGATACAGTTTCGTTACATTTCGTTTATCAGTAGACAACAGTTATTACATCGATTAATAATTGTGTGTAAATAACATATACATAATACAAGTACTATTAATGTGTAGTTATTTTGAACATTATAGGAATTAGGAAGTAGGTACTGTTTAAAGTTTCAATAGTAACTTATTTAAAAAAAAACTTAACTTCAATAAAAAGAAACGGCACATACCTGCATTTATCAGAATAATTCAATAATATATTAATATAACATTAAACATTATAAAATTAACTAAAAAAGTATGAATAAATAACTTTTTCGTATTATGAAGTTTACTTAAATTATTATTTTGACATTTAAATTAAAATAGGAAAAAGTTACTTATTTATTTTGCTAAATTCTATTAATAATAAAATGGTTACTTACACAATTGTTTTATAAACACGAATGTATATTATTAATATCTAAAAATAGCTGTTATTGAAATATAACAAAAACTTTAATTAAAATTAAACTAAAAAAAATATAATATTATTTTGATAAGAGTTAAACAAAATAAATATAAATTTTTAAAATTAACACAATTAATTTCCTCATTCATTTCAAGTATCAAATAAAGATTAAACGTTAAAATAATTAAATATATTATTGTTATATGAATCTATAATATGCTTATTTATGACATAACTGATTTTCATAATACAAATTTTTAATATTAAAGTTTAAAAAGTCTAAGTCTAAAAATACTTAAAATAATAATGTTCAAAAAAATTAAATTATTAATAGAAATTTTTATTTATTTAATATTTCTTTATAAAAAATATTAGACCTCATCTAAAAATACTCGCATGGATACCCAGGGTAAAATGTGTTATATAATATATAATAGATAACTGACAAAAACAATAAAATAAAAATCTTAATTTTTAGTTATGTATAATTATTTTTTCGCTCCCATATTAACACAATAATTGTTTTGTAGTACAATGTAAACAATATTATCTATGGATCTTCGAGAAGAAAACCGGTTTTCTCTCAACAGTAGCTAGGTCGTTATTAATTTAAAGGTGTACTGCTACTACTTTATTGTTAATTTAAAGCACGTCTATAAAAATATTATTTTAATTACAATTTTATGATTAATTAATTATACATGCGTGATGACCCACCGTAATAACGTCATTTCATTATATTTTATTATGAATTCTTGCACAAAATCTTATTGTTTTAGCTAATTTTATTTATGTGGCGTAAACCAAAAATCTGTTAATATTTTAAAAGATTAAAAGTCTGACGTACCCAACTATTAAAATGGATAGAATTGAGTAGGTAAATATCGATAGTTACTTAGTTCAAATAATGAAGAAGTATTTTGCAAAGAATGTTTTCAATTTAAATTAATATTTATAAGAAAACATATAGCAATTTAGTAAAAAAAAAAAAACTATATTTTTAAGTTTTGGCTGCATATCGTGTATATTATATAATAGTTACAATATTTTGTAATTCAATAATACAGAACAATATATATTATATAATATATTAATTGTAAATACTATTTTAAAATTTGGATCATTTTACAATAAGTGATATTTTATTTTTAAATAAAAGTATTCACCATTTACTATATTTATTAAAAAAAAAATATTATTTGTTTACTAATAAGTGTAAGAGGCAAAAATGGAAAAATGTATTAATTTTTTTAAAACGTGTATACGCCGTGTACATAATATTTATTTAAAAGTAAATTAATTATAATTTATTGCGGCCCAGTTCTTATGGTATAATTGTTAGTTATACTATTAACTTAATATAATAAGTGTGTTTTTAAAAATAAATAATATACTATTATTTTATGTTTTTATATAAACGCAGGATAATTTACTAAATATTATATTATTCAAACTAAAAATAAAATTAATTTCTAACGGCTTTCTTTTATGTATATTGTTACATTGAACACATCGTGCCTTAAGAAATTATCAAAAACACATGTATTATTTATTACACAAACTATTTGAGTATATCTGTCCATAATATTATGTTTTAAACGTATACCTACTGTTGATGGTATACATATTTACGTATTTAATAATTTTATTTAATATGTATTTTATAAATTATTATATGCATACAAATATGTTTTGTTAGTATTTAGCTTGGTGGGAAAACGTTACACTGAATATTATATTATTATTAAATGCATACGCGAAATAAGGAATCTGTTGCGTGCGCCTAAATCCAATATCCGAATTACTACTACGTGATTCCTTGTTGTAAGTCGTAACTATACACTACACATAATTCGGGCGTGAAACTTGGTCAGTGTCCAAGAAGCGTTTACATATGATTCGGTCATCAGAAAATTGGTTACACAACGTCAATTTAGATTAGTATTCATGGATGGAATCGCACAGACTTTTACTATACGAAAATTCCAAACGGTTTCATTTCTCTAAATTATATTATAATAATATTGTATCAGTCTTGCACATATACGTCGATTTTTTTTCCAGACACACGATTGTATATAGAATTGTTTGACACATAACTTTATTATTATATTATCAGACTCCGACCACATACGTGTTTATGATACGGCGTGACGGTGTGACGGTGTCTAATAGTATTTTGCATAAACAAATGTTATATAATACGCTATATACCTGCGTAGTACTGGAATGTTCACGCGTAGGTCAATGCCATTTATCGAATTATATTGATTTTCGTACGAATACTAATAAAACAGTATAAATAACTTAAATTTTAAAATAAAACATGCAAACATTATGTATATGATAATGTATAATAATAATAGTAATAATATAATATATATTTATTATGTCATTTAATATTATATCATGACTAAATCTTATTAAAATACTAATATTTTAGTAGGCTTCCGGAGACATTTTAAAGTGCTTACCTATACAAGATATAACAATATAAAATACAAAATTACAATTTGTATGTATTATATAGCTAGTCAATTGGATTCTTACACATGACGACAGTAGGTAAAAGTGTGGTAAAATAACTGCATTATTATTTTGATCATAAATTATTTATTCTAATAAAAGTCTATATATATCAATTATACGTTGTAAAGTAAGTGTATATGTAGGACGTAGGTATATAAAGAAGTTTACATAATGTTTAAAATATTACGAAATCAAAAAATATAAAAATACTATATTATATAAATTTATACTAAAAACAAACGATCAAGGGTTCTAACGGTTCCAAAAAAGTCACCTTTTATTTGTTAACTAAAGCAAGTTAAAAGTAGATAGTAAAAACAAAAAAAAACTTTGTTTTTTTTTTAATGTTACTTTTATAAATTTCGAAAAACCACAGAAATCACTTTAAAGTAAATTAGATATCAAGTGTATATCCTCATTGAATACACTGCAACGAGTTATTTGAATTCAATAAAAATTATTACATAGTTACGAAAAATGGTTCTGAGTGAGACAATTTATCAGCATTTATTTTTTAAAATATTTTATTATTTATTTATACATATTACTATAAGTAATTAATTTTTCAATTAGCAATAATAATATGGTAGATTGAACTAATTTTCACAAAAATACATTTATAATATATAAAATTATAATATTAGCTGTTTATAACTTGTGTAAGGCAATACTATCGACTATCGTACCGTAGAGTGATATGAGTAGATTCATGGTAAATTTAAAATGAATCTAAATCTTTTAAAAACTCCAATGTATATAATAATATAATATGTAATTGTGAAAAATTTTAAATTTGTACAATTATTATATTTTAAATTAAGTTTATCAACTAATAACAAAAATTGTTATTTAGTTATGTTTAAGTATAAAATTTTATAAAAATTTGAATTTCAAATATCTACAAAATATTTTGTACATTTTTGTTATTTTTAAATAATTTTTAAAAAAACAACTTATTAGGAACTTTGTAAGTTTCTAAGCATTAAATATTAAAATCACCGACTTCGAAATAATTTGCATAAATATTGAGCTTTATTAAAAGGTATAAATATAAAAGTAAATAATTATTATTTCTTACATTTCTGTTGGACTACATTTTTTACTTCTCTTATTTTATTTAAACAATTCTGTGGACGGCGTATCGTATAGGCAATTCAAGTACAGTTTCGTTATACACTATTATTTATTAATACAAGGATTTAACTAGTATTTCACTGTATCGTAATTTACAATATCAACGTATACATGCTAATATAATTATTATTTTTTTTCTAATATAAATTTGTATATATAATCGCCAAATTTTAAATTAGATCTACAGACAAAACAAAATAACATTGTTTACAATTTTTGGTTAATATAACGGAAGAATAAATATATTGCTTCCGTATTTTCTTCGTTAAGTGTGCGTTGAAATTACGATGGGTTGTAGAAATTCTTCGTGCTTCGATGTATTTTGGATATTAAGAAACAACTGCGTGATTTAAACATTATAATATTTACGCATAAGTCTGAATTAAAACGCGATGTGATTTTTAGTGCCCAATATAATACCTAATTTTTATTATGATACTCACCATCGGAACATTTCAGATTGCCGTGCTGTTGGCCGTCTCGGTGACGTTGGCCACGTGCACTACCGATTCACGGACCGACAAGTCGCGGGTCGACGACCACAAGGCGGACGGAAAGCAGAAACGCGGCGTGTGGGGCCTGGGATACGGCGCCGGCGGCGGATTCTATGACGAGGGCCCGAGCTACGGCACGCTGGGCGGTTACGGTCTAGGCAGCGCCATCGGGTCCGGTTTCGGAGGATACGGTTACGCGCCACGTCACTACCCTACGCACGTGCACACGGCCACTACGATTACCAAGAGCGTGCCAGTGCCGCAACCGTACCCGGTGACCGTCGAGAAACACGTCCCGTACCCGGTGGCCGCTCCGTACCCGGTCGAGGTGCCGAGACCGTATCCGGTTGCCGTGCCCAAGCCGTATCCCGTGGCTGTTGAAAAACCGTATCCCGTGCACGTGGACAGGCCGTACCCGGTGCATGTGCCTCAGCCGTACGCCGTACCCGTAGTCAAGCACGTCGGCGTCCCGGTGCCGCACCCGTACCCGGTCGAGGTCCACCGGCCGTATCACTCGCTGCCACTGCCCTACCACAAGCCGCTGTACTCAGACCACGATCTGTGGTAAACTGCAGAGAGCCGTCTGGCGACTTACGCATCGTTCGTTGTACATAATATGTGAGTATATAATATAGACCCACACTCGGGGACGGATTCTGCAGACGTAAGAGGACAGTGGACCAAGGTTCCACCCCAACCATTGTCCACGTCACACACGTAGATGATGTCCCATATCAATTTTTTCAATGAAATGTTTTATCTAATAATTTAACAATATTTATAATTTAAAATAAAACGAGAGTACCTAAGCTGATGTGGATTCGTTCCCACATACACATTTTGACGCGATGCATTTTTCGACCGTCTTATTTAATAAATTTCCCGCGTCCCAGTTCGTCTTGGTACTCGTAAACCGTTACGGTACTAAAATAGTAGTTCAAAAACTATATGTTATATTAGAAAAAAAATGTGGTACTAGCATAGTATAATTTTCGAATTACTATTTTTTTTAATAAAACCTTGGCGGCTGATGAACGCCATGATGAACTGGACGGGTTATATCCAAACCTTATTTTATGCAACCTGACCTAACTATAAAAATCATAACGAGTAGCAAAGTCATATTTATTATCATTATTATATGTTGCATGCACACGGACCATTCATTCGAAGCGAATCGGCCGCCGATGAGAACGTGAAACGTTCCGGGTATTTTGAAAATCGTATTAACCGCTTACACAATATTGATGAGCTATTATACGTTTTCGTAATATCATAGTGTGATCGCTATTGAGACGATAAACTGTGTTAAGAAACAGACAAACATGGTCGGCGGGTAACCGTCTGTGCTCATAACCTTTAACCATGGTATCTATTTACTATTATGACCGTAATATGTATACACTATAAATATACGTTACGAGCAAGTGAACGCACTACAACTTTGCATCAAGTACAATAATTACTCGGAATTACTTCATTCTTAAACCGTTTGCATAGCCAATACTATAGCTAATAAAGTATATCGATAATAATAATATGCTAAAAATGGATTTCGCTTATATTTTTTGGGAAAAAATTGGCACATTAATAATTTTGTGGCTTCTTGCGAGTTGAGTTAACGCGCTGAGTGACTTCAATGACAATTTACAAAAATATCATATTACAACTGCCCATATACACGGTTATAGAATCTGATATATTTTTGTATCATTTTACCGGATGATATATTTAATGTAAGATTCTCATTATTTTTTTTAAAACTACGAGTATTAACGTTTTTGAAACTATTCATTTTTTAGTATAATTTTATAGCGTTAAAAGACATTTTTCTAAACAATTATTTTTTTTTTTTTAATTAACTTGCGTTTTTAATTTCTTATTTGAGAGCCGAATATTTTTTGAATTATTAAATTGTATTTATTATGAATTTATAACACACGAGTTTGTGGTATAAAAACGTATGAAAAATAAAAACAATCGAAAATATTTCGCCAGTGTGATTTTAACCTACGACACGTTTGACGGTATTTTCGTCGCGAATTTCGATATAATATTATTCCAGACACATTGGCGTGTTCGAGTCCCGAATAATATAATTATATACATAATTATTATTATTATGTAGTCGTGGTCTTGTGGATTAGTAATAAACGCTGTGTTTGTTATTGTATTAATATTTATTATTACGTCCCCGTCACATCGCTCAGTGATGAAGTAAATATTATTGTGGTTCGTCGACCGCCGTCATAAATTTCTCAGTGCCAGACCTTTTTTTTTTTTAGTGTTTTCCGTATAGTACGACATATCGTCTTGTAATGCATTCCAAAAATTAAAATGCATATGGCTCAACGTATGTGCACTGAAATTTCCCAAAAAGTGTTTATATAATTTTACCCCTATGAGTTAGACTAAATATAATTGATATAAAACGTATGCAGTGCTAATTATTTTTTTTTTAAAACAAGAACTAGCTGCCAGTACCCTAGACATAAGCAGTAAATACTGAATAATACTATAATATAACACGCTATTAATATACACGTAACTACAAACTCGTCTATAAAATTATCGGTTACATTACTGTATATACAGCCACACACAGTCCGTCAGAAAACATAAACCAGATGCCCCGCAATTGTATAACAATATAATATTATGTTCTGTTTATCGTGTCCACGATGATTTACATTTTATTGACTGCGATATTTTATAATATTATATATTATTTTGTACTACTGTTGAACGTGCGTTCCAGATACCCGTCTACACACGTCATCTACGGAATTGGCGTCTTTGCCATACATAATGCCATTGGACTTAAATACATGTGATGGATTCATATAATTAACCGTGTACAACACAATATCGCTCATACAAGATATACATCATACACATCGGGCATACTTATTTCACGCTGACCGCCTACGATCCTCTACCATAATGAATCAAATGTCGACGGCCCTTCCGATGCCCCCACATATTTCTTCCACGGTTTCCGCGTTTTTTTTTTTTACATCCATTGATTTATGTCTAAAAGTAAACGTAATGTAAGTATATATTATAATGTAAAAATATCGTTTTATCATTTTTATGTATTGTGAATCATACGAATCTATATAATAATGTTATTGCTGTATGTAAATGAAAAACTAAAATCATATTTGTGACGAGCGTTATTTCAAAATGTAAAACCATACACCGATTATTATAATAATTATCGTATTTTATTATTATTATTATTACATATGTACCTATAATACATTATATTATTGTTACTGCAGGATTTATTTTTACATCTGTAATAAAATGTTTTTATTTGTTATGTTAATTTATTATTCACGTGAACTGCATGCATATTTTATTTAAATAAAATACACGTCCACAATGCTAGTTAATATAATATTGAATTATTACTTGTTTCTCAAACTCACAGCCTATCTGAAACTTTTACACATTCCTTTATGAACTATCCAAAACAAAAATAACTCGTTTATGCTTCAGAATGGATATTTTTATTATTACAGCACTGTATATTAAGGCTTACATAATTTCATCGATTACCATTATTACCACACGTTACACAACCAAATTTTTCTCCGAATATTCTCTCAATGCATAGCAATGAAAATATAATACGTGATAACTGATAAATTATTACTTATTGTTTTTCTTAAAACGAGTAACATAGTCAAAAGATATTAATTATAATATTTTGAAGGATGAAAATACCATTAAAAATGACAAAAGTGTCATACTAACAATGGGTAACGTTGAAAATTATATGAATAAAAGACATTGAATTCGCAGAAAATATTACTTATGAGTTTTACATATTGTAATATAGCTATTACTAACAAATTATTAATTACATTATTTTAGTGAGACACTGGAAAATAATGACTAAAACCAAAAAATTTTGGATATTTATTTAAAATTTAATTAAAAAATGTTTTAAATATAAATGTGAGAGTCTAATAAAAAATTTACAAATATTAAATACTAAAATAAATTTAGATTAAATTTGAACGTTATTCGATTTCGACAGTTCAACAGAACAGTGTTTATTAGTATACGTTTATATATGTAATATGATAATATATCATACAATATATAATATATACAGTGAAACTTCCATATAACGAACTTCCATTTTACGATATTTTTGTTTAACGAAATATTTTTAAGAACTATGACCTTCATTGTTAATGAATACGTAATTCTATTTAACAAATTCTTTCATATTACGAATTTTTCGTTGTTGTTTATTTGACTGCGTTGTATGGAAGTTTCACTGTATATATTTAATATTTAAATACGATGTCACTCCGTTTCATCAGTTATATCATACCACCAGATAAATTTAATTCAAATATAATTTTCTTTTACTGACTTATCTTGTTATTTCAATAAAACATTAATGTTATGTACAATACAAATTGCAGATTCTAAGAAATGAAAATGTCTAATGAAAATATTTCACACACTCAAGAAAAAACGTAAAACTATACACACACATGACATATTAATATCCTTAATTGAATGTGCCTACTTAAAACGGACGTCGTTGATAACGACCATGCAAACATTCGTATCTGGATAGCTGAAAAAGAGATTGGCAATATATACTCACATTTCGAAAACATGTCGTCATCGGCATTAAACTACTACGTATAGCAAGTGTACATAAAATAATATAAAGAGTGATTCATCAACATATGCACGTCCATTTTTTCCTTCAATAATGCATTTATTCAAATTCTGATTTTTGGAGTTTTTAAATACATTTAATACCTTATTTTTAAATTCTTGATATTTTTGTATTACTCAAGGTGTGTGCACTTGTGTTGATACAATTTTTTAATTTGCAAATGATAAGAAAATCCTTTTTTACAATAAAATTATTTAGTGGATATATATTATTTTTTTAATTTTGATATACCTAAATCAAAATTTAAACGAGTAGTTTTTAATATTAAAAACGTTAATACTATTGATAATACTGTGAAAAATGGTTTTATAAATATAAAATATACATAATATCAGATCTAGTATTTTATAAAATTTGACTTTTAAAAACCATAAATGTTGATAAATTAATGTCTTAACTTCTAAAATGTTCATTGATCTGATCCTTATACAAAGTATAAAAAAAACTAGTTTGAATTTTGATTTTGTTATGCCTAAATTTAAAAAATAATTATCTGCTTAATAATTTATAAATTTATAATAGAAAGGGTAAGCTTTTACTTGAAAATAAGAAATTTGTATATTCGCAAGACACTAATAATTATTAAGAAGTACAAAAATCTCAAAAATTTGAAAATATGATCTTTAAAAATATTATATTTCAAATCAGATTTCGAGTAACTATATTATTGAAGAAAAATGAGATGATAAGCATATATCTAAATGAATTACTCTGTATAATATGCATATTGTATAGTGAAATATGTAAATATGTAATTTCTGCAATACTTTATAATATTAATTATTTATAAACATATATTTTTTACAATTTTTTCGTAGTTATGTACAATGAGCTATGCTGCAGACCATCTATAGTACTAACATTTTTAACGAAATTATTTATTTATATTGGACAGTTTAAAATCTTAATTGTATTGTTTTTATAACATTTAAATAAATTATAAACTGTTCTATACTTATAAAAACCTAACGAGTATTTACACTGCACGCAGATACATCAGGCAAGACAGCAAATGTAATTGTCTTATGGATATTGACTAATTTACCACGACAATATGTTATTAATATAATTGTGAGAAGTTATGACTTTATGAGCTTATAAATATCAATAATTTTCACTTGTTGACATTGTTCAACAACTAACAACAAATATTAGTGCTTTTTTTGTTGTGGGGGGAGAGTAGAGGTGGTTTCATTCATGACGTCATCGTAACGCTCTCCGTGTTTCACACAAATTAGAATGATATATTGATGTATACGATATGCTGATATACATGTCAATAGTATATTCTAATATAGTCAGTGTTTAAGTACTTAAAATACTTATTTGAATAGCAAATATTTAGTAAAAAAGTATACGAGTACAAAAAATACAGACATTACTTAAAAATTTTAGATGGAATTAACAATTACTTTATAAGTAACGTGTAAATGATTTTTAAATAGTAAAATTCTTTAATTATTTTAATAAACTTAAACATTGAAAAATGACTAATAAATAACAATAATACTAATAGCAATTAATAACCTGGATTATTAATTATCGACATATTTTTCAAAAGATTAGCCTTGTGAATCTATACGATAATAATAAATCTGTGTTGCTTATGATCTTATGGGGGGAAAATCGTGATTCAACTGGTCAACTGAAGAAATTTTGACTTGTAAAGGTTAGGTTAGGTTAGATGAGGTTATGTGATCATGGAACACATTTACCTCGATTCAACTCGTCGATAATAGGCTGAAACTATTATTTTGAATGCTTATATTAGCCTTTTTAAATCGTTCTATTATTGATTTTATAATACATGTTATTATTATTATTATTATTGTTATTATATTTATACTTTATACGTCGTGCTGGAACTTCACAAGTAAAAGTAAACTACCTATAGTAAAATCATGGTTAGTAATCTATAGCGAAAAAAAATAAATAATGATAGTTTTTTCTATGGAAAATTTAATGAGAGAATTTGTCGTAGAGTAGTTTTATGTGTAATCAATAATAAATAATACATTATTATGCAATATTAGAGTGAACAATTCGACGCAATACGAAATTGGTGCTGTGTGCGTATTATTAAAAATAATAATAGTAAAGTGAATTGAAATACGTCTTCAAATATGACACTGCATAAGAGCAAGGTCAATTTCAAAAGGCAAATAAATAAAGATAGCGTGTTGAATGATAATATTGATCATTAATTAATTTTATTGCGGTAAAACAAAACAACCAATCCCACTACAAAATTAATAATGATATGCTTGTTTTTGTGTGATATTTTGTATATCTATAATTATATAATATTTATTGACTATAACTACATTATAACTACTATATAGGCTATAGAGATGGTATATATATTTAATGTATAGAAGCTGTATGATAATAGTGCCTTTTTTTATTGTTTTTAAGCCGCGGTAAATAATTTTTAAATAAAAAACCTGACCTTACTTACTGGGTGATTATTTTATTAATTAATCTTAATGACTCTACATTCTACAAGTATAAACGTTTTTGATGAATTTTATTGTTACATAATTTGAAGTTAAAAAACATTGTACCTATTTAAAAAAATAATAACATATAATATATATATATATCAATTCTTACAAACATTATTTTTTATTCTCTACATTTTTGAACATGGCTGATTAACAAAATATTTTTTTAAGAAATTAAAAAAATAAAAAAAAAATTAGTTATAATATTATTTACTTTTGTTGTTATTCATAACGAGCTCGTCAGATATACAACTAAACCCTGTTATACAGTAACCGTGTGAATTGATTTTTAATCAAGTTATCATTTTTTCTTTATTAATAATAATTAATAATTATTATTGTTTATAGAAATAAATCATAGAACCAAGATAGATGCATTGATTATTATTAATATGTTGCCAATAAGTTGAATAAGTTCATTATTATGATAATAATACATATTATGTATATAGTAAATGTAAACAATTAAATTTTCATTTATTTATGAAAAAAAGTAACGCAGGTACGTAAATTACCTATATATTTTAATTAGTTAGTTATAAAATTACATAATATTACTATTACATTTTTATTAAAGTTTTTTAATTTTGATTATGTTTTAAAAAATGTAAATTTTTATTTTACTAATTTAAAATACTATATTGTTTATTTGGGTTTTTAATTTCTTGTTTAGTCTTGTGCAAAATGCATCAGTTATTACGTTACTTAAATTTGTTTTAAAAAAAGTTCAGATTTACCTAATTAAATATATTTTAAATCAATAAAAACCTATACAGTCAATACTGTTTTAAATTATTACAAATAATTCTATCAACATATTTAATATATTTTCGTTCACACGCTTTTTTCATTTTAAATTTTACTGTTCTTGAAACGAAGCCAAAAGTTATTAACTCATAACATTACAGCACTGTTATTATCTGTGAAAAATAGTTGAAATTTTTGTTCCCAGAATACTGATGCTTCAAAAAAATAATATTCTTAAATCTAAATTATAGTCTTAACTAATTATAATTCTATATTTGTATGCTATATATTTTAGATCCTGGATAGAGTGAATGACAATTATATGGTTGTTTTTGTTGTGTGTGTGTTCATTGTCACGTTTTGAAGTATTTGTTTTTAAATTCATTATTCAATATTCATGATAATTTCTGGTAGAAATGTTGATATAGTTAGTACATTGCACGGGTTTAGATTAGGTTAGGTTAGGTAAGTTAGGGAACAAAATTTAAGATACAAAAATTTGTAGCACTTAATTTTATTAAAAACTGGTAAAAACTATTAAAAAACATGAAAAATGAGTATATTAGTTGAATATATTGATTATTAAATTTATTTTGATTTAAGTTATAATTTTGAAAGGAATATCTTTGCAATTTTAATATTTTCAATAAATTCTCAAATTAGTATTTTTTAAACATTTTGGATATTTTGAGCTACTCGTATTTATATTCATTTTTATCAATTTTATATTTTATTTTCATTTAACTTAGATAGAATATAGTTCATTCCTCTGTTAAAAAGCTTGGACTAATTTAATTTTAGCAGTAAAAAATATTAATAATATTTTATTATAAATGTAATTTATAAGAGTGTGAAATTTTTCATCAAAATTCGTCAGAAAATTATAAATTATTTTATAGTTAAGCATTCGTAAAATTACCAATTTTATTGTATAAAATTTGTATATTTAACATAAGTTTCTTCACAAGTTGTTTTTATAACAAATTAAATATATATATATATATATATATATATATGTGTATTCACAAGTCTTTAATAAGTGTTTGAAGTTTAAATCTTATTAATAATGTAATATTAAAAAATGTATAAGTAACCAAAACTTTTTTTAGAAATATGTACTGAACTTTTCCATCATTCAGATAATTTTTTTGTACACAATTTATTCATTATTGTTTTAAAATTAAACACATCCGTGATGGATGTTTTTTAGCATTTATTCAAAAATTTACTTAATGATGGTGTACACTCACCGAAACCTATTCAAAAGCTGTATGAGTTAATTATTTTTTTATACTATGTTTATTTTTTACTCAACATTTTGAAATTAAAATATTATATTTATTTTTTAAAATAAGTTCAATACAAAATTGAATGTTATTATTTTCAATTAATCTTAAGTACCAACTACTGAATTGTGACACGCTAATGATTGACAAACTCGTCCTACTATCGGACATCTCTATATTTATTCTGTTTTTATTGTTCTTCATTGCTAAAATAATACGTAGATTCATTATTACTAAGAGCTTTATTTTTGTTGATATAATTCCAATGAAAATATAACTAATGGAATTAAAATTGTAACCTCTAATAAGGGAACACTTTTCAATGCACGAATTATAACAATGCATGTTTCATGTTTACAGTTCAATGGTACAACCCCGTAAACTTTATACTTATAACTTTTAAGAACATAACAAATATTTTGAATTTTTTTAATGTTAAAATTGATTACTAATACATGTATTGAGCATATATTATCATGTAAATTTCTGTATATAGTTCCTGGAAATTATAAGTATGTACTTAAAAAAAAATTAATTTACAATCAATTCGATTGTCGGTTAGGTACATAAAAAGTATAATTAATTGTATGCGTATTTTTGTGTGTGAGACATACACAACTTAAAGTAATATTGCTCAACCATAATATTATTACGTAATTGTTGAAATACATGTCTACTACGAATGATGTCGAATAAATTGTGAAAAAAAATGTAACATTGATATTGATGATATTAGAAGTATAAAAATCGGGATAATTAAATTTCTACGTAAGTTATAAACTGGTTTTTTTTAATGCAATAGCTAACGAAACTTTTAATGATAAAAAACATATGTAGTCTCACGCTGTTCGCCTGTATACAAGTCCATTTAGTCGTTGAACGTTAGAAAATAATGGGACACACACTTATAACCGTTTGAAGTGTATGTAATTATACTTAGCTATGAAAAAAACAGCTAAATCTATATTGCTTTAACCTAAAAGAATATTATATTGATCTCAATATCTGAGTTCAGTAAAATTGTAATACTGCTAGTTATCGTTTTGTAATTTTTAAACTGGATAATTTCGATTGAAATATAATATTATACTAATATTATTATGTATTGATATTAAAGGATGTAATTAAAAATAACATGTAACGCCTGAGAATTAAAAAACCAGACTACTAAACAAACACGCTTGATTATAATTTTATTGAATTATAAATATATTTTACAGACATCCTATATAAAATATAATATCTTTAAACATACAATGTGTAAACATTTAGCGAATTAATGTAAAGGTTTGTTTCGAATAGATAGGTAATATAATTATGTACTCGTATGACACGGCAATAATTTCCCTGTAAACCATATCTATATATTATAATTAATACCTGCTCTTAAATCCATGGACCATGTTAGCTATACGTATTCAAAATAATTGTTGGTCTTATATAAATCTGCTACATAGGTACCTATATATTCTTAAAGCAAATCGAATTGCACCATAACCAAGGCTGCTAATCATGTTTAACAATTTGTAATTACAAATAAAAATGATTCAATAAATCAACTTGTTTATACCTTGAACACGCTTATTCTATTATTATGACCATAAGAAAATGAATTTGTTTTATTTTAATTTCACTCTGACGACTCAGTGTTCAGAACTATAAATTGTAAACTGTAATTAGATATTTTTATGTTGTAAACATGTACATATGAATGAAAAATAAAAAGTAGGCGGTTTCAATTTTTGAGGGTATCACATTATTAAATTAATCGCTGTTAATGGATGTGTTAAATTTTAATTAATTTATGATACATCATTGTATACGAAAAACGATTTTGAGCGAAAACAGTGTGTCAACACTCCCAACCACTATTTCTAAGGATATTTTATAATTTATTTATAATACTCTAAAGAATTTTTTTTGCTATCTATAGTAATACTGCAACATTGAACTTATTTTTTCTAAAAACATCGTGTAAAGATATTATATTATTGATATTATATCATATTAAGTATGATAACGGTTTAAGGTAACACGGCAGGATAACCTTGAATTTGATTCAGGTTTTTGGTAATGCATAAAATACTCAATATTATAGTTCAATGGTCTGACTGACTTGATTTTGACTTATGAAAAAAAAATTAATGTTATTAATTTCATATTAATTATTTCCAAATCAAATTTTTTTAAGTTTTAATAAAACAAATATTGAAGAATGATATTATGAAATAATATAGTCTATATTATTTACAATCTGCTGTGCATCGAGATTGCTGTGCTTTCATTGAATTCTCCTGAAATTTGTAGGTATTACACTATTCATTAAATACCAATTATTAACTTAAATTGCTTAAAAATGTACAATTAATAATTTATCTATTAAATGTTTGATGAAATACGTCAAAAAATAAAGACTAGCACTCTGTTTCATAGAATATAGTTTTACTAGGTATTACTATAGTTTATAATAAAATGTATGAGAAAACATATATTTTGGTATAGTGCCTTGAATAAGAACACCGCCTTGTACACGCTAGTCACACTATCACATTTTATAAATACAATTTGGTGTACTATCATAGTGTTATACTAATTTAACAATACTATATTATGATATTATACATAATATAGGCTATATTAGGCTATTGTGAAGATTATTTCAACTTTCAAATAGGGTAAATCTATTATTACATAAAATAACAATATTAAAAGCCAAGAAATTACATAATTTAAATAACTTCTTTCAGTACTCACATGAGTTAAATATTTAGGTCATCAATATTTAAGTATCACATATTATATTCATAGAATGGAAATATGGATTGTGTAAGATTATGTGTTGTGCCAATTATACAAATACAATCGTTGCTGTTTTAATAATTCGAAATATGTAGGAAAAGATATAGGTACTTAGATAAAACAATATAAATTGTAATATGTATAATGTGTATATACAATTGTATACGCATTATAATATTGTTATTAGAAAATTCTGTATTTTTTACTTTATAGTAAATGTTAAGAAATACTTAGTGCATAATTTTAAATGTATTTATTATTTTTTCTCCAACAACATTGACATTTTATGATTCAATAATTTAAATTAGAGACACAAATATTATATTAATAGATAGCATTATAATACTGCAGTTTAAGCAGCTGCCAAATTCTTTGAACTGGTATTTAAATTCCTTTAAAAAAAAAAAAAAAACGTATAAAATCTTACTCGTAAAAAAATGCAAGTGGTTATTGGCACTAAGATCTTGATTCTTAACGTACTGGAACATTTTAACAATACTACTTAGGTCTTATAACTCATATTACTATTGTCTTACTATACGTTTAAAAAATACTTGTGCTCATATTTAATATAAATCTAAAAATAGGTAAGTAAATATTATAAAAAAGTATCATAATTAGATTTATTAAAAAAAAATTATGATTGTTATATAATATTATGAAATGTATTAAAGATTTAAGATATTATTGAAGTATAATCAATGTATACACTATAGTATAACTTTAAAAACAATTAAATCATAATATTATAATAAAATACAATTATGTATCGTTATTTATATCATATATATATATTTGTTATACATGTTTTGGCAATATGTTTGATTTAATTTTTAATACAAAACTTAAAATAAGACTTAGAAACAATAAAACATATTACCTATGTATATTTTAAAATTAAATAACATAAAAATAAATAAAGTAAAATAAGCAACCGTAAGTAATAGTAGTGGTAAAACCTATTTGATGAATTAAATAAAGTATAATTGAAGGTGAAGTCTTCATTACCAATTCATATACAATTATAGAGAGGGGAATTTAATATATAATTAGATGAGGAGAATGGAATAAAGAAGGGACTTGTGTATGTGTATGTATCTAGTGAGACGTGGTCATGTAATGGAACTTAAAAATTTGTTTGTTGAAAGAGGGTAGGACACTCTATTAAGTTAATTAAGTTTATAAAGCTTAGTTGTCAAAAAATGATTGAATCGACGAGAAATTGTATAACTTATAAAAAACAGAGAATAAAAAAGTCCCTTGGTTCCTCAAAAATTGGATAGCTACGATATTAATTTCAAAATAGTTATAAAATAGTAAATATAAATCATAAAAATAACTCAGCATATACTCGTAGAAACTTCATTCTGTAACAAACATTCTTGTTTACACATAGTAATCTACATACAATATGTATTAGAAAGTGTCAACAACACTGTTTTTTCATTACACTCGCCCATACCTAATAAAAAAACTATTTTTAAAAATAAAGTACATAATGTTTTTATCATACAGTGTATTAAAAAAGTTTGAAGTCCTAAATTATGTGTCGGAGATTATATTCTATAGAATATTTTTTTAAATAAAGAATTTTTTTCTTATTTTTTTGACTTCGAATTTCGATATTTATTCATTTGTTTTATTTATTTATCTAATAATAATTGGTTCATTAATTTTGGGTGTAAATATGTATATGGATTTATGATTTTTTACTTTTATAATCTATAAAAATAAATATATAAAAAATAATAAAATATGAGCAGTTGTCAAAATTGTACCTAATATTTAAATAATTCGCTTGACAGTTGACTATTAATCATAATTAATTCCCAATACATTAATTATTGTTTTGACGACGAAGTTTAGTGACGTTGATAACTAATTAAATGGTTATGTATTTATTAAAGGAAAATTTAAATTACTAAAACAAAATAAATTTTTTTTAGAAAAAAGTTTCAATGTATTAGTTTAGAACTTATAATAGAATGTTGCGGATTCACAGCTATAGTATAATTCAATCAAAGAACTAAGACCTTTATAAAATGAGTTCTAATGACTAATGAGTATAATGTCCATTCATATCAATATGTTTTTAATCTTATAAAATGTATCAAGATTTAATATGATACACTAATAGTACCGAAATTTCTTATACAACGCTAACATGTAGCATTTTTATAGTGTAACAAAATTTGTTTTGGACGTTTAAAAAAAATATATTTAATTTTTTTGTTCTTTTGACTCATTTGAATAACAACTGTTATTTAATCTTATCGTTTTAGATTAAACTTTGTACTTGTTTGAATTTTTTTTACCTTTTAAAAAAATGTATACCTAACTAGCAGAAGTAATTTAATTTGAGACAAAAAATTAGAATATTTAAACTTTTACAAAAGTTAATACACGTGTTTAAGGTTAATAATGTTACAATTTTATTATTTTGTCAAAAAAAAATGTATCACTTTTTTTGAACCATATATTATTGTGTATAGTTACTTGGATTATAATAATGTTATCATACATATTTTAACATACCTATTATTGTGTTGAAATTTGCATGTTCTACACTTTACAAAAATCTATTGATAACGTAAATGGATAAGATCATGTGGAAGTAGTTCCAATAGTTGAATAACCAGAATTTGTATACACATAAAAGCAAGGAGATGTTTAAGATAAGCCCGAGGTTACTTAAGTTTTAAAAATAATATGAACTGGATTTCAAATATTATGACTATTTTGAAATTATTACAGATTATTTAATTGAAGATAGTAATTAGTTCCACTAATTTGTGAAAAGAGACAACTAACGAGTACTAAATTATAATTATTTGATTGTATTTAGTATATATGTGTATTTAGTATATATATACAAGGATAATAATAATAGGATAATAAAACGTTTAAGTATAAAAAAGAATGATTCACATTTAATTAATTTATCATTAAGTTCAATTAATATATAAGTCACGAAGAATTATTATCATTTATTACCTTAAATACAATACCTATCATAATTAGTAGAATCAGGATGGTGGAAAAAAAAAGTTTTTTTTTTTGTTATACTACTGTATCATTGAATGGGTGGTTTAGCTTATGTCATATTTAATGAATTAACAAATTAAACAATAATGATAATTATTGTTGTGAAGAAAAAAATACAATTTTCAAAATTTAACTGTTTTGTTATGGTTTTTTTTTTCAGAAGGGGAACAGTTTATCTCATGCGCTCTCCCTAAACAAAATACACCTGCGCAACTATTCCACCATCGGAAATAGACATTCGTGATCGTTTAACGGTTGAGGGCGAATTTTACGTGATCTTATTACATTATTATATTGACCTAACAGTGTGGTAACTGAATGAGTTCAAAACGTGACATTCGCTGTTATTGTGACTGAACATTGGCGCGCACGACAAATAAATTATTGCTTTCTTCGAACTCGGCTGTCTACGGGTCAGAAGACTGCGTACATGATATTATTATATGCCCGAAAATTCAGATTTGTGTTTTGTCCACAAATAAACATGGCGTGATAATAATTTTGGTGTTTGCCAACATAAAAAACAGTAATGAAACAAATGGCTGGGTTATAGTGTACATTTTGCTTACTTCACAGGCCCGATGACCTGTTTAAATAATATTATGTTAGCATTGAACACATAAAAATACAATAATATTTTTATAATAATATACAAGTATTATGAAGAATAATATTGTGTGTGTATGTGTGTGTGCGCGGAAAGGAACACTGGTATCCGAGTGAAGCGGAATCAATTGATATTACGACTTGCAGCTGCTTAGACAATGCTATTCAACTATGTTTTTGATTATGCGTAATTACGTAATACATAATAATAACACAGTTGCTGTGCAAGGATTGTGCGCAGTACTCAGAATTTACTAAAATATTTTGACTACAAATTAGGTATAATTGCGTAGTTGTCATGGAATTTTATAACAGATTCAATTCGGTAGTGGTTACATTTTAATCGTTATTAATTTGAAATGTTGATATTAATAGAGTAAAATATTATACATAATATTATAATTTTTAATCCCAAACTTTATAAATATGGTTATAAAAATAGACAATTTTAAGGTTTTTTAATAAATTATTTTATACCATTATTTAGAATGATAAAAAATTGAAGAATGTTAAAAATTATTTTCTTTCCAATAAAAAACAGTTACAAAATCCGATAATTCTGCGAGGCTTGAGAGTTTTTTTCTGGAAATTAATTTTTATTAATATAATACACCGTGTCAACTACACTTCTCTAAATATACGCCGGACAGTAGATTAGTGAAAAATTATTATAATTAAGCTGGAAACTAAAATATAATTTTCAAAATGTATAGAATTTACGAAAATTTGGAAAAGTGGTCCTGTTAAATTATTAGAGATATTATAAATATATGTGTATAAATAATAATGTAATTCATACCAAATGTGATATTTCAAAAAAAAATCTTTAAAACATACAATAATGTATACATTTCTTTTTGAAGATTGTAAACATATTATGTCATAAGCAACATCTGTTTAAGCCATTAAGAATTAAACTATGTGGCACAGTTATTCATGTGCTTGTTGACTTAATATATTAAAACATCTATAAAAAACTCATTAAAGATTTTTAATATATTAAAAAAATAATATTATATTGGTACTAAATTATTTATACTATTTTATTACTTTTTTTTTTAAATTCTTAAACGTTTTAATTTATATTAAATAATTAATAGAGTAAAATATATTTTCATTTATTTAAATTGTTGGTACTTATAAAACCTACAAGGTTTAAAATTCTTAACGTTAAGTTTAAAATATCAAATACTTAAATTTCAATGTATATATTTTAATATATCTCATATTATACTTATTAGATACTTGGATTAATATTAATGTAAGAATAAATACAAAAATTATAAGCTACATTTTTTAGTTGTAAATATTGACATGTATTTTCAAGTTTACTGAAGAATTTAGTTTAATTGTATAGATAAAATAATAATTGATATCTTTGTTCAATGTTCATTATGGCAAAAAGCCAATGATGACGCATTATGTATGTGTATATACATTGTACATAGTTGTAAGGTGTCAACACTGTCAACACTTAAGAACAATATATTATATCGTAATACCAGTTTAGTAGTGATTGATAATGTATAATAAATTAATTTAAGTATAATAGCTATACGGATAATCGTTCTAGTGACAATGGAATAGCTTGCAAGACATTATGATAAATAATATCATTTGGAAACTAAACTTAAAAGGATTATTAAAACAAACTAAACAATTCGCCATACAATATGCAAATTATTGTAGCAATAATTCGTATAAATTAAAATAAACAATGTCAAGAATTGTATGAATTTTAAAATTTCATATTTAATAGGAAATAAGTGCATAATTTGATGTATGCTCACATATTCTCATTGTTTTTTAAGTATAGAAATCCTCTCTATTTCTGTTATAATCCGGTCACTTGAAAATTACCTACCTAGAGTACCAATTTATGGTAAATAAATCTATGCCATATGGAACTTTTGGAGTATTATTTTTGCTGTTAATGTAAATCAACTTACATTTCTAGCATGGGTCAGAATTTAAAAATAATCTTATTCAAGTAAATTTAAATTATGAATCAGAAGTATGAATATTATGATTCATATTATGTAATAAAATGTTTTTATATTTTATTATAGGTATATTTTATAATTTATACATGACAACTAATTTTTAAACATACTACTAACATAAATGTTATTTTAACAATGACCGTATTATTAGATAATGATTGTAATATTATTCAAACTAGGATCAATATTATAATAATATAACGTATTTAAATGGATATTTTATAACATCAAATAACTTTCTGGTAATAAAATCTACAAGCTGTTTAAGCAATAAGAATTCTAAATAAAACCTGAGCAATTATTTTTTGTTTTTAAATCGTTACATAATTTGTTTCACATACGTTTTTTTATAACAACAAAATAAAATTGTTATTTTTTGGTATACAAATTCCCAGATGATTATAAATCGATTAAATTCGAAGGGCAATAATATTATCAGTATTTTTCTCATTCACTAGCTAGATTAAATCATCCAAAACAAGATTGTTTTATTAACGATGACGTATATAAACATTTAGGTATATAATTGTTTATTCATATGGAAGCGATGTTACATTAGTTTATTGTGTATTATACAATATGGAATAGAATTCGAAAGTAGGTTGAAAAATATAACAGGAACTATTCATATGATTTCAATGTGGTTTTACATATTATGAATAAATGGCTACAGATCTTTATAAATCGAAGTATACACTTTCCACTTGAAATAAATCAACTCATCAATAAACTACAGGCACACATGCGCCATAATATTATTTATTATTTGGTATTAAAAATATATTACAAAATGTCATCTTTAAGGTACGAACATAAATCTGATATAAACTATATTTCTATATTTTCAATTAGATACCTAAATCTTACATTATAGTAGGTAAATAATGTACTTTTTAGCATTGCGTGTATATATATATATATAATATAATATAGTCAATAGTATTAGCTGTTAAATCAATAATTAATATTTTTAAATGTTTATTAAAATATTATAAAATAAGTTGGTTAAGACACAGAAACTTGATGTTAAATATAAAAACATTCGTTTCATATCGCTCACTTTGGCGCGGAGTGAAGTATTGAGATATTTAGTTATTTCAAAACAATGATTAAACATCACGATAGAAAATTACTCAGAGCGGAGATAGGTTGAAAAAAGCATTATTATTTTCTGTTCTAAATATATTTCAATCGTTGTTGGTAATTGTATACGGGCTTATAGAACCTCACGGGGTTTTGCACACATATACGTCTGAAAAGTCGGTGCCCAAAAAAAAAAAAAAAAATGTATTTACGAAATCCAGCAAAGTTCTAAAACTAAACCTGAACGTTAATATAATGGACTAAACCATTAATCTACAACTTAACTGTATATACTGATTACCACAGATACTCATGGAAGATAGGTTATCTGCGATTTTTATTTATTGATCAGTCGATTTCCCGGGATAATGCGCTGAGCTTCGTGAAGCATGAATATAGGATGCGCACAAGACGTTAATATCGTATATATTATTACTCACAAGTGTATTGTATAATGTGAAAATATTAAATAGACAGTTTTATAAGTGGCTCTACGACCTTTATTTGAAATTATATATTTCGTATTTACACAATATTACTTATATAGTATGGATATTGAATAGGTTAGGAAAATTTAAAATAATTTCGTAACTTGCAATGTGATACCACTGATACGATGTTTGGTACACAACTATTAAATTATATTATACTTATAACATAGTTTCAAGTATTATGGTCGATTCATTGATATCTATGTGACACATGATAAGTGCATTTAGCTCGATTTAGGTGTCGGTAATGGAATAGAAATACGGAGTTAATGTACCAATTGGATGGCAGCTCAACCGATCTAAACATAGTCGGTATTATAAGAAGTATCCACTGATAGTCCGAAGTATTATAATACAATTATCGTGATCGTGAGTTAAATTATGACGATGGACGTGCAATGAAATAGTATTTAGTTTAAACAGATCCCCAAAATGTATCAAAAAGTATTGAATTCGACCTAGCAAATTATAATTTCTGGTATAACATAACTTCCTTTTACAATGTTTAACGCATCCATGATCCATTTGAAGTGCTATCACGGGAAATACCACACGCAGTATAAAACAATATCGTTGGATAACGAATACCATTATAATTATTATGATAAAATAATAACCGCCGAGAAAGATAACATCATAACATAATATTATGCGTAGATATTAGTATATTACCATCCGAACAGTAATCTCGTTTTGTAAAGTTATTATAATAATCTCGTAACTTCTATTGTGCACGTGTGTATGTGTACAGCGGCAGATCGAGTAAAAATCGATGACGATGTTGATAATAACGACGATGACGAAAACCGATGGGCTCTCTAAGACTCGATATTGCGTAACAGAGCAGTTCTAGGTCACCAGCCGGTCAGGTGAAACGATCAGCGGATGGCGACGTCCGGTCCTCAAGTTCACGATTATATGCACCATTATTCGTGTAGAAGGAAACGTATCGCTGCCGGGTCCGGCGGCGGTGGAGTCGTGTAGTACCTATACCGTTGACGGTCGTGCATCCCGAAGTTATCGCACCGTCGTGACGTAACCACGGAGGCTGTTAATGCGGCAACGGCAAACCGGGGGAAGCGCCGGCTGTCGTGGTCCATATAAAAACCTCAGGCCGACTCTGTTCCGGCGTCAAAACTTCACCTCTCACCGGCGCACTTATAACCCGACCGTATCGCTAACACACTGCACCAAACCCGCACGGATCGCGTCGTTTCTTGTCTCCACCGACATCGTGGTATACGCACTGTTTCAGAATACTGTGACGGCGATCGCAGACTACCGGTGACAGATATATATATACATAAAAAGACACCTCCACGACCATAACCATGGTCGGCACAAGACACTTGGTGAGTACAGTTCGACCAAATGATAAGACTGCGCGTAATATAAATTTGTTTATTTATTATTTTTTTTAATACCGCGGACACGGTCATATCGATGGACCAGGGGGTCTTGTGTGATTTACGAGTAGTAATTATTATTTATATAAGTGGTAGGCAAGCAATCTTCGATCGCAACTATAATGGGTGTAAACGCCATTGCTATAAACGCAGCGAATAACGACTGAAGTATCATTTGTGTATTTTATATATTATATACCTATAATTCTTCTGTGCGCCAGTCATGATCATGTAACTTCTGAACGACTAGACTGTTTTCAATAAAAGTTATATTAATCGATTGTTGGAGACTCAAAAGTCAAATGGTAGTTATAGTTTATTATTTCAACTTCTATAAGTTGCTATAGAGTGTCTCACACTTGAATTTAGTCTTAACTTACGAAAATCGAATATTTTTTGTTTTTTAAATGGCGTCATTGGTTATACATTATATTACTATTATAATAAAAAGAAATATGTAGCATATAAAATTGTTTATAATTATATTTAATAAAAAAACAATCTTAAAATCAAATACCTATGAACTCAATCGCAATGATTACTTTTATGATTTAAAATCATTACTCACTTTTTAAATTCTACACATATTTTTCATGTAAACACTTAAGTATAAACTCCAATCTTAACGATTCCGGATTTATGTCGACTTTAAAGCATTCATTTAATCTGTCTTCAGTTTTTTGTGTTTACATAAAAAATATGTCTACAGAATTATGAAGTGGAAATTCATAAAATTATTCATATTAAGTGCAGTGTTTGTATTACATATTTTAACTGAAATAAAATAAAAAATAATAGAGAGATAGATTAGTTTTAATCCAGGCGAAGTAGGGTAATACAGATACCCGGGTAATATAATATAATATTTACTCGTTTATTCAGTATCATCACAAAATGTTTATTTACCTTTTCACAAGTAGATATATTACGATAACTATACGTTAGCATAAAGCTGGAATACATTAAGGGATTATTTTCGTGATAATGTGTTATCAGTTACCACTAAACTGCGTAGAAATGAGTAGGTATATATAATGCCATTTCTATTCACACATCGATAATTTAAAAGATTCAGTCGTTCAACGTCACCACCGAAAAACGAGTTAAAAACGCTGCAACTGGGATATAGTATATTTAGGAAAAATCAAAAATCGTTAGTTATAATTATAAAATTGACAGCGTCCCGATCTTGCATAGGATTGGGTCGATTTTGGCTAACTAATCGATTGAGGTTAAATTTGGTCGATGAATATATAATATACACGGACAACAATTTTTCGCAGTGAGGCCAATCATAAAATACGTGCTTGGACGCAATACTTTGGAATTTGTCACAATTCATAACGTTTTACCAGTGTTTAGTAGATCACTTTCAAACAACCTCTAATTAAGTTATTACCGTTAAGTCTATATAAAGTGGGTATATAGGTATCTACTTAATATACCTACATAATTATATCACTGTTTCGTCACCCGAAAAGTATAATTTCGTTGCAGTAATAATTTTCACTCGTGTTTCTATTACTACCAAACACTGCATATTACTATATGATATACCCGTGAACATTTAACATACCACCTATCCGCCAAAACTCGATCCGCTAATCGTTATCCAATCGACCCGACTAAGGATTGCCTCCCCCCCCTCGACGTGTTGCTGCGTTACTACGTGCGGTTGTCGTTGTATAAGTCGGCTAATAGTTAATAATATAACTATAACATTATAATGCGTTTTGTGGTCCACAGGTATTTTTGGGCGTATACGCCCTCGTGTACGCGCGATCGTCAGCCGCCTCTCCCGTCTACCAAGAAGAAGACGACCACTACGACGGGCACCACCACCACGAACACCATCACGGACCACCGCCAGCCACGTCGTACGCCACCATATCGACGACGCACGTCAAAGTGCAACATCCGCCGGCAGCGCCCACAAAGTACGCGACGCCGTACAAAGTGAGTACCCATATAACGGCGTTAACGTCATCATACCTACCACGCGTCGGCCGATAAAAATAAGATATCCGAAAACGCGATGTTATTTCGACGATGAGACGAGCAGAGGCGTGCACGCCGTTACGTAACCTAACCCGTTTGTCGACACTAAACAAATGGGTTTTGGGATTATTATAATATAACCGTATTGCGCGTGTTATAAATATTATGCACCTACAGGACTTAGCGTACGATATTTGAGCCGCACGAGTAGGTACGAATAATTTATTTATTAGACAATAGGCGGTAGTATAAAAATATTGAAATTCTCGGCGCATAATATGGCATAATAAAATATCGTTATATATGTGTGCATAATAATATCATAAATGCGATGGTTTTGTAATGCGTATAAAATATATTATAATATATATATATATGTAATATAATTATGTCCTCTCTGTATACGGCCGCGGAACGCCGTCGGCGTGTGTGTGTGTGTGTGTGTGTGTGTGTATACGAAGTAGGAAGTATGTATACATATACGCGCGTTTATCCGCCGCACACAGATATCTATATAATATTACACCCATTGCCCATACAAACAAACGCATATACGTATACCGTACGATGTACGTATAACGTCGTGTATGTTCTAGCGCACGAAACGGACGCCTTTCTCCTGCGAGTTGCATAAGTCTGGCGGCGCGAGGAGACGCCAAGTCGTTAAACCCGCCACCGCATTACGATTGTTTTTTTTTTCAACTCGTTCACTTTCCAAGTTCGACAAACGCCCGTGAGGTTATCCCTATATAATATATATATATATATATATATATTAGCCTTGAAGGTTCGGTAATCGATCGTTTATATTATACATATATAGAGCACCAACTATTATGTATATAATAGTATAATGTTTGCCTAATATAAATACGATCAAACCATTTCATATATAGACCTAAATATTATTCGTGGTGCTAATACGCTGTAGGTATTCAATGAGCGAGTAGGTACAACGGTAGAAAATGAGAAAATGGGTTCAAATAATATTCCCGTGGGCGTTAAAGTCCTCTTGTATAATATTATTTAGCGTCGCCTCTATGAATTCGATATACATGAACGCTCACCCTATTTTTGTCTTCTAATAATATATTTATTCAAATTATGATTATTAAAACTATTAGATATTATTAAAAACCCTATATTAAAATGTTGAAATTTTTCGTACTACTCAAGGAGTGTTCTTGGTGATACGAACTTCTTTTTTTCAAAAGAATTCTTTACCCTTTAGATAACCTTTTTTACTATAAATAATTAAGTGGAAATTTTTTCTGAAAACTTTAACGCAGTGAATTTTATTTAAAAGCTTCAAACATCAGAATTTTAATGACTGCATTATTGAAGAAAAAAGGGGCGAGTATACTTGGTGAATCACAATGTATAATACGCATACATGAGTTCTTCAAGTACCTATAGGTATTTAGGGTTTTAGGTAGAATTTTCCATTTTATATGTCTCTTTTGGTATGTTCGTTTGCTTTTTGATTTTCGCAAATTATTTATTTGATGATCATAGTAGATTTATTTTACGTGGTTCATGTTATTTTTTTTTTATTTTAATTTACAAGATAATTTTGATTTAAAAATAAAACTATGCCTTGTTTTTTTCAAAACATAAGATAAGAAGATATTTTATTTTAAAAATGTTTTTATTTATAGATAAAACTTTTCCATTAATTGTACTACACTGGTTCTGCACTTCTGTCATTGTTAAACAATATTAACCTGAATGATGTTTTTGGATTTAAAATAAATATAAAAAATTGACTAGTTGACTGTTATAATTTGAAAAAACCTTTTTATGGTGTCAAATACGGTGGGACAACTATATAATATAAATACCGTATTGCCATAATATCGTGACAGTAACGGACGTTATATGTGTATATTGTTGTTGTGCAGCGCATAGTTCAATTCAATTTTATTGTTGTCAGCGAGCAATTATTTATTTTGCTAATGACTTCCCATTACACACCTCTCTAGATTTTATAATTTATGCTATGGTTTCGTATGAACCGGTTACGCGGACGATTACGTACAAAATATATCAATAAAACTGTTTCTCGATCTACACATTAACAACAGTAATATAGTACATAGTATACATATATAGTATACATTAATACAGTAATACACAATATCATTGACTGAATGTTAACTTTCGATTTAGAGCTTCAGGTTTTTTATAAAAGTTATTAACTTTTGAAACTTATCGACTGTTTAACCATAACACAATTTATTTTAATAATAAAAAGCACATTAAATCATACGTAATTAAAAATATATGCTTTTTACCTAATAGGAATGTATTATATTGTTATCACTAAGTCAAGATATTAAATTAATAATAATAAAAATAAAAATAAATCCATTTTTATTTAAAGATTTATATGCTCTCAATTCGTCACTATAAAAAATTATTTTATTGTTCCAATTATTAAATCATGGTTAAAATAATTTAAAATTCCCTGTTATCGTGTGACTTAAATTTTTATTCGTAACTACTGTGAATTACTATGATTTTTATTTAAATCTACATTATGTTATATTAAATTGTGTATAATAAAAAGAAATAATCAACTGAGTAATGTTTTATGACGAAATCTGATTTTTGCGAATCCATCAAACAGAGCGTACAGTTTGTGGTACAATAACTACGTACTTGTATTATAATAGCAATCATTATTAAAAAAAAAATAATAATAAAAATGTACACTAACCGTTATTTCTATTAATTAAACAAACTTTTGTGGAGTGGAGAGAAAAGGTAAAGTTATACACATTTTTAAAGACAAATCAATGAAACATTTGAATAATTTATAAAACTTTAACATACACAAAAAAAAAAACACTTCATTGTAAAATCATTCATCGCTCCGCTCAGAATCTAAAATATTATTTAGCATATTTTTAAACTGAATAATATTTTTAATTATTTAAATTAGTTGTATAGTAATAACATTCTATAATATATGTAATTTATTCCTATTTAAAATATATAATATATAATATGCTAAAATGGCATAACAAAATTAGATACGTAACTTTATAATTATTTTTTAATTTTCCAATAAAATCTAAATTACAAAAATATATACCATAAAATAAAAGTCTAAACAACATACGACCATAAATAATGTAAATATAATTATAATAAATTATATTCAAATTTACAAAAAAATATATCACTTTTATTCATCCTTTTGACATATGCTGAAAAAAATAAGTATCGATAATAATGTATTGAATAATTTAATTTTGGAGAAATTCTAGCATTTCCAAATTTAAAACTAAATAGTAGCTTAGGTGTAATGAAAACGCTTAGCTCGTGACCATATACTATGTTACCATTTGACTATCATAAAAAATCGATTAACACACAATCGTTTTAGTTAAACTTATAATCACAAATGTTTTAATAAAAGTTGACGTTTTTAATTTTCGATATTTTATCAGACATATTTTTATCAAGTATTTTGACTTATTATGTGTGCCATATGTAATATGCATAAAAAAATGGAAGCGGATATTATAGGACATGACTGCAATATTATGATGACTTGTGTAGATATTATTTATCCATGTGAAAATTTGGATAATTTTGTACACTTGTGTACTGCTATATGTTATTAAAGTTTGGATTTTGATTTTTACACAGCAGGAGTATCTGACGCAACCGCAAGTGGCGTATAAGTATATATCACTGCCATCGGCCGTCGCTCTACAACAAGCCGGTAAATTCGAAGAGCCGTCCACATCGGGCTACAAGTACCTGGCCGCGTCGCCCACGTACAAGTACGTACAACCGCCGGCGGTGACCACCGAACCAGAAGCCGCGGAAGAGCCGACCAACTCGTTGAAGTATGCGCTCAAATACGAACAGAATTCTTTCAAACAAGAACAGGAACAACAGCAACAGTTACAGCAGCAATTTCAGCAGCAAGAATATGAACAGCCGGCTATTCAGTACAAGTACATAGCAGTACCGTCGTACAAGTATGTGCAACAAGTGGCCGCGGAACCAGAATACGGTCAACACCATCAGCAACAGCAACAAGTTGCTAGTTCTTACGACTACACTGACGACAAGCAATAATAATTAATTATAATAAATTCTATTAACGGCGGTTATGTAAAATCCCAATACCTAAGCAATAGCGTAGTGAACTCAAACATTGTTAGAGGCGATCATAATTTTTTTTTATCCAGTACCGTCACTTTAAATTTATAAACATTAAATCTTTAAGTACCAGTTGCAGTTTGCGACAAATCGCACTCGATAATACACGACATGATGACACTCACTTGAAAAAAAAAACTGCTTAGTCGCCTCTCAAATATACCTCCTTCGTTACGCTATTGCCGAAAATTGCCTGGACAGTGCGATATACCACGTCGCTCACCATTTTAGCCCACCACTTCGATCTATACTCTTACAACATATATATTATTTGTACATGTTTCATTTTTATGAGTGACCATTAAAAAAAAAAAGTTTAATCTCATCACGTTAGCATATAACATAACGTTTGTCGTTTAATCGCGCAGGGACTATTTCTGTCTCTCAATCTTTCTTTCTCTGTCGTCCGTTAAATCACGCCAATGATTATTTTAAGTATATATTATTGTATAATTTTCTGTATGCATACCTACATATGGTATCCTGCCATATTTTTTGCATCTTTCTACAAATTTAGAGATGTAATTGCTTGTTATATAATGCAAATACGATTACATTTTGTACTTTAATTATAGTATAATTCTTTTATTTATATTATTATTTACATAATATGTTTACTATATAATATATGCAGTATATTACGATTATATATATGTATTCTATTATTTTCATAATGCATTTTAGTTTCACAAAAATGATCATATAACTTTGTTGGCTTAAGAATATCGATATATCATGTAGCTGAATGTATTACATTTTTAAATCGAACTGTAATAGTTTTTTTATATTATATAAAGATTTATTTTAACAATACCTATTACAGTTTCTGTGTTATAGGTACAGTAGTTGGTGAAATAGTACCTATAACAGGGATGAGTACAAGGGGAGAAGGGTAAGTGCCTTAAGCTTTCCGTAGATGCTTGTATTTTCAATATATTTAGAAGTTGTATCTTATTTTAAATAAAAAATGTTTAGCTTAATATAACAAAGTTAAAAAATAGAGTTGCTCAAAGAATTTTCACATATTTAAAATTAATTGAGTTACCAAAAATATTAAAAAGTAAATTATAATGCTTCTAATATGCAAGCTATCATTGGCGAAAAAAAATCTTTTTTAAACGGTTGTCAAACAGAACGATCTACTATCGACACAACTAATGCAATAGAATAGTGTAGAATAACTATATATACCTTTTAGCTATTATCAAGTATATGAATTTAAAACAAGATTTAAGGAAAATTTCATTGAAGTTATATCTTTGTTTTATACTAACAACTTTTGATAAATATGACGAAAAAAATGATTACAAAGCATGCAGTGATGGTAAATAATATTTAGTAAAGATAGGTCTGGTTAAAAAATTAACATAAAATATGTAATATTGTCTAGAAAAATAAATATAAAACGTTTAATCCAATCATAGTGATTGAAACTCTGAAACATTGCGATAAATTTTTTCCGATAATCAAAACATTGATAATATTAGCCAATATATCAGTCATCACAGCTAAAGTATTGAACGAACATTTTCATCATTGATATGATAAAAAAAATGTGTTATCGACAATATAACAAGAGCGATTGATCGTATTGGCAGTTTTCAATATTAGTTTAAACCTAAGTATGATAATTGCTAATAATATATACATATACTATGGGTGTATGGGCCTCCAACAGGAGTTATTTCAGTGAGACCTAGTAATCTGTAAAAAAATTTTACATAAAAATAAAAATGATTTTATTTTTGCCTAGCACCTCTGCTTTTTGCATTTATAGATCTTCTCCTGGCTATATAGTTTGACTAGTTTCGTTAAACAAAAAAATAAAGTGATTAGTTAAATATTTATGAGATATATATTTAAATTTAATTAGACCAGATTTGATCGCCAGAAATATTTTAGATAAAACACGTGTATTTGATGAACACAAAAAATTAGCTGAATTATTCGGAAATAATTTATTATTATGATTTATACCTTATAGTCCATGTATTTTCTAACAGTGGTAAAATCGTAAAGTAATAAATCTTATAACAAATCATTGGACACGTATTTTACGAAAACGATTCTATGATGATAATAATATTAATTTTTATACGTTCTATTACTCCTATTAATCAATTGTTTGGTATACAGGTCTAGACTATAATTTTTTTTTTACAATAATAATACATTATAATATAATATAATATGTATTATATAAAATAAATATACCATTTCATTATAATATTATGTTTTTAATTAATCAATGATAATATTACTTAACCATAATCATTTGGATATTTAATTTTATTAGGCGAGAAATCCGTGAAATTTAGGTGTATTATTACTTTAAGTTATAAATCATTTTATGTATGTTAAACCGTATTTTCTAAAACATTGATAAAATCATAAAAATAATTAACTATTGTGTGTTCATTAACTAAATAATGAAGTATGTGGTTTTTAACTTTGACGTATAAAACGTGTGGTTTTTAACAATGACCCTCAATGTTGTTTCTTGTTAACCAAACCTCAGGTATTTTCATAACGATCGTTTGTATGCATAAAAGAATCACTTGGAAAAACGAAAACTTGTGCGTTATAAAACCTTCATTGCGCGCAATATTTCTGATTAAATGGAATGTTGTTACTGTTGGTGACTAATTGACATACATTTAAACCTTATTTGAATTCGGCATAGCTATGGTTTATTTTTTATTCTTTTAACGTTTGTTAGGATATATAATGTCGGTGGTTTTCAATTATTATTGTCACTGGTCCAAATGCTGTCAGTAGCAAGCATAGTAGTTACAGCACAAAATATTATTGTAGTGAAATCAAACAGTAATCGTTCTTCGTCTCTCAAGTATTTTAATATATCTCAACCTTGTACCTACATGGACGGATTTGTATTGAAAAACCTGTTTTAGGGCTTTTTGACTACAGATTACAAATTAACAACTAGGTACAATATATAATATTTAGGTAAATATAAGCGTATGTTTCCTGCATACTGCAAACCCGAACTTTTGCGTTGGATCTTTGCGCAATGATTTAGCAATATATTTATAATATTCTTATAAAATAAATATATATATATTATAGTATTATTCTAGACATTAGATAATGCTGATTATTATTACGTATTATGTGCATATTAATTACCTGTATAGTTTTTAATACATAATACGTCATAGGCAAAGTATATATTTTCCGAACGTTAAGATATTGTCCGATTTCGATGGTTAAAAACAAATTAATGCGTGATCATTATTGTGAACCATTGATAATAGATACATTTATACTGAAAATAACGTTATCATAATAAATTATTGAATAGGTATGATGATTTAAGACCAACTGTAAATATAATATTATGATATAAGATTTGAGCACTCATGTTGCTTCTTATCAAAATCATTAATATTTTATACATATCGATAGTCAGTATACAATATCTAACATTGCTACTGTAGAGAAGCTGTTGATAGTTAGAATTGTGCATATTATATTTGCAAACATTATTTAATATGAATATAAATTAAATTATGTTGTACAACATTTAATTTATTAATAAATCATAAGGTTGAATCTTAATGATTCGCTTAAATCCTAGGTATTTAATAATAACTTAGTAAATATATAATTAAATATTTTGCCTTAATTATTTGGCAAAAAAATACAATTTATATTAATAATTACATAAACCTAGTTTTTAAATTCTTAATAATCTATTTATTATTTTTTTTTGTTATTATTTATTCTTAATAAATTTAGTGTCACTCGTTTTCTAATTGTAGTTAACTAGATAAATTATTCAAACCTCATATAATAAAATTTCTGCGCATTGTTTTTAAATGTAATGTATTATTATTATTATTTATAAGTTATCGATTTATAATTTTGCGATAATATGATAGCGACAAATAAATAATGCTTACGTAACTGTATATGAACTTCAATCAATCAGAAATATTTTACTGGATAATATTATGTTATGTAAGTTACACGAAAAAAAAACTTGATCAATTTTACGTGAAATTCTGAAGTATCGTCCCAACTGCTCTCTCCCCAAGTTTTTATGTGTATTTATTTTTATTTCTTCTAGCTATCAAATTTGCTTATTGTTTTATTTAAACAGATTGTTAATAACGAAGCTAGTAGCTTCGATATTAGATATAGTTATATGTACCTATGTATAAGTCATTTGATCAAATATACTCATGAAGTCATGAACCATTATTTTATAATCTACTGAAGTATAAAATCTTGTTTTTTGAGGTCTTTCTGTCGATAGATCTAGATGAAATTATACTATATGATTTATGATTTAATCTCATGGTGATTTGTTGAAAATATATCTAAAATATTCTTATTTATTACAGAAAATATTATTTTTGTTGATTATTCAGGCTTAAAAATTATCATATATTCTTAACGAGTTATCCGTAATATTTTAAAGCATTAAACTTTAGTTCAAGTGTTTTTTTATTTTAAATTCTATATAGAGCGATAAATATATTGATTTTACAATGATGTGATATTTTTTCCATGTGTCATCGCTTTTTGGAGTAGTAAAAATGTTTTGATTTTCAAAAATGAGAGTGGTTTTCGGCAAAAATTCAGATCTAGTCGAATCTAGAAAAATTCCTTTATAATCAGGAAAAACAAGAATTTTTATTCAAATTCAATTTTCAACAAAATGTTATTATTAGTGAAATAAATTTATTATTATGTATTTTTGAAGCATTTAATTTAAAAAAAAAACTTTTTAAATTACTGCTATTTAAATTTCCAAAATGTAAAATGACCCAGAACCATTGACCATAAAAAATAAATAAAATAGTATAAAATTCAATGTACTTATACCATTCAAAACAAACAACATAAATGATAATTTAGGGACTCCCAAGGTTCCAAGCATAAATCACGCACTACAATTAAAGCATCTGCCTATAAAAGCAAAAAATGTAATTTTTTTACCAATATCATCAATTTTATACATATTTATATAATCTAACATTTATACATAATAATTAATAATGTTATACATGTATATTGTTTGCAATAATAGATTTGTGTAGAAATTCCCATCTTCTCCTATTTTTTCTTTTTGACCACCCCCTCAAATGATAACTAGATTCACATTTCTATCAGAAAATATATTGAAGTTGAAAATCTAAGAATTAGATTTTACTGGTCCAAAAAGTGATGACGCACTTTTTTATGAAAAAAAAATAACAAATAAAAAAAAACAAATCATTAAGTAAAATTAATACATTTATCGTTCCTACAAGAATTTAAAATAATATTTTCCTTGTAAGATACGTGACGGTTATTTTTTTTTATTTATAGATACTTAACTTGATTCGATAAAATTTTCAAATATACGTATACATATCCCATAATTATGTAATTATATTAATACAACGTATAAATGTATAATATACCTGCTTATTATAAGTATATCATTTACTAGTCTATTAAAATGTTTTAATATGATATTTTGATATCTACTTTAACAAGGGCGCTCAGTACTCACAAAAATATAAATTAGAGAGGGCAGCAAAGTAGTCAATAATTATTTTACTAGGCTTATTGTTTTAATATGTGACATATGAATGATAAAATTGTTTGATTTTTATACTCGGCTTGTTTATTATAGGCTAATGATTCATAGCTAATTGTTACAAAAAATTTCTTATTTATGACATTATATTATTATTAACTGTTAAAATAGAAACATTATATATTTTTGATTTGTTTTTATAAATATAAGAAATGTCAAATTATGACAAGCTATTCTAAACAACGATAACAGGCGTCCATTTATGACTACAACAAACAAAATTGATGAGTTAAAAGAAAAATGCGGATTTTATTGAAACCCATCATACGTAATACTGTGTATAAGTATTTAAAAGAGTGTAAAAGTTTATAAAGTAAAACATACTTACTTTTTTTTTGTATACCTATCACAACTATCATCTTTTAATTTATATGCTGTATTAAAACATATTAAACTATCATACAAAAAATTATAATACAGTATAAGTATAAAAGTATAAAAATATATACAAACATTAATCTAAATTTAAACAAACTGCATATAATCTATGTATTATTATTTATTATAATAATATAAATATATTTTTACAATTCATTAAATTGTTTGAACATTTATTTATTATAATTATAAGTACAATTTAAGGTTAATTTTTTTTTATATATATATTTTATGGGAAAAGTCATATGCCTGCCACTCCTACACGATAAATCACTATAGTTTTAATATTCTATCTTATATCGTAACTAGAATATCAAACACAATAGTCAGGACTTTATGACATACGTTTGTTAGGCAACAATTAACTTAATGTTACTAATCGAAATGAGAAATCGATAAAATTATTAGTTATCAGCGATAAGTGATAAAAAAATTGTTATAGGGAACCGAACAACAATGAACTTATTTGTCAATAATATTCGTCACCATGCCAGAAAAATAAATTTAAAAAGGATTTCTTCAGTCAATTAACAGCCTTATCAACTTGATAATTTTATCATAATTCAAAACAATATTGTTTTTCCACAATATAATAGTTATTTATTAAATAACAAAATTTTAATATAAATTATTGAAATTTGATTCCAGGACAAATGGCGGTCCTGAAATACTTGATCGAGACAACGTGTGTCGTGTGCATAGGGGTTCTGTCCCAAGTATAAACATCGAATTTAATGATATACTAATTCTATCCCAGTATGTTTAACTAAATATACTAATTATTTCGTCACATGCTGATAATGTTGTATAGAAAATATTTTTTATTACAATATTATTAGGATGTAAGGTTTAATTCTACAATGACTACTAATATGAAACACTAATATAAAACTTTTTATTTTTCTATACTAATTACGCTATTATAGTGCTATACTATAATATTTAAAATGTACATTTTAATAAAATCAATAATGGAATTTAACAATATTATATTTTTATAAATTTATGAGCAATTATACTATGGAAATGTACTAATATTTTGATTGACCCTTTTATAATAGGGTTTGCAATTTGTACTAATTTGTTTTAAACTAGGATAGAATCGGTATAAAAAAATTCTTTGGATGAAAGTTGGCTGTATCCGAAACAACAGGACGCTTTATTCAAAACTGATACAGTACCAGGGCATATTATGGCAATCTTAAGTTAGGTTAAGTATATAACTATAAAATATACCGATTGGAAAATGGCTACCATTAACTGGTTACAGACAAAATTCAAATGCTTTGTTCTGAAAATGTTTCTATCATAAAATATCTGTGCTTAAAAGATAAAATAAAACTAATTATCATAACATTGTTTTTTCGTTTATTTGATTTTTATAAGAAGTTTGGTAAATTTATTAAATTCATAAAATATAAATTAATAAATATTTGATATATAATATAAATTAAATTTAAAATTTCATAGAAAATTGTATTTAAACATAGTGATAACGCAACTTTAGAAGGACTACAAAATTAACGAATAAATTAATTTTATTGCAAATTACCTATATTTTTTTTTAGAACAATGATCCTGTATTTTTTGATTATACTTTTTACTTAAATATAATTACGTGTTGAAATAATTTTCTTTTGTAGAATACATTAGTATACGAACATTAAAATTTCTCATCAACCTTGGTTATATTCAAGGGCTCCCCAACACAATGTACTCTGTTGCGTTGAATAGCATTCAGTCGTTCGCACTCATTCAATCCAAACACATAGAAATTATTGTCTTAAACAAATTAAAAAATTGTTACCGCATTTGATTTTTTGTTATTTTGATTATGGGTAAGTACATATTAATTTTGAAACTATCCTGTGGTATGTTTAACAGACGTATAACATATTAATGTTGTAGGTAATCGTAATTTAATATTAAAATTTTTAATTTCTTACTGGCTTGTTAAAATGTTTTTAAGCATCTTAAAAAATCAAAATCTATTTAAATATATTACCTTAAATATAAAAATGAGTTTTGAATTTTTATTAGACTGTTTAAAGACAATTATGAAATTTAATTAGATATTAGAAGTAGTGGTTTAACATATATAATTAGGTATAATAACCTATAAATTATATAATCGAAGATACTATGTAATACTTGTATTGATGTAAGCATTATATGTTTATTGTTAGTATCTAACAATATTCAATAAATCTTAATTAACAGAAAAATCAACATTTTTGAATTGTTTATTGTGTAAACTTAAATATATTTCAAGTTAAGTTAAATTACTTATATACATTTACTATATATATATATAAATTCCTATATTATGTAACATTATATAATAGATGTAAATTTGCTTATATTTTAACCACATGCAATTTTAATTTATGAGATTATTAGCACCTTTATATTTAACTAAAATATATTTAATAGTTACCTAAAAATTACGTTTACCTAAATACTTAAATGAATACAAAATACAACTATGCATGTAACAATTAAATTAGTATAAATTTTAAATTATATTTAGTAGAATTTAACCACATGGTTACTAGGATTTCACTTTCAATCAACAAATTTAAGTATAAATCAGTAGATACAGGAGACCTTCTTGTACCATCAAATAACCTATTTCTTTTATCAGCTACTCAAGGCTATAAATATTGTGTTTTAAATTTTTACAGTTCATTTGAAACATTGATTATTTTTAATAATATTTTAAATTAATACTCCGCACTTTATATGAATCGTAAAACCTTTTTTCGGTTTTTAAATGTACAACTATTATATAATAATAAAATACATAGTTAAATATTGGTTCATCGTGTTTTATAAGCCTTTTATTCGATCATTGTACTAATGTATATCTTAAATTATGTAAATAACAATACAGTTAATTATAACTATTAAAGTAATCGGTTGTAATTTATAAACTATATAAATATATAACTAATCATAATAAAGTTAATTAAACGTACATTACAATTTTCAATACAATATTATGTTAATATGTTATTATAAAGTACTCTTCGTTAGAAAATTATGTAAGTAATTATAAAATAATTTATAGATGTGATAACATAACTTTCGGTTAGATTAATAATGTACTTTAAAAATGTATCAAATAAGGTAAATGAATTATTTTAGAAAAAAAAAATAAACATAAATAAAGTCAAATGATTAACGAGGATATCACTTAAAGTACAAGACACAGCAAACTATTTATTGACTTAACCTCATAAAAAAGAAGAAAAAACACTCCTTTGTTATTCAGGAAACAAAACACTTGAGACAGTATGCACACGGACATTTATTAAACAAAACAAATGATCATTCATTAACTAAAATAACTTTTATATTATACCATAGGTATATAACCTATTATACCGTATATAGATTCTACGAATATGCGTCATCAGGTACGCAACATTATAGTTAACGCATTAAGTTACAATCATTATAATAATTTGATAACGATTACACAACCTTTTTTTTTTAATAAATAGAACTTAAAAAATATATAAGGTTAATTATTAAATAGAATTAATTAATTTTAAATATAAGCTTAAAAAAAGGTACAACATTATATATATTTTGAAAAATTATGATTTCACATATTTCTGTTTAATCGATTTATAATATGTACATCTCCAATCTAATTTAATGAGTCATAATGACCTATATACTAAGACAAATATACCTAATGTAGTTTATTGATAATTTCAAAAAGCATATTTTAATAATAAGATCTATTCATTCACTTATACATTATTCCTATAGTAAATTCAGCGAAATAAATTCATTCTATATTATTATCGTTAGATCATGCATTATAATTCTAATAAAGTATTCGTACTACAATTATATCACTATAAATCAAAACAATCAAAACAAAATATTTAATTTTGTATTTTATATGTACAACAATAAGAATGTTAATTTGACGTAGATAGGTAAAAAAAAGAACTTGAATATTTAAAATATTATATAGGCACTAACATTTAAGATAGATACTAATTATTATAAATTGTGTATACTCATTTAATAAGATTTATTAAAGCGGTATTATTAAAAAAAATAATGTATGATATTTAAATGCATATATTTTCAAGTATTTTGAGATTATTCATATTATTATTTATTAGTTGAGAAATCTGTTAGAAAACAGTTGACATTTTTATATATACACAGATACCTAGCTGTATATAACTACTTAAATAATTATTTTAATTAAAAGATTTATGTCATTATAATAATCCATAGATATTTTTAAGTTTATCCACGATACATATATGCATTATATCATAAATATTATATTAAAATAGATTCACTCTATTAATTGTAATAGGCGATAGGAAAAAAGTTAATATTCTTAATATATTAAAAATTAAAGATTAAAAAAAATAATATTTTATTCTTGATTAGATGCTATTTTACTTACTATATTTTAATATTTATAATTTCTAACTACAAATAAACTATAAATTAATATTTAAAGGTTTTCAAGAACATATTGAAGGAAAAGGAATTTCCTCCTTTACTATTTCTCAAAATGGAAAGTAAGTTAAGTATTAATATTATTATTATTAAATTATTAGGTATCAAAATATTTTTATTATTAAATTTATATTTGAAAAATAATGAAATTGAAAATTACACAATTTTTCATAGTTTTAACTATAATATTTTATTTAATGAATTTATATTATAAAGAAATTATGTATATTGTATATATTTTAAATCAATTATTATAACAAACATCAAATTATTTTCAAAACGGTGCTTATAAAATGTATTTATATAATTTCCAGTTATAAATTTTTAAAATTAATTTATAATGTATTAAAGAATAAAAGTAAAAATAATAAACTTATATGGTTGTTCATAACAAGTATTAAAATATAATTGCATGTTATGTACATGTACGATAATTATATACGTTTTCGAGCTAATTAGTTAATTAAGGTTTATTTTTAAATTGATCATTTTTATTTAGTGCCATTTTTCAAAAGAAATACAGCAAAAAAAAAATTACCATCAGCATATTAACGGTAATTGCTATGTTCCTCGCAGCAATCTTCATTTATTATTCTTGTAAGTTTAAAATATAGTTTTAAATATTTGGTTTGCTAACAACTTTAAAATATTTTTATTATGTAATAGATCATAAATGATTTTACATATTTAAAGTGTTTATGATATTTTCCCCAAGATATTAATTAACATCATGATAGATTTATCAAAAGATTAAATGCTTACCTAATATTTTTATTTTATACAATGTCAAACAACTTAGTGTCAATTAATTAATTTTAAATTTTTATTCATCTTAGATATCAAGCCACAGTATACAATCTGCCAATCAAAATCATGTTTAAAATCCGGTAAGTCATAACCTACAATTATTACAATTACATCAACATATCCAATCGATTTAAATACGTAAATGTTACAACAACAAAACATATATTTTTATCCTGTATATTCATTAGGAGGGTAAATATTAGCTTTGATTTCGTACGTATTCTTAGAGAATAGTGTTTTATAACATAATTACACATTTTACTAAAAAAAAAAACATCATTAGTATTGTAAATTTTAAAATGGAATGCTGCATCATTCTAATTCAAGCTTCTAATACGTTTTTTATTATCTAGTTATAAACTTATAATGTTATCTGCATGTAAAAGTACCTATCAACGATTTAATGAATAAATTAAATAACCATTAATCGTGGTTGATAGTGTCGATACTGCGTACTATTAAACAGTTCTGCATAAGCTAGTTAATTCAATAATTTACTAATTAACATACATACAATATATTTTTTTATCATTCCTAAGATTATTGTTTATTTGATATAATCACAACAGTTGATTTCTCTATTTTTCTCTGTCTTTTGCCATATATTTTAACTACCTGAAGGAAATAAATCCTATATCTTATATTATTAGGCCGCTGTATTTTGTTCTAGGTCTTCTTCTTGGTCGTATTCCTTTTATTATTCCTTAAATTATTAGGCTATGCAATTTGTCTACGTGTCTCAGTGTGTGTCCAATCATCTTCCAACTCCCTCTCGTTAGGACTTATATCAATGGTCGCTTTTCTCCTATTATTATTTTTATAACGTCATCATTAATTGTTCTGTTTTCAGATTATCTTATTCTCTACATCTTTCTCCAACGCTAAATTTCCAAAGCTTCTTGCGTGTCTTTCACTTTTTTATATATTGTCTTTGTCTTACTTTCATATATTGCCACACTCCAGACTTAATATTTTTTTTTATTATGTTCGCGTTTTTTAATGTAAGTAGTTTTTTCTTTTTAAGGCACACGTTTTATCGATTGACCTTTTTTAAATATGCTATTAAAATATGCATTAAAAAAATAAAATTATAGTATTGAATAAAAATATTTTTATTTTAATATCAAAAAAATATTTGCAAAATCGCTAAACTTATAAATTGTTTATTATTATTTTTCTTTCTTTTTCTTTTTTATTTATTTTGTTTGAGTCACGCTTGCGATGTACCGATAAGTAACAAAGCAAGTGATCGGCGAGAAAAACACAAACACTAATTTTAAAATATTTATTTTATATAAATAAAACCATCATACTAATATCTCAGGTCCAGAAATTATTTTTAAAATTAAGTTTTTCTTTATAAAATTATAAAACTTACGCTTTTATATAAATTTTCAATTATGTACTTATTAAGAAAAAATGATTAAATATGCACTTATTCATTTTAAATATATACTAGTATTTCTATGAAACAAATTTATATTTTACTTAGCTATGTTTTTAACGATTATTGGAAAACATGCAAACTCCTAGAAGTCTCTGTCCCTACTAATTACCTTTGTTGATTTTAATAATATTTATAATATATTATAGTAAACAATATTTTATACTGAAATTGTATTTCAATATTTTTTCAGCCGTTACATTAATAAATTGTATCAACGAAACTGTTGAACCATGTGAAGATTTTTATGAATTTGCTTGTGGTATGTTTGAAACTAACTACCCTTACTATTCTAATACAAATGAAAACAGCTGGACAACGATAATGACGTTAAAAATAAAACACAGAGTGAAAAGTAAGTGAGCTACACACTAATTAGTTTTAACTAATAGGGCCAATTAAAATTAAACGCATACGTATTTTCCACTAGAATTTCTCAGTAAAGAAAATGAAAAAAACGAACCTAAAGCAGTTTATAAAACTAGAAAGTTTTACCAAGCTTGTTTAAATTCTACTGAAGGTCTGCATAAATACTTCAATCCCAATATTTTCAGTTAGTTCTATAAATAACCAATATAAATATTTATTCAGATCAAGTTTCAAACAAATATGATGCTCTATGGGAAATTTGGGAAAAAGTCGGTCTGAACACAAACTACCTAAATGATTCAGTCCCATTAGAAATCGAAACAATTTTAGCAAGAGTTAAAGTTTATTTAAATTTGGATATTTTTTTTGATATTTACATTGACGACGATCCTAGGAATTCATCATCACATTCGCTTTTGATTATTGATCAAAATAGGGAATTAAACAAATATAGAAAAAGGTAAAATTATATTGAAAGTTATACTTATAGTTAATAAAAATAATAATAATTTAAATTTTTATTTAGAAACAATATGAAAAAAAATAATGTTAATATCGAAGAAGCTTTACCAAAGTTTAGCGAATACTTTAATTTACTGGTTGAAAAATTATTAAATCGTAATCAAACATATATAAAGCAGCTTAAAGTTGACGGTCTTGTGAACACAACTAATGAATTAGTTAATTTTGAAGAAGAATTTTCGCAAGTAATTTATTAATCAAATCACTTAATCACGTTAAATAACACTACTTTATAAAATTAATATTTTATTTGATAGGTACTATTAATTTTTTATTTTTATAATTCAAATTATGAAAAAAAAAATAATGTTAAAGTTTATGAAATTTATTAAGATAATAAGGCTCACGATTATTATACATTACTCGGTAAATAATTTAATTTAATAATTGTCTTATACGTACATATATATTATTATTTTAATTGTTTAAGGTTTTACGAAATGCATTAAGTTCAAAAAATGTTATTCCTGAAGTAATTACACTAGGGGAATTTCAAGAATTGACAGATATATCTGGAGATAAATTTGAGGTAACTAAGAGAATTATAAATAAAATAAATACTTTAGGGTAAAAAAATATTTTATGATAAAAAATGTTTAGTTCAATTGGACATTATACCTGAGAGAGATAACTCGTGATATCCAACCAAAGGTATATGAAATATTGACATCAGAAAATGCAGATAATTATGAACTCTTAATAAGCAATAGAGAATATTTAGATGAAGTGCTTATATTATTGTCTAAAACACCAACAATAATAATAAGTAATAAATAATAATTAATTTAACATTATATTATTCTAATAGATATTTATTGAATTATATAATCTTGAAATGTATTTAGAAATGTCTATACTATCTCACGTAGTAGCTATTTTGGAAAATAATTTTCCAATTGGTGAGAGTTTCAATTACGAGTAAGTGAAACTTAGTATCTGTTCAAATCGTTTATTATCAATTTATCATTAATTTAAATAGTTGTTTCTATTTATTTTAGACATTGTTTTTCATTGACGAGTAAATTTTTTGGAATGGTTACCGGGTACTCTATGATAAACACCTTAGATAACTCTTCTAAAGCTTCAGCAAGTATATTTGAACTAATAAATTATAGTATAAATCAAATCAATATTTATATGTTATGAATTTTTTTGTAGTTAACTGAAATGACTGATAATATAAAATGGGCCTTACGTAAAATGGTTCATGAAGCGAGTTGGATGGACGATGAAACAAAAAATGCTACTTTACGAAAATTAGCTAATACGAAAACGTATTTTGGATACCCATATAATTACGACAATATACTAAATAATTTATTTGAAAATGTAAGAACTTCTAAATAATTTATTAGAAAATTAAAATATCTGTTAGGTAATAAACTATCGTTCATTTTGTTTTAGTTGAATGTTACGAACAATCATATAGAGAATATAATATCAATTTCGATGTTTAACACAAAGATATATTGGAAATATTTAACAGAAGACAAAGACTGGGAAAATCAAACGTAAGTTTTATTTGTATTCAATATACGCATAGGAATTAAAAAACTCAGTAATAAATATGTGTGTTAACTATTTTAACAAAATTCTCAGGTGGCAAATAACTCCGGACGAAGTAAATGCATACTGTTATAATTCAATGAACGCATTTTGTAAGTTTTCTAATAATATTATCAAATGAGATCCTTTTATTTGTTGTCTAGTTCAATCTTATAAATATTTGGTATAAACCGTACGCAATACAGTAAATTTATGTTCGATATTACGACATCGTAGTAATATAAAATTCGATAAGATGTGTTTTCCTTCATTAATTTATTCCAATGACTTTATTAAAACGTGTAATACACAGACGTTTTAAAATTATAATATTTTATATTTAGGTACATTGTGTAGATACTAATATAGTTCGCTTTAAAATTAAATAAGCATTAAAAAGAAAGAAAAGGTTTACATCTTTGAACCTGATATAATAAAAATAAATTACGTAACTAATATCAAAAATAACAAAACTGTATCAATATCTCATATGAAACGTAAATGTTTTGTGATTCTATATCATAATAATTAATAAAATCATTGTTACACGTAAAACGGGACAACAAATTCTTATAGGTTATATTTTAAGTCATATTAAGTGCAAATTGTAAGCCTATTATTTCAGTAAATTAATATTAGTATCGTATTAATAATTTTCAGTCATGCCAGCGGCAATACTACAAGCTCCATTATACCACAATGGCATACAGTAAGTGTACACTTATAATAATATATAACACGAATCACAGAAATTTACACCTGACATTTTACCTCCAAATGTTTTTATGTTGCCCAGCAATCACATTTGATCCCTCCCCCTTGTCGGACTTTTTGTTTACCCTCCCTCAGAGTAAAATTTGAAGAAATTTAAATTTGTCAGTACCATCTAGTTAGTTTAATATATTTTGTATGCAAATGTCACCGGTTTTCTTTATTGTACATTTAGAATATACACGATAATACTAGTTATTAAGTTTATAGATAATAGTTTATTATAGGAATAGGTAAAACTATACATTTAAACCGTTAGTTAACACAGCAGAATTGTACTTGTGTATTTATTTAAGCAAATGACTGATGAGTTTAAAACAAAACAATAAATACGATGTTACGGTTCACATAATAAAACAGAAATTTTAGTTAAAATAAAAAAAAAAACTATCGAACTATAACTTATATATGCTATGGTTTAATAAGCGACCCTTGTAACAATAACATTCTATGTATAATTGTCATATAGCAACGAGGGAGGTGAAAGATCCTACAAGAAATGCAAAATCTTGGAGGGTCAAATTTCCGATTACCGTTAGCTAATTACTAAACACAGGTAGAGTTTCATTGCAAGTACCGCCTAACGCATAGTGCATCGTGTTGATAGGGCATTAAATTACGGAGCCACAGGTAGTACTATTGGGCACGAACTTTCTCATAACTATGACAACACCGGTAGGCTGTACAACGAGCTGGGCAATGTAATACAGTGGTGGACGAATAGTAGTTACGAAGAGTACACGAAAAGAGCGAGTTGCTTGATAAGCCACTACGATGGTATCAAAGTCGTTAGCCATAATAACACTGTGAGTACTATTATTTGTTATCATTATTTTCTATGCTTTTTGATTTGGTGTTAATACTGTGGATACGTCATAATCAATTGTCCGCACGTTGTTTATAATAGTTTGTGATTAACGGCGAGAAAACACTAGACGAAAACATAGCCGATATTACCGGACTAAAGGAGGCGTATTATGCTTATCGGCGTTATGTCGACATACACGGGCAAGAACCCAGATTACCCGGTTTGGAACGTTATAGTCAAGAACAATTGTTTTTCTTGGGATACGCAAACGTGAGTACGCCTACCAATATTATGTACCTACTGTTATGTAAAATCATAGGTTACCTATAGTGGCTATAGTAACTATGTGTGGCCAAAGTCAATAGAATAAAAAAGAAAAATATGTTCTATCTGCCTACCTACTCGTATAATCTATTACTAGTTTCTATATGATTTATTTTGCAATGGTTTTTTGTTCGTTCCCTAGAAAAAAATTATTAATAAAGTAATAATCAATGTAACCACATAACAAAAATAGATAATCTCGTAAAGCATTACCAGTATCTACTGACGTTTATGTAAGTAGGTATACAATCGTTATGTAAATGCCGACAATATGCTAATATATTTTCATCAAATTTGTATCTATCAGTGTATGTCAGTGGTTCTTAACCGGTGTTCCGTAGACTTGGTATAAGTGTTCCGCCAAAATCTTAAAATCAGTAAGAAAAATATTTAAAAATGTATATAATTACTGTTGTATTTTACGGCTGTGTTCCGCGAAAACCTTAAAACATGTTAAGTGTTCCGTCATTCGCAAAAGGTTAAGATTCACTGGTGTATGTTAATGGTTGTCATATTTCCTGTTGAGACAATAATAAAACTGATAATAAAATCACTAAAATAAGTTGATCATTGATAACTAAGATAAATAAATATTATATTATTAAAATTACAAAACGCTAATCATAATTTATATTAGTTTCATAAAATTCATTAATAAAATAACTCACGATAGGAATTTATGATATAAAAAAGTTACCAATGTAGTTTGTTAGTAATATTGATAAAATTAATCATGACTTAAGGATAACGATCGTATTCAAAATTCAAAACACCTACTAAAATATTATTAAGTAGACTTAAATAACATAAATAAATAAATAATAACGATTAAGTATCACTGATTAATTATTATATTTATAATTATAAAACATAATAAGATATTTATTTTATACATTTATTCAATTATATTATGTATTTAGCTACTAATAATATATATTCATCTTTAAATAATAATTATACATATTTTAGCAATACTGTCATTATGACGACACCGATAGCCAATTTGACAATTTTAATAGTCACAGTCCAAACGTGGTTCGAGTACGGGAAGTCCTATCGCTTTCACCAGAGTTCGCAAAAGCATGGTCTTGTCAAATTGGTACTCCAATGAATCCAAAAAAAGATAAATGTCGAATTTGGTAACCTATATAATGACATATTTTTTCAATTTATTCAAATTGAATGTATTCTAATGTATTATTTACACATATTAATTGTTAGTATAATACATATTAGCTAATATTTAACATGTTAATGTTATATAAAAGAAATATGTACCTTTGTATAAACTTAATTGTCTATTAATTACTATAACTTATTTTTGTACACACATTTTAACTAAAATACACTTTTTCAAGAACCACGTAATTACTATAGATATTTTTAAATATATATTACTATTATAATTTATTTAAATCATTGATATAATATTGTATTTTAAACAAAATACAATAATAACTATACCAAATCTATAAGTATATATAGGTTTTTTGGTTTTTATACGTAATTTACGAGTTGAAAATAAGACGAAAAATACTTAGTATGTTATATTATCGAAAAGAAACAATTATAAATTAATAATTTATGGATCGAAAGAGTTTATACGTTTAAGAAAATAACCAAATTTGAGAGTGACATATTTTAATAATAATAATAATATAAAATGTACATCATCTATAATACACAGATACAAATAATACTAAACTCTCAGCAAACAAATCTAGAAGATGTACTGTCATTAAAAAACTTTAATTTATCAATATATTTCCAAAATAAAACTAATTTGTACAACCGAATCTAAACAGTCATATTAATCTATAACTATTTGTATTACTCTGATTACCAAATTTCCTTTGAAGTATAATGGTTTTTATGTTCAATGTACATTTTTATCATAATATAAAATAATGGTTGTAAATCCTTGTCCAGGCTAATGACTTAATAATTGTTAAGTCATAATAATAATAAAAAATAACTGATTATTGTAAATAATTTAATAATTGTTTAATTGGATTTGACACCGTTGACGACCGGACTGAAGAAAAAGTAAGTATTGTACATTTTTAATTTAACATAACACAACGGCATAGACACAAATCAGTGACAAAAGATGGGCAAACATTTTCATCTAGACAATTGTACTCTTTAGGCTACCGCCATACAGATGTCGACATTTGTAAAGGAGGCGTAGAGGTTACCATCGTGATTTAAACCAGTACAACCCCAACACGGCCATTGAAATCAACCCTCCAATGACACATTTTCGTATTACTTGCGGAATGTTTAATAATATGTTAGTTGTCGACCGTTTGCCGTCAAAAAAAATATTAATATTTTGTAAAATAACTTTTAAGTATGAAACATTAGTTGTAATATAATCAAATTTATAGAAGTATTATTTTACAATAGTTACAAAATAAAAAATAAAATGACACTTTTTCTATCAAGGCTACATTATAATATGGTCACTATAGTAGATAATCCGTGTAAATGCGTGAAAATAATATGGTTTTAACGATACACCTTAGAACAACAATATTTTTATTAAAACTAATAAAATATGTAACATACCTGTATTAAAATTTACTTAAACATTAGATAAAGCGATGAAATAGCATAATAATAGTAATAATGATATGATTTGGATTATAACGTACTATGATATATTGGTAAATGATTATAAAAAGCTCAATAATCACCAGCGCATTTGCAGAGAATAAAATAAAATGATAATTAAATCGAAAGTGGAAAAAACTACAAATCCGACAGTAACATTTTTTAATTATTAATCAGTAAAATATTTTGTTTTATCTCTTATGTATTTTTTTTTTTTAAATATTTTCTAAACAGTAGTTAATACGACAAACTAGGTAAAACAATAATTTACTGATCTATCTCTTAAACGTTATTATAATCGGTTTCTACTGCACTATAAAAAATAATTTAGATAACTTTTTAATATATATGATAAATATAAATAATATATTTGACAATTTAACATGACTACATATGTGATTCTGTCAGAATGAAGCTAATATAATTAATGAATTAAATTTGAATGAATGAAAAAATTCCACCAATAATACTATTGTTTTTTTTTAAAGTTGTTATACAGTTATAGTAGTAGTAAATTCCAACGACCTTCTTATAGAGGTATAACTAATTTTAGCTACTTTGCATCTTTGCCAAAAACATCGAGTATAATACAAGACATTTTTCACACTTTTAAGTAATCTCTCGTAGTTTGAATTGAAACCATTGAATAGAATTAAATAGTTCGAACAGGACTTAAATATAGTATTTTTGAAAGTATACAAGTAATATGCAATAGTATAAGACATTAATATTATATACATTTTATGGATATTGGATATTCATTTATAATAATATTATTATTCAGTGTTAAAAAAAAAAATATATTATAATTACTTTATAATACTAGGTATTTTGAAATTTATTATCTATTATTTTCAAACTGTAATAGAACACATATACATTTTTAAATATTTTAAAATTTTAATTAAGATACATAATATTAGGTATATACTAGGTGCATAGCTAGATGGGTAGCTAAGTACCTACCAACATCATAATAAGTATAAAATATTATGTGGACGTCACATCTACATACTATGTTGTCTCCGTCTTACAGATGGACAGAATAACAAATTTGCGTAAAGAAGTTTCAACGTTTCATTGTTAGCTTTACTGTTAGAGTGGATTGACCTGTTATTAATATGAAAAGAAACTACATTATTTTGTATGTTTTGTACTATATTCTAATTTATTTTTAATCAATTTGTGAGCATTTTTCCATTTTATAAATTTCTTTCATACCCATAAAATCATAGGTAACTTTCTTCAAAATTAACTACCAATAAAAATAGCACAGATAAATTTCTTATCTTTAATTATAAGTCAATTTATTTTAATATTTAAGTTTATGACAAAAGTTGGAACTGTTGAACGTACAACAACGTAAATGCTTAAATGTAAAATAAATCAACAATATAGAATATTGATGAATTTTTGTTGTTGATTTTTATATCTGATTTCATTAAAAACTCAGTTTATCAGTATTGAATCATTAATCTGTAAATTCTAGTTAAGTAAAAGTATTTTTCAATAGCAATACCATTTTATTTTTACAACATGTGGTAAAATTGTATTTTAATTATTATTTTATTATATCATGATGTGTTTGAAACGATTTAAATAAAAATTGTATAGTTTAACATTTAAAAATGTTGTGATATTACAGAAAAAAAAATTAAATAATTTAGTATTAAGAACAAAAAAATAAAAATAAAACAATATAAAGCGAGGTTGTCACCAAAATCGAGAAACTAGTTTCATAGTTTATATTATATATATTACTATTATATTATAAATAAGTTTGTGCAAACTAAAAATTCTATTTAAAATATGTTAAGTAAGATAATATGAGCAGGACTATAAAAACATACAGATATTTAGCAAAAACGCTGAATTAAAATCACTTAATAAATCAATTCACCGCAACAAAAGGTAAGTGGAAAAAACGTTTAAATGAAAATAAAGTCACATAATGTTATCATAAATAAAAAGTTAAACAGTTTTTTTTTTTTTTAATTGTATTCAGACTAGTTTGCAAAATCATTGTAAATAGTTAATTATATTATAATGTTCGTCACCAAAAATATTACATAATTTATACACATAGACGGCCACAAAATTATCTTAAAGAGGAAATAGTATCAAATAAAATAATAGAGCGATAAATATAAAAACATTAGAATGATAATTAATTATTTTAATTTTAATTTTAATCATGCCAATTACATAAAATAATCAAAAAACTAGTAGAATTTAATATAGTCAAAATAATTACACACAATCTAAAAGATAATTTGAACAGACATAGAAACCAGCTATTGACAATAGTCAGTATCAAGATACTTGTGAAAATAGAATGTTAATATAGGTGGATCTCCACCTGCACAATATTATGGAAGGAAGAGAAGTCTTAAGTTATTATTTTATCAGTGTAAATGTTAAATATAATAATGTTACTTTACAATTTTTCTTGGACAGTCCGCTAGATATTATGTATGTCTTGTTTTATTAGTACTTACTACTTATTAATAGATATAGTTATGAGCTTAAAGTTGGACGTAAAATATATACACATATTTATTAAAAAATTTAACTTAAAAATATTGTTATGAGGGAAGCACCTATAATTTTCTTGATATTCGCGTCTTCGCCTATAGCATGTAATTCATTTTATACATAAGCTACACATTAAACAATAATTATGTTTCTATCATGGATTAAATATATACAACTAGTGATGATTATTGTAGGTATAAAATTACTTAATTATTTGTGGCAAATTTTTATATAATTATAAAATACTTATCCCTAAAACTTGTATACTCGTAGTTCAGTGAAACATTATTTTATATGAAAATCCGATTCTACAGAGCATCTTAGTCAGTCTGTATTACTACAAAATATATACCTTATTATTTTACTATTTATTTTACTATTAATTTGCCCATAAAAAAATTGTGTTTAAAATGTTTTAAAGATTTTATTCTTAGGTAATTATGAACTGCTTCAACTAATTGTTCTATCCTAAGCTATAAGAATTTAACATTTTATAGTTATTTTTTTTATTTTCCCGATTATTTAGAAAAGTACTAAGAATTTATACCCCAAAGTACTCGCTCGATCAAATTCCCTACCACTTAAAAGTTGAAAATTGAAGCATTTTTACTACTCCGAGTTAATAAATACAAAAATGAAAAAGCACACTTCATCGTAATGAAATCATTATAATATGAGCTCCGCTCAGAATGTAAAATACGCGGTATAATGCATACACGGTATTACTTCACAAAATGGATTATAAATTTATTAGTCATAACAATACAGTACAATATAATAATATAATAGGTAAACTGTAAATATATAATAACCGTTTGATTATTACCGGTAGATGAACCAACGCATATTATGTGCATATATGACGCGTCTACCGTATTGTAATGGCACGCCCAAACCGAGACGTAGTGCAAGCGTAAAAAACCAATTTCGCGCTCACCTACATGTACGGACAAGACTTTATATATTATTTTTACTATTATTATTATATGTTTCTGCCAGAATCAGCAGACCATGGGACAAATAAAAGACTGAACCTCATGTTATGTTCTCCTCTCATCCCACCGCGTATAGCGCCTGGCCGCGCCACATGTTTGTTGGCAGAACTGTCAACATGAAAGCAAAACATAAATCCATATGAAGCCGGCGTAAAAAAAGACCGCAACATGTATGTATGGTTGGGCGTTTCAGTTAGACGAAGGCCGACAAATAGTCAGCACGCGATCGCGACGACCTGTGCCGGCTAGCTGTACCGTAATCTGTATACATCGACGCGCGACGGTTCTACACAATAATATCGTATTCATGCACACGAGGGGGAGGGTTGTGCAGAAGGACAAATATAATTAAACCAAAATGAGTAAGTGCATTGTGTATATCCGTAATATGAGATAAAAAAAAAAAAAATACATAATTAAAAAATATAATTAGATTTAACTAGTGGTCGGGTTTTTATACCGAATTGTGTTCAACGATAGTTACCTATTTATATTTTATCCTGCAGTATCCTCTGGACCACTTCGTGTACACTAGTGACTTGAATAGGTTAAAAATATATTTTTTTTATAACACACATAACTGATAATAAATCGTTAACAAATACAATTAAATATTATTTTAGGTATCTATACTAGAAGTTAGGTAAGTCAAACTTTTAATAAATATACTGAATACATGAAGTTTTTAACAAGTTATAAATATTTGGGAATCCCAAAAAATGTAACAAGTAAATACAACAAACAAATAATAAATAAATTGTATTTTATTCATTTACTAGCAAAAAATAAATAATAATAAGAAGAAATAATTTCATAACAAGTATGTTGCAATAAAAATATTATTAGTAATATCAATGGTTTTTTTTCGAAAAATATCATTGTAATTAACTACAAATTCCATAAACCTTCAACAATTTAAAAACACGCATATAAATAGTTCATTTTTATTAAATAAATGTTTGTAATTTAAATATTAGTATGAATTCAATAAAAATTGTACATTAAACTATCACAACTTCGTCTGTTGTATAATAATTCATTAAAATGTTAAAAGTTGATATATTAATAACAGTGCTTAGCTTATATTTGAAACTTAATAATATCAAACCAAAAATACAATTTAAATGACTACCAAAAGTTTAATTTTAATTAAACGTCTTAAAATACTAAATATCGTAATGACTAATGAGTACTCTTGTCTCTCTCAAAAATATATGATTAAATTACTATTAAGATTAAGTATAGACTGCGTAATATCTATAACTTATGTATACAGGCACCTATAATGCGTCAATTTATGATCATTGATCACTTCATAATGTATACAACATAATATACAGTACAATTATAAATACGTTTAAAATGCAAAATACTGTTGCTACGCACAAAGCAATTATAAGCTACAGTTACCAATTAAAAGTTATTTTTATCAAAACTAGCCGATATAAATTATTAAATAATATTAAATTTATAAACATAGAACAACATAAAAATAATTAATAGCATGGAATACTAAAATTACAAATTAAATAAGTATAGTTCAAACGCTAAGACGCTAATATTCATATTTAATTAAGAAAAAATATTATGATTATATATTATTAATTTCGAAAAAATTTGGAATTTTGAAATTCCATATGAATTTGAAAAAAAAAATAAAAACATAAGTAAATTATCGATAAAATTGTTTATGATATTATTTGGGTTTCATTTTTCAAACCCAGAAAGACTAAATTGAATTTGTTTCAGATCTTTTTAAGAAAACTCTTAGACATTCAAAAAATTATCTTTATTATCTATAATTTTTATAATTTCCATCTTTAATATATTTTGAATCTATAAATACTGTATATCTAAAGTATAGTTTTAAAAAACACTATTTTTATCATTATTATTCCAATCTTGTTATTATATAATCTATAACTTAAAACGTATTATAGCCTATAGGTTATATACTTATAAATGTATTATAACCAGTATTATCCATTATTTATAAAAAAAAATATTTAAGTATATATTTATGTATCTAAAATTATTATCTAGGTAATTTTTTGTGACAAGATATACAATTTTATTTTTATAAAAAAAAAAATGTTTAGTGAAGAATTATTAATGTTTTTAAGGTATGGCCTGTACTAATAGTCTATTTGATTTTGTTTTCATGATCTTTTGTATTTATTTATTACGTGTGTTTTAATATTTGTATTTCGTAGTATACGTCCATTCTCTGTAAATACCAATGAATAATCGTATTTTAAATACGCTTATTTTCAAGTATAAAAAGGTAAGCAAATAGAAACGGTTCTGTTGTACCGTAGGTACTATAAATGTCATTATGATGGACGTGTTAAATTTTAATTTAAAGATACATTATCATTGTATACGAAAAGCAATTCTGAGCGGAACAGTCTATCAGATTTATCTACATAATATTTCATGTTATATTTTTCGATATTACAATTAAGAATTTAATTATAACATTTAATTTAATTAAAAATAAGAATTTATATTAATACTATTAATACAAATAGGTTAAGTTATTTTTTTTCAAAAACATTGCATTTGTGAAGATATTATTGAATGAATAAAATATAATAATATAATATGAAAAGTTTTATAACCCAATGAATTTTTTTTTTTGAACTATAAAAAAATAATAAATATCGTTATTCATAGTTAAAATCTATAATTTCGTTCAAATTTAAACTTAAAATGTTTATACAAAAAAATTATTCTTAATATATTTTTTTTAGATTTTTGTTACCTTCAGGTAGAAATTTTTTTTATACATTTTTTATATTTTTTAACACGTTCATGGCCACGGTATATTTTGAAAAGTCAATTAATTGGTAAATAAAAAACTTATGATATTAGTAAAACACTAAAAAGGTAAAAAATTGTAAATATCTATAAATAGCTCAAAAAGACACAAATCGTTCTATAATCAATACATTTATCACTCCACTTAAAATCTAAAATTTAAATTATAGCTATTTCAATAAAAATAATATTTTATAAAAGCAAATTTTAAATTATCCGTTTTTATTTAAATACGTTCGTTTATCTACGTATATTATCTAGATAAATATTTTAAGTGTTATATATTATACCTTATCTAAATTAACTTATCGGGTTATCTTTGTCTAACATAGGACTTATATAATATATAGCACTATGTCTTGTGATGAGATTAGCAAAACGAAATAGTTTTCAATTTAATTTTGGTATAGCTTAATATAGTTAATAGTTATTAAAACTTAGAATTTTAATAAAATATAACCAATGCGTAGAAAATAAATTTATTACCGAGTTATGATCTTATAAATTTATGCTGTAGTAGTACATTTAGGTTGATTTAAAAAATATTTAAAAAATAGTCTATAATTTTGCAATAGTTAAAACTGTTGTTTTTTAAGGAAATTATGCTATGCACTGATTTTCATCACCAAGTGGGGGGGTTATTATCTCTCATCAACATACTTTGATCGAATTTGAACCGATGATGGTGATGTGCGTCAATTGCAGTTATCTATAGAATTCCACTTGTCCAATTTCCCCCACCTAACCACACAATTTAAAATTTATAATATTATACATCTATTTCCTGCACTGAGGTAGGTGAAGTAAGACGAGTTCCCGGATACCAGTATCTGGATCCTGTCTGTCATTTTACACGATACGTTAAATATTATATTAAAGCATGTTCTATATAATATGTATATGTAACATAACACCAATAAACAAAATGCAGCTATAAACATTATGCAGAGGTCATCAACTCAAAAATGTAAACAGACTATAAATAATATATTATATACTAATGTCTAATGTAGGTACTCTACTTAATCAAAATGTATTGAATATAAATACATCAATACATGCCACCTTTAAGATATGTGATATTATAGATAACCCAATATATTATATTATTCATTGAAAATAAATAATTAATAACAATATTATATTTATACTTAATAAAATCATTTATAAAACCACAATAATAATGCATTAACTATTATTTTTTCATCAAATATTACAAAATCTATACAATCACTTAAGTAAAATAATAAGGGTACAAATTTTCAAATGAAACTTAAAATCAAAATTAATTTTATATAACATACGATTGAACTATGAAAAACATTTATATTGCTTAACAAATCACAATTTAAACTGAATCCTTTCAATCTATTCTAATATAATAAATAGTGGTTTTAAGGGGTAATCTTCCCCTTGTAATAATTGGTCAATTCAATTTAATTTTTAAATTATAAACATTTAAAAACCATAATTTATAATAATTATTAAAAATAAATATTATAAAAATTTAAAATATTAACAAATATAAAATGGAAGTAGAGAAGTACACTTAGACAGTATTCAGCAAGATAATAAAAACTGTTGTTTTTGGATATTTTATAATTCCGTGGTACTAAATTCACCCTTTATAATGCCCTTGATGTTATATCAAATCACTACTGTTAATCATTTTTATTTTGGAAATTTCATCGTTCTATCAAGTATTCAAATTTTTATGTACAAGTCGATAAAGTATGTTAAGTATTAACCATCAATATCTAGCATTAATTAAACAAAATAACATTTTTTAAATCAAAGTGTTTTTTGAAGTACATGAATATTAAAGTCAAATAAAATATTATAAAAATAATCAATTTACGAAAAAAAACCACGTATTTTCTAAAAAATATTTTTCTTTATTTATTGAATATACTTACTATTGTTTTTTTAAGTAAAATTTATCTTAAAAATGAACTATTTAATGGTTATAACTAGCTATATTGCATGTTTCACACATTAGTTACAGTAGTTTGTGTTAAATCTTATTTAATTTTTAGCTAAATTATCTTATACATTGCAATATAACGGTACATTTAGAGGATATTTAAATAATAACTTGTATACGTCTTTCATAATATATTTCTTACATTTCAATAAATAAGTCATTTGTATACTAAAATATTATAGTGTTTATATTAAAAGTCCGTACTATGTAGGTATATGTTTATTATCACGACTTGCATAATACTCTTATTATTTGATTTGTGACTGTGTACCGGTGTAGCCGTGTAGGTAAGTAATGTATTGCAAATATTTGTAAACTTCCCGATGTTATAATCTTAGGTATTATTAGGTACTATTTCAAGGTTACTCGAATGAAATAGTGTTTTCATCAATAAAAATAAATAGGTAAGACAATCGTCATTTACAGTTCTGCCGCGAAGGTTCAGTTCGGTGAAAATTAGGTAGATATTGATATTTTTTCACTTGAAATTAAAAATATTTAAAGAAATAACTATATTTTATTCTGAAACAATTACTAAAAATTATTTGAAAGAAAGTTTTTGGTGTAAACAATTAATCAAAGTTTGTTTTTTAAATTCAACAGGTGACGACGAAGATTTACCGACAAGTAAACTAAAAAACGATGGACTTAAAGATCCCGAATCAGGCTATCCGAAATCGTAAGTGAACAATATTAAATTATTTTAGGTGTATCAATTATGGAATATAATTATGAAACGTTATTAAATGGATAATTAATAATATAAATTGAATCATCACAAAAAATAAAACAAAAATATTCTTTCCGAGGTTTCAAATATTTTTTACTAAATTCTATATTTCTATAATTAGAAATTATTGTTATCTTAGACCAAACCAATGAATCAATTATCTAATATGTCTATTAAATTCATATTGAATAGGTACGTTATTGGTTTTAAATTATTGTATAAAAACTTCGGACAATGAATCGGAACAATAATCCAAGTATTCCAATGTAAAATGTTTCTTTATTCTTAAAGGGAATAACAACTCTTTATTGTTTCAAGATCAATGAATCGTAACTCACAATAGAATAAATAGTATAGGACCTTGAAATGACATTACGTTGATATTTGTGTCAAGGTAACATAAAAACCATGCTTGTACCCTAAAAAATATAGAAAAAAAAATAGAAACAATTTATTTAAATAAGGGCTAGGGTATTTTATCTCAAATTAATCTGATACGCAAAACAGGTTCAAAAACAAAATGGAAAGCCGAAGAACCTTCTACATAGTTTTAACATTACTAATATTCATATTTGCAGTGCTCATAATAGCTGTTTTCGGATTATCATTTGCCTGTAAGTATTGAATTATTTATAAATAATGTAGCTAAAGAATGTATACAAATACGTATTTTTAAAATGACTGATTGACGTGCTTAAAGAGCCAAGACTGAAGTACTATTAAACTATGAACAAATTATGACACATATAAATTATGTTTAATGTATTCGGAATTTTTTTATTTTTCATTATTTTAATCATAATATAAGTACATAATAAACATTTTTAAATACAGATTAATAAAACAACATGCTAAGCTTGTGTGTTAGAGATAACGAGTAATTAAATTAAATCAAAACAGTAAAATACATTTAAACATAGGTAGAAAGGAAAATAAAATAATAAGAAAATGAAAAAAAAGAGAAGGAAAAACACATAGTTAATTATTTTGACATAAAGTAAAACACTACATTAATTGAAAAATATTTAAAATATTCTGATTCTAAGAATAAACCATTATAAATAATATTTTAAGCTTTACTTTGATTACAATGTATTTTTTTTTTAATTTGAAGTAGCAAAAAATTCAAACACGTAGATTCTAAATAATCAACGAAAGCTGACCTAAGGATTTAAAAGCGTACTTTACAGGAATGTCGTAAAGCAGATATCTAAGAGTCATTTTTTTGTATAAATATTTTACTGGTAATACACTCAAATCCCGGAAATTTTTCTTTGTTGATCCTTTTAAGGTACATTTATTCAGACAGATTTGAACTATATTATGTTGGTTTATTTGAAGCGTTTTTGAGATGTTTTTATTTAAGCCTCTCCACCCCCCTTCCCAACACACACACACACACACACACACACACACTAATGGCTTATGTTTATAGATTGATTGATATGGTACAAAATATATTATACGCGTTGTGTGTTTAAATAATACATTTTTAAGTTAAGTAAATGTATGAGGTATGAAAAGTAACTTCCTTATTAAACACCAAGAGATTTGATCAATTAATGATTAATATTATTAAATAATTTCTCAATAAAAATAAAAATATATAAATATTTTTTTTTTCGTTACGTAATGTATTTTTAACATTTTTTCTTTAATATATTAAACATAATATTGTGTAGTCATAAATTGTATCAACTGAAAAAATATAAATTACATTGTTGCTATACATGATAATCATAAAAAATTATGCTTAATTAGATACTCAAAAATCGATTTAAAATTCAAAATTATCAATTCTCCAAAAAATAATTCTATTTATATTCATTTTTTTTTCGGTCCCTCTTCAAAGTAAACTTAGAGTCCACGTCTTATAAATTGTATAATGAGTTTATATCAATAATGTATAAACATCAAGTTGTTTTTTTGTTAGACCTAACAAAGACAGAAGACCAAAACAAAAGAATATGTACAACCGAAGACTGCTTAAGATCTGGTTAGTTGATATTATAACAAGCATAGTGGACGAATTTATATAGATCCGTAATATCTAACAAAATATGTCCTATCTGTTATAATATAGCTACGTCATTAGTTGAGTCAATGAATAAATCTGTAGATCCATGCGAAGATTTTTATCAATTTGCCTGTGGAAACTTCGCCAAATCGCATAAAATACCAAAAACAGCTGTTTCAAATGATCGGTTTGCTGAAGTACACGCTGTAATGTTAGTACTTATAAGAGGTATGAGATTCGTCCAGTGCATTACATGTTTGCTTTTTTTTCTTTATTGTAATAAATGATTATCTAGAAATAGTAGATAGTTCTGTAATATTGAAATAATGTTATATTAGTTTAAAACGTATTCGATTCTGGTATGTTCTATGAATGTTATTTTTATGTCGGTAAGATATTGCAGAATGACTCATTTATTACATTTATACGAAGTACAAAAATGACGGACATTAACAAGAATATTTACATTGCTGTAACGTAAATCCGATCTAGCTCGTAACGCTACAATATTTTTAATTACATCGCATAGACAATAAAATTATTACAAACTATTGAACAGTGGGACTAGATTAGTTAACTATAAGGTATACACCACTGGGGCTCGTTGCACTAGGTACCTATTTTTAATGTTATGAATGTTGTTTCTAGATTTTATGGAAAAAGAAGATAATGACGATGATCCATATTCTGTATCACAGTCCCGACTTTTGTATCGTTCTTGCATGGCAACAGGTGTGTTAGTTTATTATATGGTAATAACAAATACTATTTTATGAAATAGGTGACACATTTAATTAAATATTACTTTTGCGTTTAGATGAAATGAACGCAGTTGGTATCAAACAATTGATTCAAGTTTTAGAAAAAATTGGATTGCCGTACATGGGGCATTCTACTAGAATGAAATCTTCTAGTTTATCGTCAATTTTAGCAAAATTAAAAAAACAAATTAACTTAGACTTTTTATTTGTAACAACTGTCGAGGCAGATACAAAAAATCGGACAATTAATCGAATTAGTTTGGGTAAACCAAGAGATATAAATATATTTCCAGTGTAAGAATTTAAATTACTCATTATACTATACTTTTAATAATATTAACATTAATATTTTTTAAATTTTCTAGTCACAAAATAACGAATAATATTAAAAAAATGAGTTCAAGAAAAATGCGTGAAACATTAGCATCTGAAGAAGAAGTAGGCAACTCAAATGATAGTGAAGAATATTCGGATGAAATTGATTACATAAAATCCTATGCAAAATATTTTAAAAGCGTTTGGATGGAGATTTATAAATCGAAATCAAATAATTTTAATCCTAATTTACACAATTTTGGAATTAAAGTATCACAAATATTAAATTTCATTAATGAACATTCAAAAGTAATTACCAAACACATTTACCATTATATTTAATTTTGTATTTTAACCATATGAACAAATAATTAATTATAGATAAAAGATAAAATATATGAGGGAGATGAAGAACTACCATCACTTATGACTGTTAAGGAATTACAAAATTTTACTGATGATATTACACATAATTTCACTAAAACAAACGAGCAAATTGTAAGTTAATTGTTATTATATTATTACCAAAAACTATATTTATAATATAAAGCTACCTACACTTTTTCTGTATCCACCAATATTACAGTTATTGTTATACATTTCACAGATAAAAATTATTTTTATTCTGCATAAATACACTGATAGGTAATATCTATAAAATAAATTGATTTATCATTTACATAACACATAGGTAGTACAAATACTGTAGAACTTCTATTTACCGATAAAATTGAACACAACATATTATAATTTATTTTGGTACTTGCCTTTAAATTATGATTATTTTGAATAAATAATAACATACATTTTAAATTATATAGATTGATTGGAAGCAATACTTTACAATTCTATTTATGGATGTGGAAAATATAACACTGGATTTCGAAACTGACTTGATTCAAATATCTAATATTGAATATTTTAAAGCTCTATTCGAATTAATTAGTAATCATAAAAACCATGCTAGTAAGTATAAGCAGTTGATTAATATTATTAGTTTTTATGCATTTAACTATAGACAATAATATACAGTGCTAACATTTTTATGGTTAAATATCGTGAGCTTTAAGTTACCAATTAACGTAAATGTTGTTAATTGTATATTTTTATATATACGTAATTTTAGTCATAAATATATGGTGGGAAGTAGTTGTTACTCTTTTGCCATATACTACAAATGAGATGCGATTTATACAAGATAGATACTACTATGAAACAACCGGGTTAGAAAATAATCCTTCGAGATCAATTTATTGTGCAAATGCAGTAAACTCAATGATGGGATTGGCTGTTTCGCGTTTATTAGTAGATATGGAATCAATATATAATAACACCAGAATGGTATTAAACTTGAAAATATTAAAATCTTACATATAAAAATGATAGTGGTATATTTTTAGGCGGCTGAAATGATTGAAAATATTCATTGGGCGTTTGAAAAAATAGTGAAAGAGTTAAATTGGATGGATGATACGACCAAAAAAAGAACACTTTACAAGGCAGAGCAGATGAGAACATTTATTGGCTTTCCTGATTTCATAGATATTCCACAACAACTTGATGACTATTATTATGATGTACTTATTTCATACAGTATTTATTATATTATTTGAATGATTATTTTGAATATTTGTTTAGTTTGAAATAATAGAAAATGACTATTTTGGGAACGTCATACGTTATGTTCAACGAGAATTGAACGAATCTTTGATAGGACTTAGACAATTAAACGATTATACTATAAACTCGTGAGTAAATACTAAAAGTATTTAATAAAATATATAACAATAAAATCTATATATTTTTAGTTGGGCATCAGATCCTTTAGAAGTAAATGCATACAATTGGATCCAAGCAAATGCAATAAGTAACTAACACGATTTTAAAATTTTTACTATTTTAAACTTAATGATTACGTAAAACAAAATATTGTGTTCCAGCTGTTCCAGCCGGTATACTACAATTTCCTTTCTTCGGACATGATTTGCAGTATGTTAAATTTTAATTATAATAGGAAAAATGTACTAATTATATTAATTTTAGGATGCTCAACTATGGTTTTCTTGGCTCAATACTGGGACATGAATTGACACATGGTTTTGACAATACTGGTCGAAAATTTGATCACGACGGAAATCAAAATATGTGGTGGACTAATCAAACTATCGCTGAGTATGAAAAACGTTCTGATTGTTTCATTCATCATTATGAATCTTATTTAGTACCTGAAATCGAAGAAAAGGTATTTTTTCATTATTTTATCATTAGGCAGCAAAGTTAAAATTAATTATTTATACATATTTTTTTGTATATAACCTTACATACAGTTTTTTTTTAAATAAGTATACTTTTTAATAAACCGTTAAATACATATACCTACTAAAATCAATTTTTAAGAACGAAATGACAATATCCTGTAACTAATTATTCTGATGCAAAGATTTAAAACTAGCAGTACCTACTGAGTGATGTCTAATACTCTTACTTCGTACAATTATATAGTGACTTGTTCGTTTAAAATATATTATTCAAAAATTATAAGTGATACTACTTTCTATTAGTATAATATATGTGTGTATATTAACACCCCTCTTCAAAGAGTGGTACACCCCTTTCACTGTTTTTGCTTATAAATCGTCAGATTTTCAAGTAACAATAAAAATACCTATTACCAAAATTAAAGACCATACAATTTACTATAACAATACATCATTTTATTTGACATACATATTTATAATGTTTTGGACAAAAATGTTATTGTAGTAATCGATGGAGGTTTCTTATTGCATCGCGTTGTATGGCCTTCAACTTCGACATATGGCAATATCATAGAAAATTACGTAAGCTACGTATAAAGACACTGCATCTAATTACGTATATTTGATGGATACACAAAAAACGAATTAAATATTAAAAATTCAGAAAGGCAGCGACGAAAAAATATGTATATGAGTACAAACATAATTTTTGAAAAGTCTATAGATGTACTAACCACTTAAGAAAAATTGTTATCTAACACCGAGAATAAAATAAGGCTTATAACAATGTTGACCGAAAAGTTTTTAACTTCGGGTATTCTTGTTCACCAAGCCGAAGATGACGCAGATTTACTTATTTTGACAATACAGCTATACGAAACACCGACGATAATATACAAGTAGTGATCATAGGAAAGGATATTGATTTACTTATACTTTTATTAACATTAAGTCCTCCAAAAAAGACAATAATATTTTAAAAACCTGATAGAAGAGGGGTGGGGGGCTACGTACAAAAGGTAGGTGTCAGGACTTTTAGCATGTTTATAAGTAAGGTATAAACTACTCATGTACCAAAATTCCGCTTTTGAAAATTTTTTTTAGTTTATTGTAATTATATCTGATTCTTATATTTTGTAATAGTCAACAAATTGTTCAATTATATCATCATTACCAATATAAAAAACATTGTTACTTACGATAATTATTAGATTGTTAAAAAATTTAGCGTTATATTATGTAAAACTATCTGTTCATTAACTTTTGTCGTAGGTCATTTCAGCGTATGATTAACGGGTTTTTGTTCAAACACAAAAAAAAGATAAAAATTTTTTTTATATTTTTTAAAAATATAACACTTACTGCAACATATATATATTAAAAATAAATTTATTCCATGGTAAAATTTATGGTCTTTAATTTTGGTTATAGGTATTTTTATTGTAACTTAAAAATCTGATGAGTTATAAGCAAAAACAATGAAAAGAGCGCACCACCCTTTGAAGAGGGGTGGAGGGCTACGCACAAGGGGTGGGTGTCAGGACTTTTAGTATGTTTATTAGTAAGACATAAACTAAAAAAAAACCAAAATCCAGCTTTCGTGGAATTAGTTCCGAACTTAGTCGATTTTTGGTCTTATTTGACTAGACTATACTATAATAATGAGTTATGATATCAATTTTGAATCGTTCCTATCTGCTTTTGATGATTGCACAAAAACTGTAAAATCGATCAATCAACGCTAAAACTAAAAATTCGAATCAAATCCAATATCATTAAGATTAATATTAGTCTTTATATATTTTCAATAAAAATATGTTCAGAATTAAGAAATCAATCTTAAAAGTAATCGTAATTATTATGTTCATAAATATTATATTTTAAGATGTGTAGTTTTTTTTTTTTTTAATATAAATATATAAAAATGTGATTACGCCATATTCTTTTAATATTATAATAGTAATATAATTTGTGACCAACGACAACCATTTAACATATAGAATTATATTTAACCATAAAAAAAAATTATTCGATTTTCATAAGATAAAAACTAAGTCGTGAGTGAACTATCATATAGAAATCTATAGTATTGATAAAATCCAGTATAGTAGAGTCCAACATAGTTTTTGAGTCTAAAAATGACACACAAAGAAACTTTTATTACACATATATATACATATATATATATATATATATAGAGGGAGAGAAATATTAGATATTAGAAATTATGAATTATATTATACGCATTTTATTTTAATGAAATTTATGTAAATATTAATCAATATAACAAATTAAAATATTAAAAATTAAAAAAGAATAAATAATTTACTTAACATATAACAATAATGTAATGAAAAAAATAATAAAAATATTATAATATTATTATTATGTATATTTTTACATCATTTTTTTTAATATTATTATTATTTTAAAATTATAAATTATTAACTATATAGAATTATAAACAATAATTAAAAAATTAAGTAAACGTAATTTTAAAATCTTAAGGTCTCTTTAAGTCAATTAAACATAAATACAATTGTATATAATATTTTATATAATATAACTATACTAAAAACTAAATTAAATTTTAGATAAGTGGTAAATTAACATTGGATGAAAATATTGCTGATAATGGTGGATTGAGAGAAGCACTATTGGCTTATAGGAAATTTGTAAATGATAACGGCGAAGAACCTAAGCTACCTGGATTTGAGCAGTACAGTAATGAACAAATGTATTACTTAGCTTTTGCAAATGTTAGTAGATAAGTACATATTTATAAAACTTTTAAAAATATAGTTTTCGATTACTTTATTGTAATACGTAGTTATCCATTATGATATAATTCATGAGCTAATTATATAACATTATTTATTAGAACTGGTGTGAAGCAACAACACGTGAATCATTATCGAACAGTATATTAGATGAGCACAGTCCAAATAGCATACGAGTAACTGCAGGACTAACCAATTCAGATGAATTTAGTGAAGTATGGAAATGTGAAAAGGGTTCAAGAATGAATCCAAAAACTGAAAAATGTAAAATATGGTAATTGTTAAAAACATTTAATTGTCTTTATTTATTATTTTACTATAAACATTAATGTCTTAATAAAAATTAATTACCTATATATTATTATTATATAAATATAAGCTTTAATGCCATTAGGACACTGTTGTTACCAAATAATGTGATTTGTATGAAAGTATTTTGTTAAGTCATTATATTTTAAATATTTTTTTATTAATTGCTTAGCTTTAAAAGATACTTATGATTATCTACTTACTAATCTTTATTATGAATGCATATTGTGATAACTGATAACTAACAGAGATTTTAAAAACCAGATATTTTGTCATAATTGTTGTTTCAAATATATTTTAAGAATATATTTCTAACCGTGTTCAAAACATGACAAAATAAATTTAACCTATTATCGAAAATTGTTTACTTTTTATTATAGGATTATTCTATATTTCTATAAAATATATATGGACAATTATACTTAAAATATATTGTTATACATTATTTATAAATCAAAAAATGTTTTTTAAACAAATAATTATATTTTTATATTTTTAAATGGACTATGTAAATCTATTCAAAGTACTATAATTAATATGTTTTAATTTATCCTTACAATTTTTAGCTGCAATAATAGCTACCTATCCACATTAATAAGTATAGTCTAGTCACTCAAATTGAAACTATGGGATATGTAAATGCAACACATAAGTATACTTCATTCATAAAAAGGTAGAAAATTTATATTCATTATTTATGAATTGTATTGTTGTGATCATATTCATTGCGTTGTATTACGAATATTCTAGTCAAAGTAATCAGATAATATAATTAGTAAGAAATATAAATTGTGTGATTATCAACTCATACCATGTTCCATGTTTATTGTTATGATCGTCTAGTTTATAGTAATCGAATCTAATATTAGAATTTAAGCAATAATAGGTATTATATACTTTTGTCCATTCGCTTAGCCAGGGGATGTATTGAATGCAGTAGAAAAAAAGCCATCTTTATATAAAAAATATATGTACTATATATGCTTCAGATTTCTACAAAACCTAATATTGTCATAAGGTTCAGAAATTCTATTTCATATTTAATAATATAAGTATAACGATTTATGACTACAATGGAGATGTTTAAAGTTCTCCATATGTTATATTTAAATATAAAATCAAAACAACCCTCTAAAAAGAATTTTGGCTACGCGCCTGCTGATGGTTATCATGAACTGTGGTCGTCGAATTTGGATATTATATAGTCATGTTTCAGAAAGTTGAGTATTAACAATTTGTTTAATAGAAACTTCAGACTTTGGTATTTAATAAGTTTGGGATACGCGTGAGAATGAAATGTAGGTTTAGGTGCATCCTTATTAAACTAAGCTAGGAAATTACAAAGTACGAATAGTACAGAAGATAATATATAACTGAAATTAATAAAAAAATATACCTGAAATGACAATAATATATTTATTATTCTGTATTGAGTTATTATTGAAACCAAATTTTATTACTATAACTTAAAAAAAATAAACAGTTTTTTTATGACGAGTATGAGGTAACAACGAAAAGTTGTTAGCGATAAACACGAGAAATGTATTTAAAAAAAAAAATAAGTTACAATATATAAGTCTGTGTTTTAAATTCAAATAAATGCCATATTTTCCTGAATCCTAACGTGTGTATGAGAAATAAAAGGCACTAGTAATTTATATCATCAAAATACTTAACCAAACCAACCGGTTTTCTATAGTTCAGAATAAATTATTAACGTAATATCGACATCCACGCGTGACGACACGACGCGCTACGACTACGACAATGACGAGGTTACAAATTCACTCAAGAAAAAATACATAATATTATTAGTATTATACTCGTATAATACTTGATGGAACATTTAGAACCTGATTTGGTGAGTGGTATCTACATTATACGCTTTCGAATTATTCACTTATAGTATTAAAATATTAATTCTTGTACTTACGTGTGTAGTGTGTACCCATTATAAATTACACTTAAATAGGTAATGTTATTCATGACGAGTCTGAGTGTTACCAGAATAATTGTATATTTTTACAATATATTTGAATATGTATTATCCATGTCATAATTTACTATATATTGCTAACTGCTGCACAATTTAACAGCGTATTATTTCCCTACTAATACCAAAAAAAAAAATCAGTGAATAGTTGGTAAATTTATAAATTTTAACAATTTTTGATTCATTTTTGTGAGCTTTTCAGTGTAATAAATCTATTGGTTATAAAACATTATAGCTTTCCAAATATAATAAGAACGTAATTTTGTAATTAAATTTTGAAATCAAATTTGAACTTAGAACGTCTATAAAAACACAACGCATATTTATTTTTTTTTTCAGAATAAACTATTTATGAAAAATATTTTATTAAATTTTCAAAACTAATTAGCTATAAAAATTGTATATTTTATACATTTTTAACTGTTAAACAATTTGCAAATGTTTGTGATTTTAGCGAAGTTTGTCAAAGTTTGAACTTCAAATGTCTATAAAAATTAATTTTGCCTAAGTATTTAAAATACTTGTTATATTTGTAATATTTGTATACACATTTAAAAGAATAAGTTATGTAGAATCTTATAATCAATTTTAAAGCATTTCGACTGAGTGAAAAAAATGTTATCTGCATGTATAAAAAATGATCATAAAAACGTTTGGTGAAAATTTCAAGTTTCTATGGCTATTAGTTTTTTAATTGAAATAAAATATCAAAAATTGTTCTTTTACGAGTGAATTTTGTAAAAATATACCCTCATCAAAAATCAATTTGATATCCCAGTAGAAATTTTAATAAAAATTGAAATATTTATAAAAACTTTTAAATAAATTTTAAAATTTAAAATTTAAAAAAAAAAACTTTACTAACTAAAAGTTTTAGTTTTACTAAAACGTTATGAATTTTTAACTACAAAATAATTTTCTGATGTTCTAGATTTTACAAATTTCTAAATACATGTAAATTTTTATTAATTTTTAATTTATATAATTGTAATTTGTACTTTTAATTGGTAATGGAATACATTATGAGAAACCTTCTATTTAATTTTCAAGTATTTTTACAAACAAGTAATTTTATATAAAAAAAAAAAAAAAAATGAAAAACTAAAAATTTCAAATAATTATAAAACTATAGATATGACTAAAAAATAGTTAAAATATTTAGTGAAAACTTCAAGTATTTACGGTTATTCTTTGTCCAGTTACACAAAAAACACAATTGGTTTTCTTTAGAACACTATTTACCTAAAAATGCCTTGTTTTCAATATTTTAATTTTTTTTTTCCTGTTATTTCGAAAAATAATTAGGAATATTTAATCCTGACCTCTTCAAAATATAAACTAGTTTCAATTTTCTATTCAAAACCACCTTCAAAGTTGAAAACTGAAATATTTTTACTGCCCCAAAAAATAATATCAGACAAAAACAACACATCGTTATAAAATCAATATATTCATCGCTCTGCATGAATGGTCATGGCCTTAGGTATCGGTGTATTTATTGATAAATAATTAACAAGACTAATATAAATTTGTTCTACGTTATTTGACTTTAAAGCAATTTCTTACCAATGATCGATTAGCGTTACACAAGGTGATTATTAATTGCTTAAAATTATGATAAACAGTTGATATAATAATATATTAATATCGTACTTTTACTAGGTATAAAATTAGGACGGCGCAATGTTTATGCAACATAAGATGTTTCTTTTAAATATTATACCAATGATAGTGCAACTTATATAATGATAGACATTGTATTACATTTCTAAGTCTCACTTAATCTGCTTTAAAAATTAAAATTAAAAATCGAACAAGTTTAAAACAACAAAATAAATTTTAAGGTCTTTGTAAATGTGAAGATAAGTTGCCATAAAGAATTGTCTAAAAAATATTAAAAATGAAAGCTGAGATTTTTCTTTGAAATTTAGGTAATTCCTTAATGAGGAAATATGGATTAGGTGATGCTAATCTTTTTAATATAATTTTTTATAAGCTAGTACTATATTTTACTTATTCATAATTTTAATGTATTTTTCACTTATTGGAGCATTATTTAAAAATTACGCTAAAATAATTTATTTACTTTTTAAATTCTAGGAAATGTATTTTAAGCGCATTTGAATAGCACTTTTTGAGATTTTAAAGTAATTTATACATTTTTTTTTTCAAGGTTATGAAATCCTTACCCGATTAGTAGTAACTATAAGAAAATAAATCCAAAAATCATAAAAATTGATTACAATAATATGTTTTGTATGCTTTAACTTGTGTCTACACTCTACATATCAATTTTTAATTTGCGTACTGAATATAGTATTACGGATGAATAATAACAATTTCGCATCAAGTGCAATTTTACAACCTTAGATTAGTCAAGATATTTTAAGTTAAATTTTTATTAAGTAATTTTAATATTTTAATGTATTCATTAATTATTTAATAATTTTAATTTACGTTTTATATAAATAATTCTACATGTAACAGACGATGGGCATACATAAAAATTCAGTATTTTGTGAAATTGAATTAAAATAATTGTTGGTGCAATAGTATAGTTATCATAAAAGAACTTTGCTACGTTGCTTAAAAAAAGCTTAGATTCAATATCCAAGACAACGCTATAGATATAGACATACTTATAGTCATATAGAACGAAATACCGTCTGGAAAATCAGCATATACACGACGCATGTCTTACGTCGTGTATTGCTATTACTCTATCAAGTCAAATTACGCAGAAAGTCGTATAATTATTTATTGAGTTCTTATTTTTAATGTTGAAATTAATTATGGCCGAGGTAATATTATCGAATAAAAATAAATTAAGTATGTCTTGAGTGTTACATAAATACAATTATTCAACAAAATTTCAAATTATAAATTTGTTGAAGTTGTACAAAACGTATTTTATTTAATTGCGAGGCAATTTAAACTAGTATGGATTATTTAAATAATTTAATACTATCGTTGATGTACAATTTGAGTTAATTTAATATTACTTAGCTAATCGCCTATTTATATAATATAGATTTATGCATACTATACACTCATAGTACTATAGTACTGAGTGAGGCTCAGTATATTCCTAAGCGAAATCCAGTTAAATAAATAAATGTAATTTACTGCAACAACGCAATTCTGAGATGTACTACAAAACTCATACCATCATACTAAAATACTGTTTACTACATTTTTTCCCTTGGAAAATGTGGATATTTTTTACCTAGCCAATTTATAACTTAGACTCTATTTTAATATATTCGCATGTTAACTCATTTAAAAAATAATATATTTAAAAAAAACTTACATACAAAGACATGTAATATGGTACCATTTTGACTACTGATTTTGATTATGATTTAATTAATTATATTAAAGCTACCGACACAAAATTGGTTCTGCTAAACACAAATTTAGTATGATGTACGTTTTCTCAATCATAATAAAATAAAATATTTCTGTACATTATTCAACTTGATTATTACCTACACTTTAGGTTTATTTCATACACTATTTAGTATTTATTATACTTATTTTATAATTTGAATAATTATTTTAAATTTAAGTCAAAGTCAAAGAACATTATTATTTTAGTAACATTGTATATGGCATACAAAATTTTCAATTTACATATCGATAACTTATTACAATACTTTGGAAAAAAATGGCTGATTCAATAATTACAATATAGATCAAAGTAAATTAAACTATGACTAATATTATGATATGAAATAGCTATCAATTAGGTACACTTGTACAACAATTTATTTTCTACAAGAAAAATGTTTAGAATTAAAACTTACTCCTTTTTATAGTAACGCTATATATTATAAAATATAAAATTATTTAATATACTGTATTATAATGATATATAATGTCTTTTATACTTTTATAACTATTCTAGCTGGAATATTAAAATTTCTTCTTTTTTTTTTTGTCATTATTTGGAGTGCCAATGTTAAAATTTCAATAATCCATAAATAAATGCAAAGAGTTATATTTATTTAATGATACTCAACCACAGCTATTTTGGATCTATTCAAGGCAATGGTTTTGAAAATAAAGGCTTGATTTTTTTTATGTTATTAGATCAATCTGTATTAATTAGAAAAACTAATCGAACCTTATATTCAACACTATGATATTTTAGTGGAACATAGTGTTTATCATTATTAGTGCTTTGCTGTTTTTAGATATCATACATTATCAGATTGCGATCATTAAATTATATTTTTAACAAGCGACAACAATAAAGTTTAACAAATTAATATAATTTTAATTATTAATATTTTTTTATGATTTGTAATATTTTATGTTATCATAATTGATAATTGAATAATTTATTCAAAATATTTAAATCTATAATAATTATATATTTGCCAAATCAAACGAAAAGCGTTTCCTTTGATAACCCAAATGATGTACAAGTGCCGTGCACTTTGTACAGCATTGTAAAAGTAAAACTCAATGAAACAGGACGTTTAGATCATATGAACTAACATTACCACCACTTATCATCTTTTGTATTTATAACTGTGCAATACTTTATCAGCTTTATTAAAATGTTATGTATACATAATATATATTTATAATATTTTTATCATAAGCAAGTTTGCAGTACGACAGAACACAGCTACAAATGTTCTCTCAGTTATTTTTTTCATCACTAATAAATTAGTCGTTTTTCAATCGTGTTGGCGTGTGTACAAATAATAACTAATAACACACATAGTACCACTTTTAGCTTTTAAATTACCTATATAATAAATCTATATGTCTATAACATAATAATTATCTTAATGAATTATTAACTTCATAAATTATTTTTCATTAATAAACATTTTAAGTTGTGATTTTTTTCTTGATATTATGTTAAAGACTTGTTTCGGATGTTGTCCACTAAAACACGGCGTCAGTACGATCGCCCTTATAAATATAGTAAGAACTTTGAATTATTGACTTTAATTTATAAACAATTTGTTTTACAACTGCAAAATGTAAATATGAATTTTAATGTTATAAATTGTATTCTATTAATTATTATTATACATTTATAAAAATTGTTATTTTAATCATATTTAAAATTTTACATTTTACATATTATATTTTTATAATTGTTGTATATTTGTTTATTATGTTATATTTATATCGATAACATAGAATAGTTCGTGGTTATATAATTAATAGTACCAATATTATAATATCATGGTTAGTTAAAATAAAAAAATAAAAATATTTTTATATTATTTTGATAAGGAAATTTGAAATTAAAATTTACCTAACACAACCTAAACTGACGGGATCGATGCAAAATAATAGTTACAATTTTGTATAATTTATTATTAGTTATTACTGATATTTGTCCAGGATAAATCATTTGTATAGTTCTATCTTACACATAATAAAATAATAATATATAAATTTAACTGCTATACGCATTTACAAGTTTATGACACAATAAAAAAAATCTTGAACTTTGTACCTACATCTTGCTTACCCATATCTAATATAAACAATCCTGAAAATCTTCCACATTTTAATACACATATTGTTGTCCATCATATTATTGTTCATATTTATGTTTAGAGATAAGAAATAAATAACAAAATCAATTTAAACAAATCTTTATTCATTGTTAACAATGTTATCATTTATACTGATGCCTAAATATCTATATCGGTATTTTAAATTGACACGTTATATTTAAATATTAGATCAACAGAGAATGATTTTCCTACTCTAAAATATATATTTGATGTAAGTGTATTGTATATAGCCTTTTCAAAATGTTATAATGTACCGACATGAAGTATATTATGCTTATTACTAGTGCATATAATTTACAATATTCATAATCAATTAGCAATAGATTCAAATAATTATTTAATAAAAAAAAATCTTTAACTTTTCGTTATTAAAATTAATGCCATACCTATGAGTATTTAAACCAAATATCAATTAAAATGTAATATTTTTTTGTCATAACGCCTAGGAAATAGATTTCAATGGGCTAAACAACTGAAAAACTAAGGAAATCGTCAACCTTCTGCATATTTTGAATTTACTCCGTTATTGAAAACTATTTAAATTAGAAATTCAAATTTCTATAAAAATAAAATAAATAATAATATTTAAAAACAAATAATGCCTAGAAAATTTCTCTTATAAATACTTAGTGAAAATTTAAAATTACTATGGTCTATAAATTTTGGTTTTTCCTAATTATTTAAAGTAAAGAGTACTGGAAATTTATAATTTTTGACCTCCCAAAGTATCTACCAATTAAATCTAATTATCTATCAAAAACATTAGTTTATTCGAAATTAAAATATGTTTTGCTGCTCCAAAACGTGACGATAATAGATGTACGACTAAAAAATTATACCCCCCGCGTAAATTGAAAGTTACATCGTTCGTTAAGTATACTTAATAGTATCAGTATATTATTTTAGTCTTTTTACTTTTATAGATTTGGAATATTACGGAAGTGTTCAAACATATTCATCATCGCAGTGAACAATATGAACGATATGATTGGGTTTATAATTCAAATAACAATTCTTCAGTTTCTTCTGATGACAATAGCACTACAGAAGAACCAGATTACTGGTCAGATTTGGAAAGAATACCTGTCATGAGCGGTAAGTGTTTAAAACCTAACCAATAACATATTTCAAAATGTATTTTATACATTGTATATACTTAATAAAATTGTCATATCGATTAACTATGAACTTGAATTGGTCAACAGGAGTATACATGGACTATATATTTATAATTTCAATCAGTTGGGTCGTTTTGGAATTCATTTCAAACTGCTGTCTCAAGCAATCCACCTTCAAAGTAATATATATATATATATATATTATAGTACTCATAACAAATATTTAAACGAATCCTCGTAATAATTTTGTGTATATACATTGTAGCGTGCTCCTCAAAAAATCTACGCCTGGCTAGTGGTTTATTACGCAAATTTATTGTTTATGATATTGCATTTGGTCCATTACATAATATTGATGATACGGTATCCAATTCTGATGTATACATTATTAACACTGGCGCACCAACATTTTAGTCATGTTTTTCTGGTATGTATAATAGAGTAATTGGTCGTAACAATTAAGACTTCATTAATAACAATAAAATTAATATCATAATAACATTATACGGGTCAGTATTAAAATTAAAAACAATTAATACGTACCTCATACCGATAGTATTGTAATGTGCCTATCACATTTGTTTTTATTTCCGATGTTATTAAACGATATTGTAATTCATTTTTCCCCTGAAATATCTAAAAAAAACTTTGAACATTTTCAACTTTATAACTATTTATTTATATTTATATATATTCTATTTATTTATGAGTTTTTTAAAACTATTATTAAATAATAGCATTGTTGCTGTAGAAAAATATCTCAATTGTCAAATTTTACAAAATAATATTTTCGTATTTATCGATTACTATTAGCAAATATATATATACAAATTATTAAAGAACTCCTATGTGTTAAAAATATGGTTATAATTAAAAAAGCAATTAAATACATATTGTATGGTTTAAACATAAATTACCTTCTAATGTGTGTTATAATAAATATATTATTGTATATGTTTAAATGAATTAAAAAATAGATAAGTTAATTTTAAATACTCTCTATACCTATGTTTTGTAATATTTGACCAGAGGCTATAAAAATGTATCGCTGTATGTCTGTAATAATATTGATAACAAGTAACGCACGAGAGATATGAATACAATATAAATACAATTATAATAAAAATGTAATGTCATAATAATATTTTAATATTTTCTGAAATAACGAAATAAGCTAAAAAGTACAAGTCTATAAATAATTGAAAAAATAAGTATTTATGTTTTATATATTCCTTTTACACAAATTTTTACACAATTATAAAGATTTAATTCACTAATTTCTTACACTTTTTTAAACTAATTAATTGATTTTAAGTTGTTGTTATTTTTTTGTGGGAGGATTGGGGGTATTTTTTTAATTTTTCGGTACAACAACGATAAATGATTTATTATAGTATAAAATTTATACCTATTTTATTAATTTTAACGAAATGTTAACATGGTTTTGTGTTATAATTATTGTTTTAGAAATTGATTTACATAACTATTATAAGCCTTGAGATCACTATAATCCACTCGTACTATATTTTTGAAGAAAAAAATATGCTTAATGACATCGTACAACTCAAATGGAAATACGTATCACGCGGACAAGTGGTGTCCAGAGGTGTCGATTATTCTTCTTCATCAACTTTCAATGCTACAACATCAGGTCAAACCCAAGATGGATCTAGAATTCCACCTTACATAACCAACGTTATACAGAATTAATTGATATGATATTTTAAATATATTATTTAAAATAGTTTTCCATACCCAACAGATAAAATTGACAAAAATGCATAGAATGATGCACTTTAAAATATATTTATTTTTTATGGATTTTAAAAATTTGTCAATTTAATTTTTCTAAATCAAACATCACATTTAAAACTTTTGATTTATATTATTCCTAAATTAAATACAATTATAGTATGATAATTAGGTATTTAATTATAATAAATTAAGTATTCGAGTCCACCCAACTATTTAACATAACCTAAAATCCTTATTTTTCGTTGTAAATTTAATGAATTATTATGTATGCATTATTATTAAAATAGTTATAATTATTTAAATAATTTTTTAAGAAAATAATTCAAAATCATCTTATTTAATGACACGCAGATACCTATTTGATTTTGTCAACTGTCACCTAGTCAATATTGTGATAGTCACATTGTTTGTACTTGCATGCATTATAATTAATTAAAACAAGTAAAACCTATAATTAATATAATATAAATACCTAAATATTATAGGTACTATTAATATCAATATCTTATTAAATTATATTGTAACTATTATTGTTTTATTTTTATTTCAACATTGAATCTTATAAAATAAGTAAAACCGAAATTGATTGGTAATATTATTAATAATTACTTAAAAATTAAAATATTATATTCTCTTGAAAAATATAGTCTAATCAATTTTTTATGTCAACGAAAATAGAAAAATATTCATATAGTATTTTCTTAAATATAAGATATTATAATAATTATATATTCATATATAAGTGTACTTTTATCATATTAGCAAGTGTTTCACGTACGAAATTAACCGCTTATAAAGCCACATAGTGAAAAGAGTTTAAACTGTTTAAAGAAATTCAATATTGTTTTCTTTATTTTATTTTCTAAATGTGTGCGTGTGGTCGTGTAAATGTGTGTATAGTAAGTGATCATTATTCATAACTTATGAATCATAAATTATTAGTGTGTATAACTGACGACTGTGTAAAAAACAATTTTTTAAAAGATTAACTAACCTAAATATTAATTAGTCATAACATTTTATTAAAAACGATATTCCCACATTTTTAAATTTATTTTATTTTTTTAATATTATTATTTTAAAATTCTTAGTGTACAAAATTTAAGAATCTAATTTTTAATGGTTTAGGAGTGATAAAATTACTTTTAAGTAAACTTCATAATGAATTCAAATATATTTTCAAAAAATTTGTCTTGCGTTATTAAAGGGTCTTACAGAATAACACAGTTGAGATAAGATAAGTCTATTTTGAAATGAAATACAGATGGGACAAAATTCCCTTATTACACTTAAAAAAAAAAAATATGAGCTCAAGCACAAACTATTTAAATTGTTTTTTTCCTAATTAATATAATATAATGTAATAAACATATTAGGTAATAAAAAATTAATTTATCCATAAAATAACGTATATTCTAAGTTTGAACCTCATTAGCTAGATTAAGTAGTGTTTTTTTTCTTTGTACTCGTAATATTTCATATCAGTTACTTGTAAAATATTATGTTATATCCGAAAATTGTCTGCAATGAATTAAACATTCTTATCTTTAAAAATATGTATTTGTATGTACCTACTAAAAATGTAGAAAGTTAGAAATGTTTGTTACTTATTAAGAGTAAAAATTTCTCAATGTCTAAAAAAATCAAAATAATTGACAAGTATAAAAATAATTTATTAAAAAAAAATAAGAATATTCACGCAAAACTAATTTTGTTTTTCAAAAATAAATAACTGAAAAGACTTTGAATTTTCACACTATTATAATTCTTTAAATATGAAATCATTTTCAAAATATTTTGCTTTGTTTTGATATATTTATTTCAAATATTTGGCTTTTTAAAGTTTTATTTTATATTTTTACGATAGTATTTTTGTTAGCAAGTAAAAAGACTTAATGTTTTGATACAAGGGTTCACATAATTATTTATAACAGTAGTTAAGAAATTACAAAATTACATATAAGTACTGTTTATTATTACCGCGAAAAAGTATTTATTTTTAGTTAATATCTAATACATATTTTAACAGCACCTTAATCTTGAAAATGCAATACATGTTTCCTCAAAAGTTTTTTTTTTTTTTACTGGAATTTAAAAAATCTAGTTTAATGTAAAGTTCTTTCACCGTACATAAAATTAGATACACAATACAGATACGTTACCATTTATCATTTTACCAATGATAAATAATAATTAATTATAGCTATATAATAATATTATAGTTATAGTAGGTACAATCTCATTTTTTTATCTACATTATTGATAACCAGACGACTAAGGTACAAAATTCATGTTTGTATAATATAGGTAGATTTAACAAATGAACTTTTTATTTATTTTGGAAACATTCGTCTAACATACTATAAATTAAATTAGTATCTAGTAGTCAGTTGATAGGCACCTATAGTTTGTTAAATTATAATCATAAGTATAAAATAAAAATAAATAATGTTTCATTCATTTTTATAACTATTGTTGATTTATATAGTGAAGAGTGAACGATTACGTTTAAAAATATAATTAATTCGTGGTATGATATGGTTTTAAACTGCATATTAATACTTTCACTTCGTTTTTAAAACATTTAATAATATACACACGGTAATAATCATGCCAAACTCATGTTTTGGGTGCTGTTCTATTCGTCATGGCGTTAGTTGTATTTACATTTTTAATATAGTAAGTAATATAGTACGTAGTAATATAATGATTAAATAATATTAATAATACGCATACCTATAATAATAGATACATATTATACTACATGATCATTTACCATTTATTTTTCTTTTAAGGTTTAAACCTTATTTAGTAATCATGATATATTATAATTCTTATTAATACATTATATGAAACTAATTGAATTACAATACTACATTAGGTGTACCTAAGTGTAAATGCTTAATACTATATAATTTATACACATCAGTTTCAATAATTCCTTTAATAGTTGTAAAAAACGTATAGCTTTTGAATATTATATATACGTGTATGTGTAATGTGCTTATTTTAGAATCATAGTTATTTTATTAAAATTTAAACCTGATTCGAAATTTACAACATGTTTAAAACCATTTTTTTCTATTTTATTGATAATCATAGAAAACAATATAATAATAATTTGACGGAAAAAGAAATTAATTTTTAACATAGATTAATGCAACAGAATATAGTAATTGTACCTATATTGAGTTTCGTAAAGACTGATCCGAAACCATTTATTTATCTGAAAATAAAATTTCTCTGCACTAATTTATTTAGTAAATGTTTTAAGTTTAATGATAACTACTAATTCGTAGTTAGAAGAGTTAAAACACTGAATAGTTTTACTTATACTTAAATATATATATTTAAATATTATATTGTTTGTTATTTATTTAGTTTTGGATCACATTAGTAATAATGAACGATTTCTTATACCGTTTATCAAATTATTTTCAACCACATGAGCATACCAGTTTTGAAAATACTACATCCCAAACATTAATTCCCGATCTTTATCCCGATGAAGATATACTATTAAACTTCAATTCCACGGACAAAGACTTTTATCAGTCAAAACAAATTAGGCTGGACCTGAGTGTTAAGTATTTATTTATTTTTTTAATAATCGGTAGCGTACAAATAATATAACTAGGTATTAAGTATTGTATTTGAAAATTTAACAAAAACACCATCTTGTCTTATATTATTGTTTCATACTAAAATAAATTATAAGCGGGGCTGTGAATTCAATGGTTTTGTGAATTGATGAATTTTATAAAAAATTCAAAATAAGAGATATAATAAAAATGATTCACGATAAATTCTATGTTGAATGTATTAAGCGTCAGTGTATATAATTAGTTATATGTTGTTATGCTGTAATTGATTGTAAATTTAGGAAAATTATGAATTTAAGAAAAATTGAAATATTATAAGACCTTTATTTTATACAATATAATCCATATTTGTTACAAATAGAACAATAAGTGTAAGTAATGATCAATTATATGGCTTGAATATTGGATTTAAGAAGCCTTCCATCGAAGGCGCATGGACTTAAAAAACCAAAATGTAGATATTTTAATAATTAAATTTAAAATTATCTTGCATAAATAAAAATACTTTCAATCTAGTGTATTATCTATTTACTTTTTTTCATTTAAAAATATAAATATGTACAATTTCAATATTTCATGCATCATATTTATTAATTGCTATGCCATATAATATTATATATATCTATGTAATAATTATAAATATTTTATATTAGCTTCTCTTGCAAATTTTCACATAATTTAAAATTGTTTGTAAACATTCTATATTTTTTAATACATTAATTTATAGCACAAATAATAATTATTAAGTGTAGCTTTTCCGTCCGATTATGGTACAGTATTCAACAAATCAATTTATCGATACACTAACCGAGGAATAGCGATCAATTGAAATACTATAGCTAAAAGTTGTGACAAGACTACAACTAGATATTGTTCTAAATAATTTAATGATAAAGTGTACAATATTCCTTAATGTATTAATCATATTAATTTATTTTGTTGAATAATTATAGAAATGTTCATGGATTGCGTATTTATAATAAAATTGGGATGGAGTGTGATGGAATTCTATTTAAACATTAGCCTCAAAGAATCAACTTACTCAGTAAGTACCTATATGCATAATACATATGTTTATAATTGTGTACATCGTGCAAATCATAATTGAGATATATTATAATAATCAATAGAACATTATAGTATCTACATAATAATTAATTATATCATTACATAATAATTTGTTAATTCTGTCTTTTTGACAATTAAAAAAATACATATAAGTATAACAAAATAAGTATACGATATTTGTAAAAATCAATTAAAATATTTAAAACACAAAATATAATTTTTTCAATAATTCTTCAAATTATCATAATTAATTTCTGAATAAAACGTTTGAGAATATAAACTATTTAGGTATTAGCTTTTTATAAAAAAAAAATTCGATAGAATAATAGACGAAATGTTCCAAAAATTGCATATAAACCAGATTTTTAACAAAATACTAATGAAACTTCATATTAGTAATTGTCCTTTAATTTTCAACAAAATGTTTAATATAGTGAGTTGTGACTTTTGCGGCATCCTTAGTTTAAATAAAATATAAAAATTATATAGCTATTAAACTTAAAGTTATAATCCATGTTGATTATTATTTATACTATAAAATTGTATTTTTAATTAAAAATAATAGGTATTCTTTAAATTGTTTTTCATAGGTGTCTCCAGAAAGAATTTATGCTTGGCTAGTGATTTATTATTTTAACTTAGTCTCAGGAACAATTTTTCAACTCTACGTGATCTTCTATCAGTTGTTTGATGACGAACTATTAGACTATTCTTTGGTTTGTACAATTTATTATCATTATTTAAATATGTATGTTTTTCAGTAAAAAAAAAATTGTTACCTATAGATGCATGCATATTATATTTAAAAGTATTCCCTTATTAATGCACAAATCGGTATACATTATAATAATGTAAAAAATATGTAATAATATTTAATTGTTAATAAATGTTTATAATTTATTAACTATATTTTATTTTACATGTACTGAACTTCTATAAATTATTAAATACATACCTCTAATTCCTTTTGCATTTCAGGGTTTCGTTGAAATAATAATTCTTGTGGTCGAAATCTACATTGTGCAATCGTATTACAAACAACAGAAGTTAGCTGCTGTTAACGATTTTGTTCAATTAAAATGGAAATATTTACCAAACTCCAAGATGCAGTCAGACCAAAATAAATCTGAAGTGATAATAATATCGGAGAATCCGCTTGATCAAACACAAGACCAATCCAATTACATCCCAATATTTGTAAAAGAATTGCGCAACGCAAATTCTTAAAATAATTATATACCTAGTAAATTTTGGGTGGCATTTCGTTATAGTAACAGTTTGCTATGTAGAACACAATAAAGCATCCTTCATACTCTCTATATTATATAGGGTAGTATTAATTATTTAATTAAATCCGTAAAATGGGTTCACATAAAGAAAAGTTTATTTGTGTACATAATAATTATTAATTATAAATAAACTGAAATCACTAAAATATGCCTTTTTAACAAAAAATTATATTATGATAAAATCAATAATTTTTGAATTATTAATACGAAAATAATATTACATTAAATATATCTACTAATACCTATGTACACGTGAAAAATCTTATTGATTTCTAATTGTTCAACTAATACTCAGAATTGTAAGACACTATAGAAGAGCCTAGTCATCTCAATTAATTACACCTACGTGCGATTATCAACAAAACGTCAAAACCTATATTAAACAATTAAGTGATTAAATTCAAACAGTTTTAGAATAAAATTACACTTTGTATGAATTATAATAATTATATTTACTAGTTTTCGTTCATGCAAACCATTGTCTAAAAGTATTAATTTAATTTAATGACACAAACGAAGTACGGACAATTAGTGCATTTTCAGGTTTACAAAAAAATAAACATATTTAACACAGTAACACGTCATAACTAATATGAACGAAACACTTTAATAACAAAATATAAATCATAACTCTTTTTCAATAAATACCAAATACAATTTTAATAATATATAAGTAATTACAACGGTATTCGAAAAGAAATGAGGAGTTAGAATTTCCTACAAACATACAACGGCGAAGTGGTATATTATTTAAAATATAATTTTTTGAGAAGATGGGAAGCAAAAAAGGAACTATACATATTACATATTGCCTAATGTAAACACATGTCGATAAAAATAGAAAGGAATTTTAAAAGAGATTTTTCAAAATAAGTATAAGGAATCAAAAAGTTCTGATTAGCTGATATTGTGTTATTGCGGTTGTACAATAATTATTTCAAATAATCGTTTGGATCAAAATAATATTGTTATACATTATAAAAACAAAAAAATTAAATCAATGCAAATGAAATTTTTAAGCAGTAAAGAATATGTTAAGTTTCAATATTATAATAAACCTACCTATATAAATCTTTGAAAACGCTTGACCTATGTCCTATTAGATATTTTATTCAATTTTAAGTATACAAATAATCTTATCAGTTTTTACTTAAAACGATGAGTTTTAAATCATGACGTGTATAGTGTATTGTGTATACGTATATGTAAATATAATCAAATATAATCAAATATAATCACCAATTAACATTGTATTCTTATATTAAAACACAAACACATTTGGATGTAAACTTAAGTTAAGTTATACCATATACTTACACATAATTATAATTAAGAGAACACTTAACCTGAATGTGTTGTCCCCGTCTTACAAACATAGAACATGGCAAATTTACATTCAGTAGAATCACTTTGTTGGTTTAGAATCAATTGTGTGCTATTAGCTTTAATATTATTTTTTTTTATTTAAATTGACCTATTATCAAACTTAACAACAGCAATATCAAAGCTAACACGTTAGCACAATTGATTGTACTGAACGCAAATTTGCTATGTTACACGTTTGTAAGACGGAGACACGCGTGTGTATAGCATACTCTTGATGTCTTTAGTATGTTAAGTAGGTACTTGGCACTGTTATATTATATGAATAGTCTATAAAATGTGTGAATTACGATTAGTTATTTAAAATGTATATATATGTTACCTATGTAAGTACCGAACTAAACAATTTATATTGTTTTATTGATTAATTTAAAACCATTTGTTAACTAACTGTAATATAGGTAATAAACTAATAACATTTACAACAAATATCAATACAAAAATAAAATTATAATGTGTATTTATTGAAACTACGGTATATTATATTTTTATAAATATACCTACTCAAGTACTGAAGATGAAAGATTCATATATTACAAAAATATATTACAATTTGTTTGCGAATTAAAATTTATATTTTATATTATATATATTAATATATTCTACATATTTTTATAATAAGTAATTACTCATATCGTACATATCGTACACAAAATACATAATTATTAATTACTTATTAATGTCTATCGGATGGTTATTTACACATGTTTAAATTTAGGTAAAAAATATATTATTATTTAGATATATTTTATGTTATTAAATTGAGGTAGATATATTATGTTATATTTGTTGCATATTTGATAATTTTGATATAAGTAAAATTTGTTATTGTTTCGAGTCTCGTTATTATCTTATATAAACACGAAATATTTATTTATATTAAACAACAAAACGGATATTTTTATGTTTTGTATAGACGTATCAAGTTTTTATTTTCTATTCGACCCGATAAAACGCAAAGGTCAACTTATCAATCGTTTCCTTCCTGATAATTTCAAACTAACACTGTTTAGTTGTGTTTCTATACTCATCCAGTTTGAACAAATATTTTATATATTTTGTAGAAAATAATTATTTTTTAAACTCACGTTTGTAAATTATTTATAATAAAATATGCTTTCGTCGTGCTTTGGATTGCCTTTGCGAACAGGAACAAATATTATCGCGATTATTAATTTGGTAAGTTAAATTAATATTGCTGTTTTTATTTTACTATTTAAATAAATTCCTTTCAATTATATATATATTTTACTCATTAGTACACATTTTTACAGAGTGATAGAATATCTTACCATATTGTCAACCTAAAGAAACTTATTTTTTCATTCAATTACATATGAAGTTATGAACTTATGACTTATAACTTTATGCCTTTGACCCAACAATGTGAAATGAAATTAAAACTAATCTTATAAAATAATTTACTTACCGTACCCACTCAACAAGAGTTTCATACACGAGTATATTATAATTTTAATATTTTACTATAATTAAATAAAAATTACGCATTCAGCTAAATTATAAATTCTGATACCTTTGACTAGTGTAAATTAATCAAGATTGAAACTACATCAAATCTGTGTACTTAAATTACTATTTACTAAGTAATAATACGAGTAGACAATTTATATTATGTAATAATGTTTGCCTAACCTACGTGTGACGTACACACTAGCGACTAGGTAATACCTAGCGAATCACTTGTCCACCCAAAACTTGGGAATATTGTCTTAAATAATTATTTTCAGTAGACTTTCAAACTGAATATTTTAGTTATATCCCTACTACCTATTCAAAATGAAATAATTATGACATGGACATGTACATTTATTAAATATATTTTTTTTTTTTTTTAGATCGCATCGATTTGTTATATTTGTTATTACATTTGGGACTATACTTTTAGTCACTCAACGGTAAGCAAAACTTTGGAATTCAATGAAATTGATCAGTTATTTGAAGCTACAGACAGTAAATAAATTAACTTATTAATTATTAGTTATAACTAATTCTTGTATACATATATTAACACGGGCATATGCTGCAAGGTGGAAATTGTCCTCTGTGGACTTTTTTTAATAAATGTTTTCACTGTTTAGTTTATCACATCAATGACAATATATAAAAATAACAGTGAAATATCACCTATTACATTTTTTTAAATTTATTATCTAATTCAATAGACAATGTATGTATTGTTTTCTTCAAAAGTATAAAATTAGGTGAAACGATTATAAACAAAACAGTGAAAATTGATAACATTCTTTTGACAACATGTTTTCGTAAAGGCAAATAATAAGCAATCCAAGTGTATTTCAAATTATTATAGTTAATTTCTACTAACTTATTAATATGTTCACAACCCTCTTAAAAAATCTTCCGATGCTATTGCATATCACTTCAATATTTTTCATTCATTTGTTATCAAAATAATATATAATATTTTTGTGAATATAGTATAATTTATTTGTGTATTATAATAAATAATATTTAGGCATATGACATATAGATTATTTTAATACACACATTTTATTACGTATTTATCATAAAATTAATTAAATACATTAATTAACTAATTTATTTAGTATTTTATACTAATTAAACCTGCTGAATTATTATATTTATTTTCAAAATAAAAAAACGTAGGCATCATAAGACTTAAAAATGACAAACATAATAAAATATTTAGAAAAATATAAAATGATCTATACGAGAACGTAATACATAATTTATGTGAATAGTTCAACTCCTATACCCAACCACCCACAGAGAAATTTTATATTAAAATATTACTTATTTATACGTATTCCAGTTATTTATTTCTAATTTGTATTTTGTTAGAATATATAAAACCCTCATTTTTTTCTGTTTACCTACATGAAAAGTCTATACAGAATATAGTTAAAACTTAAAACGTTTGTCGTTTAGAAATATATTTTAAAACATTTTATATTGTATAATGTTAAAAATTGAATTTCTAAAACTAATTGTATTTTAATTTTTAAATATATTTTATTAATAATTAAAATTAATTTAAATTATAATATAGCAATTACATAAATTAATCTAAAATTATCAAGTGATCAATTATTAAGAGATATAATAAAACAACTTTTTTTTTTTAAATTTAACTTTGTTGTTAAAAAAATTGAAAATAAATTAGAAAAATTATGAATTTAGTAACCTAATAATATTTCTATCGCAGCTATTACTTTTTATATCCCATAATCACTATTGTAACTACTTATATCTACTAAAATATTTTAATTTTTAACATACCTAATACAATATGAATTTATCTGTTTTTAGAAATGGTTTTGAATTACATCACATTAGTTTTTATGCTCGTTGGATTTTCTTCACTGTTCGCAAGTTTTGGCTTGAAACAAGCAACATCGAATGTACGCTAAAAGTTCGACATATTAAGTATACATATACCTATCTGAATAATTAACGTGCATGAGCTCATTGACCATGGCAGCAAAAGTAACTTTTTAAGACCCTATATATCAGCCGTCATCCTAAACCAAGTTAAACACTAAGTGTTAAATATTAGATATATTTAATTAAATAATAATAATGCGTCTAAGTTTTAAATTATAATACAATTACAAAACTGAGAAATAAAATGTATTGAGATAACATGTAATATTACACGACAATTCATATACGAGTAATTGCGTAATTTGCGTTACCAATAGGTACATTTAGGTACGTATGTATGTATCCTGGCCTAAATATACAGAAACAACATTTTTCGCCACATTTAAATATTAATTTTGCCATTTTGGTAATCTTCGCCTTAACAGAAAACGAAATAGCGTATGTATAACCTGTGCCATACTTTCAATTTCGATAGTTGAAAATTTACCTGGCATCAGTTATATACTTATAGCACATATATGCGCAGATTAAAACATACCATTTTATTTAGTTTTATGTGACACTAATTACAATAACCTTAAAAATAGTGCAAATTACCAAAATACATTTTTAGATTATTTGGCTTTTAAAGTTTTTGATTTCAAATTGGTGTAACATTTGTGTTACACGTCGTAGATATTTATTGATTTAAAAAAAGTAAAAAATTTATTTTATTCAGATTAAAACGTTGTTAAACTTTGAAATTCTTTTCTTTTATTCGTTATTGGTCAATGTACATCATGCATATTAATTATTAGAAAAACGCCTATATATTTTATTTGCATGCATATAAATTCGAATAAAGTATTAATTTATCATACACGTTACACCCAATTAATTCTGTATAATTATATATTATGTTATTCCTCAATTACAAATTTTATATCTGTTAATCTGTATAGGATACATTATACAACCGATTATAATATATATTAATAATTATACCTATTTATTAAGAATTTTCAATTAATCGAAAAAGGTACCCACTTATATAATATTATAGATAATAGAAATTAAGTACAAATTACAATAGGTATTCAAGTTTATTTATTATTATTTTTTTAGAATGCTACACACAAGATTTATCTATGGCTTTTGATTGGTTATGTTCAACTTGGTACAGTTTTCACCATTGAGATTGTTGTACTAATGAAACATTCAAATTTCGTCAAACATAATATATTTGGATTGATCACATACTTTGCGCTTTTGGACGGTAAAAATATATTTTTTATTTATACAAATCATTTGATATAAGTTATAAGCTGATAAGAATACTATAAGTACTACCTATACCATTTATGCCTTGTACCAAAGATTTTTCAGTGGTTTACGCTTACACATTTTTAAATTTTGATGACCCATAACATAGGTACTATAGTACCTAATAAGCTTTTTTTTCTGTCTGTCTCATCACGTTATATTTATGCAGTATCCAATAATGCTTCAACTTTAATCATTGGAATGATTTCTGGTAGAAAATTGGATTTAATTGGCACTTATAGTAAGAAAAAACCAGTTTTTGATAAAATTAATTCCTTGAAATTTTCATGTTTTATATAATATGATGTAATTTTCAAAATATTTTATACCTAAAATTTACAAAAATTAATACATAGTTCTAAGTATAGTTTGTAAAAAATGTACTAAAATATTTTATAGCTAAAATATGAAAATTGATACAATATTAGATATTTCATACTGGATCTAAAAAATTTTAAAAATATACAAACACAATTATTTTTATATATATTTTTAGTTAAAATTTGAACGAAATTACGTATTTTAAAAATGAATAACAATAATGATTATTATTATTCTTTAACTCAAAAACATTATTTATGATGAGGACTTAAAACTTTTGTTTATTATATATTTTATTTTATGCAATAACATTTTCAAAATACCTATGTCGACTAATTTTAATATATTATTTATGAAATATGAATAATATGAACCTATTCATACTGTTTTAATGTGAAAATTTTTCATAAATATCATAATATTTTTTTGTAGGTCAGGTAATTTATTTTTTGTTTCTGATATTTTTTGGGGGGAGGGGGTAAACACCCAAAATTCCCCCTGCGTTCGCGCCTGGCTATAGTGTGATATAGGCTAATAGACTGTCAATGACATATTATAGAATTTGAATTATACACATTCATTACAGTGATCTACTCAACACCTAATATACAACAGAGCAATAATATTAATTTTTTAACCCTTTCAAACCCATAATTATTTTGGCCGATAAATTTTTTTTTTTTTTTAATATTTCAATTTAGGATCCTAAAAGTAATCATTTTGCAAATTTTCAAAATTTTTGCACTTAAATTTTCCAAGACCTGAAGTGGGTCATTATAATGACCCACAGGACACAAAAGAATACTTTTATTAAATTTTTTTTTATTAAATTTTCAAACAATTAAATCTAAAATCTTAAATGTATTAACAACTTAAAATTTATTTTTATTCGTAAATATCCTCATTTTCTTAAAACTAATAACACCAGTAAAATAAATATTTATTATTTTTAATTATAAAATAAAGTAAATCAACCTTTGTCGCATAAAATAAAATAAATCAATCTTTGTAGCATTATAAAATAAATTTGTTGTCTTTGATAACTTTTGTTTAAACTTTAGTATGATATTCTTCAAAACAATTTCTGTCTTTCGTTAAGCATAGGTGGACATTACATTTCTTGCAAAAAAAATGTGTTCTATTGTTTCTTGAACACGTTGGATTTTTGCACTTTGTCGCGTTTTTCAAGCTATCCATTTGTGGCATGTGGTCTATTCGGTCATACCTAACAGCATCTGAAGCGATTGGACTGTCAGTACGGCTTTTTGTTTGGTTTAAAGAGTATGATGACGACGTAGGGGAAGGTGAAGGAAGATGACTAAAACTTGTACTTGCAGTATCAAAATTTGGTGAACTATAAGTTAATCTAGTTGGTCGTCCCACCTTACTTTTCTTTGCTGTCACTATTTTTCGCGTAGAACGTATTAATTCATCTGCCAACTGTAGACGAAAATGTAACAAATCTAATATTTTTTTTTTTGGTAAACACAATTCAGTAGCGTCCTTTTTGTATTGAAGCCAGGAATTGCTAGCAACTAAATCAAAAGCGTGGGTGATAAGGCGTAAAGTCCATTTTTTAGATTTAATAAAAGTTCTATAAAAACTTATTAACTGATCGCTTTTGTCTACTCCGCCCATACTTGAATTGTATAATTTTACGATCTCCGGTCTTTCTACAGTGATATATTCTTTTTTTTTTTTATCATATCTTTGTACTGTATCAATTGTTCCTGATGTAATGAAATTTGAACCTAAGGTAACGGCCTTATTGTCATACCATTTTACTAAGCCTATACTAAATAAATTCTTAACGTCAGATCTTATTTCAAACGTGGCCCCTCTACCCAATTTGGCCATTTGTTTATCAAGTAATAAAGGAGGTTTAGCGAAACGATTTGGTCTTACTGTTCCAGCCGCATAAATACCAAGATTGTAGAGCTGCTCAAATAAATTGTATGTGGAGAAAAAATTGTCGAAAAATAAAAAATGCGAATTTTTTTTTACAGTGTGCACGAGATGCAAGACAACTGATGCTCCAAGACCAAATAAATTTAAATTATGTTGACTTAATTCGGTAGAACTTCCTTGATACAGTATAAAATCGTAAATCATTCCATTTTCTGAAGCTAAAACAAATATTTTAACACCCCATGGGCATGGCTTACCGCGCATATATTGCTTAACAGATAATTTACCTTTAAAAGGTACCATTTGTTCGTCTATGCAAAGATTTCTTTCTTTTGGTAATTCATTACATTTTTTTTTTATTAGATCGTACAGTGGACGAATTTTAACAAATTTATCATGATTGTTATTTGGAATGTCTAAATTATTAATTATATGTAAATTTTGTCTGAGTTGAAAAAAACGGTCCCTTGACATAGAATTGAAAACACTTGGTACTTTAAAATTTTCTTCCCAATACATCCTAACTCTAGGAAATTTAAGACAACCCATAATTAAATGTATTGCAATTAGCACTCGTATTTCTTGTTGATTTGTTGCTTTAAAATTGGTTAAATTTTTTTGAATAGCGTACAAATTAGTATTGAATGCAAGAGTTTCAAAAAAATCATCATTAAAATAGTGCATAAAATAATCGATCGGATTACGTAAAAAAATTACTGGATCTGTAATATCAAGATCATCTAATTCAATATTAGGAGTATTAAATGGTTGTTGTATCCATTTTATATTTTTTTTTGATGTGATCATAGGCAATATATTATTATCAGTAGGGACATTATTAATATTATTAATATTAGAATTATCTATTTCGGTATCAAGAGTATAATTACTATTAAATTCTTGTAAAAGTTGGTCTAGTTCATCATTTGGGAATTCATCTTCATCATAAGAAAAATCCAGTTCCGATTCGTCACCGTCTAACAAGTCCATTATATTTTGGCTAGATAATATTTTATGAGCCATTTTTGTATATTCACAATATAATACGTAAAATATAAAAAACAAAAAATTGGCGAAATCGGCTATCTATAATGTACAAACAACTTACAAGCGCAACGCTACACAAAACCAATAATAGTGTAAATGTGTAATAAATAATAATAAAGTGTCGGCGACAGCTAATGTCGCGATAACCGGTGGGTCATTATAATGTACCACATATTCAATGCGATTTGATGGAGGGGGAATTAACTGCGACACTTGGTTATCATGAAATCTATTTTTAATGCTAGTGTAGCATAAGTACTAAAATAAACAATGCTCTCTAACAGATATTCTATGAATTATGGAAACAAAGACTAAAATTTTTTTTTTTTTTTTTTTCATTTTTTTTTTTCACAAAAGTATAAATATTTATATTAAAAATCATTAAAACTATTTATATTTTTTTTTATTCATATTCCTCATGAGATAAGCTATCAAATAAACTTAAAATTTAAATTCTACCATTATTTGTTCTTAAGTTAAAAATTATTGAAAAGATGGGTCATTATAATGACCCTTGGGTCTGAAAAGGTTAATCTACACGAATAATGATCAATTATAAAACTAAATTCTAACATGGATGTAGGTATAATATAATTGCATAGAAAATACAATAACATACATCATTATATTATTGTATAGCATCAATATTTTAGGTATTAAATATTTTATATTATAAAAAATATACGAATATTTCAAAACTTGACACAACCCACCAAAAATATTATTGTGATTTGTGAGTTTGTGACCCACAGCTTTAAAACCTTTGTTTTATACTATACTCACCAGTGGTTTCCTTATTATAGGTTGTATAGACTGTGTAGACTTTCTCCAGCCAATACTAATCTTTAGTAAACAAAAAAACCGAGTATGTCAATTTATAGGAGATTATAAAATTATTCTTTATAATTACACTCCCTTCCACAAAACACATTGACTGACCATAAGAAAATGCAAAATGATTGTAAAATTCTGCCTTTATATAAATATCTGTGTAAAAAGAATATCACCCACTGATTTCATAACGATGAAAATATCATGGATAATGTAACGATATGATTTATTTTATTTTTAGCTATTTTAGTATACCAGCTGTTAGTAGTACAGTCATTCTATAAAGAAGAGAAATTAATTGAAGAGACCAATTACTCTAGACTGCGTTCGGACTTAACATCACAAATTGAAGAACAAAATGAAGAAGAGTTTCAAAATGTAGATCTTTAATATAACTTTAATTTTTGTATTATTCTTGTTTATTTTGACATAAGTATACCTACCTAGTATGTATCTTTATAATGGGCATATTATGTTATTATTATTAAATTTATGTTTTTGTAAAAATTTTGATTGACTATTGAGGTAGGTATAGTCTACATACTAAGCTTTTAAATGTTGTTAAATGTAAAAATCATTTTTAACTTCAACTAATACCAATATAAGTAATACAAGATTTTATTGCTAAGCGTAGATGATGAGCAAATCCAATTTGATTCAATTTGAACTTTAGAAATTATGTTAATACATCACATATATATATATATATATATATATATATATATATATATAATAGTATTTAGTTGATACAGCCGATATAGGCATAGTTATGTTAATTTCAATTTTAACCTTTTCATCATTAAAAAAAAAACTATACACAATTATAACCATTTAAAAATGAAATAATTTGTAAAACTATATAAGTATGTAGGTAATTGTTATATACATTAATACATTATATTACGTACCTATTATGTAAAAAAAAACCTTGTTAACAACTCCATGGACGTACTCACGGGATGGGAGGTTAAACCTCCCCCATAGAAAATTCCTAAGAACGCCCCTGAACAACTCCCATTTTTATTATTTCAATGTTAACGTCAATGTATTACAAAAAGATTTTGTGTATGGAAAATTTAAAATTGCGTTTGTAATCATTGATTTACGAACTTGTTACTATTTTAATCAACACTTAAAATTTAATTACCCTGTTCTTGTATCTATTTGTAATCCATTTATTAATTTATTTAATTGTGTTATTAATTAGTTTAATTCTTTATTTATTTTATTGTATCTTATGACTTGTTTTATTACATTCATCAAATATTTATGTATACTAACCAAAATTATATCGTATATACAATACTAAAAAACAACATTATTATGAATTTATCATTTAATAACTTTTCATGATACAAATATTATGTCATTTTTTGAAATATGAGTATTAAACAAATTGGTACTTTGTAGAAAGGGATAATAAAGCCTTGGGATAATACGCCTCCTCCTACCCCACTTTAATACATGCTTGGGTATACATCTAACAACTAATAAGTAATATCTATACTCAAACACGACAGTTCAGAATAAATAAAAAATAATAAATTATTAATTAAATTGACTGACACTAACTAAAATAAAATAGAAAATATAATTTAGAAGCAAATACCTTTAATTTGAATATTGTTTTTTAATTTTTCTTTGAAGAATAGGTAGGTTTAAAATATAAAAACTGTTTAATTGTATCAATGTTTTAATAATATTTTTGAGGGTTTTACATATTATCTGTTTTATATTTTATTATTATTTGACTAAAAATAAAAAAACTCTACTAATGTGGTTTGAGACAATATTAACACAAACTAATATGCCATATTGTCAAAAACATTATTCCCTATAATAATAATTTTATATTTCGGTGTTTTTACTCTAAGATCTGTCAAAAACCTAAAAAAAAAAAATTATTTTGCGTAAAACACTTTTTCAAAAAAAAAAACACATCAAGCCGATGTAATGGTCTCTTATTTATTAATACCTTCATACCAACCTACTTCGTTGATCCAATTAATCAATATAAATTTTCATAACATACAGTGAATAGGACATAGGTACTATACTACCATTGAGTATAAATATAATATATAATCAATTTATATGTATTTATAAACAATGGTCATACGTAATAATACTTAATAAGAGTTAAGCCTGAAATTACATTGTTTAGATTACTATATTTTAATATAATAGATAAATACTATTATGTATCTATTATGTCATTTAATGATGTAGTGATAGTAAAAACATACTTAATTAATGATACATGACTTATTATACAGAGTGTACTGCTTTAATTTTTTAAATATTTTTAGTATACTTAATGTATGGTTTACCTTAATTGTAACAAATAAATTTTCAATTTTAATCATTAGCACTTTTAAAAACAATGTCTAAATCAGTGTAAATTAATATGGTTCAATATAGAAAATCCACATTAAATACATTACATCATGTAACAATAATTGTATAATATAAAAATTTAATTTTTGTTGTAATTATACTATTATAGAATTATTAACGCATACTATTAAATAAAAACATTACAAACAAGTGTATATTTCTTTATCTAAGAAATATATATAATTATATATCTCTATTACATTTTTACTATTGATGTATACAACTTAAAGAGTAAAAATATAATAACAAAATAATATTAAAAATAAAATGAAAATTGATTATCTAATACTATAGAATAGAGTAAGGAGATACTTACACCAAAGTAAAAAATAATTTACAATATTGTGATTATAATATTGTGTTAAAAAAAATAGTTTAATGGGATTAACAAAAACAATTATTATTTAACTTATGATTAGCTAAAGTAGTAGTTTATCAAAAAAATATTAACTTCTAAAATATAAAAATCAATTATCACTGAGCTTGAATTAGCATTAAAAAAAAACTTAATTAATTTGATCAACTTATTAACAGGCATCATTTTTAAAAGTCTGCTTTATAACTCACAACAGTATCCATTCTATGCAATGAAGTTGAAAATGATCTCAACTGTAACTCTTGGGAATTAGCAATATAACTAGGAGCAGTTTCAGCCCATTCTTGTGGTACATCTACATCAGGCTTAGTGTATATTTGCAAGTCAAAGGCACATGGACAGTCAAGTAAAGGTAAAAAACTAACAGTAGAACAAATTTGCCTTAATACATCTCTAATTTCTTTTTGGATTATTGATAACTCCTTATTTCCAACAGAGTCTGGATTGGAATCGCCAGATCCTTCATACTGCAATTTGAAATCCCAACGTTCCATTACTTCTTTGGTGTTAACATTAGATATAACCATTGACATCTTTTGAATTTTTTGTTCTAATAGCCAATCTAAAAAAAAACTTAATATTAATTTTTAACTCAAAAATACAAATTGTTAAGAATGAAAAAAATAATCTTGAATAGAAGCCATTTAAGTATAAGTTATATTATTTTTTGATTATTAATTATTATTTAACTTTATTTTATCAATTTTATATACACCTGGGTATAGCTTGTAAATATTTTTGTAATTTTTAATTTTCATATCTTTATAACTTTTAACTATTACAAACCAATTTATTTGAAATACAACTACTTTAAAAATTTCAAGGAATAGTATATAATTGTATGTACTAGTTACAAAATGTTTGATTTAATTGTTTATGTAAAAAAACAAAATATTTAAAAGCTTATCTTTTTAAAAAATTAATCATTTTCCCTACAAGGTATCCCACAATGTCTAACTTCATTCAAATGGAAGGATTATGGAAATCCATTACCCAAAGTGTCACTTTAAATTAGATAAATGTTTGGGGTACATAGTATATCTATATTTTTATTATCAAATTACCAAATGATTTGTTTGTTAAACATATTCAAGTACCGTAGATTATTCCAAACGTAAAAATTGCAATGTTATGAATTGGTAAAATAGAGACTACATATCATACATACTATAAAGCTAAAATAAATTATTTTTTTAAAAGCAATTAATATTTTCAACCACAAACCGCTGTATTAATAAAACATACCTTTCATTTGGTTGAGAACAGGTTGTAGGAACTGTTGAATTTTATTGTCGGTTGACACAAGAATTGATAGACCAAAATGTTCTTCGGTTTTGAATGATTCCGGTGGGTAAATCCCCCGTTGAAAAAGAATACTGTTAATTCCAAAATCTAGAATGAACAATTAATGAAATCATAATCCTATATTATACCTATAGCAAGTAGAAAATCTTAACAGTTATAGTTATAATTATTATAATTATTATTATTATTATTATTATTATTATTATTATTATTATATTATGCTTACTTAAATAGTCCATAACCAATTTCGCAGACCCTTTGAGAGTGATGGCGTTTTGGCTCTGTTGTTTGGTAGCCATTGTTTAATGTTTGCAAATGGTAATATAAATAGAAACAAATAAATTACGAGTAGTACATTCAGTTTTAATGGAATAGAGCTTAAAAGTGAAACTGTGAAAGTGAAATTAAAAACATGCGTAATATTAACGAAATACAGATTGAAATCATAAAATCGTAATATATTGAAAACACAAAAGTAACGGAAAATCCTGAGACTCGATTTGTGTATGTTCTGTTAATATTATTGTGGTCTATCAGTTTTTTTAGGTTAAATTGATAACGATTTTTGGCGGCAAAATTAGTTTTATATTTTAACCATGGTTGCAGCATTGAATATACTTTATGGACCATGATTGTAACTTGTAGAAGTGAATACTATATAGATAGTTCACGGTCTAAAATTATTATTATCATTACTAGGTGAGTAAGAGCACTATATAGGAGCTAGTGGCCTACTTAGTGTAGCGTAAGGTAATGCTTCGAGTCTGTCGAGTGGAAATCGTTTTATCGGAAATTCCAAAAAAAATTAGCGCATACCGAAAACGATGTCTAGTTATCATTCCTCATTTCCTCAACCGATACAAGTTGATAGCAGCTGTGCCGGACAATCCCCTGGCATTTCTGAACCGCGGCAAATTATGCGCTGAACGCTGTTTCACTCGTGCGATTCGTATTTTATATTCGTATAATTCACGTGTAACAAGACTCGGATATTGTTGAACTTTTATTGATTGTCTTTTTAATGTATTTGCCTACAATAACTGTTCGTGTTATTTTTTATCAAATATTTATTAAATATTACATACGTATTCCATACATATTCTAAATATTAATACATTTATTGTGTTTCATTAGGTACCTAAATACTTAACAATATAAAAATATAGTTAATCAACTTTTTTCAAATATGTATAACCTGTATAATTATACTCAAATATATAAAATAATATTTAAACGAAGCCATAAATTAAAACTTATTAATGATTATTAATTTGATTATTATTATTTTTTATTAAATAATTTATTTACTCTTGAGCAAATTTAATATACCTGTAGGGCTGTAGAAGCTAATGAATACTATTGACCTTAGATATACGATGTTCAATATTGCAGAGTATAAACAAAAAACATTAAAATAATGCTAAAAACAAAATTTTAACATATTTAACATTTGCAATATATTGTGTGTTCGGTTCAAAAAATAAAACCATTAGGTACATATAATATATTGAAATATTGTAGTAAATAACTACATATATATTGTTTTTTATTAGTTAAGGACAGGGCCCCCACATACAATATCGGGCCCCTGTAGGTACTAAATGTTTGTCCGGGCCCTTTATAAAACTTTATACAAATTACAAAAAAATTTCAACTGGCCCACGGACCCTTAAAATAGCCGGGCCCCTGTATTCAAGGTCAATCAGCCCCCCTCCCTAGTGGGGGCTCTGATTGAGGATTAGGTAACTATTACACAATAGAAAATAGAAATAACAGAAGCATAACTAATTTATGTAATATAAATCTTATCAGAGTAAAATGTTATTATTTCATGTGTTTCGTGTGTCTGCAATAATAATAGGTAAATAATAATTTTTAAATATACTATATGATGAGTGTCGAGTGATGTATACAATACTTGAATTCATCAAATTTATTCAAAATGTTTTCTCCTTACATTATGTCAAATGTAGCATAATATAAAAAGAAAAATATACCAATGTTGACAGCAAAATACATGTTTAATTGTTTAATAACATAATAACATATTAACATTTTCATTATTTAATGTGTAAAAACATAAAATGTTATGGCCATGCATTCGTATAAATATATATTATATATATATAAGAATACCTAGCACAATGTATTAGATATTAAGTTCATCATAAGTTATGTCGGTAATATGTTTATATATAGGTAATTCTTTTATGATTTATTTAATGTATACATATATAAATCCAACTACAAAATACACTGTACGTTTCTTAAAACAATAATTTACACTTGAACGTCTGTAATAAAATACTTACCAATTCACCTATTACATTCACACATATATTTGTTTCAGGGTCTATTCTAAGGATTTTTGTCAACGACGCATTAAATTCCCTCTACCCTTCTATCACAGGTTACATTTATAACCACTCTAATTAATTCTTTATATAAATATATTAATATAACAATATAATTAATAAACGTCGCAAAAATGAATATATTTTGACCAAAAAATATTCAATATAGTTTTTAATATACAATTTTATTATGTAATATAAGTATAAAAAAAATAGTTTTAATTATACCTAAGAATTCAATATAATGTAGTATGTTAAATAGAAATATAAAAAAATATATATTTTTCTTTAATAAAATGTAAAATATCAAAATTATTCATAATCTTAACATTAAACTAAAACTTTTTTATTTTTGTATTTTCTTCTTCGTGTAAGTACTGTAGAAGTTTAGACTGTAGTACAGGTACATGGGAACTATGTCTTTGTTCGGTGTAACTGTGTAAGCGAGTAAAGGTAATCGACTTCCAAAAAATAATCTTTGAAATTATACATAATATAACTGATATAATAATTTAATATGTAATATTTAAAATTTGAAAATTACTCCACTAACATAATTCCCACAAAATTATGGGATAGATGGTTTTTGAAAAATATAATTTTCAAACTATTTCACCAACCTTCTTGTCCATAATATCATTATAACATTTATAACATTATCAACAACATAAAAATGTATTTCCAACAGTTCAAGAATTTTCTCAATATCGCAAACAATGATCAACAACGACTTACATTATACCCTGATTTGTTTTGACTTTTGGGTTTGATAAATTGCCCAGTAGCAGTAAATTGAACGAATATATTTAAACAATCATATTATGTCGCTAATGGATTACCTACTCAAATTATGTACTGTAAACATCACAATTATTTGTTCAATATGTTTATAGATTTTCTTTATCGAAAATAGGTAATGCCATCTGAAAAACAAGTTAATAGTGTTTTATTTAATAAGAGACACAGTTAATATCTATTTACCATATCAAAGACTCGTAAGTCGTAAAGCATAACAATTGATGAATATTTTCTAAGTATAATTGTATAATACTAATTCTGTAAGCCAACTTTACATACCTATAATTTAACAATTATGAAGTCAAATATATATATATATATTATGTTATAATAATTTATACATAAAATACTAATATTACTGTAATAATAAAAGTTGTTAAGCATTAAGAAAAAATGGCAAAGAACCAGACTCCTCCATTGACTATATTTTTTCCAAATATGACTATGTAGAAAAAGAAATATTACCCACTTTTTCAATATAGTTAAAGAAAAAGTTTTTGAATATGATTCAGTTCAACAGGATGCCAGAAAGGATGGCAGAATGTATTAATGTATTATTTATCTGGACTACATAATATGGTCATATATTAAGTATAAAAATTATCTCTATAGTGACTATATATAGTGAAAATAATACAAAATTAATTTTTATAAGGTTTTTTTATTGGTCCTTTCTCCCTTTGAAAAATCCAAGCTACGCCACTGAATTAACGGCTTAAACTTATGTGAATTTTAGTCAGTGTTTTTACAAAAAAAAAATGTTATTACTTTGAATTGTTAAATTAAAATAAAAATTCATTTTCTATGATTCGAATTGGCTCGAGAACAATATTTACAGATTTTTTTCCATCTCACGGTTCTTAAATCTATATTATTAAAATAAGAGCCTATAACATAAACTTAATAACTTAATTATAAAAGTAATATTCCACGACCCACTGAATTAACTTCCTGTACGCTGTGGCCTGCAAAGACTTAATATTATATTAGGCTTGGCTTTGTGTACATGTACGTTTACTGTACATTGTGCTTATTATTTACCCTTCCAGCTATACCTACTATTTACCTATATAAGCTATATATATATACCTACTGATTGCGCTATTGCAGTGATAGTTATATATATTATATACATATACCTACTGTAATAATACTACATTATATGTGTAATCGTGTTCTGTATATATAATGTATTGATGGACGGTGGTAGTAGCCGCATCGTATATACGGTTTTAAGTCGTGTTTTCGTGTGGCAATGTTTATGGTTTTATGGTCGCGTGTGTATGTATCGAACCCGCAACGCGTTTATGAATCATTTCGTATTTTCGTGTACACAGAGATGCACCTGCCGACAAAAGGAACTCACGTCTCGTGTAATTATTTTATACGTCTTAGTCCGTGGTCGGAGACGTTTGTATACATACAATAATATCATACAATAACATAATCCCGTACATAAAGGATAAACGGTTGGACCACACGTGGGGTATGTGCGTACACATACAACTCGCATATATTATGTGTGTATATAAGCACCTCACTAAAAGGTTGATAAAACGGACTGCGGAAATTGCTATATGCGATCCAGTCATTCAGATTATTGTTATGGCAGCTTTATTGTGGTTATAGTACGGGATCGCGGAGGGGGCGAAAATATCCTGCAACGTAGTTCCTATAAAGACACGGGCAACGGACTTCATAGATTTGAGGAGACGGTGAAAAATGGTGTGTATTATACTGTGTGTCTGTGTACCTATATATTATTATACATGAGTTGAAAGTTCCTATGAATAGAATTTATCGCCAAGGTGAGTTGTGAAAGGCTATTTTGTTTATCTTACGCAGTTACGCCTTCTCTATGTTTACAAAATAATTAAAAAATGTTTCACTTTATTCGACTTATTCATACTAAATGTACTTACACCTCGCTCGACGCTTATTACCAAATCAATATATAATACAAGAAAATAATATACATATTAATATGTAAACAGACATATTAAACGAAATACAATATATCATAGTATTAGGGGAGAAATTCATTTTTGCAATTTTACTTATTCGGTTCTTATACTTATACTCTAAAAATTAAATAATTATATAATATAATTGGTAATCTAACTAGATAATAAACATTAATGAGTAATAATATGCAGTATAACTGTATAAGTATAATCGTTTATTGCGGATAAGGTGGCCCTATAGGAAATATTTATTCTACTAACATTACAGAAGTATATAATATAATAATATCTGTGCGAATACCTAACAGTAGATTAGAGGTCGATTATTGAAGTAGGTAGTAATTTATTCTCCGGTTTGAACGGGTCATTATGAATATATTATAAATTATATTTTATTGTATGTAATATGTGTTTAGAAACAAAAATTTAATGTAAAAACAAACATAATAAAATTAAAACACTGTAATATAATAGTAAATAGTATTACAAGGTCCATTACCTACATAAAATGACATAACAAAATAATTGATTTTATAATATAAATATAATACAATGCGAAAAATATGCGCCTATTCGTTTTAATAACATAACTTTCTAAGAATGCATTGCAATTTACGACTGATTCCCAGAAAAGATTGGAATAGTGTTTAATTTTATGTACACGGTATTGAAAATATTTCTTTTGGTAAATAATATAGATTACCTATATATCAATAAATTTAATATTTATTAAATTTCACTTTTATCAGTTATGGAATTTTGTGATTTGAATTATTGATAAATTATAAAGAAAAACAATAATATGTAAAAACGTATAGCACAATATCATCACCTATGTATATCAATAGACAATAGACATACATCACACATATTTAAGTACAATTTATATATGGCCAAGTAGTAAGTACAATCAATCATTCCATATTATAGAGACAAGATTAATATGTGTTTACATATTTTTACTCAGATTATGGTAGTATTATAGGTATATGGCTTGATTGTTTGAGTTATTTGGTTTTTCAACGTTTCATTTTGGAACTTATGTATGTACGAAATTTTATTTTGCTTAAAAATGCATATTTATATAATGTTAGTGAATATCTCTTTTAATCGGACAATAAAACTAACAAAAGACAGTACAAGTATAATACTAACATTTTAGTGACCATATTGTTAGTAACCATATCAGTATTATGTATTAATGTAGTAAATTTTGTATACCACACTCATTGATCAAATAATTCATAAAAAATTGAATATATAATTGTAGGCACTTATATAGAACACATTATATTATTAGTTTATTTCTTTTAAATATAACACTATAGTTTTAATTTATAATTTCAAGAGATTGTAAAGTGAACGTATAGAACTTTGGTCTTTTAGAACACAATAAAAATTGTATTAAATTTGTTATTTACGTTGTTCTTGTTATAAAACACAAATCATAATATATAATATAATAATTTTATTATTTTTGAAAATTGTATTGTAAAATATTAATTATTATAAATCGATGAAAAATTATTATAACTTTTTTCAAAAAAAAGTAAAGGTAAATACTATAAAAAATAATAATAATAACATTATTTAGAATATTATTAGGACATACAAATCTTGCCTCGAGTCATCAGTGTATGATTGCATTTTCAATTTTGTAGTAATTTATACCTATAGATATTAATATATTACCGATATCTATATATTTAATTAAAAATATATTTTGAACGGAAAATCATACATACCTATAGTTTATACTTTTTAGATAGCTCGTGGATATCAAGATACCTTGGTGTTAATAATAATCGCGCGTAATGTTATTAAAGTGCAGATAATATGTGTTTAAAAAAAAATATATTATAGCATCAGTGTTAATTTAAGTATCACGATTCTTAGCAATGTTTAAGGTGTAAATTGATCACAATTCACAGACCCAAAGGATATATTATATTCGAGCGGTACCCATTGATGAAGAATAATAATATATCTCTTTTCACACAACAATAAAACGCACGCGTTTACAACAAACAATTGGTATAATGTACTATAATGGGTGCAATAAAATAAAAGAAGTCTCCACCTACTGACCACCAAGTCATTTCTGTCGGTGGGACCGTTCGAAAATTTCTAAAATTTTACCTGCCCAGTCACTGGGCACTCAGGTGTGAACGAGACAACACTAATGTGAGAAACAAAAATGTGCGTTACTTGTTAATTGTGTTTTCGTGTATTGAATAATTCTTGGTCCAATTGTGTTTGTATCAAGAAAACAAAAACAAAAAATGAATATTAATTCGAGAGAAATGACTACTGCCGAATTACAGAACTTGACTTGGGGCAAAAGGCATCAAGTGCGATCAAGATTGTTGGATGCTCAACTTTGGTCCGAATTTTTAGCCATCAATAATGAAATGATTGTCACAAAAACAGGGAGGTGAGTTCGTATAATATCTATTAATAAATTATTTACAAATATTTCAAAAAAAATTTTTTAAAAAAAAGTTACTTAACTACAATAACTTGTGTAAAATGTCTATTGTTTATTATAATTGTACGATGTATAGTGTATACACGTGCACTCTTACGAGAAACCTTACGATATTTATATGGATTTTTATTCCTATTATATTTGTTAACAAATTAAAGAAAAACAAATTTATAAATCTTGGTACACAAAAAGTGTTGAGAACAGAAGTGAATTTAGAACAATATTAATGTAGATTGTAGAGGGATTTAATCAAAATTAAAAAAAATAATTTAATAATAGTTTTTTTGTTAGACACGCGAGGACATAAATGTATATATTTCATTTAAATTCAATACAGATAACAGCTATGTCAGAATAGTTATTTTTTTAAAGTAAAAATTAAATATTCTGGATTCTCTATTTATAGATGTAATAATATTAATATTATGCTGTAAATTGTCGTTTATGTAGGAATACTATATTTGAATATAGTTAAATGGAAAATCAGTCGTTAAATAATGTTGGTATACTTAAATAGGTTGACAACACTATGTAAATACCTATATTTTTAACTGTAACATCATCAGTATAGCTATTTAGTTATACAGTTATACTATACATAATATATTATGTTGCCATGATATAAATATATAATACATTATATGATATTACTATATATTAGTATCAATTTTTTTTTAAATATTATTAATACACAACGACATTAATATAAAATATCTCATTTAGAAGTTTATATTTTTTTAATATCCATAAGTATAATTTCACAGATACAAATAATTGTACAAATCTCAAAGGTGCTAGCGAGCTTTACATCTCCAAATAAAAATTAGCACCGACAACAACAATATTGTTGTTATCCTATTATTTATCTTATCTAGATATAGTTTTTTTTTATCTAATATGAAAATCAAGTAGGTACGATGGGGATGACGCAAAACAGATTTACAATTTTTGTTGGGATCCATATATTTATATGTGACACGATAGTACGATATAAACATATTTTTCTTTTACTAAGACACTCATAAAGGCATAAGGCTCTAAGATTGTGTAACTATTGGCAGTGGCGTAGTATGAAACTTGATGGCCCTAAGATAATAGGGTATATTAGAGGTGGGGCCCTTCTTAAACACAGAAATTAAATTATTAGATATTGATGCTAAATAGAGTCTGATACTAAACATTTTTTTTAAATACTTTAAATCAAATTATACTTAACATAATAGTTTAAAAAAAAATGTTCAGTAATTTATTTTTTAATATAAGGATTAAATCATTAAAAGGTCTTGTGTTCACCAACTTGTATACATGCCTTGGAGACCTCAGCATAAATACGCCACTGTTTATTGGTGAATTTTTGCTTATGCCAATCATGTTTAACCATTATGAGTTATGACCTATTGTCCATTGATCCTAAATTTGAGTAAATATATTTACATGGCTACCTATATAATAATAAAACACTTGAAATATGAATTTTTATATTATATTGATAGGTATAACAAATATTATGAGTAATACCTAACTAATGAGTACATATACCGGACGGATTACTAGGTAGTAGGTACTAACTTATATAAACAATCGAAATCACATTGCAACTCAGTTCTCACAAGTCACAATAATATATAATAATATATTTATTCATTATTTAAAATAAATGGAGTGTAGAATTTATAAAGGTACGAAAGAACGACAATTTTTTTTCTATAATTCTTATTATTACTTTTGAATTGAATAGTTCATTTGACAATTATTGACATTTTAACATCAAAATTATTCAAAAATAATTTAAAAGAACGTAGTACCCCCATGTGTTGTCTCCGTCTTGTACGACGACAGCTAAATTTTCGTTCACCAGTTTCAATAATGTGCTGTTAGTTTTTATATTAGAGTGAATTGACCTATTATACAATTTAAAGGTAAGATTATTATCTTTTAAGTAAGTTATGATCTTTTTGAAACTGTACATTTTAAAATGATCATAATTAACTTACTTGAAAATAATAAACTCTGTAAGTATCCTAAATCAAGTTTTTATCAAGTAGGCACTAAGTATTAAGTAAATATCATTTTTTTCTACAATTCTTAAACTGTAGGTACCTACCTAAGAAATAAAATGTAATTATCAGTTGTGTATTTTACTCAGTTTGTTTTATAGATAGTTATTGAGTGTAAATTATGTAAATAATAATTTTTATTTGTAAGCCGATAACAATAGTTTGAAGGATTTGGTAAGGGGTTAAGTAATTGTCCCACGTTTTTTTAATCCCTCCCCTCAAAAAAAAAAAAATAATAATAATAAATTGTCGTCTATTTTCGGCTATAGTAGAACTTATACTTACATAATTAAAAACCCAAAAAAAAAAACATATTCACTATAATTTACAACTGTATATTTTATAGGAGAATGTTCCCAGTGATTAAAACGCAAGTTACCGGGTTGTGTCCGGGAGATATGTACACTGTATTTTTAGAGTTTGTACAAGTGGTTGGACAACGATGGAAGTACATAAACAGTGAGTGGTCGCCGACTACCACGTCGGACCCGGCTACAAAGAATCCGTTTTATAAACACCCGGAGTCACCAAATTTTGGCAAACATTGGATGGATCAACCGATTTCATTTGCTAAAATTAAACTTACCAACAGACCGGATAACCCGGGACAGGTATACCGCTATCTATACCTAATACTTAATATTATAAAATATAAAACCGAAAGTCCTCTAGGTAGTTTGTAATTATTATTTAATTATTTACCCATCAACGTGTAATATATACCTAGTAAGAAACACTCGGGTAGTCGTGTATTTGAATACCTATTTCAGGTTAGTTGTAAATGATTTTTTTCTTCATTTTTGGACATTTATCAAATTAAAAGTTTTTGTATAGTAAAAATAATGCGAAGGAAACGTTTTTATTTTCTAATTCTGACTATTAGTCACACGAATCTGGAAGACTACTGACTAGAACAGTTTTATTGTTAAAGAAAAAATGATATTACATTTTTGAATCATATTATTAAACCAACATTATGTAACCCACCTATATAGTACATAGGCTTATTAATTATTACTTAATTATGTATAAGTACATAAAGCACATTGCATAAAAAACACGATTTTTTATTTGGAAGAGTAAATTAAAGAATTATAGCCTTAATGAAATCGATCGACTACTTATTTCTTGATATGTATAATGTATTGTATCTTATAGACTCATTTAAATTCATTACATCAATATGAGACTAAACTTCATATAGTCAAAGTTGGAGATCCGGATGATGTACAAATTTTTGCGATGCCTCAAACCAGATTTATGGCAGTCACAGCATATCAAAACGAAGAGGTAGGTAACAGCAAAACATTAAAACTTATCATATGGTTAACTTGAGTATTGGACAGTTAAATAAACCTATCAATTATCAACGCGTGGTACCTAAAAGTCCATTAGTAATTTAAAGGAAATGTTGCATATTGTACAAAACAGTTATAAATATACCGGCTTACTAACAATTAATACTTCATAGTAATCATAGTATATTACAACAAGTAAGTATCTCCATTAGGAGGTCTTTACTCAGTCTACTCTAAATACTATAAAGTATTTTGTTAAATATATATTACATAGGTTATAGGTATAGGTATTTTATTATTGTAATAGTCATTCATACTAATAGAGGTTTATGATTTTCTACTTTTACATCCATTCTATTGGTTTCTATTGATCTAGTGATACATCAGGTTAGGTTAGGTACACATTAGTGTAATTGGTTTAATTGAATATAATATATTACAATTGCTAGAAATATTATGTTGAAAATTATTTGAGCCATTATATATTAAAATAATTTCTCTAGGTGACCAAACTTAAAATCAAATATAATCCATTTGCGAAGGCGTTTAAAGACACTAAAGTCAAAGCTGAGGAAAAGGATAGAAGAGAACATCAAGATGTTTATCAGCCAGCACTTGGATACGGTATGATACACTATCATAAGCCTTAGTCTAATACTCTCATACAAAATAATATTTATCATAATATTGTTTTGTTTTTTTAATGTAGAAAGTAGCTTGAATTTTTCTCACCACGAGAATTATAATACAACAACATCCGATGATTGGTTATCTCAGTACGGAGGTCAAAGAGAACCAATCAATAGATGTCAATGTACAGCTTGTTATTTTGTTAAGCCACAAGTCAATCATAAAAAGTGTGTCCCTATTTATAGTTCTGGCCAGGACGATGAACACACTGCATATCAGCCAGCATCTTACAGTTGGACACAATTAGGAGGATAACGTACAACATATCACATATTATTAATGTATTTTCATAGCCTGATATGTTGACTGTTTTAATTAATTATTATTTGATTTGGGTTGTATTTTGTACAAATTATATTATTATTCATTGTTGAAGTTGATGTATATGTATAATACATAATATAAGAGTTGAGGTGAAAAAAATTTCTACTCATATGTTTAGCAATCATTAATTTTAAATTTTAATCGATATTTTGTCTCAATGTGCATCAACAAAATCAATTTTTGTTTTTATTTTTAAAACTAAATAATTACTAACAAGTATATTTTTTCTCTGATACAATTCTTGAGCTACCCAATTTAATGAAAAAGAAATAATTTATTTTTAAATATAAATAGTTTAATAATTATTAATCTCTATGATTTCTTCAACATTAATATATTTTCTCAAATATTTACACTCAATGTATAATAAAAATAATAGGATCATCATAATCCAGTTAATATATTGTTTAGGTAGTATTTCTCCATACTGTTATTTATATATATATATATTTATTTTTATAATTTAATGAATAATAATAATAAACATTGATAAAATAATAATGTGTAAATGTAATTATTGAAAAAATATACTCTACTGTAAAAATGTTTGTAAATATTCATGGTATATTTAGGGTTGTGACTATGTGTTGATAATTTTTTTTTGGAGCAGCTGCTCTGCCGAAATTGTAAGAGCGGGTGGTAAATAATTAGTTGTTTATTATTTTGCTAAGACTAGAGAGATCAGAGATTTAGTATTACCATTGATCATAGAATAGACTAATCTATAATCAATGGTATTACAATATTTAATATTGTAATACTATAATAATAGCATAATTAAATTTATTTAAAAGTTTAACGAAGAAAGAAATTTGATCATAATTTATGAGTATAAATATAATTACCATAACATGTACAGATACAATGTACACCTATGTATAAACATATCATACAATTTGTTTTGAACTTGAAATTTATTTTAATAGGCCTAACAAAAGGAGATAACTTTGTGGGAAGTATCAAGTTAAAATAAAATCACTGAATTACAGGGATTTAAAAATCAAATATAAGACTAATAAGTATGTTTGTTATGTTTAATAATAAATATGTATTAAAAATGCAATAATTAGCCATGTGATAATATTTGAATGATGATTAATTTAGTTGTTTAAATGGTTTGCCCATCCATAATCACACTGACAAAGAGCATCACAATCATTGACAATGCTAAGACAATATATATTATTTAATTTCTTCATTTATGGAATTATGATGTGATATTAAATAAACAATTATTTCATTATTGCTTGGTCACTCTTGACAACGACTCATCAGTTATCATCATCAATGGTTATAACTTGTATCAAATTACACGTGTCGACAATAATATATTAATTATATACCTTTTCTTTGTTTGTATTAAGCTAATACCGTTAGAGGTTGATAATTTTATACAATTTAAAAAGAATAAACTCAAAAAGTTTATTTAAAAAGTTAAAATAATAAAATCATTGGTACAAATTAAGTCATAGTTAGATAAAGAATTGATATTCTTGCTTAACAAAATGTTTAAAATTAATATTTTACAAGAATTTTAATGTTATTGATTACTTTTAATCCTGATAAATAAACCTTAAATTCACTTCCAGCACTCAATCATAATCTACAAGTGGCCTGAAAAAATAAAAAAAATTAATAAGTATAATTTATCCTAATAATTTATAAATTAAGAATAAAGCGTTAAATTTATTGACAAATGAGTTAAATACATTAGTAATTCAGTTTATAAAAATAATAGAATAATAACCACAAATCCATTTACTTTTTAATCAACCGAAAAATTAAGAATCTTTCTAAATATTTAGAAAATAATAGGATATATACATCTTAACACAGAAGCAGATCAAAATAAAACACTTATAATTACCGACCTATTACAATTTAAAATTAATTCACGCATTTATTTTAAAAACTAGTAATGAAGAAATTAAACCAGATTCAAAACTAATTAAAGTTATAAACTAATATTGCAAATCAACAGTCAACAATCTTTTTCAAATTCACCAGTTCCATTAATAAAGCATTTATTAAAAATAAAAAAGTAGACTTAACAAACACAAATATGAGCAAAACATATGACCTAGTTAATTACAACATAATTATCCAAAAAATTGAAAATATAGGTCTCAATAAAAATATACTTAATTTGTTCAAATTCATTCACAGAGTAAATTAACACGCTTTCTAAACCTACTCATCCAACTTCAGGATATTGGCAAGATGAAGTTTTATCATCAGGTATATTTGCTTTTTATCTAAATGATTTTTGTACCTGAGAACTGTAACATGTAATTTATATAGATGAAATGCAATTAGTTATGTTACATAACTTATGTACTAAAGGGATCTCGAGGATTGCAATAATTTATATAATATAAATTGCTTACCCAATTGATACACAATTAATGACGTGAATGTAAATCCAACAAATATTGTATTTAAAAAAAAAGAAAAGAAATATATTGTAAGACAAAACTAAACAATACATTTATTTCAATAGCGATGTGAAAAAGTAAACTAATAATGGACCCAAATTCAATAAAAATCTTGTAGTCATTCTAAATAGCAAATTATATTTAAAGATACATTTAGGTTACATAATAAACCAATCTAAACAAATGTTTCATCATTCCAGTGCTGCACACAAATATAAAATATCAATATTTTATACACATCTCAAAGAAATTATAAATTGAATACCAAATGAAGTGAATAAACAGCCAACAAAAATTAATGTCTTTTATCTTTCATTAAATCAATTAAAAAGTAATATCCAATACATCATATATTAATTTGTTTTTAGGGCTCAGAAGTTAAAGGAGCTAAAAATAGCAAATCATGCACAAATAAATATAAAATATGCAGTAAAAATGTACTAAGTATATAAAAAAAATATCACATATTATTATATTTAAAAGTTATAAAATATTACTACTTAATACTCCGAATTTTTTTGTTTTATATAAAAGATAATATGATATTGCTAGTGCAATAAAGATTAATATACTTGTGTTGTTTTTAAATTACTAGTTGATAGAGACAACGAAAATAAATAACTTAGTAAAATAACTGAAAATAAAATAATAAAATCATATATATTAAAAGAGAATATAGACTTTTTAGATAAAATATTAAAATATGAATACAATTATATAAATTTGAGAAAAATGCCTTTTTAATTTTTGTTTTTAAACTCTTCAATGTAAAAATAGATTTCTAGCTTGATCAACAATAAATTGAAAATATACAGTAAAATTGGTTACTTTAACAACTTTTGAGCCCTACTTATACCTTGTTTTTACTTATATTTGTAACTTATTATTTCATTATTATTATATTTTTTTTCTTGTTTATTCACCTATAAAAGTATCTAATTTTTACTTTATAATTTATATTATGTGTTATATTTAATTATATTTACTAAAAAGTGTTTATCTAATGATTTATAATTTATTTAAATAAATAACGATTATTACTGACTTATTTTATACAAAACTAATAACCTAAAACAAAAATAGTAATATAATATTATACTGAATAATTGTACTAAGATCATTATCCTAGTTAATTATGTTTTTTTTTGTGTGTGCACATGTATCCAATAAATGATAACGCAAATAAAAACAATAAAATGCTTTGATTTTAAAAGAGGAGGGGGTGTTTCTGATAGAAAATTAGATCTAGTTTATACTTTGGAGAGGTCAAAATAAAAATTTCCAGTACTTTTTTTTTATAATCAGAAAAGAACAAAAAAAAAAAAAAAAATGAAGAAAAAACAGGAATTTTTATGTAAATCAAATTTATGACAAAATCAATTGTTTTATTGGTCTAACATGAGAATGAATAACCCCATAGATACATGAATCTCCACCAAATATTTATATTTTTATTTGCGATACAATTTTCAATTGTTTTCTTCTATAAATGGTGATTAAAAAAAATACTGTAAATAAAAACTATTTAGTTATAATTTTGACAAGATTTATTAAAAATTTAAATTTTTTTATAAGGTTCTTTCAAAGTTTTGTAACTTAAGTATATATAAAAAAAATTCTATCAGATAACCAAATCAACTTTTTTCTTCACCTGTTAAATAATTATCTCTCCTTAAACAATTTTTGATAATTTGTTGTATTTAAAAAAAAACCAGCGGAGTCATCAAATGTTTGAATTATCATTTTAAATACATGACAGACTGTTGAAATATTTTAATTCTTTTTGAGCTATTTATATGTATGTCAAAGTTTCAATTTTTTTTTTGTAATTGTTAATAAAAAATTATTTACTGGGTCAAAATACTTGAAAATGCAATTAAAGATCTTTCATAAGATATTTTTATATCTTTATAAAAATATTAAATTACATAAGTACAATATTTTTTTTTAAATGGATTTGAAATTAGCATTTTGACAAAATTAATCAAAATAGCAAATAAATGTTAACTATTTTGGAGTTAGAAATTTATAATGTTTTTATGTCAAAATTTAGAAAATTTAATAATGATTCCTCATAAGTAGTTCATACTTAAACTATAAAAATCTAATAAATATATAAAAAAAATTATTTTATTTAGAAATTTTAAGCCTAAATGTGGACAAGATTACTTACTTCAACATTAAATAACGATGTTAACTATTTTGTAGTAATTTGAAAACATTATTTGTAAGAACTAATTATTATTAATATTATTTGTTATTATGAATTTTTATATATGCAATGACATTTTTGATAAATGTCAAGATATTAACTATTTATACTATAAATCTATTTTTACTGTCCCATGATAGAAAGATGTTATTAAATTTTGTGTTATTTAAGTAGATATATTTTTATTTTTATTAGCTTTTAACCTGACTATAACAGCTTGACAATTATTTTAATAATACAAAATTATGACGATATAGAAAGAAAAAAAAACAATAACAGAAATACAATATTAAATAATGAAACCAGCTTCCAATATAAAATGAATTATTTTTTTGATGACCACTGTAGATTTAAAGTTTTCATGGATAAAGGATTAGGGAGGATTTTGGGTAATGTAGTGAAATTATACGCTTTGTATGTAAATAGGAACAGATTAAGAGTATATGAGAGAAAACGCAGAGCTTTCAGTTAAGTGTAGTGTGCAAAGAGGAGAGTTATTTAAACCTAGTTTATAAGTGTGATTGGATAGAAGCAAATGACTCACATGGAGTCAATTGAAATAGATAATAGTAGATCTTGATAAATCTAAGTTGTTCAATCTGATTTCTTTATTAGAAGTGTTGGGAATAATGGTTTTGTATTTGGTAGCAAAGTTGGCCAGCAGATAAGGTTATTCCAAAGTTTGAAAGAGTTATATAAAATAGGGATAAAATCGATCCAAGGTAAAATTGAGTTGGAGCTAGATTTGGTAAACCTATCAGCCAATTCATTACTATGTATGCTGATGTAGCTAGAAAGCCACATAAGTTGAATAAATGATTTGCCATGAAAATCAAGAGGGGATAGTTTAGAATTAAAGAGATTAGATTTAGGGATTATAAACAAGACATAGATTTGGAGGTTATATAATAATTATTAAAGGCAACATTTGAAATAAATATAAGGGTTTTCTAAATATCATAATACTATAAGAATGAAGGGGATAGTAGATTGTCACTAAAAGTTCAGGTATTTAGAAGGAAAAAACAAAGCCATAAGTATAGATGATATGAAATTAAGAAAATTAATGTTAAGGTAATAAGAAAAAATATTATTGACTATAGAGTGAGATACTGTCTTAAGATGGTTAGAGGATAAATGAAAAATTGGCTTTCAATATGAATGAGGGGTATTCAGGAGAGTTGTAAGATTGCTCATAAAGTTGGAGTTTGTTTGATTTTATAATATAAGCATTAAAATGATAAGTAGATATAATATGATAAATGTATAATATAAATATATTATATTATTATAATGATGAATAACTAATAAAATATAATAAATGTAATATCTTTGGAAAAAATTGTATCAACCTACCGTATATTAAAATATAAAATAAATGACTTTAATAGCTATATTAAAAAACATTATGAAATATACTTAGTGTGTAGATTGATAGATCATTGAATTAAAATTGAACACAAAAAAAATAATAATAATAGCGGTCTATTCGACACCTAATGTACAGCAGAGCAGTACCCATTTTTTTTTTTTTTTTAATGACAACTAATATTTTTTAACTTCATAATCTTAAAACTGGAATGTACAAAGAGACAAATATTTAACTTATTATTTTTATAGTTAATTTATATATTTGCTCACCATACTTAATTAGTTTATTTTCTTTACATTAATTTTTTTTTTTTAATGCAATTGTAAAAATGATTGACTTAAGTTTAGACAATACTCACTTTAAATTGGGTTGTACTTTAGTATTTGACACATATCGTTTTGGACTTGCTTCATATGTTATTTTGACAACTGGGCGATCTATATTTTCTCTTTTACTACGATCAGGAAATTCCCTTTGCTTAATTTCCTTCCTAACTGGACTTTCCCTATACTGTTTAAATTCTTTTTTAGCGGGACTCTCCCTTTGTTTTATTTCTTTTCTAATTGGACTGTCTCTTCTGTCTACTCTTCTATCTTTCCTTTCAGGGCTACGACGGTAACGATAATCATCTCTGCGATCGTAATCCCGTCTATCATCTCTTCTATATCTATCTCGTTCTTCACTCCGTCTAGACCTTCTTTTATCATCACTTCTAGACCGACGACGTCGATCATCACTTCTAGACCGACGACGTCGATCGCCACTTTTAGATCTTCGTCGATCACCACTTTTAGACCTTCGACGAACACCACTTCTTGATCTAGACCTACGTCCACCACTCCTTGATCTAGATCTACGTCTACGACTTCGATACCTAAAAATGAATATAAATAAGAATATTACAATCAACAGAAACAATTTATTTTTATGAATATATAGTTGTATTATACCTGGAATAGTTTGAACTTGAACTTGAGCTACTAGAACTATTAGATTTTGAACGTGATTTAGATCTTGATGATGAAGAACTATTCTCAGGATGACGTAACTGCCGTCTCCTAAAACAAATAAATAATAAAAAAAAAATTAATAATTATATAAATAATAGTATAATACATACTTTCTTCTCATTTTTAATGACAATTCTTTGATTTCTTCTTCTCGTTCCATTTGCTCTCTTTCCATTTTAAGTTCTCGTTCTCTTTGAGCTTTTTTATCGGCTTTATCTAAAAACCAATTAGATATTTAATATATTGAACAATAAATAAAATAACTATATTTTTTAACGTATAAAAAGTAGATATATATAATAAAATGTTGATTTAAAAAACTTCTTCACTAAAAAAGTGAACTATTAATAATATTACTGACATTGTTTGTTAAGCAAAACTTTCATTTTTCGTTTCATTAATTCTTGTGGAGTTGGTTTGCTGTCACTTGAGCCTTGCTGTAAACATATTATGTTACAATTACATCTAAATCTACAAACTATAATCAATATAATATTAAAGAGATTATTTATTATTATAAATTTTCATTTGTTTTAAAATTCATAATCCCCTAGAATTCTGATTTATTTTATTCGCAACATGCTAATGTACTCTTGCGATATATTAACAAATTACTGACTTTTTTGCTGGAAGAAGAAAGACTGAGATCTGGTAATCTGAAAGAAATACGTTTTTCAATAAAAAAAAATAGTATTCATAAAGATTAAAGCAGCTTACGGAGGTTTAATGTTATTTGTATTTTTATTTTTATCTTTGTCATCATCATCTGAAATACTTAATTCTGATGATGAATCATTTCCTCTACGACCATAATATCTAAAAAAAAAAAAAATTACAATATTTTATAAAATATTAGTTCAATGAAGATTTATTATTACCGTTGAACAGGCGGTGGTTTTTGAACAGCTGGTAACTGTACATTGTTCCTATTCATTTAAGAATATAAAATTATAATATTAAAAACATAGATAAATTAAATTAAAATTTTAATTTAACTAATATTAAGGAACATTGAAAATTGATTATTAGTTTATAACTATACTCTATTTAGTTTAAGAGTACATATACTACTAGCATGACTGCTTTATGTTGCAAGACTCTTCTGATTGATCATTCGGTAACAATCAGGTAAGAACAGGTGGGAAGATGAGCAGAAACAACGAGTTTTTGTCTACCGTCCAGTATACTCTTAAACTGAATAGAATGATTTGCAATGATATAATAATTAAATAATACTTTGAGTCAATAATTTATATGTTTTTAAAGGTAATTAAAGTGAAAATTGTTTTGACTGTAAAGATTTAATTGTTATATCATCACTAACTGATTAACAGTAAAATCTATTTATGAGTTAATTTACAATATATTAAATTATAAATAAACAATAATTTCAAACCTGATAGGTGACACTGATTTGTTTCGACTTCGTGATCTATACCGACGATTATGACCCTTAGATAATGATCTAGATTTTCGACGAGGAGATCTTGAACGAGAACACCGTTTTTTTCTTGAATGATTTTTTGAAGATTTTGATCTAAAATCACAACATTTGAAATTATAAAAAATAATTAAAATAATTGATCTAATTTGTTTGCTTGAACAAATATTGGATACATTTTTAATTTTAGTATACTATAACATAACTATTAATAAAATAAAATAATTACTTTGTGCCTGTTTTCGATTTGTCATTTGTCGTAGGTTCTTCATCGCCAAAACTAGTTATGTAAGTTACTTGGCCTGAGTTTTCAGGAGTAGGTGAACGAGAAGTCATCATTGATGATAGTTGATCAAAATCAGTATAGCTAGGACTTTTTCTTGTTGCATAACTAAAAAATGTATTAATATAATTTATTACTGGATTATAATAAAATAAATTCAATTTTTAAAAGTAAATACCTGAGTGGACTTAATGCTTTGCCTTCTAATGCTTTTAATCGAAAAGCTCTACGTTCTCTTCTAGATCTTCTGCCCTAAATACAAAATTTTAAATTTTATTGATGGATACAAATTCACTGTTAATTTTTACTTAATTCAATGAATCAAATAAAATCATAGGAAAAAACCTATATATATGTACACATGACAAATAATACCTAAGTTTAATTAATAATTTATTAGAATAATGATTATTATTTGAATAAGAAAACTTACAGCAAACATAGCTTTTTCTTCTTCAGCTAAACGAGCTAATTGAATATTTTCAGCCTCTTCCAAATCATTATTAAGAAAACTGTAAAAATCATTAGTAGTCATGCCAAAACCATGTGCAGTAGAGTTCAACTCATTTGCTTGGTCAGTACCAATTTTGCTAACATCAATTGATAAATCTTAGAAAAAAAAGACAGAAATTTTAAGTTACAATTTATACTCAATTTTAATTTTTAATCATTGATGCTCACCAAAATCAACTTCACTCTCTTCGTCAGATTCATCTGAACCCTCAGTTTTAGGCTTTATATCTAAATACTTTCTGGAATCATCAGTTTGAATTGTGTCTTCATCGCTATACTTATATGGAATAGCAGCATTAGCGGTAGACTTTTTTTTAGCATCATCTGCATCTGATTTAGTTACGGGGCCAAATTTTTCTTCCAGATAAAGTTGGTGTAAAAATTTACTTTCAGAAACTAAAATTTTTAATATATTTAATTTTAATTAAATAAAAATAGATGACTAAAAAAGAATCTTACTTGTTAAAAACTCATTTTGAACAAGAATACGATAACGTTCATAGTTTAAATGACGTTCTTCATATGACATTTGCTCATCTTCATCATCATTCTTAGGTTCTCTAATAAAATCTAGATGAGCTCGTGCATCAAACCGGTCAATCATTATTTCTTCATTCCCTTGCCAGGGCATCCTAATATAAGAAAAACACAATCAATCCAATTATACAAAGAACAAAAAAGATAAAAATTAGAAAAACTTGTTCAAATGCTTACATAGTGGCAGGGCTATTGGCAGCTATTGCAATGCTTGGATCGATATGTATTTTACATTGACGACCGTGCAATTGTAAAAATTGTGTAGGATCAGCTTTCTGAAAATTAATAAGATATAATTTTATTGTTGTTGATATGATTTAAAAAAAAAGCACTCACAATTTTTTCATAATAATCCTTTCGACGCTGGGCTCGCCTTTGATAGTCAACCAATAGGCCACGGATTTTTTTCTCTTGTTTTCTTGCTTCGTGCCACATGATATTTTTAAAGAGTTAGAATGCCAAACAACTATATAGAACGAAAAATACTAGAATCATCTGTGTGCGCTTGACAGTTAACTATACTAGTCATAACGTGTACAGAACGCGTATAAAAATTAAATGCTAACAGTTATTTGTCAATGAATAATGAAGTAGAGATAGAAATTAATGTACTAATAAACGGATATGAAATAGTGAAGTTAGATGAATTTTTCGTTGAATTTCGTATAACCACTGCCACTACAAAAGTACTAACTACTAATACAGTAATACTACAATGACTATTTTATAGTGATAAGAAACATTGTATACTCGGTTGCATCCACAGATATATCAGGCGCCAGGCATTTATAGTATAATCTAATCACAAGATAGCGCTATGACATTCACCAGATAAACAAAAATTAAAAAAAAATTTAAATGTGTTATAACCATGAATTAAGATCTTAATTCATGGTTATAATATGTCATATTATCTAAGATCAAAATTTGTAGTAACAACAAATAATTGCTATTTTCTGTATGGTGTTCGAAGCGTACCGTTAGGTTATGATGGCACAAACGGTTAGAGATATATCTTAAATGGTAATCGGAAAAAAAAGTCCCAAAAAAAAAATATTATTCTTGTAGGTACTTGTACAGTTCTATAGTGTGTCATGCTTTGTATTTTAGTGTGTAAGTGTAATGAATAAAATGCTTGTACATATATTTGTCATCTACGATAATAAGTAATAAATAATAGAAAACATTTTTTATAATATTCTACGACTTTTTATGTATTTATATATTCATCGAGAAATTTTTTCCTTGTGTGGGACTTTTTTTTCCGCGATTCAAAAAGGTGGTTGTAATGCATCTTATCGTTCTTACTTATATATTCGGAAAGTTAAGAAAATCCTCTATACGATGGAATTAATTTCAGAGTGCAAAGGCCTTTGGACGCATATTGTATAGTAATTACTAATTAGTAAAATAATGAACACAAATACACGATGAGAATGAAGATGTACGTTAAGATAATTATTACTATTATAACGAGTCAGAATAATATATTATTGTGGGTGGTTAATTATTTTTATTTTGTTATCTACTTAACAATATTTTACTTGGTATATGGTAGCCATATTATCAAATGCATTTCCCGCGGATTTTCGCCCAGCAGCTATCACCTCAATGCCCAATATTTTTTTGTTATTAATTAATATTTTCAATTTTGTATTTTTGTTTTGTATTACGCTACTTGATACTAAGTTGATAATCAATAGTCACTTAAATACTTGATTATAATATAATAGTTGGATACTATTACTTGGTTAATCGATTGTCGGTACTTCCATATTTTCATTTCGTATATTCTTTAGTACTTTTATCTCAGGTTAGACTTACACTGTTTTCATTTCACTTGATTATTGAATACTCGATAGCAGCAATTACTATTTAGTATTTACTAAAGTAGTTACAACTACAGTCTGTGGTCTGGAGATAGCATTTGCAGTTAGACATATAAGAATATTAAGTTACTTTAACGGCACTTTACGGTTACTGCCATCATTAGCTGTGTAGCCACTATGGATTCAACATTTTCTGTGTCTAAGGTAAGTTTTTAAATTTACTTTTGTATATATAAATAAAAGATCTAGCTAATGTTAAATGTGTTTTTCTCTCACATTTTTATATAAATAATCTTTTAGCATATATTCATATTGTACCTTAAGGCATAGATTTAATATTTTTTTTATAAAAATTTATATATAATAAACTTGAATATAAAACTGAAAGCCTGGTACCTAAAATAATATTACTATTGATTTGTATTTAATCAGTTTTAGTTTATTATTTTAAATCATAGTATGATATTTGTTTAAACACTAAATTATAATAGGCTATACAAACTCATCAGGTGCAGTTCATTATAATCTCCTTACTCACCCAACTCAACTTCGATTAAAACCAGATCATCCTCACGATCATCTATGCTAATCCACCCTCGCAACATTTAAATCTTCATATTAGACAAGTGCTTCTCCCAAAGCACTCTTACATGTTAATCACTCTGTTATACTTATAGTTATTAAATTATTGTAAATATTAGTATATTGTTACATTTTTTACTTCTGTAATTTATCCCAGTTCTTAAGTAAAAATATTTATAATCTTCATGTTAATCTGTTTAAACTATTTTAAATTGTCTAAATCTCCATAGATATAGATAGCCTATGGCTAGGAATGTCTTATTTCTATTAAAAAAAGAAAATAGGCTAAAAGTTTATAATTCAATTTAAGAAAAGGCATAATTGCAAATAGTAACTTGAAGACTTTGTATTTGTTATTGTTTCAAATTTATTAAACTTCAAAACAATTAGTATTAAAAATTAGATTATATTTATCTTATAGTACCTATTGCCTATATTAAATATTAAATATCAATTGTTGATGTATAAACTAACTTAATATAAGTTTTAAATAATTTTGATTGTTACTTTTTAGGGATGTTTTGTGTTTAAAAAACCAAACAAGGAAAAGAACAATAAAAGAAAAAGTAAAAGTAAAAAACAACTGACAACCAATCAACCAGAAACTGAATTATGGCATACTACATACATTGATATTTGGAATAATGTTAAATCTAAAATTGATGTAGTTATAGTTTAATTAATTAACACATATTATTTACAAATAAAACATTAATATATATTACTTAAATGTTTTAGGATTTGAATGGATCAATATACTCTAAGTTTATTTCAGACACAGTAGATTTTATGACAACATCAAACATTACTACAAATCAAAGTATTCCAACAGCATGTTTACTTACAGGTTTAGTTTTAAAAATTAAATTAGGTATAAATATGTTTTTATGTAGTAGTATATTTTTATTTAAATAGGAGTCAATTTACCAGATCACGAATCACTATTTGGATTACTAGCAACCAATTTAGAACAATCTCAGCCGCCTGTTATTGTTGCAACATTATTTTCTGAGCACTTTTCTAGTGTTAAAAATGCAGTTATAAGTATGGTGTCACAATTATTAAATTCAAATGATGATGAATCCGATGTATACCTCTATTTATTTTTTTATATATTATGCTTATTTATAAAATATTAATTAAATAAATTGAATTTTAGTCTGATGAAGAAATGGATGAAAGCTTAAATAGTGTGGTTAAACGATCTGAATGTACTATATCTACTTTAATTGAATGGTATAGTCAGCAACCAAATGGAACTCGTATTGCAGTTCTTGTAAAAGATTATGAAATGTGTCAACAAACAGTCTTGCAAAATTTCATCTTACTTTTAAGGTTTTAGTGATATTATTCACTTATAATATTTTTGTTTATCCATAGATTAAAAAATATTATAAATACACAAAATCAAAGTAATAATTTATGGCTTATTATTTTTGCTGGGATTTGATTCTCTAGTGGAAGGAGACTAGAAGATATAGAAGATATTTACTTCCCCTTTCCAGACATCATGCTTCATTAATGAGTCAAATTCATCTTCTAATAATAAGCGATAAATAATTGCATGGGTGTTGTCGAAATATAGTGTTATTTAATCTAGGCTTATATACTATATTGTAAACATTTTTTTTTTTTTTTTGTAGTTATTATATTAAAGAAATTCCAATTGTAATGGCTATTGGTATTGCTACTTCTATATCAAACTTACACAATTCTCTTCCTCATCATGTGGTCACCAAACTTAAAGTGAAAATGTTTGTTAGTGAAGCATCTATGGTATTTTTAAACAATATTATAGATCAGGTATGACTAATAATATTTTCAATAAATTATAGCATGATTAATTTTTATTATTAATTATATATAAGTATAAACTAGATTTGTATGCTTTTACCATGTGCGTAACTAGTTTTATAAGTTAGGAGGGGCTAGATTCTTAAAAATGTTTTATAGCAAATTTACATTTTTTTTTAGTTTATTCTTTATTGTTTCTATTGGTGTTTACAACTGACTTGAATCATTATTCTGATTATTCGTTTATATAAAATATAATATTTTTTTATATTATAGGCAAAAAAAATGTAATACTAATATGTTTATAAACACATTAATTTACCCAAAAACTTTGGGGGGGGGGCTAAAGCCTACCCAAGCTCCCCCTTAGTTATGCTTATGGCTTTAACATATTTCATATGTTTAATGACTGAACATTTTTTTTTAAAATAATTTTTATTTAGGTATTTTTAAAGCCAGACTGTTCATTCTATTTGGGTGGACGTATTTTGGAATATATGACTGAAGTATTTTTATACTATAATTTTTCTATTAAACAGTTTATAGAAAGTCTTAAGGTAATATGAATAACAACTGAAATAACTTGAAAATTTACAATTTTACTTATAACAATTCTTACAGTTTTGCCTCTTTGAACATTTTTACTGTAAGCCTCTTAATTGCATATGTATTGCTCATGAATCAGCACAAGAAGCTCTATTCGATTCCTTAGATAAAAACGCACTAGAAGAAATCACAAAGCTGCGTTCAGTCGATTATAAATTAAAAATTGACAGCAATTTTAAAGTATAACGTTATGATCTTAAATAATAAATTATTCAAAACTACAATTAATTATACTAAAAATTTATTTTCAATGACAATTCCAGGAAACTTTTCTTCAGTTAATTAGAGATTTAAAAGCTTGTATCAATGATTTTCATATTGGATTAAGAGTATTACATATTTTAGTGGCAGATTTACCACATTCACCATTAGGCACTCAAGTATACAAATTTACATTTATTTATAACAATGTTTGTTATTTCTAAAATGTACATAAATGTTACATTTTTAGCTCAGAGAAATGTATTGTACTGCAATGAAAAAACACATAATTGACAATACATCTTACAAAACTTGTCTACAATTATTAAAATTTTTGTCCAAAGATGATATACTTGCGAAATTTGACAAGGTAATTAACTTACTTAATTTAGTATTATTGTTTATATTTGATATAGTATTTATAAATTTTACTTCCTCTATATTATTTAGATAATTCATGTTTTCAAGAATGTAAAAAATAATCAACGAACAGCAATTGCTTTAAAATTAGTTCAAAGTTATGTGAAACGTTTAAAAGAGTCTCATTTAAATAATTTAGTTATTGAAAACCATAAACCTAAAGATAAACCCAAAGAAAATTTTCAAGCTACATCAAGATCACAGTTTAAAAAAGTATAATTTAACATAGTTAAAAATTAATATTGTTTTATTATTATTATTATTATTATTATTATTTTATTAGATACTTATGGACAATATTAAACATGAAGATAGTCGGCCAATGACTGAGTTTGAAAAAGCACGTTCAGAAAGTTTGGATCATTTTACGGATATAATATTACGTCAATTCCTTGTACCTCCAACAACCATGCCTTTAAATGAATTGTTGATATTTGATGATTTACCATCAATTAAACGTAAAATTGTTGGAGAAGACAGAGCTGCTCAATATATAGCATTTGTTAACCCTCAACACTATTTATCCGTAAGAAATCTTAATATGTAATTTATTTGTGTGTACTCAACAAATAAATATTATGTCAACAGTGTGATTGTTGTGAATTGGAATTTACAGAACAAATATTTAAAACTATGCCAGATATATCTATTGTGTATAAATTACATTTAGAGTCAAGGTTTGACCAGATTAACATTTATGATTGGTTACAGGTAACTTAAACTTAAATGATGTAATTTAATAGTTAAGTCAATTTTAAATTATTTTTTATTACATTATTTTGACTTCACATTAGCTAAAACTTTTGAAACTCTAAAGTATTAATAATTGCTTAATACACCCTACTTTAATTGTATTATAACATTTTTATTATTTTAATCTATTTTGTTTTTATTTTTTAAAAAGTTTAATTTTATTTTAAATACTTATAAATTAATTTTTATTATTTCATTATTTGCTTTTATGTTAATTTGTCTTTAAGCCATTTTAAATAAATATATAAATAATATAACTATTAAACAGGTTTCAGTGTATTAGTAGTAAGTTATATATTATAACTTTTCAATTATTATTTCTAAAAGTATCTGTTTTTATTTTTTTTTAGAAATTTATTTCAATTGTAGGTCCAGGACAAAATGACAATGATAATGATGACGATATAGATCCAGTATTACAGTATCCTTTTAATACATTTTTTAATAATTCTCTGTATACTAGGTTTTAGTTAAATAACTTATAATGAATGGTTAAAATTGTTATAACTATTCAAGTTTATTTACTGGCTATACTCTAACATAAATTATGTTTATTTTTTGTTTCTGCTATTTCATATTTTAGATTCTAAATGGAGCAAGAAAGTATTGATTTTATAATGATGTGTGTTTTTTCTTTCTTGAGTATGTGTACACAAGATAAAATGCTTTAATTTTTAACTTTAAGGGTGGTTTTGATAGCAAATGGGATCTAATTTGTACTTTGGAGAGGTATAATTATTAACAGTTTTCAAAATAACCAAAAGAAATTTAGGAAACCAAAAAACCAGTTTTGGAACAAATCGATTTTTTTTTTATTGAACTTAAAAACTAATAACCTTACATACTTAAAATTTTCATAAAATGTTAGTATTTTCTATACATGTTATAATTTTCAAAATATTTTAACATTTTTATGAGCTTTTTATAGACATTTAAAATAATTTCTATGAATACGGATAAAAATTTTAATTAGAGGTTCTTCATAAGTTATTTATTTACTAATTAAAAAATATTGAACTTGTATAGACACAATATTTTTTTATAAGTGTTTAAAGATATAATTTTGACAAAATTTCAAAAATATACAAATTATTTTGAAATTTATTTAAATTTTTTCTTTATAACCAAGATTTAAAACTTTAATACAAAACTTCTTATTAGTTTTTTTACTTAGGTATTATGAATTTAACTATATGCAATGATATTTTCAAAATATATAGATAAATTTTAAGATATTATCTATGTATACTATGGGTCCATTAATACTGTGTTGCTGTTTGATGTTATCAGTGGCAGATCTAGTATTTTTTTTTATGGGGAGTGCTAAGGTTAAAGTCTCATATTCTGTATACTCAATTTTGAAGGGAAGACCTTTTTTTAATTCTTAAAAGTTATGTGCTTTTTAGTATGTATTGTTTTTTTGGTACCAATTTTGTTTAAAAATGTTCCCAGCCTACTGAAAATTACATGTTGTGTAGAGTTTTCCAAGAAGCAACATCCCAAAGGTAGCCAGCACACTAGCACTCCCCCTCTAGATCCGTGCTAGGTGGTGTTGACTCAAACATTAATAACAATAATATAATATGGTATAAACATATATTATCATAATAATTAAATACTAATAATATAATAAATGTCATGTTTTCAGCAAATATTAAATCAATCTACTATAATATTAATTGTAAAGTAAGTTACTTTAATAGTTATATCAACAAATGTATTATAACATATATTTGGTGATACAAGCTGACCGTCTCTGCTCAGAATCTTTTTCTTTTACAATAAGATATTATTAAATTCAAATTTAACACATCCATTACAGCAACTCTCTCAATACCTAATTTACAGCAGAGCAGTACTTTCCCATCTTATTTTGAAGTTTAAGATATATTATTTGATATTTTTTTTATTATTTTTACTTTTATACTGTATCATATTAAGAAAGATAAATGATTAGAACTTCTTTGTTTTTATGGTTCACCAATTGAGTTATAGGTTAATTATAGTATTATTAGTTTGGAACCGGGACTTGTTTGTTTTTAATAGGAAGTATTATAAAATAAATACTTGTTAATTTTATAAAAATTACTTAAGTCATTATTCTTATTTTTATTTATTTGTTTATTGTATTTACACTATTTCTTACTAAGCCTTTGAGTTCACTGTATCGGAATCTTATGTGTTATCAGTTTATACATAGTTAATATATATATATATTCTAAATATATAGTATATATTCATGACTTTTCTGTGATTCTTTGTATATCTTTTATTTTAATGTATTTAAGTATCTTGTGTATGATAGTTTTAAAGCAGTCACATTTAATATTTACAAAATTCAATGACTTCTATTTACTTTCATGACAAATATTTTCAATTCTATATTATTATTTATGTTTCAAGTTCAATTTATATAATTATAATATAATATCTTTATCTTTTATTAATTAAGTTTTCAAACAAGTATGCATTGTTTTTTAAATTAATATATTATAAATCTCTAGGTTGATAAATATTTCATAATACTTTAAAAAATAATAATTTTCCTTAAGCATTTTATGTATTAGATCTCGATTTGTGCGAGCTGTAAATGAATTGCAGCATTTGGGGTACATACGACCGTCGAAGTACAAAACAGATCATGTGCAGCGCCTTACATGTGGATCTTGCTAATGAGTAATGATTAATTTTAATTATTTATTTATCACTGGATTTTAATTTCTACTTATTTTTCTCACTTTTTACCCAAAGAAATAAAAATAATTATTTTCCTTATTTGCATTTAATATTATTTTTTTTTTAATTTGTAGTAGGTACTTATCTAATAAATATTATTTATATTCAATACAAAAAAGTCAACATTACTATTATGTTCAGAATGGGGACGCGCAAGCGGCCCTATGGAGTCTAATAATTAACCACAAGTTCCTCGATATAATCGTTTTGTTAATTATAAATTCGGCACAGATTCAGGTCATTTCCTTGTCTTATATATATACACGTATTATAGACACATATTATGAATATGTGTTTTATTGAAAGGAAGAGACAATGAGACTGTGTCATAAGTGTTGGTAATGGTACCTATGTTCTATTTTATACTTAAGAATATTGCAGCAGACACCACAAGTACCTGTAGGCTGTTCGAAATACTGCTATAAAATGAGAGTAACCTTCCGTGTTATATTAATTATCTCCAGCCAAAACTAAGCTGTTTTAAAATCAAATTCGCGAGTGTATTCCGTCACCGTAGCCAGACTGTCGGAACCCGGACTTTTATTTATAGGCAACTTTACAAGTATACTTTATTAATATGGTATAAATTTGCACACGTATAACTGACAATGCTGCAACTAAGATTTCGTCACTTTCCTCGCAGACACAGATAGAAAATGGGGGTCCTAAAATTAGTGGTTTGGAATTTGAGGTAGTGAATTCTAATATAGATATAACTCATGTATAGACATTCGCATTCGTAATAGGTACCTTACTAGTAATAAACACCCAAAATAAATTTCCTCTTCGTGTAAAGCATTAAATTCAAAAGTTTTCATTATAATATATTGTCAATAATCACAAAAATTATTTAAATGACATTTTCACGTGATCAGTTATTTTCAAATCAAAGCATTATTACTTCTTCGTCGGTGAGACTCTGGACACGCCAAAGCATACGCTAAGGAGGCCAATAAAAGAGGCATTGACCCTGTGGTTTTTGCTGTACTGCTTATTTATTAGGTATGAGGTATCACCTATATAAACACAGACTACAGAGTAATCCTTTTTGATATATAAGACATATTATAAGCTTAGATTTTTTTAAAAAACCTTGATAATTAAATACAAGATCCTTAATAAGTTGTTCTTATAATAGTTATAATAATCTAAAAATATCGAAAGTACACGATCAAAATTTGTATTGAATAATTTTAATAGCTATAGTTTGAAAATTAAACAAGATTCTTGACTAATAATTTTCAGAGCAATTTAAAAATTTCAAAAATATTTAATTGTGTATAACTTTTTTACAGGTATTTCAAATTTATTTTAAATTAATTGTATATTTAAACAGAGAAAAATACTGATTTTAGTTATTTAATTGTGATTCAAACATATTATTAGTAGGAACTAAGAACTCGAAACTTTTCCACCATTTAGGTACCTAGTATAGGCACACATACGCAAATTATTATTTTCTAATAGTATAAACAAATACACAATGCAATTTAAAAAATACTTGTATATTAATGTTAAGCTATTTATGAATACCATATCCTATTTATTTTATAAGCTATATCGGCTATACAAATATTATATGAAATAAAAGTTATTTATATTAATAAAAAGCAATGTTTGTGTGTGTAAGCGAGTTAGTGTTAGTGGAGTTCACTCAGGGATTAGTTAGCTCATGAAAAATGAATATTTGTTTGATAAGGTTGCAGATAATAAAAGTTATTATAATTAGATATAGTTTTAGACCTGCATTTTAAACTTAGTCAAAACCACCCAAATGAATGTGTCAAAAATGTGTATAGTCTACATTTATCAGAGTTTAAGACAAGGTAAATCTATTGGTGTTATTTAATTTGTCACGGGCAATGCTATGTAGCCATACAGAATCAATAGTAATTAATATCTCATATATTTACTATATAAATTCAAAAGCCCAAAACGGATAACCCTGACGGGCCTGATGCAAATTCACAGTTTTCGTTTGATTTTCATAAAAATATCAATAGATTCAAGCAAGGTTATCATAGTTTTTATCAATGATTTTATTATATTTTGTATAAAATATTATAGTTTATTATAAAATTAATAGTATGTCGCCGAACCGGTAGTGTTCGGAGAAGCACTCATTCCTAAGTGGAGTTTTTTGTTTGCAACTGCAGATATATATATATTTTTTTTATTTTATTATAAAGTTTTCTTGACAGAATTATCCAATTTATTGATAATTATTAATTAACATTTTAGCTGTTATACAATTGATAAAGCATAATTATTTACAAATTATTTACATTATGAGTATATTTAATATTTATATAATAAAAAAAAAACTGGATAAAGACATAACTATAAGAATAAAATAAATTATATAAGTAGAATTACTGATGTTGAGATAGGGCATCATGAGGATGTCCACGCTTGAGTCGTCGAAGGGTAGACTTATCACTGAGTTTAAAATATTTTGCGCTTTTTGCATTTTTAAAGTTGACTAAAGATGTTGATCATGAAATTTTGTATGTAGTCTTTAATTATTGGGAGTCTGAAGTCAGTGTGGAGTACTTCATTTTTGACAAACCAAGGCGCGTTGGATATTGTGCGTAATATTTTAGATTGGAATACTTGAATTTTATTTATGTGGTTTTTTGGCACAGTTTCCCCAGATATGGGCAGCATACAGTACTAATGGTCTTAGAATTTGTTTGAAAAGAAGTAGAGAACAGTTTTAACTTAAGGCGGTTCGACGGTTGATTAAAGGGTAAAGAATTTTAAGTCGTTGATAACCTTGTTGTAATTTCGAAGAAATGTGCGGATTCCAAGTTAATTTTATATCTAAGGTAACGCCTAGATATTTTATTGTTGTAGACCAGGATATATTGTCACCATTAAGTTCTAGAGTGGTTGGGGTTTTGGGGCGACGAAGTGTGAATAATACTGCTGTACTTTTTGAGGGGCTTAAGATAATTTTCCATTTTTTCGCCAAGCACTTTATTTTGTTTAAGTGGTTCTGTATATTTTCAGTGACAATGTTGACGTCACTGGAGATTGAATAGACAACACTATCGTCAGCGTATAAAGAAACTTTTGTGTTTGACGTAGTGGGAAAGTCCGCGATGTACAGATTAAAAAGCAGAGGAGAAATTTTGGATCCTTGTGGCACACCGGCTGTTATTTTTTTGTACCTGAGTTGGTGTCATTTATACGAACTAAATAACCGATTAGAGAGGAAGGATTTAATTATATTAAAAATTTCAGAATTGGTGTTTAATGTTTTTAATTTATTCAGTAGGCCGTCGTGCTGCAGATATAAAATCTTATTATATATTGGTATATGATGTAAACACTAAAACTCAATGGAAGATTTTACTTGGACTTTGTAAATCTATATATTATACAGACCATTGTTGTTTATTTTGATGGCTATTATATAGATATACTATATATAATATATTACAAACATATATAAAATGACTGGCAACAGTTCAAAATAAAGATAAAAGTAAAAACCTTGAAATTGAATTAGATACTTACACTTAAACAATAATCGCGAGCTGTAAGCTAAAAATATTTAAATAATACTATTGATAAGTGTTTACAATGAAAATTCATTTAAAAATGTAAATCACGGAAAAAAATCGGTGGCAGTTTCATTATAAAATTAAAGATAAGTATTCAACGTGTAGGTGCTTATTATATAGTACGTACATAGACAAAGAATTAGAAAAAAAATACCTTTTACATTTTGCCAATACATCGGAGCTGTTAAAATTAAAAAAAAATACCTATATTTTTATATTAATATTATGAATTTATAGTATGTACATTGTACATTTATAATTTATCATATTACATTCTGATATAGAAGTTATTATAATGAACAAAGGGACCATAATATGATATACCTTTTGTGTAATCATCTTTTTACATTATTTTAAAACCGTTATATCTATAATTACCTACAGCGTATTACACGATGATTTTACGTAGGTTTTTTGTATTTAATTGAACGACGAAGCTAGTAAATAATAAATTTAGTTATGGCATCTTTCAGAAAAAACACTCGAACAGGAGAAAAAGTCTGTATCGTGTTTTCTAAAAACTGATTGACCGATAACAGAAAATATCATAGTTACGGCTACCCGTTCTTTGATATACCGTACACGATGTGAACCGTCATTGAAAAATAATACCTCAAGTCGTATTCACAGCTATGTCGTCTGTCGTGTCGTGTGACTTTTATTTGTTATCGTATTCTGACTGGCCATTGTATAATTATCGTATTATTTACTAATTATGATCTATTAAAAAATGTTCAGAGTTGGGCTTAACTCAACTTTTGAACACGATCACGACATAGCTATGAACCCTATGGCTTTAAAGTAGGAAAACGGTACCTGCCGATCAAATTGGTCGCGCCGTCCGATTCTTGATTAAATAGTTTTTTACGTCACCATTCTTGAGTGCATAAAGTGTTGTGCAGTACGACGACAGCCCGGCGAAACGAGTCTTGTAATCAGTTTACACACATATTATATTTGTGAGCCTCGTTAATTCTAGTTCGACCGTCAGCTATCATCCCACAGTCAACGCATATGTGGACATTATGGAAGAATGAGGAGGTCTTTGCCCCCCCTTAAAAAAATCGAAGGTAATATGTTATACTCGTGTATAAAAAAGGGTTGCGAGGGCTTTGCCCTAGTAAGTCACTTTATATTGGATTATTATAGCCCCCTTAAAAATGCAATCAAATGTCCACCTATATGAGTCAACGGTTTTCCAACATTATAAACCAAGGGATGTACGTCAAGATAAGACGTATAGTATCAGTTATCAATGTATATTATTCACAGCTCATAAGCTCCTTGCAAGTACTATCTTGAAAAAACGTACGACCATTATTTAGAATTTATATTTTTACACTTCTTAGTGAAGTGTGTACATAGATTTGTATAAAACTATAATCCAGTTCAAATAAAACCTATATTGAAAGCCTTATTTAAGTCGATAAGTTAATAAATATGTAAATTTAAAAAAAAAAATAATCTTTAAAGTTTAAAATATTATATATGACTGATAATTCCAAAATTTATATTTTGAATTAATGGACGACTGGATGTTAAGTTTTTAGTGATAAAAAATGATACCCGATATATTATACAGACATTAATGCCTAATGTAGTATTATAGTATTACAACAATGTAACAAGCGACATTGTAATGTGGACCGTTACTATAACACGTATTGCGAATTGTCGTTTTCGAAATACATACCACGTCGTGTATAATAAACGGCTCGCCTATTTACTTATTAACATTTGCCATTTGACCCGATACATATTATTATTATTACGATTTTGCCGACATATACACTTGGCCCATTTATTTTGACCGAAATTCGAGCTCGCGTGTAATTTACTACCGCACAGTGACGTTGTTTTTGTGACAGCGGTGTCATAATTATATTACCTCGACTTTTCGCATAACTGTTGTATCTCCTGCTACGGTTACTATATGCGGCTATAAAATATGTGTGTGTTTAATGATGATAATTTATGTTTTTACGGTAACCTTAATATTGTATGATGAACCGCCATCGTAAACTACTGGTCTCTAGCACACAATATTGTGCATGTAATATAATAACTAATTTATATACTTATATTATATAATTACTATTTATTATGTTCCAACACGGCTGTATACTGGGTTATATAGTTGTATTGTTTAGTTGTGTCTACCAAAAAAAAAAAATCATCCAGTGAGTATACGAGTATATTGCCATTGCGTATATATTAATACGTCTATTATGATGTTAAATTAAATTTATGATAAGGTATTACTGTAATAACGTCATCAAGTAAAAATACGGTTCAACAATGATCAAAATAAGTAAAAGTTATTTCGTCATTTTCATTAATATAAAGTATAAAACAGGAAAATATTTAACGTATAACGATGATAAGTTTATTATGTAGGTAAAGTTAAACTTAAATATCTATTCAAATTTTTACTTTTTACCACATTTATTGGTAAAAATATCTATATGGTGTATTGGTACATGAAAAATAAAAAATGTAAAACACTAAAACAATAACTCAAAATTCTTGTTACCTACACCCTACACCCTACACCAATGGTACTCAGACTGTGCTCAATGGAGCCTCTGCGAAAGTAATCCAGGGGTTTCGTGGACACATTTGAATTAAATAAAAATAAAATAATATCTAGTATATAGTGTTTATTTAATTAATAATATCAATTAACTCGCATATTTTGTTTCGTAGTGAAAAACAAACGATATCATAAAAGATACGAGTTCATCCAAAAATAATTTTTTTTAAAACGATTCATACAAGGATCGAGTTTCAATGAAAGAACTTACGATACAAATTACATTGAGTAACTTCATCTCCGTTTCAGTAGGTACAATATAATATACTAATTTATTAATATAAAATATAAACTAACTAACTATAAACAAATGGTATAAATTATGAAAAGCTACGCATACCCAAGCTTTCCAATACTGCATCTGTGGTCGTGTAGATGGATGTTTTTTTGACCAAAAGAACTGACATTTGTAAATATATAAACATAATAATAATTATTATAGAATTATGTAGGGCAGAAGTAGTTCATTCAACATCGATATTTAAAAAAAAAGCGTTGATTCGGACCTATACCAATTTTATATAGGTATACCTACCTACTATACCTGTAATAATAACACAATACACGCATGAAATATGATCAATCGCAAAGAATCGTGTTTATATTATAATATTCTCTCGCATAAATCTGAATAGTAATCAACCACAGCGCGTAACGATACTGACTATGTAATACATCGGACGGAACGCGAGACGACATAATACTACATATTTTCCCTTCGCACCGATAACATTAACATAATTCTCATAAACTCATAATAATAATAATATTTATTTACAACCGGATGGTTTCTGATGTACAGAGTGCCGCGCGAATTGCCGCGGTCAATGGCCGCAAAAGCTCTATACAGGTTTGCCGTGACGCCCGGATCCAAGACACCGTTTTTGTAGGTATATATTATAACATACATAACTCATAAGTCATTAACTCGCGCGCAGAATCGAATAATTTTAATCTTTTTATTCTACCGTTTATGGGGAAAAGTTGGTTTCAATCATCGCCAACCTCCGCCCATAATACAACTGTCCATTGCGGAAAAATCCAAAAATGACTATCATCATCATCATTATCATCCTCGTTGATGAGCGTGGTACGGTCTGCGCAAGATCAACGACCCGTAGGTACATGTATAGACAGAATAGATACGTTTATAGAATAGTTTTCGCTTGGGGGGAAAAAAATCGTATGTTTATAAATAAAAATATAGTCGTACCTACGCAAGACGTCTGCAATAAAATTCAAAATACAGTCTGTAAATCATACGTATTTTATGTCATAATTATATAATAATTGCATTAATTTCGTCATTTTATGATGTATGTAGCAACAAAAACCTTATATTTGTCCTGGTTATTATTATTGTAAAAAAAATAAATCAGAATAGTTTAAATGGAACAATAATATTATTTAACTGTTTAAGATACTTATAAGAAACTCTTAACATTTTATATTACTAATATTTATTTTACTTTAGTAGTTTTTAGTTTATACCATTAGATCTGTGAGGTAATCTATATTATCATTTATCACTCTACTCCTCTTATATTAACTTATTATAATACATAATATATACAGAGTGTATCACAATTATCTAATATATGCAAATGTAATTTTAATGTTAAATTGTGATATTTCCATGATAAACCGTGCATGTATAAAAAAGGTTTGTTTAATATTAAATATTTAAAAAAAAGTAAATTTTACTGCTCTAGATTACGATATAAAAAATGTATAGGTTGCTAATTGCTACATAAGAAATGAGTTGAACAGTTGAGGGTCTATTATAATATTTTTTGTTAGTCCCTACTCACCTATTTTCACCTATAAGTATACCTAAATATTTACGCACCGGTAAACGTGTAAATATATTTTAATTAGATACAATAAATTATTATTAATTATTATATCTTTTAAATTTAAAGTATTAAATATTTTCAGTTTCTAATCAATAAATATAGGTAATCAATTTTCATTAAATTTGGGCGTTAGTATTAATATCAGTCTGTAGTCCAGTAATTGACAATTTTATTATTAAAGATCATTATTATATGGTTAAAAATTATTTCGTAATAATTTCCTGTTTTGTTGTTTGTGGCATTGGCAATTTCTATTGTACCGTTTTTAATGAAGAATATTTCACTGTCTTATACTTTATACAATTATAAAACCATTCTATTTTCGAAAAATGTAGGTATATTATTTTCCACATTAATTCTATAATTTTGTTTAGTAAATATTTGCTTATTAAATTTAGGTTTTATCTCAATAATATTATACAGTCAAAATATTAAAATATTTAACCCATTCATTAGCATCAATTTAATTCATATTAATAAGTAACCAACAGTATAATATAATAAAATAATAATAATAATATGACATCAATTAAAAAATAACACATAATTCAAACATGTTTGCAAAAATGCATAGCAACCCGGTTGAAAACTTTGATACGCGAAGAATAGGTGCACAAATTATACACCTATATAGTGTCCAAGTGTTTTATCCTGTTTTCAGAATAAATAATGAACTATGCTAAATTTAGAGTTGTCAACTTAAACGGCTTCAAGAGCCTACTAAAAACAAACATAATTAGAGATAACAGTTTAAAATTAATTATAAATATATTATATATTGATATATTTTATATTTAGGTGGTTTATTGTAATTATAAAAAAATAGTTTCTGATAAAATGTATTTTGAGTTTGCTATAAGTATTTCACAATCAGTTGAAAACATAATTTTTACTATACATGCGTAGTTGGTAGGTATACTTATTACCTATAAATCATTATAATACACATGACGTATGATTAAATACGTAAAACACACTTATATGATTCATGTAATTCAACGGCAAACGGCAGGTTACTGTCTCAGACGTTGTGTACAAATTAAAATCCGGTAACAGGTACATATAATAACTAATGCTTTTGTGAATTAAGTGCTGTGTCGTGCCGCCTGTGCATATATAATATTATAACACAAGCGATTTACGAAGTATTCGAAATAATATTTCTACGTCCGCTGCCCGTTCTCACATACTTGTATATCGAATTACGTATAAGTAGGTATATGATTATTTATCATGTACCTACCATCAGGTGACGACAAAATCGTTTTTATAATACTCCGAAATTCGGCAATATACCTATAGTAATGGTCGCAGACTTGCAGTCATATTAGCATTATTGGCACTATAGTAATTTTCAAAGGTATTAAAACTTACAAGTTAAGGTACTATACTTCATTTGTATGATCGCTATAATAACTAATACGACGCGTGTTAATGTTAATATAATATAATTTTTTTTTTTTTTTTTAAATAAGTATATCACGCGAGATAGTTTAATATGAAATTAAATTATCTTAAGTGTAATATAACTGATATATCGTCGTATCGATGTATGAAACTGTTAAGTTAGTCGATTAACTATCTTTAATAATTTTTTATTTCGTTTATTTGTTATAAAAGTAAAATTCTCGATTCTCCCGACAAAGGTATTGAGGTCAATAACCCCGGGATTCCGATTGGCAACTCTATACAACAAACAACAGTGTTTGAATAGTTTATGCGTTGTTTCTTGAAAAGTCGTTTTTCCATTAAAATAACCTAACCGCTTTATTATTTACCATTTGCGGATAATACGAAAACGGAGCTGGTAATCATAAACAGTGTGCCAAAATATGAAATGGTTAAATGAAAAAATAAATATACCTATATAAACAAGTTTTTATTCATTTAATTCGTATACCACATTTAAGTTTATTGCTATAATACCTATTACTAGCGTTACTTAAATAAATTATTTTCCTAAAATATTTGATGAATTTATTAGAATCGTTCTTTACACCATGCATTGCGATAAAAGTTTTTTTTAATGGCATGCTGTGTATATAATATATACTAATATTAAAATATAATTTATATAATAGCTGATATAAATATTGTTTGTAAACGGAGACATAATCTATGAGAGGAAAGTATTTTTCTATCCAGTCCATTTCTATGGTAATTGTTCCAAGCGGGACACCCCCGAAAAATATTAAAGAATACAAATTGTATTTGGACTTAATAGAATGTATTTTTTTATCTAGTTCTCAAGTTTTAGTCAGCTTTTCTGAAAAATATACCTATACGTATATAAATATTTAAATTTAATTTATTTTGTGATTACCATACACAGAAATTCAGATATGTTTGGTAATATTCTATTTTATTCAACTAGAAAACGGATTTGATAGTACTCAAAACAATAACAATTAATATGCATTATGCAAGTAAATATTTTAAAGTATTTTACATTAAAAAGATTTTATATTTGACATATTTAATTCAAAAATGCTCCATAGTCAAAGCTAGGGTCTTAATTGGCCAAACGTATCAAATGGTGCAAAGGATAATTATATAATCATATTTACTTAAAACCCGAAACAGTTAAAATCGTACTATTATATAAATGTTATATTCGCCACAGTTGAGCCACTTATACTTGTTGTTTAAACTGGGTACAGGACAAGTAAAAATGCTTCGCTATGTTTTTAATTTGCACAAATATAGATTCAATCGTCACAAGAATATTTGCATAATTTATGTTTGCTAATATGTATTGAATTATATAACTCTATGTTTTTATTTGTATTTTTCGTGAAAAATTATTGGAAATTAATTGAAAGACAAATTATTTTATGTTAGGTTGTAAAAGTATTTTCATTATAATGAAATGTCGGTCTTGTATTTAATATTAAATAATTAATAATTATATTATACTATATGTGTTTATGCGTAAAAATCTTATACCTATATAACTATAGTTATATAAGTAGGTATTTATATTATTATGTCTGTTTAGTAATCAAAATCGAATTATCTAATTGTGTTATTAAATTGTCAATAGAGCCATTATAGTATTAAAGGCGAAATACTAATTGTAAAAACCTTAACTACTATAATTTGACCCACATTTATTTTCATAATAGATACATACATCTTGTTTATCACTTTGAGTTTAAAACGGTATTATATTATTACTATCGGAAATAATCTGTAGTCACTACGAGGACATACAATCGGTTTGTAACGATAATCTAACGGACGCGTCCTAATTAAACCGTTAAATTGTGTCTATACTTTCCAGAAGTGTTGGATACGGATTTTTTCTGAATCTGACATCCACTGTGTTCTCCGCAGTAACTAGTGAAGTGATGACTAACTACCTTATTTTATACACATATATCACGTACATTGCTTATATAATTTGTTTATTTACTTATATAATTTACACCCAACAAAAATGTTGCGCATAAATAGATTTTTTTTTTATTATATATGTAAATTATTTATATACCCCTTGCATGTAGGTATATATATATATATATTATATATTTAATATTTATACATAGATATACGTAAACTTTTTTATATTTATGTATAGCAAAGATGTGCAACTCGAAAAAGAAAAGGTTTTGCATTATTAGTCATAATTTATTAAATAGCACTAAATAATATATCCCGAGTCTTTCGGATAATTCATATCTATGTTTCACGATAAACGATAAATATCATATCAGTTTTATAAATATAATAAAATAAAATCTAATAAAGTAATTGGAACATGTAACAGGGCCAGTTAAAAAAGGTTCACGGGCCGCAAGTTGCCCATCCCTGCTCTATACAATTATATAATTGTATATTATGTAGATTACGTTATGATTATATACTTTGTAGTTTCGATGATTTGTGAAATAAAATATTTATAACATTAAATAAAAATCAAGGGTACACACATACCTACGCTCATTTATCAAAGGATGTAGTGGGCAAATGCAGTCAATACCTATATATTTTAATGGATAGTATGAAATATGAAATTTCTATACTATTGTAATCTTGAGTGATGAGTGTGGTTCTATTTATAATCATTTTTATAGGTGATATGATACATGTAGGTACCAATAAATATAGTGTAATATTATAATGCTAAAATCATTACAATGTAATTTGTAATATACTAATAGTGTGTAACCTAATCATAATGAATAGCGAGAATGTTTTCTTTCTTAGATAAAGTTATAATATTATGGCTATCACAGTTTCACCGAATTATTTTATATTTTTTAAATTTAGTATAGAACGTCTTTTAAAATATTATTAACATATCTCGCTCATTGTGAGCTAGTCACTATTTATTTGACCATTCAAGTATACAAGTGATAATTATTTTTGGCAGATAAATAAAAATACCGAATATAATACACAATATACAGGGTGATTAATGCAAGATATTCATTATTTCAGAAAACATTGAAATTCTTGAAAATATTATTTTTATTTAATTTTTAGCGAGTATTAAAGAATATCTTTGGAAAAAATAATATTTTTACTATTTGTATTGATATCATTTAAACTATAGATGAGCGCATTAGTGAACCATCATCTTACAGAGGTACTCTACCTCTAAACCACTTAGTCCATCTAAACTTTAAATAATTATAAGAATTCACAAGCTACTCGTTTAAACGTTGAGTTAAATTTTTATATATTAAAATACTCTTAAAATATTACGCTTTGGAAAAATGAATTAAAAATGTATGAAAATAATGATAAAAATAGTGAAAAAAATTGTTTTTTAATGACTTAAAACAATGTAAAAAACAAATATTAATATTTTTTTGAAAGAATGATGAGTGTTTCATGTTAAATGGATCATCCGCTATATTTATATATGTGTTTGGATATGCAATACCTATAATTTATATTGTATATTCACTTATGTAATAAAATATCGATTGCCCGGAGGAGTTTGGGGTTGAAAGAGTTTGCCCTAGATTCGAAATTTACTACTAACGTTCACTTATATATTGTATCATATAACCATGGATAGAGTCGCAATATGTGTGCCAAATTTCGAATAAAATTTCTACGCGCATATAAAGTGCGTTTGCAAGAATAGGAAATTGAGCGCACACACAAAATTCAACGAATATATTATTATTATTTATTGTATACAGTGTTTGAAATTAAATTTAAAAAAAAAATTGAAAAACATGTGCGTCTTTAAAATCGTGTTTTACAGGCCACACATTAATGTAAAAATTGTTCGATTTATGAAATTTTACTGGTAAATATAGATTTGTTTAGGTACCACAAGTCTACAAAATCGAGTGAAATACATTCGATTATAATCTCAATATCGTATTACCAGACATTTTTCATAAGGGAACTCTGGACTCAAGACCTGGTTAGCTCTGTTTTGGTTGTATGAAAATCTTCTCTTTGTGGTGGTATACTTTTATATGGGATTTCGACCCGCTGTGTAGGGTGTTATTAAAGAAATTTTCGATATGTTTATATCAATATCATTCGAATTAATTGTATTGTATATGTGTTAAGCCTAATAATATTTATGACTTTATGAGTAAGAATAAGTCAATTTTCAATTGTCTGAAATTATGTATCGTGTATGAATTTATATGTAATATGTGTCATAAACATATTATAGAATATATTATAGTAAGTATGTCTTTTGTGTAAGCACCAAATTGTCCGTTATATTTAACTGCAATAATTTATAAAAATCCATTCGGGTGCAAATCTTGAAAATAATTTAAATGTTGTTTATACTTTATCGTTTTATACAACATAATAACTACTATAGAGCATTATTTTTTGTTGTTACAACTATGAAATAATGCATTTGAACCGGAATTTTCAACTATTTTTGATATGCCTAGAACTGTCTTTGGTAAATTATGATCAGGGTTGAGATTTTATAGCACTTAAAATTGCATAAATATGCGCTATAATATTACCTTATATATTGCTAAAAATATGCAACAAAAACAACAAAATTTCCAAAAAAAATGGAAATTTATTAATTTATAATGTTTTAATCACTTACAAATTATTCATATCAATAATTTAGTCACTCTGATTAGAATCCTAAAGGGCTGTAAAAAAAATAAGACGAATGTGGATTGTATAAAATAAATTAACTATACAACGCATTTAACGCTCGTTCGTTGATAATCGGCGATTAATAATTGCAGTAGGTAATAATCGACAAAAAAACCCAACAAAATCAGCAGATAACAAAGATTAGAACCAAATACCTAATACGAAATTATCGTAATAATTTGATTGACGAAAATTTAAAAACACGTTTACTAAAATATAATTTCATAAAATATGACCGATTTTGATTCAAAAACATGTAAAAATGCAAAAAATTCTCAAAAAGTCCAAAAAAAGCACTAAAAACCAGAAAATATGCAAAAAAAAAGCAAAATAAAATTTTTAATTTGAGCTCTCTGTACCACGAAACACATTTTTAGCTTACTCTGCTATTTTCTAAGCATCTCATAAGAAATATGCAAATGCTATAAAATATCAACCCTGATTATGATTATATTAAAATATATTATAGGTACTATAGATACAGAAATCTGCTACATATCGGGGTAGACTGCAGTCTACATATTATATAGTTGGTGCTGATCCAAACCTCATTTTTTTCTACGTGCATTATACATTAGTATTTAGTACTAATATATACTATTCTTAAGTAGTTTGACAAATCGTCATCACATAATAACTAATAATTGAAACGTTTATCGATTTTCATTTTCTTGTAAATAACTTCATCTGTATCGACTGTATCCAAGCGTACAACAATCTTATATTAAATTGTTGTCTTGAAGTCGTATAATATATATAAATATATTAACAGTTGTTATCTTAAACCTTGAATTTATTTTGTCGATTATTACAATATTAAAATATTATAACATTACAATACTCTTATTATTTTACTAGTGTTATAAAAAATAATAAACGATGTTGTCAAACAATAATAATTCATAAAAAAATTTTTATTTATTAGCTTTTGTACAATAAATATAACATGCACGTAACACTTTATTACTTTAAGTACCTACCTACCTATTACATAATATAATAATACTGTAATACAGTTATTTACATTAAATTATCAAACATCAGTTTCAGGTTAATTCGAAATTGATGTCACCATTTACATATTTATTGGTACTATACATAATTAAGTATATTATTATCATTTGATAGTTTAAAAATAAAACTAAAAAAAAAAAAATTTTAATTAAATTAATTAACAAAAAATTGTCTGATGAAACACTAAAGGTCCTTAGTAAGACGTATCTTGGATACAATTTCATTGATATTCAAAAATGAAAGGTTACCTATGCGGCTAAATAAGATATATTTTAAGAACTGCGTTTAGATATTTCCTAACAATAGATAAGTAAATTATTGATAGTTGTGCAGCCTAAGAAGTCATAGTAAGTTATGTACGGTAAAGGAAGAAGGAAGTATAGGCTGATAGGCATATTTCAATAATGTGATTTGTATATTTATATTTTGTGCCTTGCCATATTCAAGTTTCTAGCCTACTGCAGAGATACGACATTTTTAATACATTCTTGCTAATAATACAACCTGTATAATATTATTATGTACCTACAGGACGATTGTTGCTTTTATTTTAAATACTCTGTTGATCTTTACTCTAAACATGCGCGTTAAATACACACATAAAAGCATAATTTAATTTGCAGTTTGCATTAATAACTGGAGATTTTTGTGTTTTAAATATAAAACTTACTGTTTACATCTATCGTTGTTGGCACTGTATTTTTGCATTGCATAACAATTAGTGGTATAGAACGACACAACGATACTATTTAGCATTTAGGTCAAATTTAATTATTAAAACTGAAAACTTGCGCGTACGTAGTCGAGTTTGTTTTGCCTTGTATCATAATTTAGGTCAATTGTTCTTAATAAAATATACGATTATGTTTGTTTTAATCGCACGCCAGTATAACAGGTACTTCTAAAATACAGTATGAACTTTACAATTTTCGTAAAAAAAATAATTATATTTCACACTCAACAGCCTCGTGGAAAAATAAACAACATAATTTACTTATGTACAAATTACATAGATTATTATTGATTAAAAATGTATTTTCTAAAGGTTTATACCTTTGGTATTCGCATTATTATATCAAATAGTATTTCCACCTAACCAAAACCATTTGTTGATTTTAGTTAATAAATAAAACACATTTTCGTTAGAACTTAACAATTAAATGGTATTGTAAAGACACAATAGATAATTTCATATTTTGTGTCCAGATCAGATTCTATATAGGATCGCGCACTGTTGTAACAAGATGAATTATCTCATCAGAGCAGTGCCGTTAAGATTTGGCGCACAGGACAAAATTAAAAATTCGAATTTTATTTATCATATATAATATATATTATAAAAAAAAAATTTGACGCCTTTTTATACTATGCGCCCATGGTGTATGCCCCCCAAGGCCCTCCAAGCACGGCTCTGTATCGCATCATTCCATATAATCGCATCTTGCATTTTTTTCACGTCCATGTATGAGTAGCGATGATTATAGTTAATTTTTTAGATTATTGCAGTACCTATACTATACTATACTATACATATATATATATATATATACTATTATTACTATTTATATATAGAGTAGTATGGGATTAAATACAGTTAGTTATTACAATACTTTATTGTTCTCTAAAGCAAAAGATATATATATATATATTATACTTAGATACTTAACATTATACGGTTATTAACTCGACCAAGCCGACTAGAAATAACCACACCGAGCAGAGTGATGAGTGCAGTACTTCGGGGTTTCAAGACCGCGGTCGCGCGTGTTGCGCGTATAATATGCCTATACCTACCTAATAACTGTGTAGGTACCTACATAATATACTACGTACGTATTGCGTCGTGAGAGTGGTATTACGAAACGTAATCACACGAGAAGCTCACTAGCGCACGTCAGACGAGTTGTGGTGTATCATGACTACACAACACTTCACTGGCTAAAAGCTGTAACTGTATATTGGCGTACGTACATATAATAATAATAATAATACCATACCGATATTCCATAGTTCCATAATAATAATAAAACTAAGATATATTGATACATATATACACAGCCACACGGGTACCATTGGCTGCAATGTATTATTATACTTGGGCCGTGCATGCGCGTGTACTGCGATACACAGTCCTCGTGTTTTCGCAAAGTGTGGCGTTCGTTTACAAAAAAGTCTTTTCAGAGTTTTCTTCCATTAACTCCGTATGCACACACGTGTAATAATATTATTGTGATATATAAAATATATAGGTGGGTACATCTATTGCACATCATCGGATGTATATATAAATATATTATAGAAAATAGTCACATAATACTATACATTATAATACAATGTTATTAAGAATGAATATAGAATGATACAACAAATTTAAATGCTTATATATTTTTATTTTTTACTCTTTTAGATTTAGAATACAATATGTTATGATACATTAAATAAATGAATAATATTTAAAATGTATTCAACGGTATCTTTTTATAAATGTTCTCTGTGGCTTCCCTTAATTTTTTTTTTTTTTTAATAGCTTTCAATATCTAAATGTATACAGTCCAGCAAGAGTCCAGTAAATTCGAAAATCCTTAATATATTAATAACGGGTATAGAAGAGGAATTCAAAACAAATTGAGAGTCCATTGAGATAATATTGTTTATAAGCAATAAAATATTAATAAACGGGAATTTTGAGAGCGATGGGCAGTTATAGCAAAAATGTGAGTGAAATCACAGATAGCTTCTTCAACATGGTGAGTACAAAGAGGAGAGTAATTTAAGGAAAGGTAACTAAAAGGCGTGAGAAGGAAGTAAATAATGTATTCTAATCTGAGTCTTGAAAAACGAACGATATGAGATACAGTATACAGTATCTACAGCACTACTACCAAGCATACTTATAGATAAACAATTGGTAAGTAATATTTTTTTTATTACAAACAACTAAAAGTTTAAAGATATTTATTATTTATCGATTTAGTTTTAGATTCTGAGCGGAGCGATGAATGAATTGATTTTACCATAATATGTTTAATTTTTCTCGTGTAATTCACCTACATTATAATATGTTGATAAAATGCTTCGATTTTTTAAAATAAGGATTGTTTTGAATATCAATTTGAATTTATTTCAGTAGTTTTACTTTAAAAAGGTCAAATTTAAAATTCCAATACTTATTTTTATGATTAGGAAAAATAATAACAAATTAGAAAAAACCGGAATTTTACGCAAATTCAAATTTTGACAAAATAGATTTTGCTCTTTTGATATTATAACTCTAAAATTAATACTGTAAGAATTTGAATTTTTTACCAAATGTTTATGTTATTGTTTTCTATTTACAATAAAATTTTCAAAACATTTATAGCCATAAGAAATTTTTTTTAGTGTAAAAATGATTGAAAATTTAATACAAAGTTCCCATATGTTGTTTATTTCCAAATTAAAAATATCGTAAATCTAAATTCACAATATTTTTTTGTAAACGTTTTAAGTTAGAATTTTGACAAATTTCATAAAAATTGTGAAAATTAGTAAATTATTTTGCAATTAGAAATTCATAAAAACTTTTTTTTTATAGGTACCTACAAATTATTTAAAAAATTAATATAAGGTTTTTTATTAGTTTTTTTCAACTTGTATATGAAAAAAATTATACTGGAAAGCCAAATCAATTTTTTATAAGCATATCAACTTTAAATGTTTACGACATTCAATATTCATCTGTAAAACAATAATTATTGTTTAAAAAAAAAATTACAAAAGATACTTGAAATTTCCACCAAATGTTTGTATTATCATTTTTATTCTACGATCAAATTTTAGACATTTTTAACTTTCTTTAAGTTATTTATATGAGGTATGAGAAATGTTCAAATTTTATTTCTTTATCAATATCGATAAAAACTAATCGCTGTGTCAAAAGTCTTGAAAATTTAATACAAAATCCTAAAAATGTTCTATAAAAAAATTATATTATCCTATTATAAAACTTAAAAAAAAAAATAATAAATTACTTTAATAACTAAATTAAAAAACATATTAAGTAATATACTAAGTGATATAGGCTGACAGATCGTCTCTGCTCAGAATCTTTTTCTTATACAATAATTATATTATCATTAAATTCAAATTGCAACGTTCTTGCTTTAATGACATTGTTTAGAAATATCCCTATTACTTTTGAGGAGGTAATAAACGAGTTAGTTAAAAAAAAAAGAAAATCTAATTTAATAATTTAATAATAGAATATAAAAATGTTAAAATAAGATGTATTATATATTATATCATATATTATATTCACTATTCAGGTTATAGGTAGTTGATAATTTTTAAACTTGATGAAAAAAAAACTTAACAATGTGTAGGTATTTTATGTAATTGCAAGACGTAGACATAAACAACCGTTAGGTAATTTGAATTTGGAGAAACGCATAGGAGTGAAATGCCTGGAGGAAGAAGAAATGCCCAAATTTAGTATCCTTTTTTTTATATATATAATAAGTGATAGATTAGGTTATTTTTTGGAACTAATCTAGTCTCCCCTTCTTTTCGTATAGAAGTGTATGTATACGTCACTATGTAGGTAACTAGTAACTACCTAGCTTATATATTCTACGTTGATGTAAATTTAACATTGTATTTATATTTTTTATTGGGTCGTCGTCGTGAAAAACCGTCATTCGAAATCGGGTCAAATGTGTTTACTTGATGGTACTTTTATTATTATTATTGTTGTTGTAGTTCCCGATTTACAGCTACAGTACCGTATAAACAAGTCGATGAAAATGAACGGTATATAACTGTTTTTGTGTTTTATAAGTAGATCGTGGCGTTATTTTTATTATTAGGTATTATTTTTTTTTTTTAATTGACCATAATATGCAGTTCAAAATCACGACCGCGACGCTACGTGAACATTCTCAGCAGTAGAGGGATGCGAGGGGAAGTACTAAAAAATAACGTTTTTTATCGGATATTTTATTTTACTTCGTTGGTTCAATCACTATCGTTGGACGAATTCGTATTACCGATAAACCGGAACACTTTGTTTCATTGTACTGGTGCTTTTCGCTGCCTTACTCATCGTTCTCATCATAGACCCCACAACAATATATTATAGTATTTTATTTGGTCGTAAACGCCATAATGTTATTAGATAAAAATATAATTATATAGATATCTATAATGTTCAGCTCTAGTTTTACTATGTGAGTACGCAACTTAGACTTATTAAAAATTTAAATAAACAAAATAATGGTGATAGCCACTGTTGTAAAATACACAATTTCTTTAAATTATTTACGTATTAAATTTTTTTTTGCGTTAAGAAAATTGAATTTTTATTACACGTATACACGAAAGTCTAGGTGTAATTGATGAAATTTAATTTTTAATCATATACATAGCAGAAAATCGATCAGTCGGAAACTAAACGTGTACCGAACATAATATTAAGTCCGTACACTTAATTTTATTTTATTTAATATAGTTAATACAGATTTAGACTGTATACCTATTTTTATTTATTAAACATTAAATATATAAACGTGTGATCCTAGATATATTTTTCTTAACATGTATACTTAGAACGTATGCGGTAGTGAAACCACTTAAATAATAAAATACGCATTACCTTGAAACCAAAACGAACTACCGTTATGGTGATTATACGGAGCGTTCGGTAAAAAGGGAACTCAAGAGAAAAAAAAATGAAAATAGTTTCGTTTGTATTTTTACTGTTTAGATATACATGTTATTACACGTTCGTTGTACATAGTACGGTATCGCATAAATTATACACGAAATTCCGTCATTGGTGTTTATGTTTATTTATTGATTTTATAATGATTTTTTAAAAGTATTTTATTAAAAGGCGTAGTACGTAGAAAAATATGCGTTGCCATATTATAATAATATAATGTTACCGACAGTGTACTAAAATATTTTGATAATTTAAAATTCAAATTTTTGATCATCAACGTAATAAGAGAGAATTTAGGCGTATATATAAATGTGTAATATTAATGTATTATTAAAATATAGACATATTACAAAAAGTATATTATTTTATATACATTATATTTGAATACCAATATTATTTAATCAGTTAATTGTTGCATAACAGGTATTACAATACAATATGAACGTTATATTATAAGTAGGTACACACTGTTAGTTAAATATTTTTAACCTAGCTTATATTTTTTTATTATGAACTGTCTAAATTCCTATTTCTTCGGTTTTATTGGGCCATGTCATATTGAATACATTTTTTAAATCTTTTTAATTATACTAATTACTGTAATTTGTTTAATCGAGAGTTGATTCAAATATTATACTAAATATTATATATTATATGTTATTATATGTTGTTTGAATTTAATCAAAAAAAAAATAATATTTAGTTTATAGTGTTTATTATATTAATAATATTAATAAACTCAGGTTTCGAAGTAAAAATCAATATTTTACGATAGATACGAGATAATTTGTGTGTATATTATTTTTAATAATTTAATAAAATAGTTTGTTTTGTACGCATTATAAAGAAACAACTTGAAACTAAATTATTCATGTATTATGTATATTTTAAAAGCTTCGCAGAATTTTTTTTGACAGCATAAGGACTCCACAAACAAAAATTGTTGAGAACCGTTGATATTATAATAATTATATTATAAATACATTAGTTTAAAATTTAAAATTTAGTAATACAAAAATAAGTAGATACATCTAGAAATATATTATAATATTTAATAATTTTAAAATAATAACAACGCCATTAAACTTTCATAGATTAGTTAAATTTAAAGAATTTATAATAGAATCAATATAAATGGATGTATATAAACTAAAACGTAATAATATGATAGATATACTACGCAAAAAGAAAATTTGAACTCTTTCCAACTGCATAGGTGTGAACTTGCACTCTTTTATATAAAACTGATCTAACCTCTAGAATTAACCTAATCAATGATCAAAAAGGAGTTTTTGAGTTTTTAGACACTGTATAATATTAAAGTAAAATCTGAACAATTTTTTCACATCAAATATAATATTCATATAGCTTTATAGATTACATTTAAATAGTATGTAATTATGTAAAGGAAAAATCTTTAGTTGAAATTATACCTAGAGCCCTAGATCCCAAAAAAATTTAACTGATCATAGATATTGAATTTTAATTGAATAGATAACTAAAAATTAAAGGAGTGTGAGTGTGTGTTTCTGTAATTAAATTCAATCTTTAGATTAATTAATTTATATGCATTATTTTTAATCGACTTCAAACCATGAATACTGTCAATTTTGAAAATCTTTATGAACACTACAGCAAGTTATTTAAATTTCCATAGGTATTTAGTACTATTTATCAACAAAAAATAAACTATATAGTATTTAAATAATCTATATAAAATATAAAAGATAAAAATAAATACATTTATTTTTATTTCGTCATAATTATACGAAAAGCGTAGACATTCTGATTAATATAATATTTCATTATTTTGTGTGCTTTACATATAGTGGAATTAGCGGAGCAAGTATTTTAAACATACAACAATTTTAATTTAATTTCTATTATAATCAAACCTGTTTGTACATCGCCCTAATCATGTGATTCTTAAATATTAACATTTATCATATTAAATTGAGGATCAATAATAAACGTATAATTTTATATTGTATAAAATATTTTATTTAATATACAATTGTCCTAAATTTGTTTTCATTTTACTGAATAATTCAAATAATTTTACAAATATAATGTATCAACGATCAAAATAAATATATTTTGTATACTCACAACTTGTTTATTATATTTTTATATATAGGTATGTAATATTATAATTTTTCAATTAATACTTATTTGTATACTCGTATGCCCACCGTGTAAGACATTGTTTATATAAAATAAAATAGATACTTTAATATGATGATTTTAACGTCAGTGATTTATTTATCTACAATGTGACTATATAATAATGATTTATTAATAGTTAACTTATTGTGTATCATTTGTATTATGTTTTCATTATTTATATAATCATATATTTACATATTTAAATAAATGATTAAAGGAACAAACTATATATAGTATATAAACGTGGCGTTACTTTTGAATACATTTTATGTAACGCAATTATATATTATATATATATTGTGTATAATAAAATAAATAAATAATCCTAAAATATATATATATATTAACAACACATATAAATACATAATTCATTTTATATGAAACACAAACCATAAAGCATTAATAAAATAAAGGTCCCAAAGTTTCTAGATTTTGAATAAAAATTCTATTTTTATTTGACATGAAATTACTATATTTTTTTTGTATCTAATTTAAATATGCGTATACTTATTTTATTTTAGTGTTTGAGCATTATTACTGTATTAGTCATAGCCCATTAGGTATATTGTTTAGGTTGCGGTGGTGATTGAGTTGACATCTTTGAGTGCTAAACTATTATGTTATATATTCATCATGTGTTCCACGAAGGTTAGAGTGGTTAGATAATAATGAAAATATATGGCCTAAGATTGACCCTCATAGAAGTCCTTGTATTATAAGACCTCACATAACAATCGAATAACTGTTTTCGGGTATCCTTCACTCTTCGGTATATAATGCTTTCACATTTTTGAAGATTTACTTGTGAGAAAAAGAAACTGTATATGTTGGTTTAAATACATATTACGCACTATATTTTCTTTTAATACATTCTTTTAAATATTTAATAACATTTAAACCAAACATCAGAATAATTTCTGTATATATTTTCTATAGGTTTAATACATTATTTTGTTGAACAATTTATTAGCGCAAGACGCGTATTTATTGCGTTTATACTGCCATACTGTTATACAATATAACCATATACCTACTTATTTTATAAGTTTATTCTTAAATAATTTGAATAAAAATAAATTTTAAAATAATTTAAGAGGTACCAATAATAGTATACATTATATAACATTATATAATTACAAGTTAGATTGATAAATAAAATAAAAATTTTATTCATTCGCATTCCTATGCGAGCTTTATTTTTGAGATAAATGTATACTACTGTAGTTCGAAAAAGAACAATGCTTTTTGTTTGAACTGACTTAAAAATTAAAAAGAAGGTAAATATATTTTTTTAATTTATAGTAATAAGTTAAATTTATATATGATGAATTCTCGTTGCCATTCGAACCACAATTCGGATCATAATATTATAAGCATGCATTGTACACATAAGTATTATACTTATTATATGCATAAACAAAATATTCGCCATGAAAATCGTTATTCATTGATTTGTATACAAGTGTGATACTTTTCAGACTTAAAAAAATAAATCACTAGCTATCATACACGTTACACCTACATTATTACGATGCATGCTGTATTTGGATATAATGTTACGTATTACGTATAATATGTTATCTCATAATTTGTAATAATAATATACAGACATTATAGTGACACCGATAGTACAAAAAAAACTCACCGAGTTTGTCTCGTAAATTCACATGTCACATGAGATGAATTTTAAATGGAGTTAATTCCATAAAAGATATTTATACTTTTAACATTTTTCTCAATCGACGATATTATTACATCTGCGGATCTGTGAAAACAACGGTTCCTGCACGTAACTCGAATATTTTTAACGTCATAACGTAAACGATATCATAACGCACGTTAGCTACTATGTGTATCGCGTATGTGTTATTTGTTAAGCTCGTTGTTATATCACTTAGATTATTTTACCATTTATTTTAGTATTTTCTGCTAAATAAATTACAGTAGAAAGAAGATGAGGGATTCTCATTTGAATAATGAGAGTCGGTGTCTCCAAATAGCACTTCTTATACGGCAGAAAAAATTACAAGAATTTGAATAAAGTTTTTTTTTTTTTAAGAAAGTACCTGTCTATATTTAAAAGTTACTAAAACCAGATTTACAATACTTGCAATATTGAAAGAAAAAGGAGGAAGCATGCTTTTTGAATAACTCTGTACTCTGTATATACTATATATATCTACGGAGTATGAAACAAATCACTGCTCATGGTGGCAGCCATATTGCAATAACCCCAGCATATTAAATAATTTAATAATACGACATAAATACAATCTAGGGTATATATTATTAAAATTGCGCTCAAAACCATTCATAGCCCCCGTGACATAATGTAATAATTAATACACGATTGATGCGTGGCGGGAGTCCGTGCTTAAAATTTATAATAATTCGCAGTGCACACTAACGTCGGGCGTAATGCGAAATGTACGATTAATTTAAAATACAATTTTGATTTTACGGTTTGTTCCAGTAAACACGTTGCAGCTGTTGTCGAATAGGTGCTCTAATTTATTCGGTAAATACTAAGTAAAATGCCCCTGCCGGGAATGGCGATCAAAGGGTATATGTGCTTCAATCGTGTTTAGACATGAATGGGTACCAACCCCTTTCCTGTATATATACCCATCATCACGTCGAAGTATTCGGACATTTCGAATTACGGTTTGTTACCGCGACCAAACATATATTTTTGCGGGGTTGTGGTACAACAACGACGACTTGAACGTCGAACGAAATACTATCATAATAATATTCGAACGAAAGTCTTCTTCGTCGTCAGCGCTATGTTAATAATACTATTTTAATAATATATTATATTATAGACTCGTAGGCGGCGCGGCCATCTCTGCAGCGCCGCTGCAGTTTACCGTTCTTGTCCACCGCTGCCGCCGACTATAATGTATCAACTATATAATATAATAATACTCTCCTCTTCACTAACGGGCCGCGGGCTAGAATCTAACGGGAACTGTCGTCGTCGTCGTCGTCGTCGTCGTGATCGTGGCCGCCCGCCGCCCGCCACCCACCGACGCAGCCGCCGCAGCCGCTGCCACATAATAACGGTAATCCGGTCCGACCCACTCTCATAACGGGGCTTCTCGGCGGCCGCGGCGTACGGTAAATCTGGAACTGCCGCTCAATCCTTCCCGCCGCCGTCACCGGTTGCACTTGACCCGCTAAATAATATTATTATCTTCATTATTATTATTATTATAAGTATTGTGAGTGCGTGCGCGCGTTATCCCCCAAATGCGCAGCACATCATGGCGTTGCTGCCTAGAGGCGGCGTATACGCCTCTCACTCGGCGGCGGAGGGCGCGTTCACTCTCCCACGACGCGCTCGCCTTCTCCCGAAAATAAAAATAAAAACGGTGTACTACGCACTACTATAATAAGACCGATATGAAGGTGTGCGAGTTCGCGCGCGCGCACGCGCAGTGAACCGCGGCCTGCGCCGTTATAGCTGTATTTTCGTGTAAACACTTTTTTTTCGTATGGTACAACTATTATGGTATATATTGAAATGTGTACGGCGCGTAGGCACAGCATCTGCGTAAGTATATTCATCCCGTCGAATCGGATGGTTTTTGTTTACAGCCGATTTCGACGTACGGTTTTTTCCGCGTGTCGCGCGCGGAACGAGATTTTTTCGCCAAAAAGTGGTCCACTCCGCCGCGAAATCGGCACAGGTGTTCCGCGTCGATGTATATAGAATATATATAAAGCCGCGCTCGGAGGCTATACGCGCATCGCTATTGTTGTCATTATAATATGCGTCCTACTATGCGAAGTTGTACGCGTACCTACTATTACGATATATTGTTGTTGTTGTTGTTGTTGTTGTAGTTGTTGTCGTGAGGAGGCGTTTTATCTCGCGCCGACTACCGTTACACGACCGTGTGAATAACGAAAACGCGACGGTCCGCGACAGGCGATACGCTGACGCTGTTTGAACGGTTTTCACGTGTATGACACATGCATAGAACCACCGCTCGTGTACCGATGAACTTTCGGCAGTTAATTAAATCTGAGTTAGATTATCTATAGCATTATCGCAATTAATATAACTATAAATTCCAAAACTTGCAGACTGCAGTCATCGAGCCGTTGGCAAAAATATTTTATAAATAAAACACAATTTTTGAACTTGAATTTTAAAACTTGAAAAGATCCTATAATGAGTTACAAGTTAAATAGTATTTTATTACACGATGCAAGATACTTGTAAATTATGTATATATTAGAATAAGAGTAGATGTATGATGGTACTTAAAATACTGCCTATAGCTCTGATTTCATACATAGTATAATATTGGAACAAACGTACTACAGGTGGTGTTTCGTTTTTTATCGATTTAAACGGGCTTTTTCTACTTTTTCTGGGTCATATCTACTGCGGGTAATTTTAAAAACATTTTACGATTTATTATATTTTTGGCTTTTCTGGTAAACAACTTATACTTAGTCACTAATATTTTTTTTCTTACAGACCTTGAAAGCCTTTAAACACTTTGACCAGATCTCTCTCACTTTCCCGATCATTTACATTTTCAATTTTCGTAGTTCCCAAGCTTTCCAAATATTTTTTTTCACTCTATACCAAGCTATATCACTGACGAAACCTGTTTGAAAATCAATCCCCCTGGGTTGCTTGGGTTTATCAATTAATGTCTTGTGTGTATTAGTTTATTCTTTGCACACCTTATGTGGCCACCCCTCTCTAGTTTTAGTTTTTAGATATTTTTGTATATTTAGTCTAATAAAACTTCTTTCAACGTCTTAACTTTTCATAATTTTCTGACCTGGAGATAAGTGTGTATGTTCATTTATATTTCTTAAGATTTTTCCCTTAAAACCTCAACTATTGAGAGTTTACGTGCTTCGTCTTTTGTTGTTGACCATTTTTCACAGGCATACATAACAATAATAACAATATGGCGTATATTATAGACATTAGGGAATTTATAGGCTATATAATATAAAGCTTCGTTTTAGTTTCTTTTTATATTAATTTTGATGACAGTATATGCTATATATAGTATATATACAATATACTTCTCAATACGTGATATCCTTTATTTTCCGAAACAAGTCACAGCCTCAATTCATTATGTATATTATTTCTTTTGTTTACCAATACATTATTATCAAATTATATACCTTAAGTACGAGGGTTTTATATAATAAAGAATTGGTAACTATGATTAGTATTTATATTTATATACTGTGTAAGTGTGGCGCAAGCTACGAACGTCAATTGGTATACGTAAACTAGTTGAACTTAAATGACTTAGTTTATATTCGAAAATCAATACGGTTTAATGATAAAAACAATAATATTTAATGTGGGTGCAGTAATATACGTCAATGGACGAACGAAAAACCTATTCAATTCAATCAGTTAATTTGATCACAAAACGTATTTTGTAATGGAAAAGCACAATCGGTGGTATAAGAAAAAATGGTTATTCTGAAGATATTGAAAAATAAATATCGAACATTTAATATTAAATATTATATTAACATTAGATGTTAAGCTGCGTGTATATGGTTATTGCTTATTAGTTATGACTTATAACCTTATAACTAGTAGTACTTAGCTTTTGAAAAACATGGCAGTACCAAAAGTTTTTTTTTAGTGGAAAAATTACTTTTGTAACTTTGCCTAAATCTTTAAAAATGGAAAATACCTATATGTCAAATAAAATATTATAAAACTATAAAAGGTTACAGCATTTAATAAGTGCCTAATAAAATATTAAATATGTATAAAAATATAATTATCAAAATTAAGAAACATGCACTTTTCTTTGAAATTCACGAGATATGCAAAAATATGCATTTTAAATTGTTGTTATTAATCTCGTCATTATTTGGAATGAACTTCTAGCTTGGTTTGCTGTAAATCAAGTGCATATAGAAAATATGCAAATTCCTACGATATCCCCGAGCACTGCTTGTTATAAATTATATGCTATATGCATGTTATGATATGACGGTGATTTTTACCGAAAACTGTTGGCGAAATATTATGTAAAAGTTCAGTGGCTTATATATGATAATAGTTTAATGGTATAATAAATAATAATGCTATTATGTTGTACAACAATATGCGATATAGCGCGTGCGTTCGTTCTTATTAGTCCACCTACGTCGTCGTTCGAATGATTCCTTAAAACTGACACCCACTTCATAAGACATTTACTAGGAATAGTTTGAATTGAAAATATTATATTTCTAAATGCATTATTATTAACAACGATTCTAGAAAATAAAAAAATAGTTCATTATTTACAAAAAAAAAATAAATAATACTTTTCGCGTCATCATACATGATATTATATATATATATTATGTTGTTTGGACATTTAATCATGTCTGTTTGTGATGGTTACCTGGGTCACCGTGGTATTGTAATATTGTTGATTCCGTAAAAATAAAAATATATTTGAAGTATTATTATCGAAAAGTTTGTTAGGTATATGTATTATTATTTTCCGTGTAGTATAATATATTTTATATCTACCATTTTGACATATAATCAAATAAATTAATATTTCTAATATCGTTTTTGATTTATTGTATACGATATATATGTTGCGTCACGCAATGACCTTATGCTGTTGCCAAATTCGGAGACTCGATTGTTTCTTTGAGACCAAACCTACACGATTATGCCATATTATTTTGTTATTTAACGAGAAGCGGATTAATAAAACATATTGTATCATATTATACATATTACAGCTATATTTATTACTACATCGGACTGCATTTTTGCAAGGGAAATGAAAATGTATTCATTGCACCTACGCCTATGGAAAGAATTGGGAGAGTAAAACGTACAGGTTTTTTATGTTTCCGATATATAATATTTACAACAATTCCGTTATGTAAAGAGATTTTATTCATTGGATGGGTGGTGTCAGGAAATAGAGGTTTAAGTATTGCGATGTATACAATATTTATTTACTAATAAACAAGTAACAGACATTGATAATTCCAATTTAAGGCACATAACGGGAAATAAGATCAAGGGAGGATATCAAATCTCATAAACCACCTGCTCTTCATCCATCATATAAAGCTTACACCACTAGTTACGGCACAGATTGAATATAAGTACGTTTATGTTTACAATTATACAGAGTGATTATTTCGTTCGACACTCAACGTTAATAGTTTTTGAAAACTTGAAAGGAGTGAAGGAGCAACAAATAAAATTTACCCAGTGAAATTTGTGTTTCTGCAACAGATATTCTACACGCTGGCGACCAGGAATCTTATACCTTTCTGGTAAAACGGAAAATAACATGAAAAAATTTAAAATAGAATTTTTAGAATTAAGTGTATCTATTATCTATCTTCTAAACAGAAAATGTATAAAAAGTAGCAAATATTTTCCAAAAACATGAATGTTTATTGTAAAAAGAATCACTCTATATACCAGACTAGCTGCAGCAACCTAGCGCGTGTTGTATTTATACGTATACTAACTATAATGTTTATAACCATTTTATTCATGGAATGTTAACATATTGAATTTTATTAGGCTAAATATTATATAAAAATTATAACATGATTAATTTTTATTGGTTTTATTTCATTTACGTAACGTATAGTAATTAGGATAAGTTTGTAGCACGTTCGCAGTGTGTGCTTTTCCTTGATTATGATTGTTCTATACTTAAATAATTGGCTTTCTAGTGATATTATGATTTCTTGGATTGAAATTATTTATGGTCTCCAATTATTAATGCGTATCGTACGTTTAGATTAATCTAGAATTATATTATGCCATTATTATATAAAATGTATAATACAATTGATTGCGAACTTCGTGTAATACAAATGTTTTGAAATATACGCAAATTTTAAAATGGGAAATTGATTAAATTTAAAGTTAAAAATAAAAATATTATTTCTTGGTTAAATTATAATTGTTACGATTCAAATTATTAATTAAACACATATAATACTTAATTTAATATTAATATATTATTTATATATTATGCTGCATTGATATATAATATATAAGGAATTCCTAATAGCTTTTCAAATTTGACATATTCATCATATACTCATAGAAATATTTTTAGACCTTCTAAAAGGAATTTAGTGACGCGATTTATTTCTTAAATAAAAATTTAACTTTCCACTGCCCGATATTGTATCAACAGATTGGTCTCTATAACAAGTCAATCCCATTTCACTTCATTTATATTCATTGTAAATTGAATACAGATTGAGTAATAAAGAAGAAAATATATAATAAGAAGATAGGTATCTACTATATTTTAATTTATTACTACCTCATAATAAATTATACATAGTAAAATACTGTATAAATATGAACAGATAATATCGACAGAATAGTCAATAGCCTTATTAGATAATAAGCCTAAACATTCACATAAATTCTATTCCGGCAACATTCGGAAAGAGTCCTAACGACGGGCATTTTTTAATCACTATTCACTATCCTTTCATATATCAAGCTCAGATAATATGAATTTAGTACTTACATAAGATAATCACTGCAATCTGTAATATTTTACATAAAAAAATAACCTTTAATACTATTTAAAAATGTACAATTATGAATAATGATATTACAAATATAAAAGTAGTTACTGTAATATAATATTATAATATTGTGTATTTTTAAGCTACTATAACAAGGATAAATGGTAAATTGAAAATTATTCAAGATTTATTATGATTTATAATTGGTGTATGTTTTCCAAATCAAATGTTAACGGTTATAATCTAGTATACTATATAACATCATAACTCATATAACTCTTTTATATAATTATACGCTTAATAATTATTATAATCGTGTAAATTAAAAACAAAAAGTTCACAGAATAATCAACAGCTAACCCTAGTCTTTGACTATCTCGTGTGCACACTTATGGTTATAATAAGACGCATGTACTGTAGTTTCTAGATTGTATTATACATTAGTACGCACACATTGTTATGACTTATTTATGATTTAATTTTGTTTGGCTATACAACTATTTCATATTAATAATATTATTAACATAATGAAATACAGATATTATTTACTTTGCAGAGTGCAGTGCACATATATTTTATATCTTTATTAATGAGATATAAAATTTACATTTTTAGATGAGATCTAATGGCTTTTAAATAAAACTAACATTATAAAAATATGTTGAATGACTTAAATTTAAACTTCAGGAATAAAATTAAAAAAACAAATTATATTCTTTTGTAATCAAAATATATGCCACAATTTGAGGTATTAATCTATTCTTAATTGCAGACTAACATCTATAAAATGTATAGTTAACAATACGTTGTTGTGTTATTTAGTAATTATAAAAATAATCAATTTTAGTTTATTTACCGCATAATTATAATACAGTTATAAAAAAATAATAGATTTTAGGTATTAGGTATACTATTTAATTGATATTTGTATAAGATGACGTAAGACGCACACGTATAACCTTATAATTTTATTTTAATCATACGCGATACATGCACGACTACATAATTTATTATTTGATAGTTTATTATATTATAACAGATTATATAACACGGCTTTATGAATGTTTATTTTGTTTGTATATATTTATTTAAAACTGAACGTTTTGATTATATTTATTTTTATTATACATTTTTCGATTGAAAGGTTATTATATTATTATTATTATTACTATAGTATAGATATTTGTAATATTAATAATGGTACTTGTGTTAGGTCAAAAAACGCTGAAAAATAATAAATCTCTATAGTTGATATTTCGATATTGGCCGGCAGCGTTTATATTTTATTAGAGTCGTTCAACGTTCTATACATATATTGGTGTTTTTTTATCTTTCATTTTTCATTCTTTCCAATATTTTGTTTTAGATATTTTCATGTTTTTATATTATACATATATTAATTTAACAATTTGATAATATTGTTCATTCAGTTTTGTTTTTTGTGATAATGGTTTCTACTAGTTTAGATTTTTTTACTTTGTGGGTAATTGAATTGTTCGCTTCTTTGTATATATTCTTAGATTCTGTAATCTGTATACACGATATGTATAGACATATTATAGTAGAATAAATACTTCAATCTTTAACTTTGAAGGTGGTTTCTATTTTATCTAGTGGGTACTTTTTAAAAATAAAATAAATGAGAAAAAAAACTCTAAGGAAAAACGGGTGTTTGATTTTGTTTTTTTGCTGTAACTCAAAAACGAATGACCATAGATATACCTACCTGGCATTGTCAAAAAATGTTTATATTAGTATTTCCAAATATTTTAATGATTTTTGAGTGAGTGACATATTTTTTTTTTCTTCAACAGTTCTTAATTAAATGTTATTGTTTGATCAAAGATCTTAAAAATTTAATTGATTGTTCCTCGTAAGTTATTAGTCGTCCTTGTGAGTATTTAAAAATACTTAAAATACCTACACAGGCACAATTTTTTTCCTGTAAGCATTTAAAATTCAATTTTCGAAAAAATTTGTTAAAATCAAGACATTTTGTAAATTATTTCGTAATTAAAAACGTATTAAATGTTTAATTTTTATATCTAAATACCTAAGGTTTGGAAATTCATCATAAAGCCATAAGTAATCCTTATTTTAATCAAAAAAACTAAAAATACTTATATTTTTTTTTTATAAACATTTGAAGTTCAAATTCGGATGAAATTAAATATTCAAACGAAGTATAACAATTTTAGTTATTTTGTTGTAATTTAAAAATATTACTAGTGAGTAGTGGGACATGAAACTATTAACATATATTATTATTATATTTTACACATATACACGTAAATACCATGCATTGTTTTGCCAAAAATTAATTCAACATTTTAACCTATCATATTATTAATAGTAAAATAAATTACTTTAATATAAATATAAATATGTATATCATAAAATATAATTAGTAAAATAAGCTGACAGACCGTACTCGATCAAAATCGTTTATTATATACAATGATTTATCATCGAATTCAAACTGAACACATTTATTATAGCGTCTTGCTCACTTACAACTGACGAGGTACACTTGACACACGTACTGAACAGTAAAGCAATTACCTAATTTCCTTCTTTTTATTAATGAAAAGCATAAATAAAATTTATTTTGTATTAAATTTATATTTAATCAGAGCTTTATAACTTCACAATCGAGATACTAAATTAAACTATTTTCTCGCTAATTTAGAATGAGTTGATGTGAATGAGTAATTCGTAAGTAACTTGTATAAATATTATGCATACCTATTACACATTTATTACTTATTACTGTATAATACAGTCTGTATTAGATATGTTGTTAAAACAAATTATTTTAATTAACTTTATTACTTTGGGTACTTAAACTACTATTTCAATAAAATTATCTGCAGTTGATGAAATTGTATGAAAAGCAACGAGTGTTGTTTATTGTTTTAAAATGTTGTAATACTATATTTATATAGGTACTGTAATAACAATTATTAAAAATTATTTTCTATGTTTTAATAATAATTAAAAAAATAAATGAAATATACATACTATATAACAATAAAACTATATTCCTATATTTCTTCTGTTTCTTCCGTGCACATTGCACTTTGTTGTACAATGTTTATCTTTATAGTAACTTTTATTATAACTTTTTTTTTATTTAAAACTTAACAACGCAACATTGAAATTTAAAAAAAAAATGATTTTAATAAGGAAGAATATTCAAGGATTTAGGCAATAATTTATAATAAATTATAAATATGTATAATATTGAAACATCAATAATAATGATGTAAGTAAACAGAATTATCATATGACAAAAAAAAAGAAACAGTTGTTTAAAAATAGCTTTATTTTATTTAAATAAATCATAGATATACTGTATAAAACTATATTATCTTCAGATAACTCAAAAAATGAATTGCAAATGGGTACACTGTTCATCAATGATTAAGAAAATTACAATTATCTATATGTTTAAAAAATAAAAAATAATTATAAGTACGCAAATCTTCAGAATAACAACAGAATATTTTGTTTCGTCAATATATTATGTATAAGTGAATCAAGTTCATAAATTATATGATAGATTATACCATATATATATACAATATGTTTATACTTACTACTTAGGTATAAATTAAAATACAGTCATCTTTCAATAATTCGAAGTTCAAGGATAAAAAAAAGTTTTATCGGCACTAGGAATGATAATAGAACATTTTTCATTTTACTATTTCAATATATACATATAATTTTAATCATCGCATATTGACCTTATTTATAGCATTATAACGTATAACTATTTTATTATTGCTATTATTATATAATAAGTAATAGTACCTACTAGTATGTTATCAAATTATAAACCATTTTATGAATATTTCACAATGATGTTTTGGATCATGGCCAGATTTCCAATGAAAGGATAAGGGTCAGATAAATAATTTCCTTAAACTTGAATTATATTATATTTTTATTAAAAATTAATCATATTATTTTACATGAGGTTTATTAATACATATAACTTATAAAATGTATTATAACGGAACTAAGATATAATTATACAATTATAATACCTAATATATATATACCTAATACATATATTGATATATTGTATACATTTATAGATCTTAATGTATTTTAATTTTTAATTCTAATAGTGATAAAGTAATTTGCGTGTTTAAAATAAAATAATAAATTATACAAACGAGTTTAATCAATGGAATAAATCGTGAATTTTATTTTGCATATAATAGTTTAGGTTAAAATTAAATCGGTTTATTTTTATAGGTTTTGAGTGTTTTGACCATTAACTTTTTTTTAAATGTATTATGTTCGTACTTTATATTTTAGTCTACGATCACGTTTCCGTGTAGGAGTACTTCAAAAGTTTTATATAGCTATTGTATTGATTATAATTTAAAACACAAAATAAATTCTTTTTTTAGATTAGGTATAATGTTTTTATACTTGTCTCATACCAAAATATCTTTGTGTAAATAGTAAAGTTATAAATTCATAGTGACATTAGTTTTAAAAAATATTGTTTTTATATGATATAAAATAATCATAATCATTTCAATTTTAAAACATCAAAATTTAAAATATGATATTGATTGCGGGTGAGATAAAACAATACAATAAGAAGATATTTATTATTTATACAACTTGAGAATGTCTTAGTGACTTGCTTGGTTGTTACTTTGTTAGTATTTAGTAGTTAAGACAGTAGTTTTATATTATGCAGTAATTTTTATTCATCGTTGTTCAATAAACCTAAAAATACTTTTATCATAATTCATTACATAATTAGAACTAAAAAGTAAGAACATTGCCTGTACCATTCTATCGTATACCGAGTACAAAAAAATCATCACGGTTGTTGTATTTTTTTTTAAATAAATTAAATCTATTATAACCAAAAAATCTGTTCTTGATTTTTTTAAGAAAACGTTATACCTGCATGAGTTGTCTCTGTCTTACTATAATGTAGATCATAGGAAATTTACGTTCAGCAGAACACATTTTGTGATGTTAGTTTTAATATTAGAATAAATTTACCTATTATAAAATTTAAAGGTAAGAATATTATCTAGAAAATGTCATATGCTTTTATTGATATTATCATTTTAAAGTGAGTTATGGATATTTTAAAGTTGTAATATTTTACATGGCTATAACTCACTTTAAATTGATAATATCAATAAAAGCATATGACATTTTCTAGATAATATTCTTACCTTTAAATTTTATAATAGGTAAATTTATTCTAATATTAAAACTAACATCACAAAATGTGTTCTGCTGAACGTAAATTTACTATGATCTACATTAGTAAGACAGAAACAATTCACGCGGGTATAACGTCATCTTAAATGTTCATTGTATACATATTTATACAAATAAATTGTAATTATTTATTGTTATTTATTATTCCGCTAACAAGTAATATTTTGCGAACAACTTCAACAACTATGAATATATTTTAAATTAAACTGCTATATAATTATTTATGAAGAATGACGAAATAATATAAAGTAATATAATATGCTGAGTAAACAATACGATTTATAAAAGTTAAAATGATTATGTGATGAAATCTAATATTATAATATTGACATTTATAACGTAAAAACTTATAATAGTTCTATCTATTTAAGATCATAAATTATAATCATAACAAATATTATACATGTTTTCAATTATCCACGATGTATTTACTATTTATATTATTATTATTATTATTTATAATCCAATCTCTAACAAATAACTATATTGAATAATATATTACATGTTATTTATTATTCAGTCAAATAACTTTACTAATACAGAGTTTTTAGAAAATTCAACACTTTTTTATATTTTATAAATATATAAAAGCGCGGCCGACGAACTGTTATAAAGTGGAGCAAAGTACGACGTTCCTACATATTTTGTAGCTACACATACTATAATAATAATTTATACATTGTTTGATAGTGTAATAATAGTATTTTAATAAAATATAAATATTAAAGATTTCTAAAAAATAAATTTTAATTTAAAACACAGCAAATACTGTAGGTATAAAAGATGCACTTAGGTGTTATAAGGTATTAATTTCGAATGTTTAATGGTGAAGCCTCCAAAACATAGTCGATGCAAACTCTCAATTAATTATTATAAAATACAATCCAACCGTTTTGTAATACTATTATTATTTATGATTTAATTTTGAATAAATAAAATAGGAATTTGATTGGGTAGGTATTTATGTTGGTATATTGTAGTAATACTGAAGACGAATGACTTGACAACAAATAAATATTATATCTGATACGATTTATGATCCTTTTAGTTAATAGTGTTACATCCTGCTGTTTTTTGCGGTATTTTTATTTTTTGTTAAATTGATTTTTGAAAAAAGTGAACAAATTTATAGGTACCTTTTTGTTGTGTAATAATCATAGTTAATAACAATAATAACAATTTATTATTTAAGGGGCTCAACCTATAATAGAGAATATATCTTTTTTGTTAACCTAAATACACACACACACACATGGCTTGCAGCACTACAGTTAATATAATAACATCAATAATATTGATATTATATATATTTTTATAAATATTTATATAGAAATTATTGAATATATTTAATTTATTTATTTTAATTTTTCACTCTCTCTACGGTAAATTATATTTTTATTAGGTTAATAAATATACATGAAATAAAACATAATATTTTAAATTCTAATATATAGTTTAAAATTGCATTTTCCAGATTGAACTTAAAAAATTGTACATATCTAGAATTAACAATTATAAAATATTTTGTAATAAAATATAAACTTTTATAAATAATTAATTTATAATAGTTTATACATTATTAATATTTAAATATTATATAATATTATATTATAATTTTATATACTATTATAAGCAAGCTATATTGCGTCGTTTTTCTTGATGCATTATGAACCTATAAATTATATTATTTTTGTTTCAAACCTTTATGAGTGAAGCAAATATTACATATAATATTTTTGATTTATAAACTTATCGAATTATGTTGAGTTACATTATCATTATTTTATGATTCTAGTTCCATAGATAGTATTATAATAGATTTTGACTGTTATAGGATAAATAAAATAGAGATACGTATCTATCTTGACAGTAGATATACGTCATAAGCAAGTATTATTGTTTCCCTTTTAAGTTGTATTTTATATGACGGAACTAGGAAGTTAAGATTTAATGAATCTAAAAAATTGTAGTTCATTTGCTAAAATAATGTTTTATAAACGACGGAGTATCAAGTTTGGTAATTTATTTAGCACAGTCAGAATAAATACGATTAACCCAAAACTAAAAATGGTAACTTTCCTGTTTAGGAATTACTTTGATAATAAATAAAATGTATTCGTATGACAAGTACTAGTTATATTATATCTGAAAATATACAGCTTTCAATTAGTTTGGATAAATGTAAATTCATTTTTTTTCAAACTAAGGAAAGTTAAAATTGTCTAATAAACATGTTTAGGTCATTGACCAACACACTAATGCAAAATACAGATCATACAACATAAGCAGACTTCAAATAGTATGCAATATACGCTAAATATAAATATCTTATTGATTTTGACCAAAACCAGTTTATTAAGTAACGTCGAGCTATGTCGTACAACCGGTTGTGGACAATTTTTAAATTGATATGATCGCTAAAACAAATTTTTATATTATTATAGGATTTTCTTGGGATAAATAAAAAAAAATATTTCGTACAATAAGGTAAAAATATTTTATAATTTTTCTTTTGTTCGTCGAAACAACTAAAAATATTTTATAATTTAAAATAAATGATTTATCTGCATCCATAATATCTGCGTAATGGACTCTATTCACACTCACTAGTCTGCAGCATAATATTAGGAATACAATATACACATTTAAAATGTTGTCACTGAATCGTTTAAAATCGGTTATGCGCGTACCTATGGTATACAATAGATTATTAAAAAAAAAATGATACAAATCACTAAATCTTCCGGTATGTTCACATTGCACACACTATAAATGTTGTAATAATACTATATCGCATTGGATACTTTAAGAGGAAGTAAAATCACAATCAGACGGCGACCTCCATAAATATTAGATTCATATTGTTACCATGTCTGCGTGGTGCGAACAATACGTTTCACGTGTACCAATGCCTATCTACATAATATAATATATACCTACGTAGTGTACCATCTATATACGTATAGGTACTATATTGTACGCACCGTGTTCAAGAGATATATCGTGCTAGAGGCAAGAAGCCGCCTCATCCTGTGTACCCATCACACCGTTGCGGCGTGTTTAAGGAAATGCACGCGTACACTATACGAGTTGGAGATTCCAACGAAACGATATATTTTAATCCGTTTTCGCCCCCACGTTGCACAATAAATTTAGACTCGAGTTTAAATTCCTATACAATACAGGTACGTCCCAATATTATTATAATATAATATATAATATATAATAGGTAATAAAATACGTGTGTGTCGTGTGTGTGTGTATTAGGTGAGTGTTGATGTGTATACCTGTTGTACCTACCGTTCCACGACACAATCATGACCTATCTTAAAAGGGTATACGTGCATATAATAGTACAGTATTATTTTATATTTATGTACCTATATACCACCGAACCGATCGATGAGCAGGAAGGAGCAAGCACCCTCGACGGACGATCGATCCCGTTACTGCGCGAGTCTCAAGATCCCGCTCATCCAGCACATGTGCACGACGATTGCACGGACCACCTGCACCTGACTATATACACATTTTAAGTATGATATTGTACATATAATACCCGTTACGCGCAGCAGCCAACCCGGTATAGGCCTACCTGCGTGCAGTCATTGTGTTGGCTTCAACTCGGGTTATTTTTTCTTCTTCTTTCACCGTTCCTATTATGGAAATGCGAGCCCACCGCGCGCCGCTCCTCTACTCGTAATATTTTTGTTGTTTACTAACCGCGCGCAGATGTTATGGATATGATGCGTGTGTATTTGTGTGGTGTTTAGGTACGATAGTATTACGTTGTACCGTTATTTGGGTTGAAAATAATATATTATATTGTATATATATATATATAATATAGAGTGTATGTGTAAGTATAATGTAATCACTTCATTTCGTTTCAATAAAAATCAGAAGACATCCGGCCACCGTATATAATATATATATATATTATTTATATTTAAACGCCGTGGTTTACAGTTATTCATTTTTCTATCAAATATCTCGTTCGGAAAATCTGTACAGTTTAATAAGCATAATAGAGACATGTTAACTGTGATGATGTGGATAACTAGGAAGATGTAGGCAGGTAGGTCGTTTTCCGTTTTTCCGACTACCAATCCTTATATACATAATTATTAACTTATCCTTTTAATATATTATAGTATTTTATCATACCATTTTTACGTATTACACCTATAATATACTTTTCTTGATGTATAAGATTCTAATAATTAATTATTTTAATTTTATTGAAATTATTTATTTTATTATATACCAAAACATAATAAACATAACGGTTACGCTTATTAATGATGCGTATTGCATATTATATGTTAATAAAGGTGTTGGCACTATAATAGTAGTTTTCTTTTTATAATTTTAGAGTTATTATTAGTTTATAGATTTATATAAATAATTACAATTATTTTTTAAACCAGGAAGTATATTAACAAATGTAATAAATATAATTAATAAATTAGAATATTAACCTATTAAATGTAATTTAATAAGAACTAAAGAACATGTAAAACTTATACAAATTAAAATGTGACATAAATATGAGTACTATAGGATATTAAAAATTATAATTTGAAAGAGTAATCTTTTACTATATAATTTCAAAAATTTACTAATACATTTAAAATCAAGTTTTAATACTTTCACATGATACTTAAACAATATTATAAATGTTGAAAATGAATAAAATAAATATGCTTTTATGATTTATGGATAATAAATTAATAGGTAACTAATAAGTAATAATACTAATAACTTACTAACAACTAATTAACTACGGACATTTATCTACTATTATAATATATAGGTACTTATTTTATATTTAACATTTCTATTGAACACAGATACTTATATTTGTACAAATGATTTAGGTTGATATAAGTGAGATTAAATTTAAATAATTTATAGAATTTTAGTTTTTGTATCTTGTAAAAATAATAAGATTTTGTCATTTTTGTTTAGTATTATAATAATATTGTACTTATGTACTTACATATTTACTGTAATATAAATGAAACATATATATATATATATATATATATATATATAATATATATGTAATTCCGGCAATGACAGTAATAACTAGTTGATGTCGGTATTGCCGGTGCAAACCAGTCATTGTGGATAATTGGTGTATATTTCCGTAATTGTCTGATATGTTTTGTCAGTGTCATTTATCGATATTTTATTAGTTGGTTATCAATTGGTAATCTCGATTTATCATATTACCTCTTCTCTCACAAAATAATTGTACACACTTTTCAGTCGTGTGGCAGTATCGTTGTGAAGAGTGTGACCTTTATAATTTTCGATAATGGAGTTAGTCGATATGCGCGAAGAATTTAATAAACCAATTGATTTATTATTACTTAAAAACGTGTTAATAAATCATTTTTATGTGCCGAGCAGCTAAAAAATTATGTAACTGAGAGTGGCATAGTAGTTTTTCATATGAAAATAAATAAAATACATAATATATTTTATGATAATAATACATGATTTTGTTAAAATTAACAAATTATACTAAATAATAAAAAAAAAAATAATAATAACAATAATAAAATAATAATATTATCGACATTGTCTATTAATTATAGGTGTCTTATATATTTTCTAGCCATTATTAGCATTGCCTTATTTACTGTTAATATTGAATATACATTACTAATAAAATGGCTAATTCCGGACATAGACGGTAATATTATACACGGGTAGGTATATATAACATAAATGTTTCGTTCCATTCGCCGACAAAAAAAACAGTTGTACCTATATATGGATTGATAAAATTCCCATTTTGCCAAAAAACCCAAGTTTTCATTCATCAGAGCTTGGTTGGGTAGGCACTACAAAGAATATTAACAAAATTGATATATTTGGAATAGAAGGATTTTTAAGAATACTGTGTAGAAGTGAAATTTTTTTTATGGATGGCACATTAAATCAGCACCTCAGTCATTTACTCAAATGTATACATTGCACAGCCTTGTCGTAGGAATAATGATGCCATTAATAATTATTATTATAAAAATAATTTATCATGAATTTTTAATTCATGATTATTAGTTATATTAATTCTAATTTTAAAGCTTATTGTGCATTGCTACCGAAAAAAATACAACAACTTATTCAAGAATGTTTAAAATAATAAAAGTTGCTGTTGTAAAAATTATTTAATATTTAGCCCAAATCCATTTCAAATTGACTTTGAAATTAATATGTTTGTTTCTATTAGAAAAACTTTTGGCTATGAAACATCTATAAAAGGGGTATTCAATGTTCATTTTTACCTAAAATATATTTTTTAATTTAGATTTGGAAATGGACAAAAAAAACCATGGAATATCTAGACGTAATTATATCTACCATTTCCATTTCGATTAAAACTAACTATGTTTGACAAATGTTTATATAATTTTACTAAATTTTTAAAATTACGATAATAATTTTTAACCTGTTAATACAAATAAAATTAATATTTTTTTTTAACAAAAATGAACACAATGATATTTTATTATGATTTGGCAAAATGATTTATTTCGGCGAGATGGGCCTAATAAATCAATATAAATAGGTGTTATAATAAATAAAATAATACGATAGCTCTCCATCATAGTATAATGTTTCTGAGATTTATAACTATTTTAATCTTTAATGTTATGCTTTTAATGCAATAAGTTATGAACAATAAAAATAAAGAATCGCCTTTCTTTAGCACCTCCTTAAGTAAAACGCTTCTCTCAAAATTAAAAAGCCCACAAGGCACAAAGGGGTAGTATCACTTACTTTGGGAATAACTGTTTTAGATAATTTCATGATCACAGTTTTTCATCCACAGTTAGATTATAATATATCATTTAGAAAAAAAAGATCAAAAACCATTGTATGACCATAGCTAGTCCATAGGTACTATAATTTTTCAGTTTTTTACCATGTTTGTTCATTGAATTATATAGGTATATCTTTTAAGTATATTAGTATAACACAGTTTTTTCTTGAATCACACTGTATATGTTTAAACAATGCTTCGAGTTAATTGATAATATTCCAGGCACGTTATAGTTGAAGTAGAAGCGACTGCAAGCAAAAGCGACAATAATTGATTTAGTCTTCGAAATGATATTGCACAGGAATCTAACACACTGACATACATTTAAAAAATATTTGTATAATGCATCCAAGCTCATTATTATTTTCTGTGCATTTGGCTGTCATTTCCTCTTTGCATAAGGCATATAGCCGTATGCCCTTATAATTAAAAACGTCACTATAATCATTGAAAATTACCAGATAAATCTAATAATTTAGTATAATATTATGATTAACTTAAAAAAAACTGTGTAATTGGATCAGATTAGTCTTCGCAAAGGTATATTTACACCTATTTATCCTAATTTTTATATTTGATCAATTCATTATTTAAAAACTAAATGTATTCTTGTAGAAACATTCAATAAGTATTTTTTTTTTAAAACTTGCAAAACGCATTTTATAATATTGATGAATGATAAATATTTTAAAATATTAGGTTACTAAAATACTTCTTGTAAAAAATCGAAATGAATTTTAAATAATACAGTATGACTATAAAAATCCTCTGGTATAAAGTACTTTAAAAATGAACTGATTTTTAGACTGACGAGTTTTCTTTTTAGTTTTACTGTGTCAACCAATAAAAATATTTTTCTTAATTATTAAACAATGAGTAATTCTTGAAAAATGTATGTTGCATTTTAATACACATTTTTCAAAAATTACCCATTTTTTATTTATTTGTCATAAACTATTATTAACGACAGTTATAAATTAAGCAGTATAATATATTTAATAGAAATTAAAAGTGATAATAAGAATGGAATTTGTGTATTTTTTTAAATCCTCAAGTTATTATATTATATATAATAATATATTTTAACTATTGTAAAAATAAATAATTATGATGCATATATTATAATTAATATATTATTAAGTAATTTTAGATGATGTATATAATATGTATTGTGAGTTAATGTAATATAAAAAATAATATTATTTAAAAGATGTTGTTATAGGTACCTCTATTGAAATATATAATTTATAAATGACAGTTTTGAGAATACATTGAACTCTGTGATTATTATCTTTTTTCTTAGGTTTAACAATTGTTATAACAACAATAGGGAATTTTAAATAACCGTCTTGAATATTTTGGCATGCAATAAATCTTATATAAATATATCACACATTTCTTGAACGAGGATATTATTATGTGTATTATACGTATACTGACTTTAATTTATATCAAAAATGTAGGTAGAAGTTTTATAAAAAAATCTTTTAACCCTCACTAGAAACATTTTAAAATTTAACTATTTATATATTTTTAACTTTTTATAGTTAAGATAAATATAAATCCTAGTTATAGATATTTTCTATGAATTAATTATTGATAATCATAATAATTATATTATTAGAATTTTAAATTTAAACTTAATCAATAGTCATATTGATTTTTGTTTAATTAACTATACTACAATAATAATTTAAATAATATTATAAGTTATAATAATACAAATAAATTAACCTTCTAGGTTATACTTAAATTTACGTTTTTATCGTGCATCATTAAATCTTAATATATAAGTTTAAAAAAATTATGCTATAAATATTTTGTGTTTCTTTTAGTTAAAAAATGTTGGACGACCATTGCAAAATATCTCGAAACAATTTACGCATATAAGGATATAACAATAAAAAACAAAAGTACGAGTAGATACATTGAGCAACGGTATGTACGTATATTTTATTTTTACGAGTGTATCGGGTCCCCGTACGCACGTGTTGGATATATATTTAATGTTAAAATTTCATTTTCGACGGCGCGCGTTTAAAAGAAAACCGAACTTTTTACAGTTGCTGCAGTGCGCGCATGACTCTTCCTTTCCGTCCTCCGCGCCTGCCGCTATACACCGAATATAATAAAATGAAAATAATTATAACAAATAACGTCTGCATTAACGTGTATTCGTTGGTACATCAATACGCAAACCATAACGAATGATGATGATTATCACTACGACGAAAAAAAAAAACCGTATACTATAAAAGATTCCCGTACAGAACGTTCGAGAACGAGAGCTGAGGCGGCGGCGTACACGACCAGATAGAGTGGAATGCCGGAATCCGTTATTTCGTCCGTGTCAACGACCGTGGTTCAACTTTATGTTCCTAACCACGGCCACAGCCGCGACCGCCGCCGCAGTCTTCATTACACGTACATACGCGTATCATATATGTGATGATTTTTTTTGTACTGAACTCACTGTCGCCGTATACCGCAATAGTTTTGCTGAGGTTACAATATTATTATAATTGCGTATATGTAATATAATAATAATATAAACGCATTATTGTTTAAAACCACTTAGTAGTTAAAATAGGTAGTGCGAGTAATAATTGTACGTCTCGCGAGACATTTTCTACGAAAACGAAAAATTACGATTTATGTGAATTTAAGTATAATGTCTTTATATATATATATACGTATATTATACATTTTAGTACAGACTTGCAGCAGCAGTTGTATTCAATGACTCACGCATCGGTGCTTTTATTTGCAAAAAATATACCGTAGTTATAAATTTGCAAAATGTATATAGATGAATAATATAGGTATTCTATATGTGGCGTTTATAGATCCTAAAAATAAACAAACCTCTGGTAAAATAGTCCGCGAAAACAAAAGTTTATGAGAGTACCACGTGCATTTATATTACACAACTATTGATAAAATATTTAACATTTTGACTGGTTTGAGTAAAGCATAGTGTACTTAATTTTATTGTTGTTTAGTGGTTAACCATATCCCCTTGGATCTAAACCATTAAATACGAATAAAAAAACGAAATAGTCGTATATAATACTTCTATAATTAGAATTTTGAAGCAAATATGTAGAATGAATGTAGATTTATTGTTATATAATATTATGCTATAATTTATACATTTTTTTCGGTGGTTTTTTTCATTGGGGTTTTTACCGTGAGTATTTTTTGCAGGATTCGTGCCATATATCAGTTTCACACAATCACACTCAATAACATTAAACAAAATCAGTAATGATCAGTATTTACGTGCCGAGATACGGTTTTTTTTTTAATTTTCTGACGGTCATTCAACCACCACAATATCGGTGCTAAACTTAAGGAATTATTTTCCTTAATGGGGGCCCAGTCGTGAGTCAGACCACCAATACGGCGATTAATAATTGTATTACGTTTAATATTTTGTATCAACGAACCCGAAATATAGACACCAAGTCTCCAACGCCTCGTCATATTATAATACTATAAACAAGTACGATGACGTTATGGGTTCGGAGAACGGAATGGCTGAACTCGCTATATCTGCGGCGATGACGAATTTCGTCTCAAACGTCGAATCATCGACCGCGCGTGACAGTGCAAACTTCCGATGCTTCAATGTATCACGCGTAAACGAACGCATCCGCGTACATAATAACATATACCTAATCGAGTTTATTTACTACCAGCAATATTGCAGACGCTTCGACACCTGCAGCAGCGGTATTATATATAGCCGTATATAGGTACGCGGACACCCCTTGGGTGGTACTAACTCGTTTTCGCTTTATAATCTCGCTGAAATTAGATATAGGTACGCGCGATAAAAATGAATACGCGATTACAATATTTCTGATAAATGCAGTGTAAATCTGCACACCTGTCGATCGACACCTATATTATATTGTTATATCGACCCGGTGCAAACACGGTTCTCACGACTGTCCGCGGCCGATATATATATATCTATATATATATACTATTCATACCTTATCTTCAGCCTTCACTCCTTCAGAGTTCAGGTAGCTACATATTATTATATTTGCGTATGTCAGCAGGAGACTATTTATAATATTATTTATATGATATATTTTTACGGCTTTATTACTTTATATAATAAATTTATATATATAATGTATGTACGCAGGAAAGACTTTTTCGATTTTATTTCACAGTTTCAATGCCATACTATATATTTTCGGTCTCGTTTTTATATTTTGGCGATTTTCTGCGGGAAAACACAACGAGTTATTTGCGGACCATCCCCACAACGCATACTCGCGGATGATTTATTTACGTGTACATCTCTTATACCTATAAAGTACCTATAGGTATATTAATACTGTACGCGCGTTTCCCGTGACGTCAGAGTTGACTCTTTGATCCACTTTCTGATCCGCCGCCGGTGATGTGAGTTGCGCATGCGCGTCACGGCTAGGTCAACGGCCGCCAATGACCAAGTTCATCCTCTCACTAATCGCGCGACGTGTGTGTGTGTTACGGTACATACTGTTTTCTTTTAACTTTTACCTGGACATTGCAAAACCGTCGCTCGCCTGAATACTATATACACATACGTCGGACACACATATATGTTTACGTCTGTCTGGATTGAATAGTCGTACCTATCATATCATTATATTACAATATCAAACTGCACGATAGCGTCGATAGCGATGATAATAATATCGTTTCGACTTTTTCAAACACTGTGCGGCCTCGAACCTGTGTCTCGTCTAATACATACATAATATCGTATACATGTACAGAACACAAATTTACGACTAATTGACTTTGTTCAAAGATTTTCATCGGAAGTCCTGTATATAGTATAATATGTAGCTGACCACCGTTAAAGTCACCGAAATCGAAACACGCACGTCATCCGATTTCGATGGTATTCAATACAGGCATAAAATATACTTAGGCGACGGAATACAGTTATAGTTCATTATTATTTATCTCAATTAATAATATGTAGGCCGAGGGGAAAATTACATAAACAGTGTAACAGTGTAAAAGAATAACAGTTTTCATGACCCATTTATAAATCAATTCGATTTATCATGGTGGGGTGGGGGAATCGTGGTTGAGAAAAAGACGCGTTTCCTGAAATTGAAGACCCGTTGTATAATAGACTAGAGAAAAAAAACCCGATCATACGTTTTGCTGCGTGGTCACTGGAACGGTCAATGGCTCGTCGACCGCGAATATAGTTTACTGGAGCGATGGCCGAGCAAACCGGTAACAGGTTGTTGAACTCTCGCTGAGAATAAGTCTATATTGCAATTAAAAGAAGACGCTATATAGAAAACCGCTGATAATATATAATAAGAGTAAATATAGGATAGTATTGTATGATTTGTCGACGATGCATGTTTTCGACTCGACTTGACAAAAATCTGGAAAACTGAACGCAAAGGACGACTTCGGTATAGTTATTTTTGACAATTTTGCATTAGAAGCCATTGACCTTGTAATGGGTTTTTCGAACCGTATAATTCATGCGTATAGTATATACAGCATACGTGTATATACTATAATATATCGTTGGACATATAATAAAAATAAAATTTTTTGGTGTGAGATTTTGAGAATAAAAAAAAACTTGATTCCCCTTTGGGCAAATATTTTTTATTGGTTTGTTCCACTCGAGAGGAAGAGTATAATTTCATCTTTAAACCAGTTTGTATCTCGTTTTGGCGGACGACGAAAAACTAATGTATGGTGGTGAATAGATCGCACACTTTTAATTATCAGTTTATCACTATATATAAGTATTTTAAAGTACACATATAAATGAATTTACGTACATTGTCCACTGACTGCATGTCCAAAACGTATTCAAGTAAATACCATTAAGTTTGTATGTCCGTATATTATATGGCGACTATGCACCTTTAGTTATGTGACGTTTCATTGGGGGTACTGTGTACCTACCTACTAATGTAGATAATATAATAGATTATATGTGTTTACACCAACTGACAACTGTTGCTACAGATTGGACGTGGAATAAAAATTTGCGTTTTATCCCACGGTTTCACACGATCGAACTCTCTCACCCGCTACCCATAACATCACAACCACCTACCCCCGAGTACAAAGATCCCGTCAAAGAAATTTAGCGGTACCGTCACCACATTGTGGTCGATGAGGGTTGCGATGCGCTTGTACTGCAGTTCCAGAAACCGGTGCAGTACCGTTAAATACAACGAAAAAAAAACACAATGTGTATATAAATATAATAATATGAAAAAGAAAAAAAACAAAGAATATCGAAAGAGGAAGGCTCTGGATGGAAACACACACACACAAATACACGACACATGCACACACATTTACGTTACAGTGTACATATAATACATTGTAACCCCACCACCGCAAACCACGGCGGCACCGACTACCTGTGGCGTTTACTTTCAGAGTTCATCGACCGTTCGTGCGCCGCGACGCCGTATGTGCGCCCGCGAGAACCGGTCGCGTTCGGTTGGAAGGAGATACCGTTTCTTCCACCAGAGGTCGGTCCGTTTTGAAGGTTAAGTTTAAGGAAGTGCTTTGATCCGCAGTGTCAGCGCAGACAGGTGACCGTGCGAGTCTTGTCGCCGATCGGTTACGTTTTTTGCTCCGCACTTATCACATTATTATTACGATTATAATATAATATAATACGCAAATTTACTAACTAACATACTATTGAATATTGTCATAATATATTTTATTATAATTTCATTAATAGTATTTTTTACATTTTTAAATTGTATTTATGTATATACACATTATACATATATAAATAATATTTTATGGTGTACGAAAATTTTATTAATTTTACCAAGTTGTGAACTATTTGGTTGTGTGTTTATTTCTCGTTGGATACCTATATATATTTCGAGATGATTTTATAACCGACGTACAACGCATTTATAGGATATAATAATCAAAACAACCAATAATTTCGAGTAAGTACAATTTTTTATTTTCATAATAATATTAATACTTTCAATATTCAATCGTATAAAAAAATATGTACATTTCACATAAATACACGCATGTGTAATCTTATTACAATATAATGTAACATATTAAATATACATTATTTTTGTGAACTACGATAAGTTCATAAATACTATTTATTCAATGGCAATTTAATTAGTATCTTACTATTTTAAAAAAATATGACTAATATCTCATATCTCTAATTATAATTGGGCAATTGGCAAACAATATACTGTGTGAACTAAATACATAAGTATAATATCTATATTCTACATCGATAATGATTATTGTTAATAATTATGATTTACATTTAACTGTTTTGGGATTGATTTCATTAAAAGCATAATTTTCTAATAGGCGTATGAAAAATATATAGTACATTTTTTGTTTCTGAGAAAAACCTATCGTTTATAAAACATTCTATAATGATTAATATTATATAACTGAGTTGTCTCCGGCGTGGGAATTATAGTTGGAGACATTAATTATCATTAACGTAATTTATTTTCATAACCGGACGTAAAGGGATTTACAAGGCCGATGATGGGTGTGTAGACGTGCAGTAGTTGTAGAACTTAATGTATTGCGTTGCAATCGAAGTGACTACCGTAAAATATATTTTAAGGGCTGGTGGGGAATAGAGGACAACTTGTAACCGTCACTGCGTCAATATTCGCAATGTCAGAAAACCAGTATTCACTGCAACCGCTGTGTATATAATATTATGATATTATTTTCCTTATATATTTAATAACGCAACAATATTATAATACGCGTGTATACTAATTAATGGTTAGAGTTTGTGATCGTCATCGGCTCATCTATGACAATATACTATTATGAAGTGCGTAACTGGATAATGTATAAGGTCGCAAAAGATCACTGCCGCTGTTTATCCCGCCATCGCGGTATACTATGTACTCGGCCATAAACGGCCCGCTTCAATCAACAGGTCTTGTCCCGAACAATTCCATTCACTGTATACTATAATACGAGTTTCACACGTACATAACAATATAGTATATATACGTATTATTATTATAAATGTATTTTACGCGCCCGTGATTTTTGCCGTATCCAAGATGTACCGTCCGCGTGATGATAATGACGGGGGCCCGCGAAAGCCATTGACCGGTGCAATGTCCTCGGGGCGGGCGATCGGGGGTGGATGGGTATTTGCGGGCGGGCGGGCGGGGACCGCTACCCCTCCGGGCGACTCGCAAATCGACCTTGCCGGGCCGTGAGCCCGCCCGCCCGCCCGTCCGCCCCTCCGCGCGCATATTAGCACCGGCGGCGCGCGTTCGGTCGCCCGGGCAGGTCGGTGAACTCGGTGCGACGTACAACCAGACCGTCACCGCGCCGCCTTCCCCGCCCGATGTAACCGTGGCCTTTCGCCCGTGAAAAAAAAATCGCATGTAATACGCGCGTACGTGCGAACGGAGGACGGCAAAAACATAAAATACGAAGAAAAATAATATACATCCATTTCGCGGCCGCTAATGTTATACCGCGGTATACACAATACCGCGTACGTCTCGGCGTTTCTGCTGATTTCAACCCGTCGGGCCGCCATTTGCAGAGCAAAACACGCGGTGCCGTCGCTCTCGTACTGTTGTACAAAGTGCCCGCGACACCAGATATCGTGATTTAAGTCGGGTCCCCAGCTAGGTGGTCTGTCAGCGTTTCGTGCGACTTTTTAACGTACTCGGACCGGGCTCGACTTTTGGACACGACGTATCCGTGAATTACCTGACTTTACCATTTTAAAGTCGTAGGTTTTTGGAACCGACCAATAGTATATTTACACCACTGTCGTTGACACCAGCGCGATGACGACATACGCAAACACACAAACAAACACACATATACATATAGGTGCGACGTACGTGCCGGCGGCGTGACCTCGTCGTTTTTCATATTATCATCGTCCCACGTATATAATATAATGTTATATTGTAATATAATATATACGTATATATATATATATATCATCTGGTCCGCGCGAGTTTGTTTACATCGTCGGACGTGCGTGTTGCCTCAAGATGGAACACGTTGTTGATGGCTCGCGTGCATATTATAATATATTATAATTTTCTAATCCAACAACGTATACGCGAGCCATCCGATGAACGAGATGACGGTATTCTAATACCGGTCAGATGAACGCATCTCGGCTATGCTCGCGATACATATTTTCTTTAAAATTATTTAAAGGTTTTGGTGAACTAGTCTCAGCCATTACTATTGTACATACCGACCTTTACGTATTGCGTAAATACCATACGATTATAGTATTAATATGACTTTTAAGCGACAACCATAACATTCGGTTTTATCGAAGTTTCTGGTGTTCGTTACGCGTTAATGGGAGACGGATAAATCATCCAGTCGTTGTCAAGGTAATAATATACAACCAATGATGATTGTATTGAATAATATATTAACGACGATACAGCAGCTATAGCTAACCGAAAAGAGATTTCTGAAATACCAACGCGTGATAAATTCGCGGGATAAACGATAATTGTTTTGCGTATACTCGTAAGGATATAGTTTTTACCACGATCGATGTAAGCGCATATAATATGACGCATATAGATCATAACCACAATACGCGTCATTTGTTGAGTTACGAAATAATCGTTCATTTGACTGTAAATCCTGGAAAACCCTGCGAAGTTTTTCCAATGACGACGTTTTAATTTTATCGAATTGAATATACTCATAATAGCTTTATGTTATTACGGTGTTTTCAAAAATAAATTTAAGCTGAACGACGCCGACGACGATGAGGTGGAGAGGCACCGGCCGTAAATATTGTATAATATTTAGGCGCGCCACGTTCGTGGGTATACACATCATTGTTGTTCTCCGCGTAATATATATTATATCTATTTTCACGAGTTAAACGCCTCCGTCGCGGGTGCGTTGCACTCGGAACGTGTAAACGTAAAGCATTTATATTTACTATACGCGTATATATATATATAATAATAATGTGATGTTATTTACACGTCGGGGCGGCGTCGGTGGTGGAGGAATCGTCGCCGTGTGCGCGTATTGGGCGTGTTTGGAATCGCGAGGATTCGGCGGGGTCGTTGATCGCGGGCCCGCGCGGAATGCTGAAAATGAGAGGAGAACGAAAAAAGATTGGACACGCGTTTGATGCTGCGCGCCGTATAGTGTCGCCGTTTATACCCGCGTTCGCGAGTGACGAGATGACGTCGTCGTCCGCCGGCTGAATGTGCGCCAAGTTCATTGGCCTGTTCGCGGCGGCGCGGAGGCCGTCGATGACTCTTGCGTCGCTCCATTATACGCGCGAGTTCGCGCGCGCGTGTTTGTGTGTCTGTGTGCATGTTATATACGAATAATATATAAATTATACGCGCGCGTGTGTGCGTGTGCGATTATCTGCGGTTTTGGGCGCGGGCAAGGTTGTTGTGTGGAACGACGAACAATATAAAATATTATATTATAATTTGCTCGACGCGTTCCCGGAATCGCGAACTACGTTATTATTGTAAAAGAACGTTCCAGCCCCCCCTCCCCCCAAACCCACTCGAACACTGCCCCTCGGACTACGACCTCCGCGATACTCTACTGCACCCAGAGATCGAGATTAATCATTATAACTACATATAATGCGTAACGCCTCCCCCCTCACCGACACCACCTTATTTCGAGGCCGAAATCCTCGCGGATGAACGTCCGAAATCGAAAGACTCGTCGGTGATGGTCGCGCGGCTTCTCGCGTTTTTGTTAAAAATCTATGTATTAGCAATGAACGCACACAATAAGACGTTCTCTGCCACCACCACCGCGCCGGTCAACGACCTTTAGAGGACGTGCGGTTTCATGCGATTTTCGATGGCTTATTTTTTTTTCGTTTTGTCCTGTTTGCTCCTCCTCCCGCACGCCGATTCGAGATTTGCGCGTAACCGCATCACAAGCGCTCATTTACACATATTATTATTATAGCATAATACGCAATAGTTCGGGATGTCAAACAATTTTTTAAATTTCAAAAATCTTTGTTTTTTTTTGGAAATCGTATCCACTGTGATCACTGCAGCTAATGTTAGTGCATCATAGACATGAGTTATTGTTCCATATATGACGACACAATTTACCTCGATCATTTAATAATATATAATATAATATCATCGTGTCATAAATAAGTAATGTCATCACTTATCGATTTTTAGTAACAGGCGTCAGTTATTATGTATATAATACAATAATTAATAGTAAATCATTGCCGCCACAAGTCCGCATCAAGTACCGGACAAATAATATTCATTTGAAATCTCTAGCGTGTGCAGCTCTACAGCGGCATATTTCGACGTGACCTGTCCTAAACATAATATATAAACATACAAGTGCTTCCCGGTGCCGATGAACGGTTAGGTTATCGTCGGTGCACTACCGCCCAAGTTATGTGTGTGTGTACAATGTTATTTCTTAGGTATTTCTTGATCCTGGGAATAATCGGTCCATACATCCTTTGTGTGATTGTGTCTTTGTGGAATGATCTAACGAAAAGCCGCCAACATTTTTTGGAATTACGCAATGTATAGTGTTGACGTCGGTCCGAAAAGAGCAGAAATGATTTGACCACACTATATATACGTAACTTTCTATTACGCCTCGCTACATCTTCGTCTTGTCGAAACAATATTTTTGTTGTTGTTCTAGCAGGTAGTCGTTTTCGGTTTTCATTTTAAACATATAGCACCGTAATATTATTTTATGAATATACCATTGTCGTCATATTATGTAGGTACAGGCGTATGCCAGAAGAAGACTATACGTATAATACGTTGTTTATATCATCTTTTATTGCGGAAAAAAAATATACATTTTTTTACCAATCAATGTGTGTAATATTAATTATTACGATACATTACATTATAATTATTACAATCTGCCTACAGCAATACGTATGGGTGGATAGATAACAGCCGCATTGGAGGAAGTGTAAACAAATTTTTATGAATTCATAGGTATTTCGTTACGATTAGATAACACACCGGTTTCAGCTGCAAGGTCGTGCATAACTTTTTTATTCGCATATCGGAAAAAAAAATATGAAGTACACGCACAATGTGCATTAGTATTGGTATGCATATAATGTGCCAATATTGCATATTATCTTGTCGCATTATTTTATAATAATTTCATTGTGGGAATCGAATATCAATAACAAACGTGACCTTCTACATTATATATGCGCGTTTCTTCCTCCTTTATACTAATTAATATTACGGCATGTATATTGTATACCTATATGAAAAAAATAATTAAACCTTTTCCAATATATACCGATAACGATGACGGTTGTCGTTCGATACGCACTGTCGTTGTCGTCTTTCCACTTTTATGGGCCGGTTTGCACCCCGTGGTGTAACCCACTGGCCTTCGAACAAGTCATATTATATCCTTGTCCTTGGAAGTACCGTTTCCGAGAGAAGATCACGGCGAGGGTGGTTTTAACGGTATTGAAGGTCACCAAACATAATACATTTATTATCATTATTATCGAGTATAATATAATAACGCGTATCTGTGACATTTTGTTGAGGTCGTTGCGTGCGCGAGTTACATATTATACATATTATTCTTACACAATTATTGTCGTGATTTTATGGTCAGTCGTCGTCGTTGGGTATCGAATAACACACAAAAAGACGCCGTCAATAACGGTCATATTATAATAACATCCCTGCAGGAGGTTTACGCACATATGCGTGCATGGTCTTGTACTTTTGTATTTATATTACTATATTATATATATTACACATGTGTGACGGTGTTAACTGTGGGAAAAGAAAATTTGTTATCGAGTCTATTGTGTATATATATATATACGTATTATCATTTCTTCTGCAACAGCAGCGCGGTGTAGGCACGACGGACTATGGGTTTTGGGAAGTGAAAAAACTATGCGCTCAAAGCTTCAGTTCGTCGAAAAGAAGAGTGTCTGTCGCGTCCGGTTTGTTCCACTTACAAGGAGGTCATTAGTCCAGGCGTCGAATTCCCGTCGCGCGCGCGAGCGCATCGCTTTTTCTTTCGTTCGCCGTACGCCTGTCTCGCCTCAATTTTTTTTTTTTTTTGGCAATTTTACAAATTATCCCTCTCCCCTGTCCTAGGCATCTGCAAAGTTTTTCACGTTTCATCCGAGAGTACCGGCTACGGCGGCGGTGGAGTGTTTATTGCAAATTCAGAAAACTGATCCACCGCTGTCGCGGTTACTGTACCTATCTACATGTATATAATATATATATATATATATATAATAAACGTCGTTTATATGTACCTATATATAATATACATTGTTATGTACGGCTGCCGCGCACGAGAGTTCAACGACCGGTCACCGCCATGGCTCTGGTGTGTGTAGTTGCCCGTAAAAGTCGTCCGCGTCGGGAAGGGAAGAACGCTGCACGACGGCGGGGAGTGCAGAACGATAAGAAATTGTTACTTATACTATTTTTTTTCCACCTGAGTTTTTTTTTGCAATTATTAATGCCCACTCGAATTAATTAAAGCGCATACATCGTTAAATATATGTACCTATACGCTTGGTGTAGATATTTGTTTTGTTTTTAATTTGAAACTACAAATCGGTCGGCCGTGGTCCCGTGGATGTTCCTATATATATATATACATATTATAAATATACCAGATATCTATTATACTGCTGCAGGCAGCAATCCTTCAATTACAAATGTCACAGCGTATAGGTATATAGTGCGCGTAGAGTATAAATAATTAACCAATGCCGTGTTAGATAATGACACTTTTTTCACGTTTAATTTATTATCTGATGCTCATATCTATATTATATATCTGTCGTAAAAAAAACGTGTTCAGGAAATTTACTCATTTTAAATTTTTGTCATAAAATTCGCAACTGTATTGAAAATTATACATTACGGGCGGTCACATTACATATCATAATATCAAATCTCATCTTAATTTATTTTTCATAATAATAATTTTTTTTTTCCATAATTAGTGCTTGTTTAAAAATCATCGAATAGTGTATCGCCTACAATCTGAATGATAAACATGTAACAAAATGTCATCTATAGGTATAACTATAATAGCATGTATGTTATACTGCAGTTGAGTCTCAACGCATGTTAAAAAGTGTGACGGATGGTGTTAACAATAACCAAACAAAAAAAAAAACTAAAAATGACACTTGTATTGTAACTGCTGAACCCTTATGTGATATATTGTTGTACGACTAAATACGACTATAATAATTACTTTTTCGATCTATGTCCATCAATCGCGCTTACACCATGACCCTGTCAGTCGATTCGACATCCAGTATTTAATAACAAATGATAACATTTTAAAATATTAAGTGGTTGCGTTGTCTGCGACACTTGATTCGGAGATTGCGCGCAAATAAATTGTAATTATTATCCGTTTAGGTATAGTGTATTATTATTATTATTATGATGATGTACGAACTTCCGTGGTAAGGTCAATGAGCCAATAAATAAATTATGGAAGAGAATCGACAAAAGAAACGAAAAATAAAGTGCGTTAAAATTGAGGTTAGGTTACCGTTACCGGCGAGTAAGCGAACGAGCGCGCGCGCGCGAGTGTGCGCAAGTTGGTCATTGACCCGAGGCGAGCCGGCGGCGGCGGCCGTCGGGTTTTTTCGTCATTTTGCGTCGCGAAAATCGTTTTCTGTCTGGACGGCGTAAAACCGTAATAATATATATACTGCAGCGTATACATCTTTACAGCTATACAGCTAATGATTGTGCGAGAAAGGGGTAACGAAAAAATAAAAATATACAGCCCGGAAATCATAACAAACCCTCGAAAAGTCGCATCACTCGGCTGATTGACGGTTGCGGGGGCGGAAGTAAGTTATGTCGCGGCGGCGCCGGCGCACAAACCAAAGCGAAGTAGCAGTGAAGTAGATACCTCTATATACGTCTTCTAGACAGACGCGCGATGTTTAATAATAATAATAACGCGCCGTTACGTCAAAATGAGCGGGAGCGAATTGAAGAGAAAGGAAGCAAGCGAAACCCCTGCGGCCGTCTGACCGACTATTTCGCGGTCGGGGAAGGAGTGTTGCTTGCTACTGCTGCTGGCCCAATGCCGCTTCTGCAGTTCTGCTGCGTCGCCACCGCCGTGCACATTATATTTATTATATTATTATATTATATATACTTCCGATTTTCTTTCACGTATAGGTATACCGTGGCCTCCGACGGGACACGCCCACTGACCGAACGTCCTCAATATTACGCGCTGTGGTTCGGCACCACCACTGCCGCCGCCGCCATCACGGTGACCTGATGAACTTTTGTCCGCTATATTCCGGGCCGGGAGGGTTCCCACTATACACTATTATAATACCGCCACCGCTACCGTTATGCTTTCCTGGTCGATTTCCGTTTTTCTCCCGTTATAATATACGCGTCCGCGTATTATTTTCCATTCGTTTGTTATTGTTGTTGTTTTCCTCGAGATTTCCCCGCAAAACTCCCGCCCGTCATGCCATTTAAACCCTCTTCACCGGCCTGCCATAAACCAACCTCCAACCACCCTACAATTACGACCCGTCTCATCGGCGGATTCGCGCGAGCGGCGTTTAGCTCCGTTGCGGCTCGCAACACCCGCGCAGCGGGCGCCACCGACGCAGCTGCTATGCACGTATCGAGGAACTCGACGGAAACGTTTATTCGTTTATTATTAATTTCGCGATATATTTACACGCGGCGATAGCGATTGACCCAGATTTCGTGTGCAATGTGCGCGCGCGCACCATCAACAAGCGCATTACGTGATGACCTTGATGCACATTCAGATACATCGCATACACCGCGCGACACTATTGAAAACCCACGCACATTGCGATTACACGGCTTTTCGTTGTGTTAATAATAATAATAACAATAATAAAGTACTCCCACTCTGAGTGCATACATTATTGTTATGATGTATAAACGTATCGTTTACGCGCATATTGCACTTAATATTGCATCTATTGCAACGACAAAACAATATAAAATTGATTGTGATAAATTTGTACCATTGACAGCCATGTTGGATATGTCGAGTTAAATTTTATTTAAATAATAATTTTGTTGATACTATACAATACAATGTATACAATATCACGGAAGACGGTATTGATTTATTTTTACTTCTGCAGTATAATATACTGCTGACGGACGCGCGCACGTCATCCATGCACATTGCATTACTACGTTTTTATCCGCAATGTTAGACAACCTAAATAGAACCGCAACGTTGTAATGCGTTTCGAAACCGTATTCTATTCTAATACGTATGCACCTACCTACTGTCTATAATCATCATTGTCTTTGTTTTACAATGATATACCGTATACTCGTACTGTATATACACTGTTGGTCGACATTTTTTTTTTAAAACGCAGACGGCACATTAATAATAATCGAAAATTCATTTTGATTCCGTACAAAATATATATATAGGACACGGGTTAGGTACGACTTGAAGCGTGATTGTCGGAACTATATTGGAAAAAACGTCGTGTATATAATATATATATATATGCACTGCTCTTGCATAATGTAAGTAGAACGCCAAATTGCCGTCGACCGTTGACCGAGTTTTTCCGCATGTGTGTACGTATACGTGAGCGTGTGTGAGTGTCGTCGCCGTCGGTGTATATAATATGCGCTGGTGAAAAAGCGAGAGTGTCCCGCCGACGCCGCCGCCGCTATAGTGCTGCTGCTCCGCGACGGTGCGCGCTTGCGTTGTCGACTTGATGCACCAAGGCGCATGCGGAAATGCACTCGACGCCCGTCCGCGTTTCGTTCGGTGGAGAGGGAGTGATGTGCAGCGGGTGTACGCAGTGAGCGAACGAGCGAACGCGCGCGCGCCAGGGACCAGACGTCGGCGTCGACGACGACGGGATAATAGCCTGGTAGGGTGGTGTATGGCAGTGGGGGAGCATAGCGCATCCTCGTCGTGCAGGCTAAAATTCGGTGCACACAGACCGTTGTGTTGCCTTAGGTCAGTACAACGCCTGATAGCTTAGAACATACTTTTTGTTTATCAAGCTCCACACTTTTCATTTTCATTTTCAACTATAAACAGTCCAGGCTCGCCAGCCGTCTGGGTAAGCATGTTTTAAGCATATTATTATTATTATTATACAAGTTTAATTAATGTTTTCAAAATGTTATTCTTCTATTATGTGTAATACGACGACTCGCACATGCATTATATTGATATAGAATATATTTGTATCCAAAAACTAGAGTTGAAATATTTCTCAGCGTTTCGGGATACTATTATGATTTAATTACCAATATTAATTGCAATTTTACATTATACGATATATTAATTGTCATGTACTGTATAAGGTGTAGAATAGTCTTTCGAAATTATAAATTGCACGTTTTCGTTTAGCGTAGTAGGTATCAGACTATCACAGTATCATTATAAAACGTATTCTCGCGAAATGTTTCCTTGTCGTTTTTACAATTTACACATTTATCTATGACACTAATATGCCATCATTATTATTATGACGTTAGGACACACACGGAGATCGCATTTTGATTGTTGTAAAGTGCATGTGCAACGGGCAAAACGCGAGTCCCAAGGCTGTGGCCGTGAACATCAATAATCTAGTAATTGTGTATGCCCCGCGAGACCTTTTTATGTATTTACCACAAAACATGGCTCTCGATATTTTTTTCCGGTTGATCGTTGATAGTTAAATTTCATAATTCAAATTGAGTAATAGTGGTAAGATGCACCGGCACAAAAAACTATTATTAAAAAAAATTTAACTATTCAGTTATTATTCATTGTATTAATCGAAAATCAAAACTATTAAATATATGCCTATTAATTATTTGTGTCTAGTATAATAATGAAAATTGTATACTAACTAATGATAATATCATTAAATCAAGAGCATATGTTATAATACAATGATCTAAAAATATGTTTATATATTGTTCTAAAGAAAAATTATGTTGTTGGCGATGGCGAAACAGATATATTATATTATGTAATAGAATATACTTAATTTTAATTATTGAGATATGCTGAATATTTATATTATTACAAGTGTGACTTAAAGTATTGAAAAAAAAATTATATCACCCTGTTTCAGATATAAATAAAGGAATCGCGAGACTATTTACACTCACTTTTTTTATGATATCATAACACAATTTTATTTTATTTTACAGTGTTAATCAATGTTAGGGATTATAGGTTAACTATTAAAAAAAAACCTTGTTGTATAAATACAAACAATGTCATTCATAAATCATAATAATCACAACGTATTAAGTTCCCGTAAAAAAATCATTAGAATCTTTCAAGATAACCTAATTTTTCTGTAAATATAATCATATTTTCTTCATAACATTTTAACTTCTAAAAATTCGTTTCTTGTCATATAAAAATATTTGAATGTATTTTTAACACATGTTAAATTTAGTTATTCCAGCATCAATAACATACGTAAAGGGATTTTAGATCTGTATACAAACACAAATGTTTAAAAAGGAATTTCGATAAAAATTAAATTAATTTCATTCTGATCACTCTTTTTTCAGGTGTGATAAATGCATATAATATAAGGTTTAAAATCTGTATTCTATATTATATATCAAACTTTGTCCACCCTCTATGTCACTATTTAAAAAAAAAAAACATGATGAAAGTGTTAACAATTTCTAGTTTCAACCGATGCTTTATGAATACTTAAAACATCGAATATGTATTTATTCTATTCTTTTCCCTGACATTATTATTATAAAAATTATACATTATTTTTCGAATAAAATTAATTTACAATACGTGCACATCATTAGTTTGTGTTTTGTACACTCAAGTGTCAGATAGCTGCATGCGTTATATATACATATATATATATATATATTTGTGCAAATACTAGGATACACCAGGCCAGCTGTTTCAATACAAATTTACAATTTTTTTTTGTTCAGCATTAAATATCTGTGCAATGCATACGTTGCAGAAGGGAGGGGGGTTAAAACACAAAGAGCGCTTATGTGTTTATATACAGTGACCTGGCGGTATACCCGAAACCTGCTGCAGTGTAAAAAATAATATAAAATACGCATTGCCTAAACTACCTATACTCATTTATACTCGTATTATAAATAGGCCACTTATATTGTAAAAAAATCTAAATTGAATGTTCATTAGTCCCACACTGACACGAGATCTTAAAATGATTAACTGATCAATAAGTTTCGAAACGAATATACATTGCCACACTGCCACAGTATTCCAATGGCCAAGTCTCCAATAGAATGCGCGAATGTAATATTATACCTGATAATGCGAGTTAACAAGTGTATTTTTTTAAATATTTTATTAAAAATTCTTATTACGACCTTGACTCTGATAACAGGATGAAGGACATTTAGCTATTAAAGTTGTGCAAATCTTTCGTATATTCGTGTTCGTACGACAACAACAATAAAATTGAGTTATTGAAAACTGAAAGAACCAATAAAACCAGATTACTTTATATCTATATTATATACTGACGTGGTGCACGGAGTGGAGTGATGTATAATGTAGAAGAGGCTTGTATGCATTTGTTCGATAATCGCCAATACGTCCTTGACCAAAATGCACAATGCACTTTTTATCAGTTAGGTGCATTTGATAAACATAATAATACATATATTCGCGTAAGGCCGAAACAAATTATTATGATGCAATTAAATTTTAACTATATATAGGTTTTATGGTATTTGACAGCAATAACAGTAATTACTTATATATGAACATTTTGAATGCACATTAATTATTGACTTACTTTTGTTTTGATAAACGAATAATAAATGTTCGATTCTAATACGTTACATCAATCAAATTTTCGCTATTATTAGACCAGTATAATAATTTTAACAAAAATTTAATATGTAATGTAATTGAATTTAATTATATGAGTATAATATAAACATATTAAAATGCATTAGATAAAAAGATTCATTGACAAAATTGCAGTATGTACACTATAGTGTACTTCAATATATAGTTAAATGAAATGTGTTCAATTTAAATTAAAATGTTATTGAGAGAAATCAAATATTAATTAAGCTATTGATACACTTATTTACTGTACCTACAAATAATTTATACTTCGTTATTATATGCGCGTGTTAATTGAGTTGATGTAACGAAATAACATCATCTTGACTATTTTCATACATTATAATAAAGCTTTAACATATCTGGCATATCCCTAATTTTGGATGTATGTGCTTCTGCATCAGGTTTACAATTTATAAAAAATATATACGAGCTTCAATTTCTTTTTTTTTTTTCAAAAAACTGTGTCATTTGATCGTGAGATAAGTCATTATAATTTTTTTTTATACAATTAAAATTACATAAGTATTGAAATATCGTAAGATTTTAATAATACATTTTTATTATATCAAAATATATATTTTAACCATTTTTAAAGAATCATGCGCTAAAAGATTGTACGTATACGACAAAAATTCTTAGACAAAGCTATTGTAAATGGATAAATGTTGAGTGACTATATATAGTTTACGTTCGTTAGAAAAAACCAACGTATTATCATTTGAGTTATTTTTTTTTGTCTAACTACAAGTCTTGTTAATTTATTTTAAGAATAATTAGACAAAGGCATATGTAACTAATATAATATATCTACAAGTTTAGGTATAATACAATGTTTTGAAAGCAAATAATGTTTTAATTGAATTTAGCGGTATTTATTAAAATTTATTTCAATATTATTATACATTGTAGAAACCATCACAATAAAATTAGTGATTTCAAATTCTAATTTATATTGTAGTTTCATTTAATCAATATTTCGCATTTTTTATAAAGATTTAATTTATTTTCTTATAATTTTTTAAATGCATTAAATATAATACTTACTATGCACTCAATGCACAAGCATCGACAATAATTTTCATAGTAAGAAAAATTAATATTTATTTTGTTGAATAATTATTGTCAAATAAAAGTACAACAAGGGTTTTTGTGCTGACGATCTTACATTTTAACAAAATAATATTGAAATTTGGCATTTCTATAAATAATTACCTAGTATATTGTGCAATAAAATTTAAAATTGTTTTTAAATTTGATTAAAAAACAAAAGATTGTAATATAATATTTATAGTGTCATTTAATAATGAAGTTTGATTTAAAGACATACCTAATTAATTTTTGTTATTATTTATAATAATAAAAATAAAACAAATAATAATTTAATTAAAAATATTAAATATGGTTATTTGTTGTTTTTATTTTTGTTACTGTACCTACCTATACCGGTAAATATTTTTCTTTATTGCCTACAAAATATTATATGCGATATTATTATTTCCAAGAACGCATTAATTACGAGATAACGTTGATTATAATTTAAAAAACAAATGTTCAAAACGATCTATGGAATAAATTCTACTATTTTACCACGAGGATATGTCATCGAAAAAATAGCATAACCTAATAAGCGGTAAATTAACATAGCTAGTTGTCTTTTTCTTATTGGTGTTATTAATTGATTAATTATATACCTTCCTCGTTGACTGTTCAAACCACCGACTAGTCGTTTTACTGTTCTATCGAGCACAGATAACAATAATATTGGTTATTTTTTACTCAATATTATAATGCGTTTACTGCAGTATTATATACAACATAATCTGTTTTAATTATTGCCATTAATAAATGTGTATTATGTATATGCTATTATATTTTGTGGTCATTAGTATTAGCATTTGTTCGGGAGGTACAAACACTTATTATAATTCATGCATTACTAAGTGTCAATGTTTGATTTGAATGATCGAAAACAGTATGTGTGAAGATTTTTAGAATTTTATATGTGTGTATAAATAATTTGAATGGAGAAAAGCGACAAACTGAACTTCGGTCGCCGGCCGTCTTAAAATAAGCCCAGACATGTGTTATACGAATACTCATGTATATTGAACGAATTTGATAGCTATTTTATTTGAATACTAAACAATTCTATGTATTGTAAATTTTAATTTATATTTATTTTCTGTTTACAGGTTATACAATTGTAGAAGATTTATGGAGGACTAATAAATCATCGAGTATTACAATGAGACAGGTAAATTTAAATTCTGTTTAATAGTATAATTGTATACAATTTATTTAGCATGCAATTTATTTCACATATTAAATTATTAAGCATAAATATACTAACAATAACTCATTGAGTAACCGATGAAAATATAACATACAAATATAATTTAATAATAAGATATTAATTAAAGATCGGTGGAAATTTACAAATTTTTTGGTTTTATTCTTTTTATTTATCGAATGTATGAACATATTTTTAGTAAAACTATAAAAAAAATTTAATGAATTGCATTCTTTTTTGATTTTATACCAGTTTAGCATAAAAAATAAACTGTATTCATAATATACTTAAATAATATTGTTTACTTAAATTACATTCTCAAATTACTAATATGAATTAAATTGTATACGATTTATAATTTCTGTTGAAAGTTTAAACCGAGTTCAAACACCAGACGAAAATTTTTTTCACCCTATCATTCTCCAGACATTGCGCCGTATATTTTCCGGTACAGTGATATTGATTCTGTCTGGTCTGTTGGCGGTCACCACGGACCTTTGACAATTATTTGGTTATTCAGTTTTATCGAGTCGTTAATTTTTTTTTTTACTATTATATTTGTCTGCATAAACATTGGCACGGTAATTTCTTTGGTTAGCTACCCCTCCTTTACTGCGAAGCCGCCGCCAATCGATTTCTTTCGCAGCCGTCTAGAACGGCGTTATCGAACTTTCCGGTCCGCCATTTTGTCGAGACGGATTTACACTAGACAGCCGCCGTAATCGGATACTGCTCCGGGGCAAAAGTTCAACAACCTTTTTTTGAGATGTTTTAAACATTTTTTTTTATCTCCAGTAATTTACTTCATTGCTTGAGGACTATAATAGTATAATTATCCATATATGTTCGTTAAAACTCGAAAGAAAAAAATATAAAATTTTTTTACTTTCAATTTAATTTTAATTAATTTCGAAAAACCAAAATATTATGTGTATTTACTAGTTTTAAAATTATTTAAAGTAATACAATATTCAAAAATTCACTTTTTATTCCTGTACTCATATTATATGCGTTATTACAATTTATTTGATATCATCTAATCAATGAAATTTTAATTTAAAATGACAATCGTATAAAAATTATTTTGGACTGAGTTGGGTAGATATATTATTGTATTTCCATCACTGTACATTGGTATTTGGCAAACACCATATGATTCGGTTTCATTATTGCCATTTTCTTGTGTCTAGTAATTCATTATATTGACCTTCCAGTAGTTCTAATAATATAACCTTTAAGGTCACAACTCGCGAGCTATATTTATTTTTATTTCGATATAAAAATAAAACTGTAATCAAAGTGGCGTACGATTTTTTCCATTTCTTTTTCTTTGTCTAAAATTACATGTTTAATAAGTAAATGAGATCAGAAATGACTCTTTATGATAAACATAGTAAATTTCTGCTGACTACATAAACTGCATCTTTATTTTGGCTAACGCGTCATAATGAAATACTGGCACTGAGAGTATTTTATATATATATATATGAATGCATCGGTACGATCGATAATGCAGTTTGTAGGGCTTTCAGTTGGCACTAGTGACCCATATTCTAACTCCTCCTTGCCCCTACCCTCGACCTCGATGAGCATCGCGACGTATGCGTTTAAACCACTGTAGTTATCTTTTTGGCCATGTGATACGAACGAAATGCGCACATCCAGCTAAAAATATATCCGCCTCGGAAGGTGAAATCAATAGACCAACATGACCCTGAACAATCATAAACATTTGATTCTGTTTGTGAATGTATTAATTTTAAACCATGATATTTTTGTCCGTTCAGGAAACGCCTCCGATGGAATCCGATTTGCCTTTTGATTTCAACTCAATCAAAGAAGAAGAATTCGACAAATTTGTTGACTATATTGTATTGGATCAACCAGCAGATCCAAATAACCCAAATCGAGCAGAGAGTTCATTACCCAGGAATCTCAAATTGAAAAAAATTGGAAAAAAAGTGAGCTTTTAAAATTAAAAAAAAATTAAACATTTAGTTATCGTTTATTAACTGATTTTTTTTCGTAGATTACTGGCGTAAAAAGTGCCATATACATTCCATTAGGCACAAGGTTTGGTCCATTAGTAGGTGAAGTGTGCGTCAAAGAACACGCGCCAAACGGAAAACGGAAATACTTCTGGAGGGTAAGTTTTGTTAAAAATCAATATAGCTCTTTTATAATGCTTTTAAACTAATAAACTATTGGGTTTAATGATGCTCTCTTATCTACAAATCTGTCCATACTTTTTATTAGGTCCAACTCATGCTAGCCCAAGATAATTTCTGGCGGAAAATGCGCCAACAGGTAAATTTGCTTTTGGCTACTTAGATAATACTTTTCTTTTAGTAACTATCACTTAATATAAATATTAAGGAAAATATATTTCTTCCGTTTTTTCGTTTACTTAATATTCTGAATTATTACAGATTTATAAAGAGAACAAACCGTTCTATTACATAAACACGTACGATGAAACGAAATCCAATTGGATGCGATACGTGAGTGCCCCATATTCACCACAATCTCAGAATTTGATTGCTTGTCAATGCGGAGTAAGTAAAAATTATGAATTTAAAACAAATGTTTGATAAATTCATATTATAAATTTATTATGTGAACTTAAAAGTCAAAAATATTATTTATTTATTTAATATTTTATTTTTATAGACTGATATATTTTTTTACACAATTCGACCGATTTTTCCAAATGAAGAACTTCTTGTTTGGTATTGTCGTGAATTTGCTGAGAGGTTAAATTACCCATCAAGCGTTGAACAAATGATACAACGAATGCAAGGAAGTAAGTGAAACTAACATTTAATGATTAATGAATATTAGATATATTTTAATATTAACATATGATTAGGTATTTGATTTTAATTTTGTTATACACGCAGATGTATAAGTTTTGCCTATCTAATACGCCGCATTATTACAATGATATAATATTATGTTGTTTATTGTAAAAAATAATGGTTATATATTTTGATAACTAACAAATATATACTAAATCTACGGATATTTGCGTTGAAGTAAAATCCGTTGAAAATATTTAAAATTTTGTTGAATAAATTAATATAAATTTATATAATTTAATAAAGTTTGAAATTTGATTCTCTAGTTAAAAATAAAAATGTAAAAGGCACAATAATAAATTAATTTGAAATAAGTGTTTTCCGTTTTGTTTTTTCAATTTTAATTTAGCTACATAATATATTAATTATTAATTTAATTTTACAGAAATACAAACTTCTACGTCTCCTACATTACCTATGCTAGCTGACGGCGCAGATACAGTGTCATCATCATCAACTCCTTCAACACCTCCACCATTGCCAACAGATAGTAGTGATGTTACACTCAAGACCGGTAATCGGGTTCACTGGCAGGACGATGATATACGCAACGAGTTTGATAAAGCAATGACCAACAATGCGACGTCAATGCGTCGTGTAGTAATTAGTCCAGTCAAAGAATACATAGACAATGGAAATGCTGACGTTTTGCGGTTAGATGGGTTACGACTGAGACCTGTAGATGACGAAGGAAAAGCTCAAGGGTACGCTCAGTCTCATTCAGTACGGTCTGACGAAGGATATCACAGCCATACATACCACGACGATGCACCCACACCACCCGAACATTTATCTGATTCTGACGATAGTTCCAACTGCATTTTGGATTACAGGTACATTATTTTTAAATAATTTTTATTTGATTCAAATTATTTGTATAACAACTCATTTTACGTTTAAACTTTTAGTAGAATATTGTTTTAATTAAAAAAAAAAAAAATGATTTATTTTTAGTAAAAAATCGAAATTGCCAAAACCTGACGAGGAAGCAGTAGAAGTGGAAACTAACGAGTTTCTCAAAGTGAAAATTAAATTACGCAAAGCATCCCAGTACAGAAAGGATTCAGATCAACCGCAAAAAGATCAAACACCACCTCTAGTCGTGGTAGCATCCGAGCCAGTGATTGTCGTCCGTTCTCAGTCACCAAAAAGATACGCTGAACCATCATCGTCCAGTGCGCCGTGCAGTGATACGGTCGAATCGCTACCCAAAAAACTTAAGCTCGATGCACCCGTTGTGCCGCCTCCGCCATCGGTCATCTATCAGTATCCCAGGGATCAAAAGTCACTGTTGGAGAACCTTTTGCTGCAAAACAAAGATTCGAGCCCCCCGGCAGCATCCGCCCCGATCGCACCGTCGATTACGCCTCCACCGCAAATGCCGGTTGCCGACCAAACTTACATACAACGCGGCTACGTCAACGCGTCGGTCAGTCCAGATTCATCTACAAAAGTACTGTCGCCCTTACACCAGATGCACCGTAGTCCACCACCACCGGCAATTCTCGTCTACCCTACGCCTCCTGGTCAACAAATGCAATACATGCCGTACCACCACCAAACGCATTTATTCCCACCGCAGAACGGTGGTGGCTACCAGTGCCACTATCCTGTCAATCACACGGTGGAATCCAGTGCCAGCAGTCCTCCGGCGGGCTCCATGTCGCCAGACGATGTGTCACCGTGCGGAAGTCCCGGCAGCACCAGTAACTCGCGTGGGTACAGGTCTCTGCCCTATCCGATTAGCAAGAAAAACGGAAAAATGCATTACGAGTGCAACGTATGCCGCAAGACGTTCGGCCAGTTGTCCAACTTGAAAGTACATTTGAGAACGCATTCCGGCGAGAGGCCGTTTAAATGCAAGACGTGTGGCAAGAGTTTTACACAGTTGGCCCATCTGCAGAAACACAACTACGTACATACCGGTAAGCAAATTAACCGCGAGCGTTATGTATACTTATTACTTATACATATTACAATTTAATGATAATAATTTTTATATGAGCTATAGCTAATTTTATTTTTATTTAATCATTACAGGAGAACGTCCGCATGAATGTGATGTGTGTCAAAAACGGTTTAGCTCCACTTCTAACCTTAAAACGCATTCGAGGCTACATACCGGTGACAAACCGTTTGTTTGCGAGATATGTTCGTCGACGTTCACTCAATTGGTGCATTTAAAATTGCACAAGCGCATCCATACCAACGAGCGACCGTTCACCTGTCACTGTTGCCAAAAATCGTACATTAGCGCCAGCGGATTGAGGTCAGTACTCATTTATAATGCCAATTATTTCTGTGGCGGTGTTTTAACGTGGAAATAGTTACTAACGGTGTATTTATTTTTGTACTGACTTTAGAACCCACTGGAAGACCACTTCCTGTAGGCCGCCATACACGAGCGGCAAGGACGATGCCACTGAACAGCAAATTTCCAGTCCTGATTACCAGGCGTTTCATCAAAATAATTATTCGAACGGTATAATGGAACACGCTGACGACACAAATCAAAATATCTACGGCGGACCACACGTTGGTGACAAACATGATGATGACGATGATATGTACGCTCATCTGCGTCCACATCATCAACCAGCAATGACGCCTGTCCAACCGGAAGAGATTCAACGACCATCGGTTATCGAACAGAGGCACTTTATCGAGTGCACATAAAGAGACATGATTGCATTCTAAGGCTATGGATATTAACTGTGTAACATAATTGCAATGGCCGTAACAAGTGAATTCGACTACCATTACCATTAGTGGCCCCTCCCCCTCCTACAAACGTAAAAGGCTAATTATTAAAGACGTATATTTTTTCTGATGAAAATCGATAAGCTCAAAGAAGCCAAATATTTATTAATATGAAAATTTGTCAAAATAAAAGAAGAATTTTTTTCTTAGAGCAGAAAAACAAAACTGCATTTGAATTTTTTTTTTTTTTATTTTAGCGGTCAATTTATAGACTTAGCGAAATGTACTGATTGTTAATTTTGTATAGATGTTTAGTTTTGTACTTCTAAAACAGATATAATTAAAATGTTCCTAATTTTGTTTCGAGTTTTTTCTATTTATGTAGACTGTAAAATGTAAAAATATAAATACATATATATATATATATATATACATAAATTATATATTATATAATAATTAATTAAATTAATATTATTTAGCTATATTATTGTATGGTATGAATGATGTTTTGTTGATCTCAGTTATGTTTTGTAGATAACGATTGTGTTGAATATTGGGAAGGAATTTTGGTTGTAATATTTTTTTTTGTGATTTGATAGTGAGGGCACTAGTTTTTTAAGGTTATATTTTTTTCGTTTTAGTTATGCAAAAATAAAAAATAAATCACAGTTAAAAATAATATTATCATTATGCCTACATTATAAAAACGTAATTTTGTAATATTATTATGTGAACTGTTATTTTACCTTTTAATATTATAAATACAATATAATATAATATAAATTATTATGTTGAATAAAATACTTAATGTGTTTTATTTTGATGTGTTTTGTTTATTATTTGATGCTTAATAGAAGTTCCTGAAATTCTGATACAGTCAAACATAAGTTTTATTGTTCATATTACATTTAAATGCAATAATTAATAATTGTATTTGAACACAATATTCAAAGTAGATATAATATCGCTAAAAGTTACAATATTTTATATATAAAAAAATATATGTTTGCGGTTACATTTAATTTATTACAATTAATAAAATTATGCACAATAATATATAATTATACATATTAAATTTACAATTTTTAAAATAAGTATTTTGGATTAAACCAAATATTAAATACAATTAATATGGCCGACTATATCCACTTAAAATTTATAAATTGAACGTTCTCAAAAACTATGTACTGAACAGTAATACCACCAATTTAAAAATATTTTACTCAATTTGATACCAAACTTTATTATGTAATGGGTAATAATAATAATAATATAATATTAAACATGCATTTGCGTTACCTATAAATCTTATAAATTAAACACTAATTATTATACTAATTAATTAAAATAAATGAAATTTAAAAATTAAAATATTTTATTAAAAAATATTAATTAGATATTTGATTAATATGAATGTAGATAATAATTTTAAAAGTACCGATTAATATAATTGTATACATAATTATTATAATATGAACGTAATAATTTCGATTTTCAATTCTTTTATATATATATATATTATATACAGACATTTAGTATAAGGTAGACGTTATGTAATGCATTATAACGATAAACAATACTTTCATTTCAAGTTTCAACAGCTAATTTTGTCGATCGAATTGAAATTAAATTCAAAAATGCATTATTTTACTTCTACTATAATATAATACTATATAGTTTATTTATTTTTAATATTATATTTCTTATGTAATACATAATATTCATTTATAGTAAAGAAATTTATTTTATATAATTATTATCAATGATCGTAGTACAAAGTTAACGTAAGCTGATAAAAATCAATAAAGTTAAATATCTAATAATTAAATGTTTTACAGAATTTCCAATAGATTATGTAATTATAGCTCTAATAAAATATGTAGCAATGGTATTTTATTACATAAAATGTGAACTTGTACTTATATTTTTCATATAACTGAATGATGTTAAAAATTATTAGCCATCAACTATCTTCACCCAAAATAGTATCATTATATTAATATATATTACTATTATGGCTCATATTGTTTAGTGAAGTAGTTAATGCAATACGTATAATCAAAATAAAACCTTTTAAAATTATGGTATGAATAAAATATGTATGTAACAATGTAACATAGGTTAATTATATGAGGTATTGAGGCTTATAATATCGAACATTTAAATTAATATTTTAGACGATTAAAAATGTCCGATTGTGTCACAAGAACGGGTTAGTTATTAATTATAATATAATAAACAAAATAAAAATATTATCTGAAACCCAGTCATTAAAAATAAAAAAATAATAATGTAGCAGTTTTAATTTAAACAACAACACATAACACAATTGTTTTCTTTCTTTTTAAGCACGAGGTATTTGTACATGCCTATTTGAGGGTGGATAGGGTCTTGACACAATAACGGTCGATTATTTTGTAACGTAATTGTGAAAATTACGTAGCGACCTATCCTCGGGGGCGTTTTGTTCCTTCTCATATTTTCAGGTCCACCCGAACATCATTGTTGAAACGGCGGACCACTTTCTAATCCGTGTTCGGTTCAACTTCGCGGGGACGCCCGACTGCAGACGGCGGAAAGTGGGAATGCAAAGTCGTGAACGCACTATCGACGGGCCGCGCACGCCGCCGCGAGTCGCGACCACGTACCTATATAAATCGAAGGATCCGTCAACGGTGGACCATTCACTTATTGCCATCGCAGCTCCTCGCGGTGTGACGATATTATTGTTATTTGTGCGAACTCGTCCACCAATATAATTGTTTTATTGGTTTTCTTCGATTTTTCATTCGTATTCATCCCGTTTGCACATTTTCTGAGTGCATTCAAAATGATGATCGCACAGGTAAGTCATATTTATTTTACTCTGTAATATCAGGTGTATGTGTTGACTATTGCAAAATTTTTGCATTTGCCGTTTGCTATCTAATAACCCAACGACAATCTATTGCACTCGATTGCATTTTGTCTGCAGGTATCATCGATGCGATCTTTTGCGATTTCTACATTTTCTCTTTTGTCTCCTTTGAGCTTGTCCTCCAATTCGCCGTTGTGCAATGAATACTTTAATTAATTGATTTATTGTATCATTCATTTTGCAGTGTCTTCTGGTAGCCGGAATCGTGGCAGTAACGGTATCTATGCCAGTCACTCAGGAAGAGTACGCCAGGTACATAGCTCAGCAACAGACTGAAAAGGGCCAACCGATCCGCAGACCTGTACTACTGCAGGTGGTCCCGGCCGGCGGCGCAGCTTACCAACAACCGGCAGCAGCGTCACCTCGACCAGCTTACCAACAGCCAGCTTCTTACCAGCCACAGCCCGCTGCTTACCAGCCCCAACCAGTGGCATACCAACCCCAACCCGCTGCGTACCAACCACAGCCCGCCGCGTACTCGTCACCCCAGACCTACCAGCAACAAGAAGAGTACCAACAACCCGAACAACCATACCAGCCATCTGCCCGACCACAAGCACCACGCCCAAAAGCCCCATCCAAGCCTAAATATCAGAACAGGCCAGAAAAACCAGAGGACGAGGAAAACGACAATAACGTAAGTGGCTTTATTTTCCGATATAATAATATTTATTAATACATAAATGTATGTATTACATTAGTAGTAATATGATAGTATAATATAAAAATAATAACTAAAAGCGACATCTCATTAATATAATAAAGTAAACGATATGAATATGGGAATGTAAAAATATTTTTACACATAATTTATATATATTCAATATATTTATATAATAATACATACCATCACTTTAATATAATTTTAAACTACAATCGTCAATCACACAATATAATATTATTGAGTATATTAAATTTAATATACTCAATCAAATAATCTTACAAAAAAGAACATTTTTCAACTATTTTTATTTTCAATCAGTTAAATTAGTTATAGTTCGAACAATTGTTTTTATTAGATGTCTTAGAAATTCTAATATAACTGTCTAAACACTCATATAAACGTATTAAAAATAAATATAAATTATTTATTATTTATTTTTATTTGTTTAATTTTATAAATAATATTTAAAAACTGAAATTATTATTTGTTTAGTAAATATATTGTTATGTTAATTGCATGACATTGTAACGACGGTATCTTTCAGTGATAAAAATTTGAAAATTTTTTTTTCATATTCCTGTGTAGTGTGTATCATATATGCTTCTAATAGGTTGTAGGCAATAAGGATATTAAAATAATGATTATTGTTTTACTATACCATACAATTATTATTTTTATATAATAAATAAAATATTAATGTAGCCGGACAAAAATATATAATAAAAAAATAATATATAATACTACTCGTATATACACTTTCGCGTAGTATTGTAAACATAATAATTGTAGAATATACTCGTATATGAATAATTTAAACTTTTTTACCAGTCATATAAGTCTAAGAAAGTTATGTCGATGTGATTTTTTTAAATTGAATCACCATAATCATATTGATTATTCAATCGACTATTCTATGGTCACTTATATAACTTTCTTTCGTTATTATGCAGGATAAAATATATTATAATATTATATTATATCGCACAGGAAAGCAAAATACTGTTTATAATACATTTCTCGAATGTGTAACTCGCGGGGGCGACTGGGTCGAAAAACTTGATCCAGTTACGATGCAACATAAATAAAAAACAAATAAATAAATAACGTATCGCTATTAGAAAGTAGTTATAGGATATCATAATATTGCAGCGGACTTATTATATAGATTACTAAAAGTGTTACGAAATATTTTCTAGGGTTTATAATAACTCCGATGTGTATTATTGTCGATATAGCTATAGGTGCATGTGAAAATATATACAAAGATATATTGGAATAATAAAATTTAAATTATTACCGGACATGTGCACGGGAGTACAGTTGTCACGACTTAACCCGACCGTATCGGTTGCGTAACATCAAAGCTAAGCAGTGGCTCTGGATCTAGACGATCATTAAATCCGTACCATGCGTGCAGAAAATGAGAAGACGTTCACTTTTGTTTCACAACAGACAAATTGTAACAACCAATGTGTAGGCAATGAAGAAACTTTAGAAACGCTTACGTGTATAATTGTGACCCAACAGATAATGTTACTACTATTATCGGCATGAGCTGATAGTAATTTAAAATTTTCCTTAGTCCGTTAATTCAAAGACTTTAAATAATGGTTAGTAATAAACCAATAACTGCTGCGTTCATATTATTATATTAAGTTAAACAAAATAGAAATAGCAATTACTATTAATATAATCATTAGATAAATAAAAATAATTAATCAGTATTCATGGCATATTATTTTAATCGTAAAACATTTTTGAAATATTAAAACTTATATACTTTTAATTTTTAAATGAAATTTAAAAACATGTTATAAAGATTATGGGCTTTTAGATAATAGGATTTTTACTTACACGATGAACTAGTAAAATATATTTAAGCAAAAGAAAATTAGATTATACAATGAAATGATTACCAATCACTTATTAGACTTCAGTATGTACAAAAATTATCTTTAGTTTTATTTTAAGGACATCATAGACCAAGTTCAAAATTCATCTATGTACGTCGTCATTCGCCACATTGATATTATTGGACTAAATTATTTAATCTATAATTATAATATTATGTTTATCGATTTATTGTATTATTTCTTATTATAGTACTTATTTTATTAATGATACTAATATTTTTATACGTATAACATTTATATATACATAAACACAATTAGTATAAGCTAAAAATAATAATATGTTTCAATTTCACTTTTTAAAATTATTATGAATAATTATGCATTATTTATTTTATCTTTTTATAATAGCCTAATGCTCAATACCAGTTTTCGTTCGACATCAGTGACGACGAGTCAACAAACTACCACAACCGCAAAGAGCAGAGAGATGGTGAAAAGATTTCTGGAAGTTACAGCGTCGTAGATTCAGATGGATTTATCCGTACAGTCACATATACTGCCGATCCTGAAGAGGTATGTTTGATAGAAAAAAAACGTATTTATTACCTATATGTCCTACATATATTTCAGTTTATTGAAAATTCAACATAATTATATTCAAATGAGCTTAATTTAAATAATGATTATCTATAAGAAATTAGCGTTCGGTTTTTAATGAATACCGTCTTTCAAAACGTAATTGCAGTGATATAATACGAGCCCATAGTCCATTTATTAAATATTCATGTTTTATTAATGATTTAAAAATGCTTACTTTAATTTTGTTGTTAAAATTGTCAATGTTAAGCGCTTATCCCTTTTATCGTATCGATTTCATTCGTATTTATTAAATATTCAGCAGCATTTTGCTTAACACAACAAATAATTAATTAAATGACGTAAATATATCATAATACGTAGAACTAATTTTGATTTGTCGATAAAAAGAAAGTAACAACAATTGTTTTTATAAATTTAAAGTTATTTTAAGAAATAGGACTTTCTGTAAACGCTCATTTATATACATATTAATTGAGTTTTTAAGTTTAAAATGTAATATATCGTATATCAGCTAGTCATTAAAATGTTTTAATTAAAACACAAAATGTTTCGTAAAAAAAATTAAATAAACAGTATCGATTACAATCATTATACATCATATACCTATTATACAATAATGCAATTGTGTAATGAGCACCATCAATTGTCAAGGAAACATACGCACTATACAACACGTACCTGTACCTATATATTATATATGATATCAATCACGCCGGTAGTATAATTTATTCAATTAATAAATATAGGGATTCAAAGCTGAAGTGAGCCGAGAACCGACCAACATCCAAGTTAAGATTCCCACTCCAGCACCACAAACAGCGTCGCCAGCACCTCAATACAGATTGCCCGAGAGGAAGCCACAGCAGCCGCAATACATATCAGTCCAGGTGTGTAATATAAAAATAATTTCAAACACACGCGATTAGGGAACGAATTCAGTGGCGTAACTCGATCATTCGTGAACGGGTGCGATTAAAATAGTTCAATACATTTTTTTTTTTTGTACAGACACCCTTTACGCCACACATCAAACGACTTCTTGAATTATTATTTTTTTTTTCAACAATAATATTCGATTTTTATTTTATACAATTATCTAATGTTTCACAGCTTTATAAATACGTGTAATTATAAATGAACAATAACATAAGGTGATAAGATCCTCGTAGGAGTGATTCACACCCTCTCGTCAAACGCGCCACTGCGTACAATAACAATATTCAATTAATAAAAAAAAAAAAAAAAATATATAACAAACCTCAGAATAAAAACGATGCCTATAACTATAGAATATTATAATGATAAATGATCGTATGAACGATAATAACAATACTGTAGGTAATACGTATGTCATATATATATATATAACAATCAACGGTTATCAGCCGAGACACGAACCGGTGTCCAATAATAATAATAATAATAATTAATAATATAAACGTTGACGATTTTTTTTTTTTTTTTGATTTCCCGCACAGGCTAGCGAACCCGAGTCCGCGGCGCAACCGGCCGACCCGATCTCCGGTTACTACCGCAGTCCGCCGCAACAGGTCAAGCAGGCGCCGGCCGCGCACCGTTTCGCCGCGCCCAGGCCACAGGCCGGCCACAAGGCCAGCGCGCTGGGCTACGCAACGGCGCCGACCAACTCTCCGCCAATCATCTACCAGGCGTACGACCAGTAAAACTAGTGCACGATAATAACAACACGTATTATCGTGCGTGGCAGTGGACGGACGGTGGCGCGGTCGTCGTAGTCGTCGTCGTCGTCGTCGTCGTCGTCCCTGCCACTGCAACTCAGACCCGGAACACACGCGCCTCCGCGTCCCAACCGCAGTCGGCCATCAATCCGTCCTGGTCTGCACTCATGTCCAGGCCGTACACGTAGTCGGAATGGTTTTGGTGGCTCTGCCGCGGTTCCGACGACACACCGTAATCCCATATCCTATAAATATATACGTCATTATAATAATAATAATTGATATAATATTATATAGATAATACGCGCACCACATTATATTTTTTATAATGATATTATTATTATTATTATTATTATTAGTGTTATAGTATTAATTAATTGTATAATAATAATATTGTACTGTATCGTGGCTGCGTTCACATTTCATTATTTTTGTTTCATAAATTTACAATATATTAGATAATATTATTATAATTATTATTATTGTCTTAAAAAAATAAAATATATTTTTGTGTACTTTGTCGTGCAATCATATGACGCCGAAACCAACGTGGACCAGTGGTGAGGCGAACACTGCACTCGCTTAACGGCGTCCTGGCAACCCTGTAATCGGTGAAAACAAAAAAAAAACAAACATTTTCAAAATTCTGTTGTTTATAAGTGACAAATTCGCGATATTTTCGCGACTTATATCATCATGTGTGTGCGTGCGTGTGTATGTGTACCGACCTCGAGCTGAAATATCGGCGTTAACAATTTCCGTATGTCCCATATTCTAATCAATCCTTCGGCTCCGCCGGTGGCCAATACGAAAGGATAAAACTGGTTCCACGAACAGCTCAATATCTCTGCTTGATGTGCATTTATCTTGACGCTCGGCCGCAGCGGTGATGAACAGTCCCAGATGTCCAACATCCCGTCGCCTTTAAAATATATTCGCAATTTTACCAAATTAACAGATTTCATAATCTTATACATATGATTTTCCGCCAAAGTGACATACGTCGATTAACGCTATGACTATTTTCCGTCCAAATTTTTATTTTGATTTCAGCCAAAAAAAGTTAATTTATTATTTTAGATATTTTTTTTAAAACTCTTGAATCTAAATTAACCAAATTGTAATGATTACGATGTACTTGCTTCACCTCATCTCACTTCATTAATCTCTACACATCATACAAAACATATTATATATATTTTTTTTTTAGCGTCGAAATACATTAATAAATTAGAAAATTAGAAGTAGAAAAATTCAACATATTGTTAATTAAAAATTTCACTCTACGAAAGTATGACTTTTTTCATAATGCCTCCACCGCGTAATGGAATGTTGAGAAGTATACGCTTGGATAAATTCAAAATGTTTATAATTTACTAATGAGAAATATCCACGGTAACTCGTTATATCGTTATTACTTCAATATTTTCAGACATTATACAAAAAAATACTATTAACACAGTTAAGTAATTAATTAAAAAATCAATAAGTAACTTTTCGCTAACGTTGACCGATTAAATAGCATTCGTCAGCGTTCATGGTAACACCGTTCTTACACCGTTTATGACCACGGCATATTAATCATAACTTTTTTTTATTCTTTTTTTAAAGTTTATAAAGTTTTCCTGACTAATAATCATAATAATAATTTTTTTTCTTTGGTGGGAGGATTGAAAATACTTAGTATTTGGCGAAAAACGGACATGGAGTTAACGGACGAGGGTCATTTTGTAGGTGGAAAATGAAAACATTCATTTGTATGCATATATATAGGCACATCGAAGTAGCATATTATTTTATTCTACCTGAAACCGACGCAAAACACGAAGACAAGAATGGAGACCATTTGGCTTCGTAAACCAGTCTGTCGTGTCCCTTGTACGTCGTGAGTGAACAATACTTGTTAGGATCCCACTGTAAAAAAAACGTATAAATGTATAATTAAAATATTAAAAAGATAAGAAACAACGCCATCGTTGTACCGGAAACGATTAGGTATGTTATGCATTTTATTTTATTCACGTACAAGTTTTACTGAACAGTCCCATGACGCGGACAACAAAAAATCGTCTATGGAGTTTTGACACCAGTCTACACCGCACACTTCTTTCTTATGTTCATTAAACGTTCTTACAGGTTTCTGTCGGATAACCGATACGATATTAGCATTGCGTTATGTAACACTTAAAATTATTATCGTTGATTATATTATGTTCATGATAAATTATATGTTACTTGTGGATATTTATAATTCCACATCTGCACGGTTCCATCTCCGCTGCCCGTCACCAGTAAACTGTAGACTGATCTGCTCCACACCACATCGAATAATCCATCGTCCCAATGCATTTCATACTTTTTGCTTATCATACATCTGTCATCATCATACTTCACCAAAAACAATGTTCCGCCGCCTTTAAACCCGTAATATTGTGACGTGGCTATGGCTAGGAGGTTTGATCGATTCGGTGAAAATTTTACCGAATACCCATGTCGGTTTTCAGTTTTAAAAGTAGTCATCGGAAACTTAAATCTGAAAAAATTATAATATTTTCTTAAATATGAACAATCAGTATTAATTAAATACTATAAATTAAACTAGATACGATTTTTGTTGTTTTATTTGAATTTAACTAAATTACACTATACATTATTCAATATAGTTTCAATTAATTTGTATAATGTACTTAAATATTAAATTTAATTTAAAGATTATAAGAATCACATGATTGCGTTCAAATTAACTAAAAGCTTATGATAAGATGAATAGGTAATTAATACTCTAAAATAGCTCTACCAGCACTGCAGCAGTAAATAATCAAATATTTGTAATAATTGTAATATTAATATAATATAATATAATTAATAGGCAATAGTCTATCTCTATAATCATTAGTGAATAAAAACAACAGTAAAATAAAATATCTATCCCATAGCGTAGCCATAGTTATGTATGAAATATAACATTGAATTGAATAGTAAAATCGGTTAAAAACCCAACTAGCTTAAACTTCTTTATAATTAATGAAATTATGCTAAAAACAATAAATAAAAAAAAACATTATTTTGTTATTCGTTTTTTCTATGTATACCTTTGTATATTTATAATCAATTTCAAAATTCAATTTAAGCCTATCGAAAATAAGTTAATGACATTTTATATTTCATTTACAATTTTAATATGTGGGCTTTTAGTAAGCTTTAAAGTAAGACAAAGGTGCGGTTTGTACATTTTATATTATATTATTTATACTGCTGTTTGTGATGGAATTATTAACACATAAGTCATGCATCGTAGATTACATAGTTTAAATAATTGAATTACTATTTAAAGTTATTTCGTAGGTAATGTCTAACTGTAAACATACATTTTATATTTACTATTTATACTTCATACACAAAAGTTACAAGCGAAGTATAAATATACAAATTATTTAAAACACAAGCCATGTACTTGTATTGTGAGAGAAGCCACCAATTGGCGACACTTGGAGGTACTTTGGCACGCCAGGCAATTATTTTTGCAAAGGTCACAACACGTAGATACCATTCCCTTTTAAATATCTGATGGGGCTTTCCCGGTAGAATTAATGTAAATAAGTAGGTAATATAATGATGGATATTCATTATAAATTATAATTTGTAGTTATCGAGTTAAATATATATGAACATCGAACACGCAATAATTATGGTTAAAAATAAATTGAATTAGCAATATATTATTATAACAAACATTTAAATACATACAGTTTTAATTATGGCAAAATTTATACTTAGATCAAAGAAAATCGGTCTTATAATAATATATTTTTTTATAAAATTCTTTTTTGTAAGTACATTTTTTTGGTGGTGTGCTCAAAAAAATTCATGTGATCCTATCAATTAAACATATTTTAAGAGGGGCCATTTATATTTTCAATTAATACTTTTTTTGAAATTGAAATTGAGATAAAAAAAACATTGAACAAGTCTATTGCGGATCATATATAGGTACTGGTTTAAAGGTTTAATATTCATCAGAGGTACTTTCAATGTATTCTTTTTCAATCAAATTTAGATTATTTTCAAGCTATAGAGTGCTGTTAATAATCTCTTTGAATTTGTAATAATTTAATAATGAAATAATTGCTAATTGATTTATAACGCATAATAATAACTAAAACACAAAAAGGCTTGTACCGAGATGAGCTAAGAAAAATACAATTAAAATAATGATTTCTTGTTTTCTCGGTAGTCTGTACCGTATTGGAGCTGTTATCACTTATAATCTTAGGCCTAAGTTTAGTTTGTTAAATACGTTGGTATACGTTTTGGTACCTTGGTACCTAATGCATTTATAAAAACTGATCTATGGCTTCGTAAACTTAAGTATGATTTTATTTAGAATAATTTATTATTATTGATTATCAAATTAATTATTACAAAATCAATATGTATAGTATATTACTTAAATGTTTTCTTAAAAATATGTATTAAAAGTAATGAAAAATATTTAAATAATTTTATACTTATTTTATCGGCTTGTTTCAATAAAACAAAACAAATACTCAATTACTGGAATTTATCTTATCATTCTTATCCTTAGTTCAAAAAACTTATGTAGGCTATAAATTATAATAAATACTTAATATACCAATATTTTGAAAATTATGATCTACAAAAATCAGGTCAACAGTTTTATGTAAAGTAGTTTAAAAGGGCTTCTTGAATAGGATAAGAAATCGATGGTTTTTAGAAAAACTTTACGTGTTTGGAATTTTAACGAAGACATTTTTTGCAGTGACAAAATATCAAAGAACTTCCGGGTCTTCATTTAATCCAATTACCTTATGACGATATAAATGTAAAAAAGAAACCCTACGAGGGAGCTTGAGTAACATCGATCAACTGTTTAGTCCAACATTAGACGGGTCACATTCAACCGTGCCCTCGACTCAAGTGTTTTGTATTTTTATTTCATCATAAATTATGATACCTTTATTATTTCTTTATTTTATAGCAACGCTAAAAGTTTTTAAAAAAACTACGCCAAATGGTAATACAATGTCAACAAAATGTAATAAATTAATTTTTATTCGAACACTTAATTATTATTTTTAGGAAAAGTCACAATATACGTCAGTAAACGAGATTTCATTGATCACTTAGACAGTGTTGATCCAATTGATGGTGTTATCGTAGTCGAAAATGACTATTTACAAGGACGAAAAGTTTTTGGAATGGTAATGAATATTACGATTTCATAAGTATTATTGTAATCTACATAATACTTTTTTAGGTTTCCACGACTTATAGATACGGTCGAGATGAAGATGAAGTAATGGGTGTAAAATTTAGTAAAGAAATGGTTTTGGCGTGTAATCAAGTTGTTCCGCCGATAAAAGAACTCACAGAATTAACTCCTATTCAAAAAAAATTGGTGAAAAAATTTGGTAGCTCTAATGCATTTCCATTCTTGTTCAACTTCCCCCCAAATTCCCCATCTTCGGTGACCTTACAGCCAGGTGATGATGATAGTGGAAAACCACTTGGAGTTGAATATAGTATCCGAACTTATGTATCAGACAGAGAAGACGACAGAGGAAATCAAAGATCATCTATCGTGCTAGCTATTAAAAAGGTATGTATTTTTCAAAAGTAATCAATTTAACATATAAATGTGTAAATACTCAGTTACAATACGCTCCATCAACAAGAGGTCAAAGACTACCAAGTTCATTAATAAGCAAAGGATTCACGTTTTCTCACGGAAAAATTAGTTTGGAAGTCACATTGGACAGGGAAATATATTATCATGGAGAAAAAGTAATTGCCACGCTTGTTATAAGTAACAGCTCGAGGAAGTCCGTCAAAAATATTAAGGTAAGACAAATATATCTCAATATGATTACGGTAAATAGTTATTAATTTATTATCAGTTATCATAAAAGTAATTAATCATAATTTATTATAATAATTTTTTTTAATTTTACAAAAAAATAATAATATTAAATACGCGTATTATTATTATACCTAGGTATATGTTGTTCAACATACCGAAATTACAATGGTCAACGCGCAGTTTTCTAAGTTTGTCGCTAGTTTGGAAACCCGAGAAGGCTGTCCCATAACACCGGGAGCTGCTTTTACTAAACAATTCTATTTAGTCCCACTGGCGTCCAGCAATAAAGACAGAAGAGGCATTGCATTAGACGGGCATCTTAAGGTACAAACTATTTTCAACACGTTGGCGTACATTGAATTAAATGCATACAATATACACTACAGGAGGACGATGTTAATTTGGCATCGTCTACATTGATATCGGAAGGTAAAGGTCCTAGTGACCAAACTGGTATTGTCATTTCATATTCAGTCAGAGTAAAGTTGAACTGTGGTACTCTGGGAGGCGAACTTGTAACCGACGTACCATTCAAACTGATGCACCCAAATCCAAGTAAATAACTTGTTAAACATTTTTTTTTTTTTGTATGAATTTATTAAACAAAAAAAAATAATTTTAAACTTCAGCATCCGAAGACTGGACTGCGCCTAAGCAACCACAAAAAGGAGTATTGAAAAAGACCAAGAGCTCAGACAGAATGAAATATCAAAAGAGCTTTGGTGATGACGACGAGGACAATATTGTGTTTGAAGATTTTGCAAGACTTAGGTTGGCTGACGAATAAATAAAAACCATTTGAAAATTGTAAAATGTCTAAAAATTGTTTTGAATTGTGTTTTCTTCGCTTAACTCGCATTGGTAGGAAAACCGCGATATGTTTTAACTCAAAATTATTATTATTATTATTGCAAGATTATAATAAATCAGTTCATTGCCGTCTTCTATACAATTTATGATACGTACTCGATATTTAAACTACATTCCGATACGTCTTATTATAACCTGAAATACAGGATTCGATTCCCAGCCGAATATCCCTCATAACAATGACGCCCAACAATTTTAGGGAGAATATGTCATCGGCAATAACCATTACGACGATCCTGAACCGGAATATTCAGTACTGGTTCGTGGTTCGATTTCCGTTTTTCACACCTTTGACCCCTCATAACTAATATTCACATACATTTCCTGTTTGACCGATACCCCACACAAAGGATTCAATATCGCATGCATGTAAGTTTGGTATTATAGATGTTTTTAATTCAGACTATAGAATAGGTACTCAATATTATTTCCGATTTAAAAAAAATACTCGTCAAACATGTTTATGTAACTTATACACTACGAATTAATAACTGCTATTGACGGGTAACATAATAAAATCAAAGTAAATATCGCTACCACATATAATAAAAAATCGTACTTATTTGCCAAAAAATAATATATTAGTTTGTATTAGTATAATGTTATTTAAACAAGTGACGTATTTTTTAAATCTCATAGTCTATATTTAATTTATATTAATATTTATAATGTACATACAAATATATAAAACAACATTAATATATACTTATTACTTATGCAAAATATTAAAATAAATAAAATATTAGTAAAAAAATATATTAATCTAGGTAGAGCTATAACTATAAGTATATTAAAATATACAAGATATCCACTAACAAAGATTAATCACAAATCATTAATAAAATATTATGTTTTATACTAATTATTTAAATACATACATCAACTAAACAAACTTTTAAATATTATTTATATACCTAAATATCTTGAATAGATTTAATTATTTTAATCAATATTTTAAATAATTTAAATTACTAATACAGTATAAAATACACATAATCATGCATCTTAAAAAAAATAAAATTTTAACAAAGAAATGTAAGTGCATTTTAATACCTAATAATACTAGTATTAATTAATAATTATTATAATTAATACATTTAAAATACAGACCCGATCAATCTTTAAACATTTAATTATTTATATAAAAATGTATAACTTTTTTTTTTATTAAATAAACTATAAAAATATGACTAAAATTAGTTTGAAAAATAATATTAAAATCATGTATGGAGATGATACTTTTAAAATTTAATATTGTTATAATTAAAAATATAATTTATAAATTTATACCTAGGTATCTAAGTTAATTAATACATTTATATTCTTATTGTTCATAGATTTAATTAGGAGGTATTTAATATTTATCTATAACCAATGAAAAATCTATACTACTGTATAAAAAATATTTATTTTAAAACAATGTAGTCATAGGCCCATAACTAATGCTAATAATAATAATTATTAATATTATTATTATTTACTATGGTAGTTATGATATTTCCTACAAGGCGTAATTTTAATAAATCCTTCGCGTATTGTTTAGGTACAGATTACACATAAGTCCTTTAAAATATTTGAACAACTTTAATATTAATATATCAATGTGTTAAAACTTAAAAGTGGGTTGTTTGTTGTTAATAATCATATGTATAACCATCTTGTAAATATAAAAAAAATAAATGATACAATAACATTTTAAATACTGATTAATCCTAAGATTTGCCAATAATAATAATTCCTATTATAATGCCTAAATTTAAGTACATTTTATATATCCTATAGTTATTTACCTACCAAGATAAATATTTGACATTCGGATAGTTATTATCAATTCGTCTAAAGAATAAAGACCTACCGCGGTAGAACTAAAAGTATTAAAATAATTTACTAATAGGTTATACCTACCATAATATTATATATTTTATATATGTATTTCAGTATACAAATTATAAGTTAATCCATTTAAGTGTCTACACTCAAATATATATATATATATATATTAAATATTTTATTTACATAGTTTAATGTCATTATAAAATACTTAAATGTATTTATAATTAAGATAAACGAAATAGAAAAGAAGTACCGTTTCAAAATATCGGTTGACTATTCCACTTATCAAAATATCGAAAACGTACAACTACTAATTATCTAAAAATACTCATTTGGAATTTTATTTTTTTATTTATTAAAGTACTCTAAAAAAATGTTCGCTTTAAAATATAAAATTAAAAATATATGCCGTTATTCAAAAAAAGTATAAGTTTAATAAATAATAACGTTAAACATTATTTAAAATATAATTTTTCTCTAAAAATGTACTTTCTGGTATATTATAATATTTTACATATATTATATGCTATATATTTAAAAAAATAAAAATCTTATTAAAACATTCCTAATGAGTGATAGGTAATTAAATTAAATTAAATATTTTTTTGTTATAACATTGTTAAAATAAATTTAAGACTAATTATTTCCTTGGTAAAAACCACAATAATTCTTACTTACTTCAAAAAAGAACTCCAAGTGTACTCCTAGGCCTGTTGTTGAAAACTGTTGATTTCTTTAAAGGTGTGGTCTCAAAAGTACTGTAAAATACATCCCTACCTAAAAAGGGTTAGCGTAGTGTTGACCCAATGACCAAAGGATGCCGGCTTTTCAGTTAGGGTTGGGCTCCCTCCAATATATCTGCGCCCCGTAATTTTAAATTTATGCTTGTGGGCATTTTTATAATTATGATTTACTGTTGCGCAAACCCATCAATCACCGAAAAAAAACGGTCGGTGATTTTAGTGTTTATACAGCCGGACATATCTTTCTTTCACTATTATATTTTTTTTTAACCATCGTGTGATAAGACCATTTTTATTGAGAATAATTCTCACAGAACACATAACACATATTATATAGGTAGACATATAGTATGTGAAGTGGTAATAATTTCTTTAAAATTATACATCTAAAATGATCAAATACCTCTAAGCCATTGTAAATACTTTTATTCTAAATTGATAAATCTTAAAGTAAACAAATATAGCCTATATGATAATATATTAAGATTAGATAATTAATTTACAGAGCGATATTAATAACTTATAACTTAACTTACTTACTTATATTAATAACTTAATAGTCTTATGGTCTGAAAATAATTGCCTCGCATTAAATATTGAAAAATTCAAATTCATGCGTTACACCTTAACAAAAAAACCAGATTAATTTTAATTACTCTATTATTCAGGAATAACACTCGAACCTGTATATACTCGTACAATTAAAATAAAATTATATATTTTAAAAATCTTGATAGGCTAATGTTCAACTCCAAATTGATTTTTTCAAATCACACCGAAAGATTAAAAATAAAGCGATACGTAATCTTGGATTTATCAAAAGGACATATCGACCGTTTAATGACCCAACAGCACTGAAAGCACTTTACTGTTCGATTGTCCACTCTAATCTCGAGTACTATCCTCTAATTTGGATCGATAATACAGAAAAACAGAACAAATCTATCGAGTCAGTTCAAAACAATTTTTTACGGTTTATTGCTTTCAAATTTAATATTCCTAGACCGATCCATATAGGTCACATCAAAATGTTCTTAATTTTTCTAAGTTACCCTCAACCCTTAATGATAGGCGTTCACTTTTACTATCCAAATTCTTATGCAACTTAATATTGGGTTCTAATGATTACTCCGAACTCCTTGCCCTAATCAAATTCAAAATAAATTCATTTAATACCCGAGATCCAAAACCATTTTACCAAACTCATTCCAGTAGAAACTATATCCTGAACAGCCCTGCCAACTTTTTAATGAACACGGCTAATAAATTTGTTTTCAACTATAATTAGCAGTCCTTAAGCTCTATTTAAATTGTTAAATCAAGATCAAAATTTTTTTTTAGTACCTACTAAATATGTTATAAATTATTTTGTTATTGCACTACCCATTACCATATTGTAATAGGCCATATTGTTCGTATATTTAAAAAAAATAAAAAATAAAAATATATACATAACTTAAAAAAAAATATTTTCAGTATAATATATTAATTCATTTGATAATAACTAATTATTAATATAGTTATCTTTAGTTCAAAATGTCCTACTTAAGATATTACAATATATACAAATATGGTTTTTACTTTTATTTTTCAAATCACTTTTCAATAATTTCCAACATGTCTGTAAAATAAAGGGACATGAATAATTTATTGACCGTCTATTAATATTGTTTTTTTCTAGTTAAAGTAAGTTAATATTAAAAAAAATGACAATATAATATATAGATTGTAACTAACTAACTTTATTATTTGTGTGGAACACAATCATATTTACTTCTTATATAAAGAGGACTATAAAAATAAGAATAACAAAAGATAGGAGACTTAGAAGAGGCTCAAAGGCATAATAAAGAATGATAATGAACAAGAAAGTTATTATCGGGTAAAATATTTCACAGAAAAGTAATATACAAGAATATAATTCACAGAAATTATAAATACAGGCAATAATAAATATGACAATACAGCGTACATGCAATAATTCTACCAAATCTTTCCTCGATTGGCTTGATTTACATAAATTTAGCACTTCATAAAATTTTCAAGTCTTCTCCGACCCACCACAACCATCTCCCCCCAAAAAACAACAACTTAACTAATATTTTTTTTTTTAAATTTACTAGTATTTCGTACAAATAATATCAAAAATATTCGTTAGGTAATACTTGAAAATTATTTAAAAATTGGATTCTATTTTTTGGTTAAATATATTGTAATGTCTTATGCGTTATGAGTTTTAACCAACCACCAACCCGGCTCATCTCAGAAATAAAAATATTTTATAACCTATAGGCTATATTCGGTGTAAATCAATACGATTAACACATTTTTTATGTTTCGCCGTTCTAAAAATGACATATTTGATTATTATTAACAGTTATTTATTATAATATGTTTAATACTTGTATGTATTGTTGTTTTAATATCACATTGGCACATTGCCCGTGGCCACATGGGTTGAATTTTTGATAAAGGCAACTAAAATATTAAATTTATTGATAGGGTGATATGTGGTTACTAAATTTTGTTTTCCTGCTTAAAAGTTACCTCTTATTAAAAAAAAATTATAATCTTTCCATCTATGTGACATCTACGTTGTTGTTAATTGCCGCGTCTGATTTCAGTTTTTCGCATTGTTTATGACACCGACACCCTATCAATAATCTGCCTACTTCGCTCTTGGCGACTAAATGTTTTATTTTTGTCAATCTCATACGTTAAATACATGTATTTTATTGTAATAACACCAGCTGAAATACTACCTATATATATAAACCTTATACTGCGTTATATCTATTACTACTTTTTATATAAATACGTAACACAGTTGCGCGTGTTCGCGGTTTTAGAAAATAAGGTGTAAACAAAAATCACGACGATAATATTATAGTATGTTGACGGTGTACATACAATATTATTATATTATTATTATTATTATTATTATCCGATAGCCACATATCGTCGTCGTGCTGCAGTGTGCAGTGTCTGATAACACTCGATTAGGTACCGCACGTCCTGCAAGTCGGAATCGGACACCCCATGGACGGACACACACACACACACGCCAACCCTTTTCTATTCTAATTATGCAAAGTCGAAATAAAGCGCAAAAAGGGGAGCCGCCGCAAGTATAATGGTGTTACGGTTCCGGTGCCGGCCGTTGTTTGGTGATTTATTACAGTGGCCGTAAACATTGAGGCTTCACGCGTTTCTCTGCATACACGGAAACCGGTTTCCGGTGTTTTACGCGACTATCGGCCGGTGCCGTCCGCGGAAGGAAACGCTGCTCACCGTGTTTTGTCGTTGAACCAGTACCGTGTGCAGTGTGCACGCAACAATGTAATAGTACCCTCCTCGCGGACTCGCGTGTGACCAACGGTCGCGCAAAACAAGGGCCGTAAGTGCATTGTAATCTACGAGGGAATTACCTAAGCTAGCGTAAACATTGAAAGGATTTACAAAACGTTTTTTTTTCTCCTTTCTTCTCCTGTTGCATTCCTATACTCTCTGTCTGTTCTGCGTATAGATATACGACGGTCTTACTGCGACCGCGGCGGGAATAATAATAATAATAATAATAATAATAATAATGATAATAATAGTCGCGTTCGAAAATATAGCGACCGGCCGGATCAAGGACTTTATTCGGGGATTAAAATGAAACGAAAAGAAATATTACGGGTACGTGATGTTTTACGGCCGCGCTGGATATGCTTCGAAAAATCAACACGTGTTCGCATCACAATGGTATACCGGGTAGTGGTGGCGTCGAGAGCATGATCGTCACCGCGGAATCCGTTCCATTAGATTTTCCAAAACGAAAACAATTTCACCGTATAGTGTTGTTGATTTTAAATTTCTAGCGATATATTATTGTAATGCGATGCAGGTAAACATCGTGACGATGCTGGAATTGTTTTCCGTAGAGATGTGGTTGTAACGTATACCTAAATGAATTGTCGCTCTATTGGTGTTCAAAGTAAAACAAATTTGATTACTAATTTTGTCGTAATTATAATACCGTACATACGTAAAGAGATAATTTATCAAGCATATTACTCGTATAGTACAGACTTCATACGTAATGATCTAATCAATTCTAATGCATGACAAAATATGTTTGTTTAAGTTTAATAACAGCAACAGTAAATATTAAATAATATAATATTTTATATATTGTTGAATAAAATCTATGTATATTGTATTTATTTATATATAATACAGTTAACAATATATAGTATTATATAGTTTCAGTAATTATTTTAATTTAAAAAATATTTGTAACTACTAACTACTAAGTATATAATTTAATTTATCATTTTAGTCATTAGCTTATATATAGTTCATTACACTTAAAAAAACACTATATATTTATACTTCTATTTTGTATTAAATAAAATTTCAGAATATTGGGAAAGTAACGATAATAATCGTTTATAATAATTACAAAATATTCTCGATTTCTTGACGTATCAATATTGTCTTATTATTATCGAAAACCAAAAAGATTGCTCTTTATAATGAGGAGAATTCCTCAAAGTGAAACTTATATTTTCTTAAATGAAATATAAAGTAAATAGTTTCTAGTAATAAGTCATATGTAAGTTATAAGCAAGAATAACAGTTGATTTCCATCATTAATAATTATTATTGTGGAATTAAAAATGATTTTATTTTGTCAATTATAGTATATGTTATACATTATGCGATATAATAATTGATATTAGTAAAAATAATTTGATTGGTATCAATTATTAATACAGTTTTTATTTGAAAATTATTCGTACATATATATATATTTTTGTTATAGCATTATTAGAGTAAGTTGACATATTATAATAATGCATACTGCATAGTGTTGATATTTTATGGCCTAATTAAAGACCGGAGCCTTAATTAATGATCGTGTTACCGGCAATGGTCAACATGAAGGGGATTATTATATCACCCTACTTCGTTCCCATCAAAACCAGTTCTGGACACTGAGTATCTTTCTCCCTCGTCGAGTATTTAATTAAGAGTGCTAAACTGGTTAATTGTCTTTTGTTCGCTATGTATAGGCATATACCGATGTTTGTTTAGCGGCTAAGGGAATAAGGGATAGATATCTATCCAACCCCAACTATGTTTATGTTAATTAGCTTATAGCCTTTACTGTATATGTATGAAACTTGATCTCATTGCAACAATATAAGATGAATAGGTACAATAATAGGTATACTTCTTTTCCTTATTATAAATTGTAAGATATTACAGTGTTCAAGTGTGACTGTGAAACAAAATAATCAATGTTATAAAAAATAAAATTTCACTGCTGTTGGACTTATAATAATATAATTTATTGCTCTGAAATATTTCAAAACACTTAAAAATCAATTCAAAGAATAATTGTGGAGTAAAAAATGTATTTTACATACAAAATGTGACCCCATCTTATATATTAAATTCGCCGTCAAATATTCCATAATATTAGCTAGTTATGTGGATAATATTGATTTTTTTTAATAAGTACATCATAACCAAAGTTAAAAATTCAAGTCTTAAATACTATCAAAAATATATTAGGGTAGTTAGAGTAAATTTATATTTTAATAAAAGAAAAAATATAAATAGTAAAAATTGTTGCACTTTTGTATTTTTTAATTTATTTAAATTTTAAATTGTATAAATCATTGTATAAAGTTATGAATATTTTCAATTTTTTATTATAAAACATTAATAAAAACAATATATAATTAAAATGTATTTCCGTGAATAAAGATTCACGGTAGAAAAATTAAATTAAATTATTTAAGATAATTTTACATTATAGAAACAAAAATATTATTTTTGTTTAAATCATGTTGTAGGATGCTATTTAATAATATATAAATTTGTGTCTATTTGGGTGTTATTTTAATTATATGTTTAATTAACATATTTTATTAATATTTAATCGTTTTATTTTTAAGTAATACACATATAGGTATAAGGTAAATAAAGATTTATTATAGAACACAATTTACTTGTTATTTTTATTGTTATTGAAATAACCAATACAAATAATTATATATTAGAATGACGATATTGTCTTAACTCTAAATAAATAAACTTTCTTCGGATTATGTACGGTGTACCTACATGTCCAGCGCCCTGAATACCTACAATTTACTTTTATATTTATCACTCAAAATATTTGTACACTGTACAGTTATTGTACCTACAGCTATAGTGTACAGTCTACACTGTGCAACATATGTTTACAAATTCGAATTTTTTTATTTTTTTTATTAAACCATTAAGTTCTGTTGCGTTTTTAAGAGACTTACAGCGTAATACATATTACATACCTTCGTCATATTTATTATCCCATTGTAACACATTTTTATAGTATATACATGTAGATAAAATGTAACTGTACAATTATTTTCGGCGTTTCAGTGTACGTTCTCATTGTAGATGTGACAAACGACAATTTGACATTGCACTCGTATATTATAACGCAATCGTGTATAATAACTAATCGTTTAAAATGTTCACCCGTTCATAATTTATTATATTCACACAATATTACCTCGCTGATACACACACACACACACATATATAAATATTTATATGTATTTACCGCATTGATCTGGTCTGGATCAATCGAATCAGACAACAATTATAATGGCATCATTGACATGACTCAACGAAAATCTGGTACATTTATAGGACGTATAATTTCGTATGTCATAATTTAAAATGCTGGTGTCGTTCACATAATATTTTAGTAGGTGTATATACTGCAATATGTGCAGTTGTCTATTCCATAGGGCAAATTGAGCGGCGTCTCGGATTTTACCTAATAATAACCTAATAATAACTAAACATAATTCACGTGGACTGCATTGCACTATACTGCAGTACAATGTGTATATGTTTATTGTTTATTACGTGTTGCAACTTGTAAGTAGATATCTTACCACAATGTACATATAGCACTTTATAATATTATTGTATATACTATATATTTATACAATTATACTACAGCTACACTGCTACTGTTCTACGCGCAGACCGCACGACCACAATGACTGCAGTTTTCGCAAACCGCTATAACGGCAATAATCGCGGCTGCTGCACGCGGAAAAAGGCGCGGGCTCACACTCGGTGGGTCCCCATCGGAAAACTGCCGTGTTACATGAAACAATGCGTTTCGGTTTTACGACGACGGCGGTGGCAATATTATATATTGTGCACAGCGCTTACAGTATAATAATAGTAATAATAATAATATAATAGTATATAGTGTGCGGGCCGCTATAGACACGCGGAAATCCGACACGACGCTGATAATCGGAACGGATTTCGCTACGATCGATTTCGGCGATTTCTCGTACCTACCTCTTCAGTGCAGTACGCGAAAACTCGAATACCAATACCAATACGATATTTATATACATATACATATATATATATATATATATATATATATATATATATATATATATATATATATAACTATACGCAATAATAACCATATCAGACTCGCCGAACGCAAGTGGATAACACAGCGAATAAGACCGTCGTGAAAACATGACGTCCCCTGTCGGGCCGATTTGCAGTCCACGCTATTTTTGTCTGTTATTGGTGTCGGTGAGTGTTTAATAATAATCGTAAAATATATTAGTATTTTTTTATAGAGATATATTTTTAAGTATTATAATTATCTATGTAGAGTCAATGGCGGTGACTATGCCAGCGGGATATCGAGACTTTTCCTGGTGTGAGCCACGGCTATAGTAGTGGGCAGCAGGCTATTCTTATAAATAATAATTAGACATTCCTACTTACGGCTGTAGAGAAAAATATATTAAATAACATTAATATCGATAAAAAATTAAACTGATTTGTTAAATAAAAAATTATATTCAATTTTTTTTTTTTGTAATTTAACATTATATCAGATTCTGTTTTTATTAAATACGAAAAACGAGTTTTTTGTTTGTTAATTATACTTATTTTGAAAACAATATATTATTGTTAAGACTTCAAAATAAATATGCATTTAAAATTCACTAAATATGTCCTCCACGAAACAAATTTAAGGGCCGGTCAAAACATTTTCCTAGGCTGAATTTTTTTTCATAGTCCACTATACTGTGATTAATTTATATGGTTTTATTGCAGACGTGCTATTATTATGGCTTAACTACGGCCATTACAGTGGTCGATCACGTGTCCAAGGATCGATATGCAGCCGGAGGTAAACGCTGCAGCGACCAACGACAATTTAATATACAAATCAATATTAGTATAATAACTGTGCATAACACGGCCAAATATTATTGTTAACAGGCAGCGATGGGGACACCGTTGACGACACGCACTTGCGAGAGAAAGCGGAAGATGAGGATGCGGAAAACAAGCATTTCATGTAAGCAACCGAACCGATTCATATAAATATATACATACCTGCGTATATATACCTTATTTATTTCGAATTAACGTGTCGGAAGTCCCGTGATACGAAATGGTGTACTGCAGATGTGGTTATTACTATAAAATAAAAGTGAAACGGTAGCTGAGGAAATACAAACCCCCTTTAGCTTACATAAGACAACTATACGTAACGATCTACAAACGCCAAAATAATAATAAATACATTATTTTCATGTGAGCATCGCGGATATGTATTTCCATGGCTTCACTAATCTTCTTAAGTAAATTTTTTTGTGTTATAGAAAACAAATATAAATGATTTAAAAAATTTATAATTGGTTTCAATTATTTGAAGTAGAATATTTTTCTAAAAATGTTTATTAATATAGAATAATTTATTCTATTAGTAGATGCCTATTTAGTAATAGCATTTAAAATTTGGTGGACGTGGAACAGTGCTCCACAAGTTTATTAGAATACCCTCGCTATTTTTTTTAACCATTATACCATTCAATTTTGAATTATAATTAATTAATAAAAAAGAGTATTCAATATTACACATAAATTTGTTTAGAAAAGTATCTCGAAAAAATAATGTATTTTATTGTAAAAAAAAAAATTGTATCAATAAGCATTATAATAACATTATTATACTTTAAAGTATCAATACAATTTTTTTTTCCAAAAACACAAAAATGAATATAAAAATCAGTAAAATCTTTGACTACACGTATTAATAGATACCATGCGACTATGGTGAACTATATGGAAATATCAATTTTAATAAGCTGTTTAATCGAGTACCTATATATTTTTTGTTATAGGGACGTTTATTCGTTGCAAAGCGGACCCCAACAATTAGAATTTGGACACGTGTTCGAGGATCCAAATGTCTGGGAACAGAGGTACGAGAAAAAGGATTTCGACGCTCAACGGTACCAGGGAAAAGTGAGTTTGGTGTTCTTAAAAAAAGTGATAATATATTTATACTATTCGTAGAATGTTCAATATATGTTGTGATTTAACAGGTGAAATGGGGTGACAAAGACGGCAGTTACGGTGAACAGTACTGGGATTTAAATCACGGTGGCGCTGATGAATTATCCAACGAAAATGTGAGATTATGAGATAATTACTTGTTTCTTTAACTATTATTATAAATATTGTTGAAAACAATTTAATACCAATAGACGTATAATCTATTATTTTGTTTAGGAAAAAAACGATCAATACGAAGAACCTGCCCCAATCGAATACGGACAGGTAAAATCGATACTTATTATTACTAACAATTTAATAATATAAATTTACATGCATTTACTTTGACGTAACACAATAACATACTATCGGGCTTATCTATTTATTTAATTTTTCAGTAAAAAAATTAAAGGCTTCGCTATATTTTTCTTACTTTACTAAAATCTTTTCATAAGAGGTCGCTAAATAGTGACCAGTAGTCGGACTCGCATGTAGGCAAAATAATAATACGCACTTTTTAATTTATTATTTTTGTTGGTTAATTAAATTAACTTTTTATTTTCATTTTTTATTTTGCCTTTACTGTTTTGTTTTTGGATAAACATTAAACATATTATATTATATTATATTAAACGGTACATTTTGAAGGCACCAGAGGATTTCTAGAATTCTTAAAATAGCAACCAAAAATATAAATTGACTATTACTGTACCTATATAAATACAACATAATAAAATACATTTTTAAATTTAGGAGAGCCGTCAGAGACCCGTAATTTATAAGCCAATGACGATTAAACTTCTTAAGAATAAATCCAAGAAACCCGTTAAAAGTGTACGGAACTATCCAAAACGATTAGTAGAACCATCAGCTGCACCGACAACTATAGGAAGCTCTACTAAAAAAACAGCTCCTGTTTTAGTTTTTGACATGAAGACTGGAGTGGTTATGGACGAAGCCACGGGAAATAAATTCATTTTGAAACCAATTAAAAATTAATAATTTATCTACAATATTGTTTTATTTTATAAATTTTACAATAAAAACCAGAGATAACTACATGGGTTATTAAACTTTGTTTTTATATACACAACTAACTAAACATTTTTTTTTTTTAAATACCTATTCTTTATAAATTTGTTTTATTAAACTCTAAAACTTATGTTATTTTAATTAATTAATTTTATAAAATATTTATGCTTCAGAACACATAAAAAAATAAAACGTAACAAGTTTAAGGAAAACAAATATATAAGATAAGTAAAACAAGTAGGAATAATTGTCTGGCCTACCTAAGTAAAATGTAATTAATAAACCAAAAATAATTTGTTTAAGTTTTCTCTTTTTTAATAATCACTTAAATTTTGAATAATGCAATAACTTTTTCAAATAACTTTGTATCATTAATAATTTACATAACATAAAAATGGTGAAAGGTATTTTTTAATTATGAGAAAACCTAATCATCATATAATTGGTATTGATTTCTAAGTCAAGAACTAAGACAATTAGAACTAAATTATACATTTTCTAAAGAATCAATAATGTTTCTTAGGTTTGCTTAAGATTTAAGAATTATATCATATAATATAGGTTAAGCGAATAATTATTATTTTTTCATACAATTTAGAGTAGATATCGCTGTGTTGAAATACGTGATTCGGTGTATATACTGTTTATTCTATTATATTATAATCGTTTCTTCACATTTTATCGATATTAAAATTGAGTGAATACCTGAATACCTCCCATAGTCAGTTCGATTATTGGCTATTATACAAAATGTGAAAATTTACAAGAATGAAAAATAGGTAAATAGATTTTGTTAATTATATTCATAATTTTAAACGAAAAATTACTTTTTATGTCAACTTGTATTTTTATAACGCTTTATTACGAATATATAATTGGTCGTTTGAAAATTTTGACAGCCAGTAGAAAAATAACTCGTTGAGTTATAATATGTTTTATACTTTGTATAGGTAAGTAAATTATGATAATAACAATGATGGAAGTGTTCAGTGCGACATATTATATTAAAAAATATAATGTAATATTTAAAACCTGCAGAAGACTTAGTCCATTACATAAACTTCTGTCAAAAACTGAGTATTGATTGGTATTTTGTAACGACTGTTATGTTATTATTATTATACCGGTCGTCTATAGTTATGTTATAAGCGACATTGTTCATTCGTTCATAATTTAGTTGCACATAATAAGAGCAATACAGATAATGATGGGCCCTGGTCATTTATTTTGTATAACTCTATTTGATATGGTTGGCACTTAGAAAAAAAATATAGGAACCTAATTAATGTTGTAACGGGTAGTCCATGTTCACCGTTTAGTTTGACTCTCTTTTCCCACGATGAAAAAAAAGTTACTTTCACTGAAAATTTTGAATTTGTTTTGTATTAATGTGATTATAATTTGGATCCGATAATTCGTATCCAAGGAGAGTACGTTATATTATTATATTATACTATTATATGGTTCAAAAATCAATCACGCTATACGTCATGAAGTAAATACTTACGTACCTATACATAATTTAAAATAAAAATATATAGTTATAACTAATATATAAGTAATAAGTATACATATAATATAAACATTATAGTCATACGCTTATACATTCAAATTAATGAACATATAAATGGAAAATAATATGCATATAAGAGGATAAATACAATTTTTTTTAAATATTTATGTGCCTGCTACGATTTCAACGTGAAATTATAATTTTAACAATTGTTATGTGTAGTGGTTTAATAGTTAGAAAATAAATTAGAACGAAAATATTTAATTTGCGTTATGAACGTGAACAATACATTGATACTTATATATATAGTATTAAAATGCATAAAAGGTAACAAATATAATTTCGTAAGAAACGAAGGCTTGTATTTTTATATACACAATAATAATATTAGTGTTATACACTATTCATAATTTTAATAATTAGACCAGAAAAATAACAATAACCATTTGACACTAGTAAATATTATTTCATCAATATTTATGTAAGTATAGTACTATAAGCGTTTACAACCAAAGAAACTATAACGTGACAGATAGTTTATCAAAATAATTGGAAACGTTACCTATATACGTAATATCTATTTATATATATATATAATTAGTAGCATAATTATTTAAATATATAATATAATATATATATATAATACATTTATTATTTAATCAATGGTAGTAGGTACCTTTCATATTATCGATGCGTAACTACGTGTCTTATTGTAACTTAATATCTTTTTATTCTAATATGCTTTTAAGTAAAACATGGCAAAAAAATTTAGTCATGTATATGGGCACAATATATTTAAATCAATTAAGTCTTTTTTAGGTAATATAACTAAAAGTTATTTAATTTAAAACATTCATAAATAATTAAGAGTTATTTGAGAATATATTATATTTATGTAACTTAAATCTGAGCTGAAAATACATCATATATTAATATTATTAATTAATAACTTAATAATAAAAGCAATAGGCAGATAGATAAGTACTCACAAATATTTAAAATTGTATACTTACTATATTTATAAATGTTTAATTATAAGCTATTGCGTTCATAAAATGATTCCAGGTGGAGCTAAATTTACCGAAAAATATTCAACGTTTATTAAATATATGCAAAACTTTTCTGTTATTTTTAGAGAAGTTTGAATGACATTTTTAAAAAATCTGCATAGGATACATTCAGTAATGCAGATATCTGGTGTGAAATTATCATCTCAACTTGGTCATCCAGAATCCTAGTTTCAGAATAATGGTGTATTATCATTATAGGCATTTTAATTAAATTATCAGTCTTCACGTACAATACAATTATTATTAATGGAAATAAGTTTAATATAGTGCTTATTTACAGAACAAAACACGACTATTATTTAAAATAAAATAATTATTACGTAATTTAACATTTTAAACATATTTTTTTAATATGATAATGATTATAAAGTATTTTAGTAACTCTATCTTAAAATGTCAAATTTTAATACCTAAAAGCTATAATTTTGAAATTAAATTAAAATAAATTTAAAAAGTCGTTATTACATATTAATTAATATTTTGCTGGATCCTAAGATCGATAATTAATAACACATGTCACAGACAGTTTATTAATTGAAGTTATTTCGCTATAGGTTTAGGTAATATACTTTCGTTATTTAATAAAATATTGAATTGTCATTATTATCATTTATCGTCTATCTATGACGTAATTATGTATTTGAAACTAACCTAGATGTAATAGGTTTATTTTAAAATCAAATTAAATGAACTTTATCGATTAACTTTGTGTTAACAACATACACGTAATCATCATAACTAAATAAATCGTATAGATCAGAGTCTTTGTGCTAACAATCTAACAATAAGTACGATTTGACATTTGAATTGATTGTTTTCATAAGAGGTGGGAACATTATAATTGTAAAATAATATCATTTCTTTCATGATAAAATACAATAACAAATAAATATATTTCTTATGAAACGTAACGTGGAGGGGAACAGGAGAAACCAGCCTAGACGGTTCTAATGTCAACCACAGTAAAAAGTCAATCTGTACGTTGTAGACACACGTCGAAGCAACTGAATAATAGTGATCTACTCCAACAACAATAATTTATACCTCCTACATCATTTTAATAATAACATATATTAATATTGTTTATACAGTTATTATATTTTCTTTTAACTTAGTTTTTAAATAGTTTTAATCACTTTTAATAATGCAGTTTTTCTATTATTGTTTGGTAAGTAAATAAAGTATTTTTCCAAAATTGAATGAAAATATAATATATTGTACAAATATTGACAATACTATTGTATATATTTGAAGTTTGAGTATGCCATGTAAAATGTTTATTGTTAGAATGCAAATATGTGTATTTATAATATACATACAAAAAAGTTTATGATATTCGTGTTCTTAATACAATAAAAATAAATAAACTATATAAAAATACATTGTTTATATTATATTATATTTTCTATAGACTAACATCAATTGTGTAGTTCTAGTAAGTCGATTGTTTAAATTTTTTAGCGCTTAGTATTTCTAATAAGCATATTATGTATTCTATACCCATGTATTAAATATTACTTTAATGCAGTTTATATACGTTATGCAGCTAATATTACACTCACACTATTTAAAAAGTATTAGATAATTTTGATTTCTAGACAGTTTGAATTTGATATTTTATAATTTGTATACTATTGTAATGCTAACAGATAATATTTTTAACGTACCTACTATAAAAATTAACTACTTTTTTATTATTTTAGTAGATTTAATAAAAACCATTATTCTTGACAGTTCTTTAAAATAACCTACTTTAACATATTTTTGGTATAAAAAAAATAAAAATGATTGCTCGATTGATTAAACTATGACAGAAAATACATTTATTTTCTATGGGTATTAAGATTCTTTGAGAAATCTCTTTTTGTTATTTTTGTAAAGCCTAATTTATTTTATTTTAAATCTGTTATTTAAATAAAACGTAAAAATTAGTTAATGGCCATGTCGTAAATAACTGATGGTTGTTAAAAACTTATATCAATGTAATTTGTCAATTTAAATTCTATGTAGATGAAAATATTGTTATTTAAATCTCAGAAAAGAGTAAAAAATATGTACTTTTGTTTAATATATATTATTGCGGTGTGTAAGAAATATCATCAAACTTAATATCAATCCCTGTTCTTAACATTTTTTTTTCGTTAATTACTTTAAATTTTATCCTCTGCTTTTTATAAGTATTGCAAATTCGTGTAGAATCAACTAAATTACACGTGTAGTTTTATATTTCTATATTTTACTGATGTTTAAAATTAACATAAAACAATAAAATCAAACCTAATGTTTAGATTTACCAAGGCATGTGAAATGTAAAGTTCACAAATTTGGCGATAATTTTTAACTTACTCGTCTAAAACTATTGTCCTTCCCCATTCTATACACATACATATTATTATTATATGTTATATATTTATTCACATCAGCTATAATATATATATATATATAAATATGATGTTTTTTGTCACATTGATGGCACTTTCCCTTGCGTATCAGCCCAATATTAGTGACGGTTTTCAGATGAAAAGAATACGGCGGGGACATGTAGGGAAAAAACGCACCAGGTAATCAACGGACAATAAAGAAAAGTAACATGTTATATGTTTTCTTGGCCTCCTTTTCTTTTTGATCCGCTTGAGCATGTGGATATTGTTACGTAATCAAAAACAAAACGAAAACATATATAATATCATAAAATCACAAAAAATACATTAACAATAACGCGACCATGTTGATCTCATAAGGTACCCGCCGTTGTTCAGATGTCACGTTTAATGAAAATCAAATGCATGTATATTTTTACAGGTGTTCCTCTCGACCGTATCCGTCGCGGTATTATTCGAAGTCAAAAAGATATACGTCATCGAACGCGATTTCAAGACAGGTATAGCTAAACACATTATTATTTTTATAACTATTTTTTTACTATATCCACATAACCATTATTGCTATATGTCATAATACATTATATATTATAATTTAATATTGCATCCGTTGCAGGGTATAAAAAATAATATATTTTATTTTATTGCAATATATGTAATATCAATATTGGCGTTATACTAAAATATATACCCACGTGTCACTGCTAACATAAACGTTGGATTTTTTAATTGTATTATTATAACGACCATAACTTGCGTTAATATGTTATTCGTTGAAAAGTATACGCATTTACGTTACATTCTAAATGTTTGGTAAAAAAAACAACGAAGTGACGTACCTATATATACTCTAACTGCACTCTGCGCCGATTAACTTTAAATAAAATCATAAAATGTTTCAAAAAATCTCATATCAATTTTACGTTAACGCAGCAATCACGTCGTAAACCAGAAGCCCCAGAAGGTATAAAACTCGAACGAATATACAATGACCAGCTGCATATAGCTGTGCGAGGACACGTAATAAAATCTGGCGGTTCACATTTATGGGGTAGTCAAAAAATTTCGTGTAATAAAATGTCTCGTTATTGTTGCGTACGAGATTTGATTTTATATAACGGCCGTCGCTGTTTTCGCAACGTAAAATAGCGTATTCATGTATAATATTATGTATGTAGTACCTATATTAACATGTTGGTACAAGTACAAATTCGCGAGGTTTATATTGTCCACCATCACTGCCACTATGGTATATTGGCATAGCGCACGTTATTCCATAAGTCATTTATATTGCAAGCCATGTTATGATAATCGTTTTTTGATGGTAATAAGGGTATATATTTTATAGGTGCCTGTAAAATATAATATCTGGATAGGCATGTTCGATTATTTTGCAATGTTTCCTAGTTGCGCCGGTCAAAGTAAAAAATTGTGTTTTGAAAGACATACCTAGCTATGGGTATATCGCGAATATGACGACCGAGGTATAGCAAAGTAAATGTCTGAAACGACATTTTATTATTCCTTCCCACATAAGTACCCACGTAAGTGTGATAAAGTTTTAATTTTGGTAGCGAAAATAGTACACAAATGAATAAAACAAACGTGCGTTCAAATAAATTTACATTAGAAATAAAAATAACATTAATAAATATTAACAAAATTCTACAGGGGCAAACCTATAGCAGCGGGTCTGCACTCCTTTTTCACATTATTTATCCTAATTTATATTTAATGTTATGTTAATAAATTAGGTACCGATATTCGTTGTTTATTTTCACACATGTGTATATACTAAAAATCATCCTATTTAAGTCCGATATAGTGAAACGATATAAATATTATGAAAACAGATTTGTACTCAACGCGAGGAGTTTACGCGTGTTATCGACCATTTAAAATATTTTCAATCAGACAAAGCTTCGCGCTGGATTAAAAATATGTCTGTTATTATATGATAATATTAACTATCCGGTGGCCTTAACGTTTTCTATACGTTCACTAGAAAGAAATACACATATTATACACTCATATAATACTACACTTGACGCATCACGTTAACAGGTCTGCTGAGAGCTCGCCGGCAAAACGTACCGGTACAGTCGCACACCGTGGCCCGGATCGGAGGCCTGCAAGACCATCACCATCACCAGCAAAGTATGTTCACGGTGGCCGTGTCACCGCCGCCACTGCAATCGATGCAGGCCGGTGGCCAGATGCAGCAACCCGCGGACCTGGCGTCCACGGTAGATCTGACGGCCGACAGCCGGGCGCCTATCGATTATCTGACTCCACCGCCGAACGCCGACTTTCAGCTGCTGCAGAGCTTTCAGCCACCAGCCGGCGGTGAATCGACACCACTGAACCGGCCAGAGTCGCACGTCCAAAACGTACAGGCGCCGCAGCCGCCACCGCTCGTACCGCTAACCGCACCGTCGGCGCCCGTGCCGGTGCACACGTCGCCGTTCACGCCCAGCGTAGGCATCGGCGGCGGCGGCGGTGGGGGCGGTTTTCCCTCGACACAGGCTCAACCGCCGCCGCCGCCGACGCCACTCGGTTCGATCGCGGTGCAGACGTCGTCTCCCAGCAATCAGGTGCACAGCCTGACGTTCGCCAACCCGCCACTGGAACAGTTCACTCCGTACACGCCGACGCTGCAAGCGAACGACCCCGCGGCCAACCACCAGCAACAGCAACAAAACGGCGGTCGCTGGGAATTGGGTTTCGACGCGAGCGATATACTCACGCCCCCGTTCGCCGGCGTCCCGGAACAGCCATCCGGCGCCAGTAGCCAAACGTTCTTCCAGCAAGATTTTGGCCCGGAGGCCGCGGGCTCGGTGCGCAACAACAAACAGTACCCACCGAATCCAAGTGGCGGATCTCTGTTCTTCGGCGGAGGAGGGTTTGACGGCTCCGCCGCAGCGACCAACACCAAGTTCACGCCGCTAGACGCCGTCATACGGCCGTCGGCGTCCAACAAAAACGTGTATTGGGGCACGCCGAAGACCGCTCAACAACAGCCGCTCCGGCCGCCGCCTTCGTTTGCCGAACCAAACGCGTTCCGGTTTAACAGCAACAACAACAACCATTTGCACCAACTACAGCACCATAACAGTCATAACCACCATTACCAATACGTGGACCCGTTCCAAATGCCGTTCACTGGCCAGTTTGACGGGCCGCTGTCGCAGGGCACGGTCGCCGACCACGTGGTGCACAGTTCGTTCAGGATCAAGCGGCAGGTCGGCGACGCGGGACCGGAACCGGCCGACAGTTCAGACGCGACCGACCGCAGCGACGGCGACCGTTTCGGCGACCGAAAACCCGTTTACAGTTTCGTTAAGACGGACAGAAGCGGAAATTTCAAATGGAGCGTCAGGCACGGGTACTAATACCCATGATGATTGACTACCGCCACACCCGCTCAATCGTTACGATGGTATTATGCACGGGATGATCAATTTATCATGACGTAAGGCGCGCTCATTGTTACAGAGAAACTAACGTTTTTGAAAATGTTTTAAACGACAACGAAAATATTTGTTTTATGAAATTTTAAATTACTACACAAAAACAAATTACGTTTTTTTTAATGTTATCAATTTTTTTCTTTTTAACGACAGTGTGTACATTTTGATATTCCTAAACACAATATTACTTGAAGCATTTTTCTATAAAAATTAAATTTCGGACGAGTATTTAGTTAAAAGTATATTTTTAATGTTTAGATGAACGGAGTAATGGACCTTCATTTTGTGAGGGACCTACAACGGTAAAATCACTCTACTCATCAATATTTTAAATAGACATTTATCTGATAAATTTCTCTCCGAAATTTTGATTTTTTTATAATATTAAAGAACTCCAAAAAATATTCTGTTTTAGAATAAAGTATTAAAAATATATTAAATGTTTAGTATTTTAGTTATAAAAAAATATAACGCTAAAATATAATAAAAATCTATTTGTATAGAGAAACGTTGTTTTTAACGACTTAGAATTATGTAAAAAAATATTTACGTTAATAGTTTTTGAAATAATAATTAATATATGTGCTACGTTAAATGGATCATCCAGTATATTAATATTACAATGGTATTATATATTTTATATTATAATGTCATATATTATACACAACGTTCCATGTAATTAATTTGTATTAAATTAAATTTGTAAAATCTGTATGAAAACAAAAGAGATTTTCATATTGAAATAATAAAAAAAAATTCTTACACTTGTGATTCGCATCGCATATACTTCTGATCTCCGTAGTCTATCTAATAATTATAACAATAATAGAGTAAGCGAGTACTTCCGTGCTTATTTATACTAAAGATATCGCGTATAGGAACATAATATAACGATGATTATTTTTTGTCAACTAGGTCTGTTGTAGATACGCTTGAAATGATGAGATTGAGGCTGTTGTCTAATAAGAACTTAAATTAACAAAAAATTACAAATTTAAATCTTGTATGCTAGCCCGGGTATTTTCAGATAATAAAATTATTTCTTATGAGATAAGATAGTTAAATACAAAATAATGTGACAAACAATTTTTTGTTGTTATTGGGAATTTCTGAATGCCGAGTGGGTAATTTTCAGATGTTTTTCAAAAGTAAAAGAAAATTATGTTTAATGGGAATTTTATAATTTCTTCATATTATTTCATTTATTTGCTTTTATTCCCCTTAAATTTTGAAATTAAAATTATTATTTTGAATCGAATATTTTTACGCGTTATTATTGCCGTGTAAATTTTTTAGGAAGCACCAAGGACGCTAGAACGATTTTTTTGCCGTGGGGCAAAAACTTTTCAAGTTTTTTTCTAGAGGGCATAGAAGCAAAAATAGGGGTGTTTATTTTTTTGGTGCTTCATTTCCACCCCCTCCCCAATTTTTACAGCACCTGTGCCGAGGAAATGCGTACATAGGTTTAATTACATTTTTTTCTTATAAATATTTATTAAACAAATCAAAATCATATAGGTATAAAAATTGTAGGCAAAACAAAATTTATTTTTCCGGAATGAAAAATAATAAATAATTATTAAAGTTCATATTATGTATTTTTCTGCCAATTAATATGATATTCAGTGTTTTAAATTACTGACAGATATAATGCATTACTTGCTGAACAAAATTATAGAATACTGTTTAGGTATTGTGGACTAAATGTAAATATAAATAGGCCATGAAGTCGTGGGGGCTCTGCCGCTACAGTATTTATTTTGTAGGGGAAATTTCTCCCATTTCCCCCATTGTTCCTGGGAAGTACTATCTTACATATAAAAATCTCATGTCACAGCTAGTGTTTGTCCGGGATGAACTCTGAAACTACTGAACCGATTTTGATGAAATTGTTTACACCGTTATAGGATAGTTTTTATCTCGATTAAGACCCTCAATATTTTTGCAATACGCGGGCAACGCCGTGTCGGGACAGCTAGTATTTTATATTTAGAATAGGTTTTGAGAACGACCCATATTATACCAGCTATATTTCATTGTTTAACACAGTAAATTATAGTTTATTGAAATTGGAAAAAAAATAGAGTTAAGCACCGACCAGAACCATTTGTTATAAGTTATTATACATTCTATAAAGAGCTTTTCATTGGTGTATGAGGTGTTTACGATAGGTATGTATCTAAGTGATTTATTGACTCTTGTGTATGTGTGTATACTTCGTGAAAGTAGGTACGGTGGATCACGAGAAGGTGTCGGTAGTCTTTACTCGCATGATATTATATAGACTTAAAAAAAATGTGTGATAATTTCAAAAGTAATTGTAGACCGAGATTAATAGGTAGGTGTATGAATATAAGATATTATATATGCCTATTTAAATTACCCGCGTAAATGAAAATAAATGACATTAACTTAATATCGCGAGTTTTTTTAAGATGATTCTGCCGATTTAAAACCATTGGATTTGTCGGTAAGGAGTGCTTTGACGTCGCGTCATGTCAAATCAAAAAAACCATACAAATTGTTTTGCGAGGTTTGCGCAAAGGGTTTTGATCGGCCGTCGCTTTTAAAAAGGCACGTAAGAACCCATACAGGTGAGATGACAATATAATATGTATGATTTTGTTTTTTACAGAAAAAAACTATTAGATTCACTAATTATAAACATAGTATCAAACTTATAAACAAGATCTCATTTAATTTTTATTCTTGTATTTTACGGGGGATTATTAAATGTTGTTAAACATTATAAGCTATAAACATTTTTAATACATTCTGAGACACAACTCTTTAAATATACTTATTGGTTATTGTACTTACACAAAAAATAATTATTATGTATAATGATAACGTTACTTGTTTTTTTATTTTGTTAAAAATTAAAAATGTATGTACCTACCAACTTATCTGAGAAAGATTTTCTGTAAGTTTATAAAACTAAAATTATACGTTTTTAATACGAACCATTGTCGGATTTACCCACTATTATTTTTTACATATTACGATTATATATTATTCACACTAACAATCTACAAGGTAATAAACTGTTTGATTTAATGTAAATTATAATATATAATTATTATTAATTACAATATTAACACCTACGCGGCTACACCCGCCTATTTTAATTGTTTTTAATTTAACGGCCACTTCTGCCAATTGGCTGATTTCTTGGTCTGTAAAATGAAATCCAAATAATATATCAAAGTGATTCAAATAAATTATCGACCCTCAGATACCTAAGTACATATAATATTGATAATTTACTGTACTTACAAATAATAACTTGAAAACATTTCCGGGTATCTGTGAAAAACAATTTAGAAAAAACGACGATTGTAACAACTGACAATATTAGCAACAGTGGCGGATCTCTTGTGCACCGTGCACGGGGGCACGTGCCCCCTTCCACCCTGACAATGAACTACTACATTTTAAATATTCATGTTTTTATTATATATTTTTTTCTTATAATAATTTAAAATGTAATTTATAATTGATTTACTGAATATATAAATAATATAACCCCCTTAAAAAAATGTCTAAATGTACCGCTGATTAGCTACCTCCTAATAATACCTATAAAGCTATAAAAATATTACTAACCTGGGAATAATTCATAATTATTACCTATTCAATTAAATTGTCGATAAATTTAAATGACTTATCGTCGCACGTCTGTTCACAGGAGAACGTCCTCACGCTTGCGCCCAGTGCGACAAAGCGTTTTCCACGTCCAGCGCATTGAACACACATAAACGCATCCATAGCGGCGAGCGACCACACGCATGTCCAATTTGCGGCAAAACGTTTACAGCCAGTTCGAACCTGTACTACCATAGAATGACACATTCCAAAGTAAACGGATGTTCACTTAGGTCAAAATATTTCGAAAAATTTAGAACTTTGAGTAGATATTGTCGTATAACATATAACACAAGTCTGGAGTGTTCGGATTGTGATGTAACTCCGGACATAATATGTTTTTTATAATAGTTTTGATCATAACACATTAAAAAAACTTCTTTCTTTTTTTGAGGTCTTTATATGAGTTAAAATACACTGTATTGAGGTTAATAAATTGAAAATAAAATATGTTAGGTATTTAATGTTTTCTTAAAAAATTCTATATAGGACCCTACAATCTACATGTTTACCTATATTTCTAAATTCACTTTATCACCATAAGAGTAACACTTCTGAATGTATTTCCCTGGTGATTATATTGTATTGATGTATACGGTATACCTATAATCTATATATCTATAGACACCTTACGAAATGTTGATTTACTATACTCCGCTAAGATAATTCATAAACTACTCTTCCGGATTTCGATTTTTACGTATTGAAATACTCCAAAAAATATTCTACTCCTGAATATGAAATTAAAAATGTATATCGTCGTTCTCAAAAGTAAAAAAACTTAAAAAATGTTGTTTTATTTCAACTAGAAATTATGTAAAAAAAATATTTTCAAAAACGTTAATAAGTTTTGAAATAATGAGTGTTGTTTGATAAAAAAAACAACCTAATATTTACATACATTGTTAAAAGTTGCACGTTTCAATTTTTTTTTCGTAGTGATGTATAACTATATAAGTATAGTAAATAGGTACTAAAAGAAGTATTTTTACCTAAAATTTTACACCGGAAAAATTTAAGTTAAACCATAATTTAATATATAATAATGGTTAATGCATAAAAGTCGTCTTAACTTATGAATTATGACATATCATGATGTGACGGAAGACGGTACATTAATTTGTAATAATACCTGCGATGACGTTTACAATGCGCATTATAAGACCTGTACATTGTTGCAATTCTAGGTTTTCAGTAATCCGACAAAACATACACTTTTCATTTACAACAGAAAGACAAAATTAAACATATAAACGAGACGAAATATTAGTTTAATACAACATATATGTAAGTACTCGTATAATATATTAAACACAAAACAGATGCATACCGATACCTATACTAGTAATACAATTTATCGGATGTTGTGTCAACACTCGCTTATACCTTTATACTAGACACCAGTAAGACGAATGCTGTCGAAAACAGGAACAAAACAGAAACCGTTTGAACTTTTAGTGTTTACCTCTTTTGAAGGGAATCAAAATATCTCCAGAAACACGAAAATTATTACCTACACCAGTTCGGATAATGTCCCAAAAATGTTTGCATTTTGTCTCCTATTTTTCGGAAAATATAGAATATTGCTGTTTTGTTGACTTTGTGTAAACCTTGAATAACTGTAGTATAGGTATATGTCACTAAACAAAAATTTCTCAACAAAACAATATCCTAATATATTTAAATATAAATAAATTGTGTTTTAAATAATATAGATAAATCATACATACTTTGTAGTTTGTACTAAAAATTTGAATAGGTAGTAGGTACATTTTACCTATTCATAAATCTCATTGGGTTTGGGTTTTGGATAGATAAAATAACACGTTATTAATAGCACCGAAACAACGGCAATAAAATTTGAGTTGACCAACTAAATTTCGGAATAAACCAATCAAAATTCTTTCGTAGTTCAGTATTGTGTAGATATTTATGTACCTACTCGTATGTATAAAGAATATTCTAAATATTGTTAATTATACAAATACAATACCTATACAGTTGAATTTGGTTAACTTTAAATCGTAAATACCTCTAAGTTTTGGTCTAATCATTAAAGTTTCATATTTATATAAGGGAAAATCGCAACATAAAAAAAGTGTTTACCTTAAATATATCGTGGATAATTCAAAATTCCAATATTATTAAAATCTGTGATATATGTACTATTCCCTTATTTTAGTGCATTTGCTATTGAAAATGATAAGGACATTAATTTACTTTTGAAAGTTCTAAATAAAATTGAATGGTTCATCACACGTTATACTTACCACGATCAATAACAAAAAATAATACTTTTTTTTAATAATAAAATATAATGGTTAAATAAGGAAGTAATAATAAGTATAAAATATAAATAAATAATGATTTAAAAATAATAAACAATTAATTAATTTAAAAAGATATTGTAATAATAATAAAATATTAAAAATCGAGGGTTTATATTGTTTATATATTATATTCATTATTCTGTGGTTTGACCATAGGGTTAAAAATGACAACTGCTATCAAAATAATGTAATAATCCTGGCATAATTTGCTGTTATTGGAAATTAACCTTAAAATTAAAATTAATTACAATTTTGGTTCTTGTATACCTTAAGAATAATAATTTTGTCGTTTTTTAACAATTACCATTTTCTCAGCTAAAGCTAAAGTATTATTCTGGTGAGACTATTATAACATTAAATTATAATAGACACCTATGTTTTAAATTTTTTTTATTTTGATTATATAAAATTTTAGAAATATTTTGACCAGTCATTGAATCCACAAATACATAATAATCAATTATACTTAAAAATATAATACACCAAAGTGACAATATGGTTTCAGGTAAAACCACATAAATGTAATGCATGCGACAAGTCCTACCCAACTCCGGGGAACTTGCGTGCCCACATGTCATCACATTCTGGTGAATGGACGTACAACTGCAAAACTTGTGGCCGAGGTTTTGGAAAAAAAATCAACGTGGAAAGGCATGCCAAGACATGCCACAGATAAACCAAAACGTAACGGCAATAATCAACTTTTTAGATATTATTATATTATTTAGTAAATATAACAAAATATTATGTCTTAATTTAGTCTTCTGTGGGTACATCAAGTCTTATTTTTTTACTGGTGTTATCCTCTTCTTCTGTAGATATAAAGTCTCGTTTATTATTGTTTGAAATTTTGCACAATGAAGCTTGTGTGTGAGACGAAGTGTCCTGTTTGGTTATTTGTCTTACAACCATGGTAGCATAATTGGAAGGGCGCAGAGAGAATTCGATTGACAATGATTTGAAAGAACCATCTATAATAAAAGAATAACATTTATTTATTAGTTATACTATACAATTTCAATATTTATATTATTTTATTAATCACCTGGTACAGAAATAAATGGTTGTTTATTTTCTATTACTTCAATATCAGACAATAACAAATCATCATTTAAATCATTATGATTAATGGTAGTCCAGACTATATCTTCGGCTTTAGATACAATAGACCTATAAGTGCCTTTCAGTGAAAACAGTCTACAAAGTAAACATATTAATTAAATAGTTGTAATGTCACAACTTCATAAGGAATAAAAAACTTACTTGTTTTTCTTTGAAAGTTTTTCAGAAGTTAAGTCATCTTTTGCTAAAAGATCAATATACCATTTTCCTATTTCATTTGTTGGATAACTTACATCACAACCTGGTAATGGATACACAACATCAAAAATAGTATACTTGGATAAATTTTCTTCTGATATTGTTTCAACTTCTGGAAATTTTACATTATTTACATCAGTTTCTTCTTCTTCGTCTTCTTCTTTGATTTCTTCTCCATCAATAACTTCATCAAGTATTTCTTTTGATTCATTGTCTTTGAACACCAAGTCACCTACAATTGGCTTCAAACCAAACTTTTGAATACGTTGTGATACAATCTTGTTCCACATTAAACTTTGGTAAGAATGAAGATATAATAACACCAGGTTTCTTGGAATCTACCACATTCATAATAATGAAATTAAAAAATATTGATAAACAAAGTAATTATTAGTTTTCTTACAATTTGAAAAGCATTAACATAAGCTTTAGGACCATTAAAAGCTAATGATCGTATTATTTTTGCTTCAACTGAATAATTTTTTTTTGATAATTCTTTTAAAGCCAATTTTGGGTCTCTAGTTTTCCACCATACTGATCTAGCACGATCAGTGTCATTCTCAAAGGCACTCTCCAGAGGTCTAGGTTTTAAAATATGCTCAATAGCCTTAACAAGAAAATAAAATACATTAAATATACATAATATTTATGATATAGTAAGCAATGCTAATGATATACATGATATTTATACCTCTTCACAGTTACCACAAGCCAAGGACTTTCCAACAACATAGGTGGGAGATACAACTGAGCTACCAAATCTTTGTAAACCATAATAATTAATGAACCCGTGCAATTTTAACATTTCAACAGCATTAGATACTTCTTCATCATTTCCTTTAATATTTCTAAAATAATAAACAATCATATAAACAACTATCTGTAATAAAAAAAAATAAAAAAACTGTATGTAATTTAAAGCCATAAATACAATTATTTATGCATCATAAACAAAGTATATAAGTATAAAAAAATAATAAATTTTAAATTGTTTGACAGTTATTTAGAAACATTTATCATTTTTCTTTTTTTATAAATAAAATTAATTTTAAAATAAAAGTATAAAAATTACCTTAAAACAATGCGAAACCTATTTCCTTTTAAGGAACCTAATTTAAGAGTAGAATCTTTGTATACATAGTTACCAGTCCATATATTTCTGGCATTAACTTTTGCTACACTATTAGCATTTAATTTTCGAACTGATAACATTTGAGTTGTATTTCCACGTTTATCTTTTGTGCCCGCATGTTTAATTGTATTAACTTTCACTCTACAACAAATACAAATGTTGATAAATGTTTATTTATATATTAGAACATAAAAATTATATTTTGATAAAATGATAACACAATAATAACATTTCAATTTTTTTAAATAAATAATGTACAATTTTAACCTAATTAAAATAATTAAATTATTTAATTAATTTTAAATTGAAATATTTAACAATATTACCTAATAACATCTGAGCTTTAGTAGTAGTAGATACAATTTAAAAGACATTAAATCTGCATTTTGAAGAATTGATTTGTGTTAGTTTCAATATTATAGTAAATTGGTTTATCAAATTAAAAGGAAAAAATATTATCTAGAGCATCTTGTATATTTATTTTTTAATTTTAAAATTAGTTATTAATTAAGCATTAATATTTATGACTATTTAAAATACTTATATTTACTCTAAAATTCAAATATCAATAAGTCTAAAAATTACCCTAGATAATATTCTTACCTAATTTGTATCACTATAATATTGAAAATAATAATACAAAATAGATTCTGCTGAATACATATTTGGTTTAATTTTAAGATTTCAAGATAGAGACAACTTGATATGTGAATGTATTGTTTTCTTAATTCAAATTTGTAATTTTCAGCCTTTATGAGTTCTTAAATGTTTATAGTAACAGCTCACGAGAAAAATATAAGGCAGTGCACACTAAGCAGATGTAAGTGCTATAAAGCAAATTTGCGTTTAGAGAACCAACTGTTTATTGCTAGCTTTAGAATGAGAGTAAATTGACCTATTATACAACTGTGAGCGAGATAATGAAAATAAATAGTGTGCTGAAATCCTCTTAATAAGCACTATAAATATAAAATAAAGAATAGTAAGTTTTTGTAAAAAAAAAAAATAATATTGAAATTTGTAATTTAAAAATCATTGTGAAGCAAAAATAATGATTAATGGGACACAATTGTTTCCATCCAACAGATGCATAACAAATTCTTGAACCGAAACAAAATATTTATGAATGACTTCAGTAACATGGATAAAATATCTAAACATCTATGCATCAACATTTCATACGTTAAATTTGCACCATTTTACATTCCTAATTCAGTCAGTTCTTATCAAGTTCATGAAGATTGAAATAATGAAAGTTGAACAAGTCTCAAATGCTGTAATATAACAATAACTGTACACATCACTTTGTAAAAGTTAACAATTTTACTTTTATACTTGCCTATAAAATTTTATATAAACTATAGAAATAATAGAATAGTATGATTAATATCATAAAACAGTATGGTTTTTGTATAAACATCAGGCACCTATTCATAAACTTTCACTGGATTTAATTATACAATTTATACATAATAATGTTAAATCAAATAATGCATAATATTTATACAAAATAAATCTTAAAAATTCAAATATTACCTCAGTTGTTTTGAAAGAATACTCACAACATTTGTTGTGTCCATGTTACATTTATGTAATGCAAAATGGAGATATTCAGGTCTAGATTTAGGCCATGTTTGTCTATCTGAAAAAAAATGTATATAATATTAAGTGACACGTAATAACACTAAAGTATTAAAATTAATCTAAGTAATCCAACTTTTTCAACTTTTCATTTTTTTCAAAGTACAATAAAATAATCATATCATCTTATATTATAACTAACCATTTTTAACAAGTGTAGATAATCTTATGACTATAAACTGTTTGTTCTGATCATCTTTTTTAGTGTTAGTGCTAACTTTACTACCATACTTGAATTTTAAAAAATTATGAATTGATTTGCGTTGTTCTTTAGTTAATCCATCTACCTAAATAACGATTAATAAATCAATATAAAAATATAATATTCATCATTATGATTATTATAAGCATTACATTGATTTCAATGCTTTTGGTACTCTGTAATTCTACCAATTCATCAATATCCTTTGAATATTTCTCACATAAACCAGTTTCATCAACAGCATCTAAAACACAGTCAATAAGTTAAGATTTTGAAAGTAAATATACATTAATGTTTTTATGAATTACCTTCCAAATTAGGATCTTCGGCTTCCTTTTCTGGAACAGTGCGACTTGTAAGTCGCACAACTGTTCCATCTAACGCAATTTCATTCACTTGAAAATCAGACAACCTAAAAGGTGTATTGTTATATGATTAACACTGAATAAAAAAAAAAAATTGGGCTTTAATTCACCTGTGTTTTAATATACCAGAAATCCCAGGAATAGATGTTGTAAATTCTGTAATTCCTACATCCTTTTCTTGAAGTCCTTCATACAATATTGTCTTTACAGGACCTTAGAAAGCATATAAACATTTAAAATTATTTTTTAAAAGTATTTAATTTATTGAGTTGTAAATTTATACGAGAAATTTTCTGGAATGAATCATCCTTAGCTTCATTAATTACTATGTTACTTTTGTTAAATTCTTCATCTACAGTAGTACTCATTTTAAAATTAAAATTAAAACTTTGTCAAATAGAAAAATCAACTGTTAAACAAAAACAAAATTAAGTAATTAAAAATATTTCAAAAAATCGTAACACTGTTTGGCAACAATAAAAAAGTTTGAAAAATGAAAACTAAAATATATTACGATAATCACAAAAATTTAATAATAACAATATTATCTGTCAAAAGGAGGGGTGGAGTAAAATTTAAAAATCGATTTTTTAGGTTAAATTAGATTTTTAAAAATAAGTAATAACGTTGTCTTGAGAGCACGATTTAAGATCTCGTGTAGTCGACAGTCTGTTATTTTCGCATGGATATAGGATAATATAATTAAATTGGGTGAACGGTCACATAGATCCCTCGACAGTTAGATCCCAGTGACTAACTGACGCGAGATTAAAATGACGCATGAGGATCTAATTGACGGAGGATTAAAATAATCCTAAGGATTTTACAAATTAATTAATTTAGTACCTAATTAGTATTATTAATTTTTAATTATCAATGTATTTAAATGCTTTTAAGTTATTATATCGTATTAACACTAGTATAACAGTTGTTATTTTTGTTTAATAGACAATTAAAAAATAATTTTTATTATAATCTAATGTTTTAATAATATACACATAAATTATTTCATAAATAAAGCTTACATAATGTTAGGTTTCGTTTGTACATCTAATAAAAATTAAAATGTAGTAACTGAAGTTACTGAACATTTCACTTCTCAGTTAAAATAGCCATAACTCATGTCTGGTCACATGTTTTTTTATATTAATATCAGAATAGTATATAACTATAGCTAGTATTATATTATAATTATTGCTTAAAAGTTTTAATTTTATTCATATTCTCACTCCCAGTCTCAGAGGTTAGTCGTAAGTCCAGTGACGCCGATCTATATTTCATGTTATGGGAAAAAATGCTGGTGTTAGACCCACCTACTAAAAAAATGTTTAGTTAGTTACGTTCGAATGGTACTATATTTATTTCTAACTATACACATACAAGATACTGCAAAACAAATTATTTTTGATTATCACCCATCCATTCATAAATATTTCTGGGGAATTTTCCCCAGTTCATACCCGTGTTCGGCGCTACTGTTAGTACATATACCAAATTTTAATATTGACAAAACTGAATATTTTAACGAAAAATAACGATTATAGGTATAGTTATCTATTTTGTTTTAAGTTATTACAAAAATATTATTTAAAGACATCAATTCGTGTATTATTATTTAACACTCACAGAGAAGTATTCAAAATATTATGTAGATTAGTTTTAAACTGTTTATGCCATAAACTCATTAACACCTGCAGTGGTGGCTCGACCTGATAGAAAATGTGTCGGCACTCGGCTTCGTTTCAACCCGGAGGAAGATTGGCAGCATCAATAAGAGCTCATCTTTATATCAACTGTCGAAAGGATTTGTTTGTATTATATTATAATTTTTAGAATCGAAGTAAGTACAGTATACTATATATAAATATATAATATTTATTCGTGAAGAAGAATTTGTTGTCACAAAGCTGATGGGAAATGTGTTGGCTGTAACTCAACCCGGAGGAAGATTTGCAGCATTAATAAGAAGCTCATCTTAATATCAAGTGTGGTCAGGATGTGTTTGTTTTATAGTATAATTTTTTGAACAGTAGTACAGTATATTATGAATATTTACTTAAGTTGTATTTAACTTTTATGGTTTTTTTCATATAATATACTGTACTACGGTTTTATGTGTTCTTTTATTTCAACTTTTTATAAATTTTTTTTCTTATCAAATAGCTAACGTCTTTGTGTATGTTTAAATTGGCCACCGAACAGAAAGTTAAATGGCATTGTACTATAATCTTGTTTAAATTTTTTAACTGACCAATTATAAATATAAAATTTAAAATTAATTTAAATTCAAAAATAAAAAAACACCAAAACAGATTTCTTAAACATTAAAATTGTTTTTTCTGTAACTTTAAATTACATTTAATCTGCACATTAGTTGAAGTTTTATAGGAACCGAACATTTGGCTGGATCATAGACTATTCACCGACAAACAATGTGTCATTGAGCTGATGGAAAATGTGCCGACTGTGTGTATATATAATAAATATACCTAAGTATAAGTATAAGGACTTAGTACATAGACTTATTAAATTATTTTTAGTATGTAATGTAGTTTTAATGAAGTAGTATATAATATATAAGTATTTTATTACTTTTTATTTAATATTTAATATTTTTTTTTTTATATATATATATTTTTTATTTTATATTATATTATAATAATTTTTATTTAGTTGTCCCCTTACGCGTTAGCGCTCATCTCTCATCCACTCATCCAACACATTGACTATCGCCGGCCGGCAACACACATATTATACACATTACCCGTGTTTGTAGCTTGTACAATAGCGAAAATCGTATTTTTATTCCTAGGTTTCCTTATTGAAATAAATTATATAGTATTATTGATATCTACATAGTTTAAGTTGTTGTATATTTTTTTTTTATTATTTGAATGCATTCATATAATCAGTGGCATATTTAGGAATTTTAGAATAAGGGTAACACATATTTTGCTGCCTCCCCATCCAGTAAAAAAAAAACTAAAAAACTTCTACGCCGCGCAATGGTGAAACTGTTAATACCATAGAACACCATGTTATATAAATATTATAGTATTCTATTCCTCTATGGCACACATTTGTTGTGACGGTACCCAAAGTCCCTACCTAAATACGCCCCTGCATATGATGCGTTCTCGCTTACAATGAGGATTAGGCCTACTGGGGACACCACAATAAAAAAACGCGCCTCGTGTAATACCTCATAAAATTATTAAACAATACGGACAATGTTATTGTACGTCGTTTAATAATAAAGGTGGTGTGGAAAATTACTTAACACTGTTATTCTTATCTTATAGTTACCTTGCATACATTTTTTTATTAAATACAAATTAAATAATTATTTATATCAAGAAACGAGAAATATTAACCTTTTATAAAGTATTACAATAAAATAGTTTTGAAAAAAAAAAATATTCTTTGACTTGTTATAAAAAGACTCCAAGTAGTTATTATATTAGTTCTTATTTTACAAAGACACTAACAAAAGCTAGTCAAGTTTAATATTGCCAGAAATATTGTATGTATCTAATATCTATTACTTTATTACTTAAAATATTGAATTTACATAGATTTTTATTTACTAATTATTGTGTATTTTATTAATGATTTTATTTTTATTTCATGTAAATTTGAAACTTAATATTTTACTAATTTACTGACACATTGATTACGTAGGTATTTGAGTCTTATAATAAAATACAAATGTTTGCATGTGAATATGTGATTGTACCCATTTGGATTTTGAAGTTATTTAACCTTATGTGACACCACGGTGTCTAGACACCCCCCAAACCAAAATAAATTCAAATAATTCAATATTTAATGTCGATAAATTTTGAAAGGAATTCGGCAAATAATAATATGTGATTCGTTATAAACTAATTTAATATTATATAGTCATAAACTAATTTTAAATTAGTTCATAACGAATCACATATTATTGTTTGCCAAATTCCCTTCAAAATTTATCGACATTAAATATTGAATTTTTTTTCTGTATAAATAAGTCAAACTAATTAGGAAGGAAAATAAATTTAGTTTTAAATAATGTACTTATTATCCAGGACTGGCCCAGTGGTTTACTGTCCTAGAGGACAGTGGGCCGCTGTCTTTAGAAGGGTTTTGGATCGTTGCCTTGTAAATACAATTTTATCGGTACATAAGTAACTACTTTAATATAGTAATCCGACATAATAGAATTATGTGAGACATAGTTACATAGGTGTAATTTGGCATAATGTAATAATTGTATTAGTAGTTTAGCAGTATATAGAATATTATATTAGTATTATGTATAGGTATAATTATGAGTTTTAGACTTTAGATTCGATATCGTCTCGATTCTCGTTTATCTTTATTCTTTAATCATAAACCATTTCCTAGTAAATATGAACATTTAGTTTTGCTAAAAATAGATTAACGTTGTCAAATTTATATGCTGTATATGAATTTGTTTTAAGTTTATCAGTTAGTCAAGTTAACTGTGAACGTGCATTTAGCACTCTGAAAATAATAAAAATAGTTTACGTTCCTCATTGAACCAAGAACGATTAGAGACCTTTATGATGATGTCAGCAGAAAAACTTGTTTTGAGGAGGTTGAATTCCAAGATGTCTTGGAAATTATAAAATATTCTTAATCGCTTTTATTAAAACTTTTATCGTGAAATTTTATACTTATTGGGTTTAATTAATTATTTGTATACTATATATGAATTTAATTAAGTTATTTATTAATTATGTTGTATTTGACTAAATACGCCTATGGTCAGAGAGAGTAGGGCCGCTATTATATTTGAGACAATGGGCCGCACCCTAACCAGTCCGGCCCTGTTATTATCCTATTATATTTTTAATTATTTATAAAACTTATTCTTATAGCATCATTGGGTATCAAATTTAACAAACAAAATACATAGTAACAATTATGTTTACAGTAGGTATTTTATACCCGTATGATTTAAATTACATAAAATTACTACTTTTAATTAAATAAATAAAAATGTTTCATTACAATATTTGTTGAGTATATTATGAGCTTTGTGGTAGTAGATGTAAAACAAAAATATTGCAACCAATTAACAAATAAATATATATCTATATATCTGGACCCCCCCCCAAAAAAAAAAAAAAAACATACAAAATACGCCACCGAGCATAAGACCACCGTCCATCCATGATAATACAGTAGAACGTCGATTATCCGCACCACAAAATTGTACAAATTTATTTTTAGTTTAATTTAATTTAGTTATCGTTAGCTATGTTCGTTTTGTCGTGTTTATATTATATGAAATAAGAGATTATTTTTTTTCTTCTATGGGTCTATCTAATGTATCATATTATAGGTACATTTTACACACAGTAAATTAGTTTTTAACTTTATTTTTAATGCTTATTTGATTATTCGCACCAGCTCGATCCCAATTAATGCGAATAATCGATGTTCTACTGTATATAGTTTTGGAAAATATGGAGGCTATGCTAATTTAAAAAGTATGTTGATTAGGTAGTATAAATTCATCAATATTTTATACTTCGCAAAAACTGTTTTATTGTATTTACTAGATTAAATATTACTTACATATTTATCTCTATTTTGAAGTTTTTTAAAACCATTTTTCACGATTATTATCTATGTGGATGTAGTTTGATAAATATTTTCAAAAAAATAATTTGCTTAATTATTTGCAATAAAAGGTTATTTTTCATTTGAAAAAATAAGTTTATACCGTTATATGACATAGCTTAAACAATGTACAACTTTTGTGTATTTGAATTTAAAAATATGACCTTTAGGCAAAGTTAACTCTAAAATTTGAAAGTCCAACATAAATTTAACATTAAAGGAATAAATGGCCATACAATGTTTGTAAATAAGTATAGTCACCCTGTATACTATAGGTTTTAATATACTTACCTATTATAATAAATAGGTATTTGAGCAAGTTCTTTTAAAAATTATATATAAATTCTACATTAACAAAATCGATAGTTCATATATCGTGTATATTAGAATATAATGAAACGTTACTACTTATTTAAAACATCGAATCTAATATCATAATTAATGGAATTAGAGATTTTACTAACACCATGTAACTTATACTTCATAAAATTTCATAATTTAGAGGTTCTAAATGTCCAAAGGAATCTAGTTGACGTATATGGATCTACTTGTCGCGGGATCTAGGTGGTACGTAACCATAAAATTGTTCTCACTGTGCAGCTCGTACATGTGAGTATTTAAGTTGGGGTGATAATATTTATCATTTGTGTAATATGATAAATGATAATATCGTTGGACATAATTTACAAGTTAACAACTATGAACCAAGTTCGGTACATACTACATTGATACTCAAACTTGATAGATACTCTCTAGTCCCGACCAATCGGTATTCGTCAATCAATTATCACCATAAGTTCCAGACTCGCCACTCATTATAATTGACAAAAATTATCAGTGAACATTGGTGGACTGTCAACATTACATAACGTTATTCTTTAATTTTTAATTTCTTCTAAATTGTTTTTAATGTTAATTAAATATATTAGCTGTGAATGGTAATGTCTTTTCCAGCCCAAAACGCAAGAGGTATTTACATAACTATTTTTATATATTTTAAAATTGTATAACGATAATTCATGAAATATTCTAATGTTTTTTAAGGTATTCAAAATCGAAAGATACTCGAAGACTTGGAACTGAAAAAACAGATATTATTAAAAACCGGTGCTGTTCCAACTCCTCCAACAGTTTCTCATCCTACAACTCCGGTATGACAATTTAGCATCAGCTGATCTAGTTCAACGATCATATACCATATACTATATATAAATGTTACTTATACTATGTACATTCTTAATAGATGTTTCAATACTTGAGTATTTGTTTAAAAATAATTTTATTAACATTTTTGAACAAAGGTTCTATAGTTATATTGTATATAATATAATAATATATAAATATCCATGCTAATTAAATTTTCAGTTATATTTATTTTAAAACCTATGAAACGATTCATTATACTTAGTCTTCATTCATTATTTATCTATCAATATTTTATTATAATATATTGTATAGTATAATTATTTTATTAATATCAGTATTTGATATTCTTAATATTGATTGCTCATAGTACTTTTTGATATTAGTTCCTAAAATAATAAAAATATTTTGTTTTTATAGCTAAAATGTTTATCTAATTTTAATATTAACGCAATGTTTTTAGGGAACATCTGATAGTCACTTTCAACGTGCCCAAGCTTTGCAATCTGCAGGATTCTTCATCACCACAGATTCAGCATTTGGTAATTCTATACTTCCTGTCCTACCTCGTATTGAAAAATAATACTCAATCATGGCGGCGGGAACAATGAAGTTAAAGCATTTACAGCATGCACTTGAAGATATTGAAACATTTGAAAACCCAAAAATTGAACTAGAACAATACACTACATCATCTCATATTGCTGCTTGTGTTCTGCATACAGCTCAATTCGTGTATGGTGACATTACTGGTAAATGTGTTGCTGATCTAGGATGTGGTTCAGGAGTATTGAGTATTGGTGCCGCTTTGTTAGGTGCTCAATATTGTACAGGTTATATTTATTCTGCAGTCTACATTATAGTGTTAGGATGTTTAAAAATAATCATTTTTGTATGTTTTATTTGTTTTGTAGGTTTTGATATAGATCCATCTGCTCTTTCGTTGAGTGTAGAAAATGCTGCTGATCGTGATGTTTTAGGCCAATGTGATTTTATTTTATGTGATGTAAAAAAAATTGATAAAAATATGCAACTTAAAGCATTTGATACTGTTATAATGAATCCACCTTTTGGAACAAGAGAAAAGGGAGCCGATCTAGTATTCTTAAAAATGGCTTTAAGTCTTGCTACTAAAGCAGTATATTCACTCCATAAAACAAGCACGAGAAAACGCGTTATAGCCATGGCAAAACAATTGGGTGTTCATTCTAAGGTTATTGCAGAGTTAAGATTTGATCTACCAGCGTCTTATAAATTTCATAAACAAAATTCTGTTGACGTGGAAGTCGATTTAATACGTTTTGTATTACCATAACTAGATGATCATTTTTAATCTAGTTTTGTGTAATACACATTTATATAAAATAAAGTGTCTAGCTCAACAGCTAACATAACAACATTTAAATTGATGAATGTATAATTAACATAAATATAATGTTACATTGTATAATAAACATAATACAATATAGAAATAAACCTTAAATATTTTATGTTTATTGTTTTAATATTTTATTGCTTTTTTAAACTTAAATAAAATAATAATTCTAGATGTTTGCAACTGTCAAAATATTCGGATAATTTTTCCAAGCCAAGTTATTGTTAGCGATTCGTATTTTTGCATGTTAACTTATGAGTGTTGTATTGGCTTAATCTTGAGTAAGTAATTTATTACCTTAGGTCTCTTTTTATAATATGGAAATTTATTTTTTTATTAAATAGTTACTGGTTTATGCAATATTATATTTATTTGTATATTACAACATTAATTATAAATACTAGTATTTATAATCAATAATTACAGTAATTAATAGGATTAGGACTTGCATATCCATTTGGATGTAGGAAAATAATGCAGTGATGTATAAATATATATAAAAATTATTTAAATTAAAAACACATTACTTAGATAATTCAAGAATAATAATAACAATAACAATATTGTTTAATGATGGTAAAAACACATTTTAGCACATCTAATAATCAAAAAATAGAAATAAATTGAATATTTATATTATAACTTAATAGTGCTATAACAAATAAATTTATACAAATATTATCATAATATAATATAATGGTTAATACAAAGTAATAATTAATGATAGGTAGTAGCTACAGGCTATGTACTTTTCACTGCGTGTATGGCATAAGATACATCTGTTGAATTAGTCCAACTCCATCGGTTTGTAAAAGGATTATAAGATAGTCCATTAATTGAAATAGTATCACATTTACCTGGATGAATAAAGTTAGAACAAAAAATAAATTAATATAAATGTTAAAATGTTTTAACTAAAATTTGATAATCTTATAATATGTTTGCCTTTGTAAGAAAACTACAATTATTATAGACAATAACAAATAATATAATAATTTATACTTACAATTTATTTCTAAAATTGACTGCAATTCATGAGGACATATAAATTTTTCCCATTCATGTGTACCTTTTGGTATAAAATCAAATGTTTCTCCTATAACTTTAACACTTAACCATGAGCAAATCGTTCTATTTGGGGTTGTTATAAACAAAGATCCTCCAGGCTGTAAAAAAAAAAAAATAAATAATTGTTTTAGTTCTTATTAATATTTATAAAATAGTCATCACAGCTTGATGCAACTATTTGTTGTGCCATAGTTGGTTTAAAACAAAATTAACTATTAAGTCAAGAGTTACTGATTGATGAATTATTATTATTAAAATAAATCTTAATATTAAAAAAATTACATTTTGAGTGTTTGGTATAAAAATGCAATAAAATACAATTATAAAATGTTATAATTGTAAACAAACTATTTTACATAAGATAGTGCTTGATACTAAATATAGTTAATTCAACATTTCAAACAAAACATGTAGTTAGGAATCTTTACAAACATAAATATGACTCATAACTAGCTTTTCAATCCAATGATTTCAATACAAATGAAACTATACTTGAAATAAAACAAAACAATATTTTGCCATAGACAGTTAAATTGATGTCATTTATGAAAAATCAAAAAACGAAGAAAACATATTTCATATCCAAGTATGTACATTAAAATAATAGAGTTACCTTTAAACAATCAATACAGTTTGTTAAAAAGCCATATTTATTAGATACATGCTCCAAAACTTCTGAAGTTACAATTGCATCATATGATTCTGTGTTTGATAATACATGCTCTTCAACCGATTCATTGAAATATCTACAAAGAAAAAGAAAAATATTAAAAATATTATAAATGAAATATTTTTCTGTTTAATTACTTGATATTTTTATTTCTAAGAATCACAGAATGATCATTGGCGACTGTTATTAGTTCTTTACTGGGATCTATTCCGGTTACATTACCGCCAAGACGTGCTAATGCCTAAATATAGATACAAGCTTTTAAAATAATTTATAAGTATTAACGTATACTTCAATTTAAATTTTTAACTATACCTCAGTTAAAACTCCACCACCACAACCAACATCAAGTATTTTTATATTTTCTAAGCTTTGACGAGTTCCAATGTTTTTTGTTTCAATTTTTTTCATATTTGTTAATCCATTTATTATAAACGAAACTCTAATTCAACATTAATTTTAATAATCTTAAATACAATAATTAATTATATACTCTTGAAAGTGTTAATTATAAATCACCTCAATGGATTAAAAGAGTGTAATGTATTCAGTGGTCCATTGCTGTCCCACCAATAGTCTTTCATATTGGAATGATGTTCTACTTCGTGAGCATTTACTGTCTCTTTAACATAATTTTGTGTTAAGGATCTGAAATTTCAACTCTTTTTAAAATAAGCAAAAGTATAATACTAAATTGTCATAATTGTAAAAACATATTACATCATTTACTTAAAAAAAAATTAGTATTAGTTATTTTTTTACCTGAAAATAATGAAAGAGTTTGCAATGTTTGTTTTTTTTGCTATCAAATTCATTTTGGAGTTAAGCATAATTATAAAACTTTTAAATATTAAACTTAAAGTGAATATAGAAATAATAATACGTTGAAACTAATATTTGTACAATGTCAACAACAATCTATACAAGATGCCAGGTAGCAAGTTAACTGTAGCAAGTAGCAACTTAATTAATTTTTTTTTAATCTAAAAACGAGTAAGCTTTTGTCATAAATATTTAACAGCTCTAAAATCTGCATTAGATGAACTTGAACGTTGAACGTTATTCTGTGGTTGAACAGTTTACTCTTCAATGTTCATATAAAATGTGATAACTAATAAGTTATTGATAACAATCACAAATAAGTCCTTAGTTCATCATTATACAGAGTGATTCTCATAATAAAATTTATTTTAACTCTGAGTATTAAACCAAAATCTTGAAGGTTTCCCTTTATCCTGCTCCAACTCTATTTCATACTACCTGGGTTCTTGCGCGCGTAATTTAGAGAGTGGCAGGATGTATTTTAGCATCCCTAATTGTTTTTCTTACATTTTATTGATCTCCTAATTTTATAACATTTACAAATGTTCCGAAAGGTGACAGCTGATGGATTTAAGTTAAAATATATTATAAAAATCATAGGTAATGTATTTAATATAATACCTATGTATAGAAATATTGTACCTACATTTTGGTACGTGTAACAAAACCTATTTCCAACCTTCCAATTAAAAATAATTAAAAATATTTAATATAAAAAACTTCAACCTCATACATATCAAAAATGTATTTACTATGATAAAGAAAAATTGGCATGCTTACATTTTGGAATCCTATTAAAAAAACATAAATAGCATAGGTAAAAAATGATAGTACACAATAAAATATTGTTTCTTGTTTATAGAATACAATAATAATAGTATAATACATAAATAATTATTCGATTTATAGAAAATATTATGCAATTTTATGTATTCAAATATATTCAAAATTGAAAAGTCCAACTTGTAATTTTATAAAACTACAAAAAAGCATTACTGCATGGAGTATGGATAGAATTTTTATTAGTACACAATATTCTAAGATCAGGAAGAGCTATGAAATTAGTATTTCATCCCAAGCATTTAAGTGTCAAAAAAATCAATTATTGGTACCTAAAGGGCCTTATTAATTAGGTAATAACTAATGCCCTTTCATTTGTATAGTTCTATTAACAATTAAGTAATCAGTACGTTTGGCAGAGCATATACCTAAATTCCTTTTATTAAATTTTTATATTATAATTTTAAATCATTTAATTCAATTAATAGTATCATATTTTAATAAATAATAATCACCTATTCTATATTATAATAAAGAAATAATTTCTGTGAATTTATGAACTAAAAATTATAAAACAATAAGTACCTACTTAACCTAAAATATACAAAATGCAATAATTTATTAAGAAATTATAATTCAACTATATTAATATAGAAAGCATTATCCATATAGCATATTACAATATCTTTAGATGTTAACAACTAAGAATTAATAAGTAAACCTTAGAAATATTTACTATGATAATCTGAAGTAGTTATATTATATACAAATGTCATATATTAAATTATTTAAAAAATATAAATTAAATAATCTCCAAGGAAAATATAATACAAAGTATAATTTAATAATACAATTGTTGAATTATTAATATCACATGATTACAAATTATATTATGTCTAATACATTTTTAGGTAGAAGATTAGGATCCGTAGCATCTTCCATTTCTTGATCATTAATTTCTATCTTTATTTTAACGTCAGTTTCTTCTTCATTCTCTTCATCGTCCACACTTAAACTAGCCATTTCTTCCAAAAGTTGGGGATCAATTTTTAAAATCTATCGAACAATATAGATATTAATAAATGTTTTAATATGTTTAAAAAACAGCTAGCAAATTACATACCCCATCAGGATTTAATGTCTCATACTGATGTTTTAATGATTGTAGTTCAAAATCACTGGAGCTACAAGCCGCTTTTAATTCATTCAACAATACAATTTCATTTCGTAGATCATTGTAATTTTGACATATTTCTTCAGTTGGAATGGGATTTAATTCTAAAAAAAAAAAGTAATTATTTTAACAAAATAAATTATTTTAAATACAATATAATACATACTAATTTTCAGCGATTCCAGAGCCTGTTCAACATTTTTCACTTTTTTTTGACTAACATTAGCTGGTATTTTCATTCTTTGAGAACGAGTGGATACACCACTATTTTTAATGTCCGGAAATTTAATAGTAGTAGCTTCAAAGTTCTAAAAATGAACATTTTAATAAACTTATAAGATTAAAAATAAATTAAAAATTACATTTGGATCAACTCTGGTTGGCCTGACTGGAACAGTAGGGCGTTTACGGTGATGAGTTGTTTTTTTGTCAATTTTCAAACTTTTACGATTATCGTTTTGCTTATCAACAGCACTAATTAATTTTTGTAGATCTTGTGTTTTACGGTCTCTATCACGTTTTCGTGCTTCAATCTTTCGCATTTCTTGTATTAACATTTGTTCCTCATCAATCTAAACGTTGTCAATTAAAAATAATAAATATCAACAAAAATGTGCAATGTTTATGTATGTTTATATTGTTTATAAATACCTGTTTAGGAGTTCTACTGTAAAGTCTTTCAAGTTGTTGTTTTCTACGAGTTTCATGTTCAGCATCAAACATTTTTGATTCATTGACACTACCTCCTCTAATCTAAATAAATAAAACAAATTATCAGTAAACATGATTCAAATATTGATTTTTGTTAACAACCTTTGTCAGTGTATTACACACTGAATAATATCTATCTTTCAGATCCTCGGTAGATCGCTTAACAGAGTTCTCATATTCTCCATAATTCCATCTAGCCTGAATGATTATGAAACGTAAATCAAACCATTCACACATGTCAAAAAGACGATCAGTTTCTTCTTGAGTCCATGTTTCTGATACTAAATGTTCTTTGTATTCAATATCTGTATACTTAGGTATTTCTATTTTCTATTTAACAACAATAATACATTTATACATTGTGTAAATAAACAATATTCACAAATAATACCTTATTAAACTTAGCAAATGGATATTCTTTTCCTTCATCTGCAACTCTCCGCCAATGATAAAAAGGAACACCGTCTGCCCGAGCTGGGTTGATAAAAGGAGCCCATACCCAAGGGCGAACACGTCGCATACCCAATCTAGCCTTTTGGAGCTTATAAGTGGGACCTACACAACCAAATGAAAACTATTAACAACCTGTAATAAAATCAAACAAATCAAATAAATCAATTACCGGTTTCGGTTTCAATAACAGGCGGCACATCTTTTTTATCATTGTACAATAAGGCAAACACTTCACGGGCCATTCCTTCTGGTCTACGAGTCTGTCGATTACCCGATGGTAGTGAGATTTTCTTCTTCGTCTGTGTACCAAGTATGTCTTCTTTGGATACCTGAGGAGCAGATCCTCTTTCTATGTCCAAAATATCACGAATGTCTTCAGTCATCTTGAACGATTTAAGTTGGCGAAACGTACGTTCACTCTAATAGTTACTATAAATTAAAACTTATATTATTATAATATTCAATAATTTAAATACAGTCTATTTAGTGTTGAGTTTACAATTTTTCAAGTTACAATGTTTATAAAATATAATCTCAAATCCGCGATCGGCGATCCACGATGTAAACATAATACATTATCTAAGCTGTAATCACTGATGTTTATAATCAATGATTATAGTTATCACTTATCAGATAGCACCTAAAACCTGACCACAGAATTTACTCTATGATCTAAAGCTGTGAGTAGCATATTAACTAGCATAATACTATTATTTATTACATTATTAATGTTATTATATGTCTAAATGTCTAATGTGTATGGTGTGAATAATAATAAAATACAAATAAATTAATAAGTTTATTGACTTATATCACAGTGCTGTATTTAAAAATACACTTAATTAATTATTATTTTTTATTATTCCGAAAATCTAACCACATCAATATTAGAATAATACCATAATAGTAAAATTTGATTTATTGTTATTTGATATTACAAAATCATTTTACTACATTATTTTATAGTTGAAAAATTACTACAATAGTACGGCTATCATATAATAATAAATTATATAATTATCATAAACTGAAATATTGTACGCATATTTTGAATTTTGATCATGACTGAAATGCACGACCCAGACTTACAAACGAAATCAAGACGTGGTGTGTATTTACATCTATTGTAATCGAATTTCATTAATTACATTATTTTATATTTGTTTTTGTTTCAAAATAAGCCACTGGAATTTTGTCAGAAAATCTTCATTTTGTTGCAAATGAACCATCCTTGGCGTTTTATCGACTTCAAGAACATGTACGGAAATCTGTACCGCCTATGATAGAAAAAAGGGTACAAGTTCAAAAACTTCATAAGGATTTACAAGGGCACTATTATGATGTAGAATATGCATTAGGGTAACATTACATTTTTTTCACTTCTAGACTGATTAATTATTACATTTTTATGACTCATGTATTGATATTATAAATCAGAGCTATTAATTCTATTAAGAACTGTGAAGAACCATTGAATAATATTCAAGAACAACTTAAAAATGCTTTATTCCTTAGTCAACAGATCAAGTATGAGCATACTAGGCGGTGAGTTACATTTTAATTCTATCAATTTATATTTTAGATTGCCAAGTAGGTAGGTACTTTAAATTTCTATTATAGAAACTTGCAAGTACAATATTCAATGCATGAATGTATCAAGATTATTGTATGATTTGATTTTGTTTGATACGTTTTTGGCATATATATATATTTTTTTATTATGTAAATATTATATTATGTAGATTGAAAACTTCTCAAATAGACAATGATGCACCATCCAAGCCTATTAAAAACGTACCAGTATGATTGTTTATATAGTGTGCTTACTGTAGATTTATCTGGTAAGACATATCTAGTTAGATGTCAATATTCAACTTTGAGCTTATTGTTGATGTTTTCTTACCATTACATATTTTGTTTTATAATTTTATTTATTTATTTTAACATTTTAGTGGAAAATCTAAAAAAGATTCTATGTATAAACGCCTATCTGCACACTTGACTACTACTTTAGACCTACCCGAATTACCAGAAGCTATCAGAGATACAGCCAATAAAGTGGAATCTATGGTGAACAGTGCACGACATTCTAATATATATTAATATCAATTAAGAAGAGTATAAGACTGTTGTATAATATTATTATTAAAATTATAATTATAATTATTATTCATTTGAAATCTGAAACAACTGAAAACACTGTACAAGTGCTAATTGTACAATACCAAAAAAAATGTAGTGTTTAATTAATTAATTTAATTTATTTAACATAGATTTTTATAGCTTCTACTGATTTTAGTATCATTAGTAATAATTATTTATTTATCATTTTTATATTAACCATATAATAACAATTTTATTTGTATTTTTACTTCTTAGTTTTAAATAGTCTTTAAACTATAAAGAGATATTACTATTAGTGAATAAACTTAGTATATATTATTTGGTTTATAAACATAAATTGAAACGTTGTTTATTTAAAAAATAAAAGGTTGATAAACAAAAAAAAATATTAATTAATATGTAATTTTCTTTATTTTAATTTGATTTCTAATTTTTAATATTCAGAGACAGGCAAAATGAGTACATATTATTAAAATCAAAGCCTTGTTTAATGATATTATCATAATCAAAATTATCCAAAAATAGTACAAAAAAAAAAGTTTTAATTTGGTATCAATATAAATCATAGATCATAAACAATTTTAATTTCAGTAAATGCAATTGATATTCCAGTGAATTTCAATAATTCAACAATTTATTGTATTATGAGGTTATATAAAATAAATATTAAATTTTGTCAAATAAAAAAATCAGTAAGAAATAATTGAAACTTACTTTTATTACAATAATTTATGTTAATTTTTTAACTTAGGGAATGACAATAAAAAATAAATATAGATATAAAAATCAAATATTCAGTACATTATGAACATTGAAAATGATATAAAACAGTTTTGTATTTTGGCATTTAGTGTTTCTTCTTTTTGTTCTGAACAATAGGTTGTTTGAGCAATGAACTGGAATTGTATGTCTTTTGAGAAACATTATAAATATTGTAAAGAGCAAATAATGAAAACAGCAAACTGTAAAAAGTAAATACATTAATATTAATCAATATTTTATTATTATTATTATTATACAAGTCTGGATGCTAAATAATAGAAAAATGAAAAATACTCCTTTGGTAACTCAAGTAAATTCTTGAGAGTGGAAGGGGGCAATAATTTAACCTACCAAATTTTAAAACAAAGAAATAAATTTGTTTTCTGAATAAAATGTTATTGTATTATGAAAAAAATAGGTACTATACAAATATTTTTGTAAAAATCAATTTATTGGGTATGTCATTTTAAATAATTTATTTACTTTTATTACTTTTTATTTAAAATTATAGTGTTTAATTTGTTTTCTTTCTTTACCCAAAAAACAATTTAGGTTCATCACACCTCAGTGGTAACTTCTAAATTAAGAAGACATTATACCTGTATGTGTTGATTTAGTCTTACTAACACCCAAAATAGCAAATTTTACATGAATAATTAATTAATAATTAATTTTTCTCTATTATTTATAGTAGTAGAGTATGATTACTGATTGACCTATTATCAAATTTAAAAGTATAAGTATTTTTCAGAGCCCTTTATAGGTTATTATTAATATTTAAAAATTTCAAATGATCATAACTTGCTTTAAAATTTAAATTGAAAAAAAACCTACATAAGGTCCTGAATAATATTCTTATCTATAAATTTGATAATAGATTCACTCGTAATATTAAAAATAATTGAGTAAAATTAATTCTTCTAAATTTGATATGTTATACGCTAATAAAATAAAGTCGATACTTTTGGGTACAATAAAATGTTTTAATATGACAAATATCATAAGAATAAATACATTTTAAAATAGAAAATACTTTGAGACTTAAGTTAGTAAATAATAACTTAAACTTTCCATTTAATTTTGTATTATTTTACTGTAAACTTTAATTAATTAACTAACCCAATTTTGTAAAATAAAATAAAATGTATAAAAATATTATTAACATAATATGTAAATAATTTATAAATTACCCGGTTGTAGCGCATACTCTGTGGATAGAGACACATGTGAAAAAAGTGAACATTAATGATAATAAAACTGAAAAAAAAAAAACAATGATAATTTTAATTAGCAATAAAATTTTTTATATGAAATAGTATTTATAAAAATATTTAACATAAACAATTTTTTTGGTATTGTCTAATATTTAAAGGAGCCATCTAAGACTATATAACTGTTTAGGTTATAACCTACGGCAGTAACAGAATACCATATTTTTTTAAGGTTTAACACAAATTAATAATTGACGATGAAACATAATTTTAAAAATAAACATGAGCACGAGTGATTTGAATGAATTATGATATGAAAATGAAACAATATCAACATTAAGGGCTTAAAATAAACCGCAGTAGTAGTTATGTATATATTTATTTATAGTTAGTCACAAATGAACATTAAAACTCTTAATTGAATTTAACTTAAATCTGAATTTGACCCACTTTTGGCATAACATATCAATAAATACGGTAATCCTTTTTTGGAGTAAAATATTAATATGTAGAATTAGGTGACAAATGTATTATAGCCTATTGGTGACAAAACCCTTAATTTGGCAATGAAGCAACCTAAAGTATAGAAATAAATCTATAGCCACAGCAAGCCAAATTAGACTTTTTAGAGGCAATTGTCTCAAGACTAAAATGGGTGGTTGGATAGGTGGATACTAGCTATTGGATTTAGTGCAATAAATGTTTTGTAAAATAAAATAAAATATGAATGCGGCTACATGGATAGTGGTCAAATAGTAGTTTGTCTCAGGATAGAAAATTGTTCAGCACGCTACTGATCTATGGTATTGGTTAGAAATCATATCAATAATTATACATTGTTTCATTTATAAAGCATACCTAATCTAAATTAAATTGTAACATTCATTAGGTAATTTATTGTTTAACTTAGTTGTTTTACTTACTTTCAGGAAATAAACTAGCTTGATATCCTTCTCCCAAAAGTAAAGTCATTAGATTACTTACAGCCTGGTTTTCATTTAATTAAGGAAACATAATACAAACTTGTTAATTGTTATTTCTATTTAAATTATATAAATTGGACCAAATAATTAAGTTGTTATTATTCTTTTATTTATGAACAATCTTTAAAATTCTTTGTGGATATATTGTTATGATTTATTTATCTTATACGAGATAGACTTATTAACTTGTTTATCCATTAATTTCCAATTGTATACATACATAATGATACATTTTATTATTTTAAAAATTTGTCATTTAAAAGGTAATTGGTTTCTCTAGTTCACCTACTTTAAATCAATTATTAATAAGCTTTTTTATTTAATTTAAATTGATATATTTATTGTTAGGAACATATATATTATTAATAATAACTCTAAAATGGAACAAACATGTTAAATAAGTAATAGATGGTGTACTAGGAAAACGTAATTTGAAAAAGTACATGAAAGTTTTGCCAAACTTGTTAGTCTATAAAACTTCTTGTTAAACAATAATGAAAATATCATACTTGGATAAACAAATAAGAACATAAAAAAGGATACAGTCAAGGACAGTGTAAACAACACTGAGCCAAGAAAACCGGTACTTATGACCAACACCGAACTAGACGTCAACCATTTGCTATTGAGCTGCATGACTGAGAATAGTGACAATGCTAACAGTGTTGATATAAGAAACGACATGCCCGTGGAAACGGCTGAAAATAAAAGGCAAGATTTAAGGCTATAATGATTTTTATACTTCATTGATATTTCATATCAGATGCCATAGTGCTATAGGGTGATCTTTCCATACAATCGATCATCGATAGAAAATCAGATTTACCCATATTTGGTACTTGAGTTGTGCTTTATAATTCCAAGTTTAAAATACGCAGTGAGACAAAGATCCTTTGAATAACAACTGAAGACTGAACAGCACTCAATGGTCGGTGTCTTAGTAAAAAGTAACGAAAATTGACGTAATTTTTTTTTTAAATTTCTATTTCATCTTTTTATCAAAATAACGGAGCGTCGTGTGTAGCGTTTTGATTTGTCGATTAAAAATTTGCCATACGAAAAATTATCATACGAAAATAATGCTTTCGTCGGCAAACGACGCTGATAATTGGTGATCGTCGAGACTCTGAAGTCGGGAGGCCAGTACACGAGTACGCCACTACGCCGGACACTGAAACACTATTATAGACTAATCAGATGTTTAGAATCTATATTATTATTATTATTGTACTCTGATATTTGATATTATAGATTCGAATTCGCGATAACGCCTAAAAAAAACAATAAACCTTGGTGTTTATGATAATATTATTTGCATTTGCGCGATCACGGTAATGTTGGTTACACTGCGAAATTCCTCTATATTTTTGTAATATATATATATATATTATGCATCTGAAAATAATAATGTGTTGACACAATATTACTATAATTACGTTATCAAGAGACAAATTCCATCGATATACGATAGATATTTCGCGTAATTATTATTCTATCAATCGTTTCTTGGCTCTTCTAGTTATTCTTTTTTTCCTTGCCTTTTATAATTATAATTGTGGCGTAGATTATATTATACGTTTCTATTGACATTTTGTAGTTTATGTGTTAAGTATACTCAAAAATTCTTGTCGAATCGCATTTGTTTCAAATACTAATTAATACTACGATAAGGTAACTTAAGACTATATATTTATGGTAACAGTCATTTAGGTTTAAAAACTCAAAAATGTACATTAACCAACCATGATGATTGAAAATATGAATAACGACACAATAACAGTAACCAGTTCTGTTTGCAAAGCAATCCTTCAGTACTGTGCCAACTCGCATCCGTTTGAAGAGCGTACACTAACCCTTGATCAACCAGTTAAGATTGGCCGTCTGTTGGCTAAAGCCAAAGTCAGTCCACACAATGGGATTTTTGATTGTAAAGTCTTGTCTAGAAACCACGCCCTGCTATGGCATGAAAATGGAAAATTCTTTCTACAAGACACGAAAAGTAGTAATGGTACGTTTGTAAACAACCACAGACTCAGTAAAAGTGGTGAAGAGTCTAAACCACAAGAAGTGTTTAGTGGAGATGTAGTCCAATTTGGTGTTGATGTTATTGAAAATTCGAAAAACATATCTCATGGCTGTATTACAGCTGTCTTAAAATTATATCATGCTGACGGTACAGAGGCTAAATCTAATCCTGTTGTGAATTTCATTAGTGATGTATCTACTCAAGATTTATACACCATAGATGCTTACATACGAGATGCAATGCACAGGGAAGCAAATTTAGAAAACAAATTATTTAACTTGGAAAGGCTGTTATCCAACATAATTGGAGAAACAGATAATAGTTGGAAAGCCCTTGTTGCTGAGGATCGTTTATTATCTAAAATTGAATTTTTAGAAAATCAACTGCAGTACTACAAAAAAGATTTTGGGGAAGATGAAATGAAACAAGAAATATGTGATTTAAAAAAATATAAATATTCATACCAAGGAATGGCTAAAGATTGTTTAAAAAAAGAAATGGAAGAAAAATTGAAATTGATGCAAAAATGTCAAGAATTAGAAAGTCTATTGAAACATTCCATAACTGAACAAAGTACCTTGATGAAGCATCTGAATGATGCACAAGATGAAATTAAAGAAGTTTGTTCTAAGTTAAATACAGAAGTCGCTAACCATGAAAATAGTGTAAAAGAATTTGATGCATCAAAAGAATTACATGTAACCGAATTAAAAACATTACAAGAAACCAAAAATGAAATAGAAATAAACTTTCATAATAAATGTCAAGAAATTGAAAGATTACGAGCAGAAATAGCTAAAATGAATTATGAGATCAATACACGTAATGTGCTTCTCTTAACCTTACAAAATGAACACGAGCTTACTGAAGATATTTCTCTTAATAAGTACTTTAATGATATAATGTCTCACATTGTACATATATTGCAAGACCGCCAGACATGCCTAAATCAAATGAACTCCCTACAAAGTCAAATGCAAAAACATATAAAACAAAAAGCTGACTTAGAAAATCAAGTATGTCAATTACAGACAGAACTTGATCTTAATCAAGAATTGTTAGTGAACTGTGTAAAGATTAAAAATGTTAATGATACAGACAATACAGATCCTGATCAATTAAAAATGATTATATTGAATGATGATAGCTTAAAAAATATTGAAGTTTTATCTAAAGATATTGAGATTCAAACAGATTTTTATAAACAGAAATCTGATGTTATTGAATTTAAACTATCTGAAGCAAAAGATGTACTGCTAGACTGTATAACTAACTTAGATGATCAAGAATCTACTATAAAACATCTTAAGAAAGAAATTTCTTGTAAAGATATTGTACTAATGTTGATGTCTGAATATTTATGTCAGGTATCAAGTATTGACTCTAATAATATACAAAATGTGCCAGATATACTGCAAAAAAATCTTTGCTCTTTTAGTAACTTCAAAAGTCTTGACCATAGTTTAGATGGTTTAAAAATATCTCAAACTGGGTGTTTAAATAATTCATCCCAAATACTTGAAAATGATAATGTAAACCAAGTCTTGATTCAGGAGACCAGCTCTGATACAGTGAACACTAAAGAAGATTCAGTATTTGACCAAAATGAATTAGAACAAATTCGTAGTGAATATGATTTATGTTTAACTGAAAAAAACAATCTGAAATATGAATTAGAGCAAATTACATTGAGATGCAGAGAGTTAGAACAAACTCCAAATTTCCACTTATTTTTCGCGTTACCATCAATAGTATTATTTTTAGTCTTAGTAATTAGATTTCATTCATATTTGTCCTATTTAACAGGAACAGCTGAATGAGTGCAATTAAAAATATTATTTATAACTTTATTGTTATTAGTAAGTTATACAACTGATAAGTGTTTTTTTTTTTAGATCAGGTATTATTGTGTATGAAAAAATTGAATTATATAAACTACCAGTCATAAACAAAATTTTATATTAAATTATAAATATCTCAGTAAATAAAAATAAATTAATTTAAGTTAAAATTAATTACAAAATTTTCTTAAACAGTAAAGCTGGATCACATCTTTTTAAATAATTAAATTTATCCTCCAGCTTTGTGTTTTATTTGCCATTTGTAGTTATGTATTATTTTATAATTAAAAACCGATATTACTTTATATGTGATTCCATCCATAATAATATATTTTTGAAATTATTCATGCTTTTTTTTACTTTAACTTAAAATAAAATGTATACACAATATATTTATACATTTATGCTTATTTGTTTTTTCATAAGATGATTAATATTTTCAAAAATATTATTATACATATTTTCAATGCTATAAAAGTATTACAATTTATTTATTTATTTTTTACATTTTACATTTTGTTATAATTTTCTTAGCTTTCATTGTATTTGTTATTCTCTTATCCAAAATTGATATATAAATCCTATTATTATGATACAAAATTATATTTATTACTTTTAAATAATTTATTTAATAATTGTATGATTTAAGATCTGTAATAGTTTATATCTAAGAGTTTTAATATTATTTAATTAATATAAACATGAAATACTGTATTGCATAAAATTATTTTTAAATTAAATGTTACTTTACTACATTATTTAAGACCTTGTGATTTTCATTAGTAACAGAACATTTTTAATTATTCGGGATTGTTTTATAAATGTATGCGCAATGTAAAATGTATTTTAAACAATGTAGTGTGTGTCAATTCTATTCTCAAAAATATTAGTTTCTTTTGAATTTTGATGACAGGAGTGATTTTTAATATTATTTTAGTACTTTATTATATTTATTGTTCTAAATAAATTTATATTGTCACATTGTTTTTTTTTTTTTTTTTTTTAATTTTGAAGTTTTGTATTTTGATGGAAATTATGTACTCGTTGACTGAACCTTCAAAATACGATTAATACTGTAAAAATCTATATAATTAGTTAATGTTGTATGTTATTGAATTATTATAAACATAAATCATTGTAGTCATTAATTATTATTGTTGTAATTTTTAAACAAAAAATAGTAAGATTATTAAATTATTATCTATATTGTTCTTTTTATTTTAACTGTTTGTTTCTTTTACTAACTTTATATGTCTACAATCATTTTTGAGACGGAATGTTCTTTCATTAGAAGGTAATCATTAGCAATGATTAAATCAATTGTCAGGATATCAAACCAAGGATAAAATAACATACAACATTTTATGTGAAAAATCTTTGTATAAAATTTGGTGGAGGTGTTCTTTATTATTTATATGCAATTTCATCAGGTGTGGTTTGATTCCCTGATGATTGTATATAAGTACATGTCTTGTTTCTCAAACAAAAAAATTATATATATTAAAGCACCAATCAACATTTTTATTTTTCAGTCTTTAATGATGGAATCGTTGGATCAGTTATCTAGTAATAATTTAGAAGTCATGGATGTAGAAAGAGTTTCTATTAATAGTAGTGTAATGAACATTGACAGAAACAAAATTGAAGCTATTCCTAAAACAAATCAAGTACTTACAAACACACATAGAAATTAAATTATAAATAATATGCAAATGTATATATATTTTTATAGCCTATAGAGTTGCAAGATCTAACAGGTTTAACTGTGTATGATGTGAATCATTTTGAACAAGAAGTCTTACAACAAGTTACCAATGAAGTATTGGATAATAAAACTATTTATAACACTGTTGAGGTTCCTACATTAGGAGTTTTAGGAATTGAAGAAACTGAAAATGAACGTAAAATTAGGACTGGAGAAATGACACCATTTGGTTCAACAGATGTTTCACAAAAAAATTCAAAAAGGTATAATATTGTCGTTAAACAGATCATTGATATTCATTTAATATTTTAAATGTTTTTAAAAATTATTTTGGGCCTGGCAACTTTCAGCTCTTCAGAAATGCTTGAAAAATATTTGCTGTCTCAATCTAAACTTTCAACAATGATACATAAATCTAAAATTAAAACATCCAGTACAAAAAAAGAATTTAAAATAAATATGGAACCAATTGAAAAGTCAAAAGAATCGGGAAGTGAATATTTCCCATCAACAGATTCTGGTAAATAAAAATTAGGTTATCGTAAAATGCATTAATATTCCTATAAGGTTATATCTACATAATATTTAATGTTTTTAATTTAAGAAAATGAATCATATACCCCGGTTAAAATAAAAAGTAAAAAACGATCATATAATCATCAAAAATGTAATCAATATTCAGATGATGATTATACTAATGGTACTGATGATGAATATTTCGAACCTAGACGTTCAAGTAATTAATTAAAATAATTTATATGTTTGGTTTTAATTTTGTATTAAAAACCAAACACCTATTACATATGTACACAATTTTTTCAAGGTCAATACAAATCATCTGATGATGGAATAGAAGAAAACTATGAGTATCGATTAAGAGAATATGAAAAAAATAATCCTGAAATAGCTATTGATAATGATGATGCATTTCACTCTATTGATGGGGATTATTTTAAAGTTCCAAAAGAAATTTGGGAAAGATTATACAAGTAAACAATTTATATAAAGCAACTTAATACATAGCTCTATAATTTGTGTATACAATATTGTTGTTGTTATTAGGTATCAAAAGATTGGCATAAAATGGCTATGGGAATTACATCAACAAGGCTCTGGTGGTATCTTAGGAGATGAAATGGGATTAGGCAAAACTATACAAATGATTGTTTTTTTTGGTGGACTGTATTGGAGTCGTTTAAAAGATAAAATAACTGGTATACGTGGTTTAGGTCCTAGTTTAATTGTTTGTCCAGCAACCTTAATGCATCAGTGGGTTGATGAATTCCATAAATGGTGTCCACCTATACGTGTTGTGGTTTTACATGAAACTGGAGCTTATAAAGGTAGTTAATTTTCAATTAAATTATAGTAAACAAAAAAATATGTATGGATTCTTATTATATATTTAGAAGTTTAAACCTATTTAATAAATTAAATGATAAGTATTGAAATGTAAGCACTTTAATTTGAAATATTAAGTTACTTGTTAGTTGTTCGTAATCACTAATCATCATCTATTTTTAATTTTTATACTTATTAATTTTGGTTTAGGCAAACCAGGGGACTTAATTAAACAAATGTGGTCTAGTAAAGGAGTTTTAATTACTACATATAATGGTTTGCTTCAACATATTATTCATTTGTTAAAAAATGATTGGCATTATGTAATTTTAGATGAAGGACATAAAATTAGAAATCCTGATTCTAAAGTAAGTAAATTCATTATTAGTATTATTAATTTAACATTTTAAAATTATTTGTATTTTATTTATATAATATTGTATGTAAGGAAATAATGTTTATTGTTAAATGTTAATGTTTATTTGCTCATAAATACTATAAAATTTGAATATATATTTACTTAAAATAAAATTCAACCTTATAGATAACAGTAGCTGCAAAACAATTGAAATCTAGTCATAGAATCATTATATCTGGTTCACCCATTCAAAACCATTTAAAAGAATTATGGTCGCTGTTTGATTTTATTTTTCCTAGTAAACTTGGGACTTTACCAGCATTTATTAAAAGCTTTGCTGTGCCAATTACCCACGGAGGTTATGCAAACGCTACTGAATTACAAGTATAATTTTTAATGAATTCACTTAATAATTATATATTATTTTAGTTAATCAATTAAATTATTACATACAATTTAGATAACTACAGCTTATAAATGTGCAACAATACTTAAAGACACAATATCTCCATATCTTTTAAGACGTATGAAAGCTGATATCCAGTCACATATATCTTTACCTGATAAAAGTGAGCAAGTATTGTTTTGTCGTTTAACAGAAGAACAAAAAAAAATGTATCGAGGATATCTTGAAAATTCGGATATAATATCTGAAATAACAAATGGAAATTGTAAAGTCTTTGTTGGCATATCTCGATTAAGGACAATCTGCAACCATCCTGATATTTTCCAGACAAATCTTGTAAAATATATATATTTATTATATTGAGTATACTTACACATAGTTTTGAATTTTTTTATTTATAGGAAACTGGTGCTTTTGGCTATTGGAAAAAATCTGGTAAAATGATTGTAGTTGAAGCTTTACTAAAAATGTGGAAAAAACAAGGTCATCGGGTTCTGCTCTTTACTCAAAGTGTAAAAGTAAGATATTATATGTCCATAACAAAATTATTACTGTATATTAATTAAATTATATTATTTGTTTGTTTTAAGATGCTTAACATTTTTCAAAAATTTATTATTGAGCAAAATTACACATACTTAAAACTAGAAGGCTCGACATCCATTGGTTCTCGTCAACCTATTATTAACAAATTCAATAAAGTAATAGTTTTTTATAATAGTTTTTTGTTTAGAAATGGTAAATTAAATTTTTTTTTATAGGACCCGTCAATATTTGTTATGATTTTGACTACAAAAGTTGGTGGATTAGGTGTTAATCTGATTGGTGCCAATAGAGTGATTATATTTGATCCAGATTGGAATCCAGCTACAGATTTACAAGCTAGAGAACGAGCTTGGAGAATTGGACAAACAAATTCAGTCACTATTTATAGATTACTCACTGCTGGAACTATAGAAGAAAAGGTATTTTATTTTTAAGTTAACAATAATCTTATTTAAATGACAAACTATATTATTTTATATTTTAGATGTATCATCGTCAAATTTTCAAACAGTTTATAAGTAATAAAGTATTAGTGGACCCAAAACAACGGCGTTTTTTCAAGTCAAATTATTTATATGAACTTTTCACACTTCAAGATGTGGACGATAATGGTGTAGTAGAAACATCAGATTTATTTGCTGGGACAGGTTCTGAAGTAATTTAATTTTGAATTATTATTTCTTGAATATATTTTATGGTCATGTTTATTTTTCTAGATCAATTTAAAAAAAATGATGATAGCTCGGCGTGAAAGAAAGAAATCTAAAAAAACATCTTCAACTCATTCATTTTCTGATGATAAAATTGAAGCTATGAAACAAAAAGCACGAGAACTTAGTAAAATGATTGGTCAAAATTCAAAAACAGATATAAATCAACAAATAACACCATCAGAAATGTGTACTAATAGTGAACATTGTTCTAATGTTGATATTATTTATCCATGTCAAGATGACACTGAAATTTCTAAAAATAATGATAAACCTTTTACTATTGTGAGTAATGAGAGTTTAAATATTCCATCTTGCAGCAAAAGTGAAATGATTAAAGCTTCAAATCATGCGTTTAAAAGAAAAAATAGTAAATATTTAAATACTAAGCAAAAAAAACCTAAAATACCATATTTGGTCAAGTGTGATATTTATCAGGAAGAACACGTAGATGATCTCACTTCCAAAAAACAAGACGATTATGTTCTTGAAAAATTATTCAACAAATCGGGTAGGTTTAATTAAATTAATTATATTGTATAACAATTCACTTATGTGTTAGTTATAAAAAGAATAATGGAATATAATTTTTTTTATACAAAGGTGTAAAAGCAGCGATGAGACATGATAAGATAATGGAATCTTCAAAATCTGATTATGTTATAATTGAAAATGAAGCCCAAAAATTAGCTAAAAAGGCAATTGAAGATCTTGAAGCATCCCGTGCTCAGTGTTGGGAGACAGGATCTGGTAGGTTAAACTGGACTGGCAATCAAGGAACAGTTAGATCTAAGTTATTTCACAATGTGGAAAATAGGTAAGTAAACTAGTGTTAATATTTTTCTCACTGATTTTCATTGTTCTATGTTCAGTGGTAGGCACAGGGGGGGATTATGTGGGATATATCTCCAGTAGACTTTTTTTTTGGACAATTTTTGTGTTTTGAATAATTTATTTAAATGTATTATTACTTAAAAATGTATAACATTTATCCCCTCCCCTATTGAAAATTCCTGGGCATGCCACTGTCTATGTATAATTATTATTTACCTAGCTATGTCATCTAATTAATAATTATTTTGCTTTTTTTTATTATTTAAAATTAGTAATGAATCAAGTGGTCCATCAATACTATCCCTAATGAAAAAACGTAATGGAATTGTGGAAGCCACACAACGCGAAATGCAGATGTTAAACAGTATTAGACAATATTTGTTAGAAAACAATCAAAGTGTAAACACTGATCAAATAGTAAACCAATTCAGGAATAAATACTCAGCTGATGATACCCCACTCTTCAAGTCATTGTTGAGTGAAGTTTGTACATTCAACAGGTGCCCTGATAAAACTGGTGTTTGGACGTTGAAACCAAAATATTGTTAAACCATTGAAATTAAGTACAAACAATATTTATTTTACAAATTATATGTACCAAACAAACAAATTTTAACTGTTCCTTTGTTTTTTATTTATTTGAATGACCCATCCTCGCACGATTACACCTTTACAATTTGTTTATGGATAATTATCCAATGTGTCATTATTTACTAAAATGAATGCTATAACATTGTTCAAAAATATATTCGACTGTGTAATATGTATAGTAATATTGTACCTCGCGATATTTTTAACATTGTCAATTGGTGTTTAATATAGGTACTTTATTAGTATGCATTCATAATTTTAAGTTACTATATATTGTTATTTTATATGATACATTCTATTGACATTTAATTAAAAATGTAATGTAAGTTATTATTATAAATTTCAAATTTGTGTGAAATAAATTAAGTTTCATTGTTACACACATACACATATATTAAATAAATACTATATTATGTAAAAGGCTTGACAGAATGACAGGTCAGGCACGAATTATACAGGATACAGTTGTACACTCATATTATGACTAATTATTGTACCTAAAAACAATCGCTCTCTATACATACAATTTCATTTAAATTTAACTTGAATTATTTAAGTCACTGCTTAAATAAATAATACGATGATAAAAAATTCAGAATCTTAAATAATTGACTTTTATATCTATCATAAAATAAAGAACGTTCTGTAGAATTTTTGGTTTTGACTCTTCTATCATACCTATATACCTATATGAAGTTATTGCGTTTTGTGTTGAAAAATGTCTTTTCACTTGAATCTACAAAGGACTGAAAGGTTATTTAATTCACAATTAATTTCTCTTTTATAGATCTATTGCTATAAAAATAATTGGGTGCTAGTGTAGCGTGTGATCTACCAGTTCGTTTCTGGTAAACGCGATTTGTGAACCGCTTAGCATTAGTGCATTACCCAAAAGACCACGAGGAGGTGGGCTTACACGTATTTCAAAAATATTTACAATTTACCCGTGTATAGCTAAAAAAATTCAAATTTAAATCACATTCACATAGGCATAAGTTTCGTTTTAGCTAACTTAGTCGTCGTTATTTATGTATGTAGCACGCATATCTTCTAAAAAAGCAATGAACAAATCTGATTCACTTTTCTGCCACATCTTCCAACAATACTAATCTAAATGTGACCATAGGTGCAACTAGAGCTCTAATTCTGGGTAGGCTAAATTGATATGAGTGACCCGTGAGGGCTTTGCCCCTACACCACTAATATTGATTATTAACACTAAGATAAAAAACTGGGTGGGCTAAGCCCACTAAAGCCCCTCCCCCTAGATGCGCTTATGATTATGTGACTGAAGCATATAGATAAGTACACCTCTATTTTTCTTTAATATAGATATTTTTGCATCCAACCATGATCTTTCAACACCCTATGTGTGCGCACCTGTTAGGGGTCAACATTTGTTGATGATTAACAGTTTCATGAATAAACCCTTCTGTTGTTAAACGTCGGTATGAAGATCACTCATCAATCATCTGAGTAAATGACGGGACCACCTTTAAATTAGGTACCAACAAAGAACTGGATAGTAATGGGTAGAGCACATGTAAGCGGTAGATCGCAGTATCGCACGCTACACTAGCACCAATAATTGTCTTACAACAAATATATTGTTAAGTACATCTACGTACCTATAGCTGAATGATGTCAAATATCTCTGTACCAATATTAACGATTATTCTACTGTCTTCTTAGTTAACTTTCGGGAATTAAAGTGATTCACAATGACAAAGGGTAGAATATGATCTCTATAATTTTTTAACGTTCTATAGTAAGTTTAAGTAGGTAGGTATAGTCACCTAATTTTTAATACCTACTTAAAAATGCTAATTTTAATGTCTTGTCGCAACCTAGCTATGGACTATGGTGGGGAAATGGGGAAAGGTGTTATATTTGTTAGTAGGTATCTACCAACAATACCTTCCTCTATAAATTATAATCTCTACATTTATAAAATAGATACCTAATCATATTTATATCTAAATATTTTATTTTTAACGGAGACAATTAATTAGATTCAACTACGAGGTTTAGCGTATACTAACTACTTGACACTATAGCGTGTATTTCTTGAAGAGATGTTAAAATGTTAAAAAAGATTATTTTTGAGTATCAGCGGCCTACGGCCAAAGGCTGCTAGGGGAATTGAGTCGTACCCACCATGCATTTACTTCTGTCCTACTATTTACTAAAATTGAAATTTGAAAAGGATAATTAACAATTGAATTGGTATAATTATAAATTATATTTCTTTGTTGAAAGTAAGTGTATTAGCAAGCTGCGCTTTTATAACACATAGGTACCTGCTATTACCAGGCACGAAATGCGGATCCAGAACATATTTACAAAGGAAGGAAGATGCATGACCCTATTATGTGTATAGGTATCGTATTTTATAGGCTGCCGAAAACAGGCATCCTAAAATTTACTAGTGTGGCAGAGTCTATCCAGGAGAGGGGTCGTGCCCCCTAGTTGACCGTATCTAATATTTTTAGTTTTAAAGATTCATATTTATAAAATAGTACAGTGAATGGACTTCAAACCGCTATTGAGAGTTTATCTTATTGTACAGATATTGTGCCTAATCTTAAATTGTTTTTACAAATCTTCGCAAATCTTCCTGTTACAACAGCTACGCCAAAGGCTAGAACGTACTTTTTCTACCTTAAGAGGCCGCTGCACTAGCATTTGTTTTCTCTGTCTATCTACTACATAATATAAGAACAAAGATACTCCGTATTGACCGTATTACGCATATTTCCACGATTACGACTCTCTGGTTCAGTTCAGGGCAAAAGTATCTATTATTTTATAAAGAAAAGTATTTCCAATGCGTTGACCGGATAGATTTTTAATATTAACAATTTTGAATAAATTATTAATGGTTAAAAGATAATCGAAATTATTTTAAATTAAAACATGCTTATATTTATAAACAATGTAAATATAAAAAATCTATCCGGTCAACGCATTGGAAATACTTTTCTTTATAAAATAATAGATACTTTTGCCTTGAACTGAACCAGAGAGTCGTAATCGTGGAAATACGGATGAGTATCTTTGTTCCTATATTATTATGTGGTTATGTGGTAGATAGACAGAGAAAACAAATTATGCTGGTGTGGCGGCCCCTTAAAATGACTGAAAACATACTTAAGGTCAACAATGACTGAAAATAATAGACTAAATGGATTAGCTTTAGAAGCATAAATAAAAAAGAGGTCATTTCAGAAACTAAAACCATTGAGGATTTTGCAAATAAAGCACCAAGAAAATTGCAACTCGCAAATTGGTCAAAATAATTTTATACAATTGTTTGGTATTTATACACTTAAAATTTTGTTTGGATTTAAACACGCGTTTTTATTATTCAATTACTATTTTTTATTATATGCATATTATATATATTAAGTTAATCTTAATGACTGACTGAAAATATAAATAAATTATTTGCATTAAAAACATTAAATATTTGGTTTATTTTCTTTTTTGTAGTAGTTAGGGTATATTGTAAAATTTTAGACAGCGTGTGCCCCTCTCCCCTAAAACAATTCTGGATACGCCACTGTATATTATGTATATGTATAAAGAAATTATCAAATTATCGAGTAGGAATTAAGAATATGTTACAGCCTAACCTATAAAAGTATAAATATATATGTATTCCTATTAAATACGAATTTATTGTCGTCCCAGCGCGCGTATATACAACGGCGTTTAATCAAAATAATAAAATGGTCTGATTTCAAGTGCATCATGAACGTTGAAGAAAGGAAAAAAAGACACGCCCAGCATGATATAAACAGGTACCTATAATAAATATACTTTAATAATTATGTCGGAGATAATAAGTAAAAATATAGCGCGTAGGTACCTTTAGGGTAGGATAATATATTATTAATTATTATTTATTGCGTTAAATGGCGCTTAAGTCATAAAAAAAAATCATAATCGAAATAGGTGTACCTACAAGAATTTTTTATATGTGCGTAATTCAGTAATATTATAAAATATAGGTTCTTATTTCTTACGATTTAATATATAAAACAATTATTTATGGATTGTGTGAATTTACGAATTATTGTCTTTCCATCGTAGTATCCTATAAATAATGTTAAATGATTCTTATAAAAATAATAAAACCATTTGGACCCAGTTCAAATGTAGATATTATGCTTATAATTTTATAAATTGGGCGGGACCCCGTGGTCAACACGTCAAATTCTAATTACCTAGGTACATTTAAACGGCTTTCTTATACAATATATTATATAGTAACATAATTTTATCACCCCCTGAAATTCACATCTAGTTGCGTCAATAACAATAATCGCATCCTTTAAAATAATTAATAATATATACCTACATATTATTATGATAGGTAGTTTATAATATCTACATATATATAAGTTAAAAACATTAGGTCCCCAAATACTCGATGTAATATAATATCTGAATGTTTGTTCAGATGCAATTATATGCAAATGAGAGACACTTTTTTATGTACGGGTCCTATATTATAATATGAGGTTACATACCTAATAGCCGTTTAATAAAAATAACTAAATTAAATATAATATATTATGTAGATGTCATAAATTATTCTATATGCTTGAATATCGCGTATTGAATTCTAACGCAACTTCATAATTTTATTCATATAGATAGGTACCTACGAACCCGTATATTGTATTATTTTATTATTAATAATAAGTAGGTATTTTTAACACGACCTATTGAAATAATTTAAATTATGATCCTGACTTTTGTAAATGTACTGTTATAATCAGGGCTTGATTCAATAAAATTAGGGCCGAGTGCACAATTTTTTTGGGGGCCCTCAAGTCAAAAAATGTTCTAAAAAAATTCTACATAGAGAGGGGGGAATGCTAATAATAAAAAAAATATTTATATGTTGAAAGTGTTAAATACTAAAATACCCATCTCAAAACTCATAAAATATTTGTACATTATTGCATGTACTATAAATACAATTTAGTTACTTGGTCTAGTAAATTAAGGACAATGAAAAGACAATACTAATTAAATAACATAACAAAATTATACTATATTAAAATATTAAAAATACTTAAGGATTTTATTATATAAATTTAAATTAAAATAATTAATTTTCAGTCTTCCATAAAATTATAAAAATGGAAAATAACTTAATTTAAAAATTTATTTTATATAATTAAAATTAAATAAAAAATGACCAATTTCTATAATTTCTATTTTCTAATATTTTATCATAAAAGAGTTTAAATTAGTTATTAGGTATCAAATATTTCTGATGTTCATACAATGTTCTATTATTATTATTTTAATATTTTGTGAGGGTAACTTAAGCTACTGTAAGTAACTTAGCACTGGAATGACACAAAAATAACCAAAATTCAACTGACAATTTAATGATAAGAATATACTAAAGTCTAAACATTGACAGTTGGTATTACATTTTAGAAAATACATTTTTGTGGAATTAATTTAAAAAAAATAATTTTTTACAACTTATTGAGCTCGGGGGCCCCCAGAAATTGGGGGCCAAGTGCAATTGCTCCATCTGCACTTGCATACATTAGGGCCTAATTATAGTTTTGTAGGTAGATAAATACTTACACTTATATAATAAATTATCAGCAGAATTTTAAACGGATTTCCAGTGTGTATGGTGTAGCCGCCATAAACTAATAAAACTAGAATAACTAGATTAATTGTATAATATCATTGAGTGTATCTGTATCTATATTTTAAAATGTTAAGTTATGAAAAAACAAAACTAATAAAAAAAATTCATAAATATATATAACTGTGAAGTTAGAAATAAATGTAAGGATAACTATTTTAAATTCAAGTGCAGAAGTTCGGAGACTCATCATTTGGGGGTTTGATGTTTTAAAGTATATAGGTATCTATTATTAATATATAAATGATTATAGGTATCGTTCATATAGAAAGTACAGAAGCGTCTATAGAAATTTTAAGAACTAAACTTAAGGCTATTTTTCCCTCCACATTTAGGTTGATTATTGTAATTTATCACTCTTGCACAATGATAAGAAATGAAAAATTAGATGGGATAATAGCAATTTCCAAGGTTTTTAACCCTTTCGGGGCTTTCAAATTTTGAGGATGATGTTGGTCACCATGCAGAGAGGCATTTATCGAAGAATTCCGAGTGAAAACGAGCTGTGGGTGATAAATTCTAACAATGTCGTCGATAAAGATTTCTGTCGATGTAAATATCATAAATCTACGACCTGATCTATAAACCTGAGAGTTTTTTTTTACCGCTTTCTGTTTTAATAATATGTTTGCGAGAGCATATAGTTGCCTTGGTTCAATCTTTACCGTTTTCTCGATAGTTCGGGTCCAACTCGTTCCGCTGTCCCGAGTGTCATCTTTCCCGGCTGGTATCAACTCATAGTCACTAGCATGGTTAGTAACTTGTTAAATGCGAAAAAAATACAATTTATTTATTTATTTATAATATTTTATTATGTGTTAATACTCGCAAAAAAACCGGTTAGTGTATCAATTTATTATATAATTATAACTAATTAATAAGTTTTCTTTGGGTATTGTAAAATATATTAAGCGAAATTGGTCTATCGACCCAAAAAGGTTTGAAGTGCAGTTGGTAATTATAGGTATAAAAAAAGTAATTTTAAGCGTAATTGGTAAACTGCCTAAAGTTTCATTATGAAATACACTATTACGGCACTAGACTGTAAGTCAAAGGTTCCCGACCCATTGGCCGCGGCCCACAGGGGCACCGAGGAACTGGGCCGTGGACCATATAATTTAATTAACAATATTGTTATATATTTTTATTATACACTAATACCTAATAATATTATATATTCGTAGATAGATGTGCTATTAATTATAAGTGGGTCTCAAAGATTTTTTTAACAAAATTGGTGGTCCGCAAAACTAAAAAGTTAGTAACCGCTGCTGTAAGTAATTCTTAAATTATAATAGTTCAATTCTATGATATCTAATAGGTTTTAAGATATTGAGGCTATCATATTATGATGAAAATAATTATAGTATTAAAGTTATTTATGGTGTATTATAGGACCTAACTATAATAATAAGTAATATCGACAAATTAGTGTCTTATAATTTTAAAAATTGTTATATCTGAGTATAACAAGTATTAAGTAAATAATAAATACCAATAATAAATAGAAAATCAAATATGAGCGAAAAATGTTCATTTGTAAAAGTAAGTTTTATGATATATACTCTTATATATGCATTCCTTATTTGGGGTAGTTGTGCCAAAAACCATTTAAATAAAAAACAAAAATCTACCAAAATATAAGATACTACGTATAATATAGAATACAGATGCTCCTTGGTTTGAACGTAACAAAGAACTGCACAAAGATTTGATAATCCTTACAGTTGACGAACACATAAACTCAATAATGAACAGATTCTTTCATTTCTTATAAATCCAAAAGGAGCCATTCACTACAACTTAAACGCAAGCCTTTTGAAAATTGAAAAGAGGAGACCCCACGACCGGAGATAGTGACAACCACCACCAGCTATTTCGAACCATGCTCAGATATTATGATGGTTGTTTAATTTAAATCTACTATCATTAATATTATTGTGATATCGTAACAATGTAAAAAAAAATGTTTGTATATACACATCAGTAAACACAAATAGCAACTATAACTGGGAATGTTTTAAATTATATATAAAGGAGGTTAATCACCTTAACCGTGTACCTACCATGTCAAACTATGATGGCATGGTTATTTATTAAACTGTAACCTACCAGTTTATAGGTGGTAATAAAATAATGTGGTGCGATGACCACAGTCTACGAAATGTACACAGGAATATACCGCATGTAAGCACCTACATCACGGCTACACGCGTATTTATTATTATATTATGTATTAAAATACAACAGTGCTGCGTATAGCCTACTGCAGTATTACATAATATAATATACCTATATAATAAAAATAATATTATTTGCCAAATCCGCTGTCAAATCGGACGTATGGCCAAACAGCGGGTATATACGGACGCTACTGGGAACTTTATAAATAGAGAGCAATAATGATCATCTCGGGCGATTTTCGCGTGAGTCTCGACATTGCCAAACAACGCAACTATAACGATAACGTTTGACGCGTGTATAGTACATAGTAGTAGTAGTAGTAGTAGTAGTAGTAGTAGTAGTAGTATTAGTAGTAGTAGTATTAGTAATAGTAGTATTAGTAGTAAACAAGTGGTAGTAGTAGTATTAGCGTGGCTGTGACAAAGTAATACAACTTTTTTTTACGTTTTTACATTTTTTTTTTTAACACACACCTCGCACGTATTTTTACCATTATAATTCCTTAATACTCACGATACGCGACTCGCCTTATTCGAGTTTCGACACCGTATGGTTATAAATTGTTCAACAGTGTAGTATAATCGTTAAAATTGTATAGGTAATCGATCGTTATATTTATTATAATATAATTATATAGCTGCTGGAGGTGCACCACCGCCACCACACACTCTCGTCTTTATTAAAAACTACAGTTTTTATTATTGTTTCTATAGTTTTTTATGATATAATTGCACTGGTGAGAGATTCGATGTTTCCATTAAAGACTTTCCCAATTATAGTACAAAATCAAATATATAGGTAGACATCAGGGGGAAGGGAGCTTAGCCTGTAAAATTTCAATACATACAATATTAACACAATAAGAGCGCATTATTTTAACCCACCGCTCGCCCATTACACATAATACTTAATAAATAGGGATTAAACTATAGGTATGTATATTTTTATTAAAATTACTATAGATTAAAATATAATAGTATCAACGTAAATCAGTACAAGAAAATAAAGCTCTCTAGAGGGGAAAATTGATCCTTGCTTTATGTACCTACTACCTATCACTTTGTAAATTATTTTCAACAGTATCTACCTAATTTTCATTTTTATTATCTTTAATGCTAAATTTATGTTTTTTTCATATTTTCTTACCATTTATTTTAGATACAATATTAAGTACATACAATGATTACACATATACATAATAAATAGTGGGAAAGAATTATAAACAATAGATACGGTACATGCCATACCATTTTTTTATTGGTGAAGTAAATATTATAAATATAATAAAGTACATTTTTGTATTATTTTAAAATAGAATAAATTGTATACTCAAAATTATAACCAACAGCCATTAATGTCTAATCTGAAAATAAATTGAATTTAATAAATACATAATTAAATAGGTAAAAGATGAAAGAATTATTATTTTAAAATAGGTTATTAATGCAAATAATATGAAACTGCTAATCTAAAATTACCTAATTTAACAACAAATTATTTAGAAAAATTACTACTACATATATTTAAAAAATGTACAGCTTATTTTTAAGTTTAATATTGATTTATTATAGAACAAATATATACCTTTTCTACTATTTTATGTCTTTTTCACATCACGGTTTTTATATAATTTTATTACTTAAGTTACCTATGTATAATGTTTTGTATGGTATATCACTAGTTATATTGATTTATATTATAACTTATAACTTATATTTATGCATTCTAAGCACCATATGTTATGAAAAAAATGTCTGTAATATAAAATAACCCTAGTCCTCCACACGTGTTTACTCGGCGAGGCTCAGTATTCTTTTATGTAATAAAATCAAATAAATAAATATGGTATAGACTTCGTCAACCCTCGTGCATATAAATTATTATTTAAATGTTTAAGATACATTTCATTCGTGTATACAATATACCTGGCACACATTATCTAGTGCCTGGTGGTGCAGTTGGAAGTGGTGGTAGAATTAATTCGCGTTTGAACCACTCAAATCATCCTATACTCATAATGTTGATTAAAAATAATTTTTGTTTACATGATTTAATTAAATTAAATAATGATATTGTTTCTTGTTTAACTAATTCTATTTCTATAATTTGTGTGCGGTAATTTAAATTTTTGGATGTTCCATGACAATTGTATTACATTACATTTTTTTAACGTGTACAATCCATTTTCAGCTATGGTTTAAATATTATATCCTACTCTACATTACATCCTAATTTCCATTAAAAAAAAATGTTTATGATTGTATTTCTAGAATTTCCTAACCTAACCTATCAGTTACTTTTATTACCTATTATTACTTATTAGTATTACCAATTTCAAATAAATATTATTTAAAAATTCTTTACTAACTAGATAAATAGTTACTTTGAATTGAAATAATTATAATTATAAGTTATAATATTACGTATGATTATTTTTTACGAGGATTTTTCTTATTTATGGATTTTATAAGTATAGGTACTTAAATCGATACACAATCGAACAGTAAAAAAATAATAACTTGAATACTTAAGTATATTTTGTTAAAAACTAACTATTGTATACATATATGACTATAATGTAAGCATAAATATGTTATTGTGGGCATAAATAATTTAGAAAATAAATTACACAAACATCTCTAAAATGTAATTAAAACAAAACTGGCAGACATTTCAAAAGAATACTCTTAATAAGTACCAAGTACGTAGAGTATAAAACTGGATTCAACTTATAGTAAATAAATTATAAAATTCATTATGGATATAGTTAACGCTACATTTTAAATATTTCTTCACTTTTCGTTTATAAATCTATAATAAACAAAGTAATTATAAATTCAGCGAAACTTGTTTTAAAGCTGTATTTTTTAAGATGTATTATACAGTCGAGACATGTAAGTTGTAACAATATGGCATAAGAATAACAAAAATTTTATATTTTATGAAACTATAAAACTATATTATTTATGATTTTACAGTATGTTAGGAAAACTACTCATTTAAACGTTTTTTGACATATATTGTTTGACTTAAATGTTTTTTACTTTTGTTCTTTATCTACTTTTACATTAAAAAAAAATACTGGCTGGTCGCCTAGTACTGTTGTATTTTGTATTTACAACAGACAAACACACGAGTATTCAAATAAAAAACATCATTTTTTTCATTTGTATGTACGTATCTTAAATAGATTATTTTGGCAAAAACACGTGAAATATATACCTTAACTGAAAAGTGAACAATGATGTTTCTAGTTTTAAAATTTAATCAAACCCACCTGAAGTAGTAGCACCTATTAATAATTTTTTCATTTAAGTGTTAGAACTGTTTGAAGCTCTTCGCTTTGAAAAAGTGCGTTTGACAAAAACAAAAGTCATTAGAATAAAACAAATAGCTTTCATTCTTTATCTCAGAATTTTACTTGTTGAATACATAAAATAAAATCGATAAAATATCAATAAACTATGAGTTGACAGTTTCTAGAACTTTGGATTAAAATAAAGTCAATTTATAAGTACATAATATAGATTTAAAATGACAGTTTGGGTACCTACATATAGTGTAGGTACCAAAAATTATTTTTGTATAATATAGGTAGCTAGCTATATATTGAGTATTAGAATACTTTGCTTCTATATTATGTATGCAAAATGGAAAAAATGTAATTGGTGTGGTTTATTTCGTATATGCCATGTACTAAAGTCTAAAATATATATCATAAATGTGTAGGGTACATTTTATTGTAGCAATTCTATAGTTTGCCGTTAATTGTTACAAATTTATATAAGTATTTCACCATTTTTATTCTTTTTTAGAATATTATAATTTATAATCTTATATATTTTTAGTTGATATAATTTAAAATGTAAATACTACAAAAATAAAATTTATTACACACAATAACAGCATGATCTATGTTAGACCGAATCGTTGTATACAACATTTGATGATTCAAATTAATAATACTATTATTACAAATGAGAGAATTACTTTTTTAAAAATACTTTTTAGCGCTTTAAATTAAGTCATTTTTATTTATGTAGTAAATCTATTATTTACATACTTTATTATATTGTTATCCTATCATTTTTTTTAAAACTAATATGTAGTTTTTGAAAAATAAAATACATTTTTTTATGTCATATGACAATTAATAATGTATTATTTATGCGAACTATAGCACGAATTGTAATTAATATTAATAATAAATACTATAGGTATAAGTGTAATTTGAATCAAAATTAATTTGTACTGTAGTTTCATACAATGGCCTTTTGACTAATCTAATTTTAAACGTAATACAACTTTCAAAAGTTGTATGAAATATGTACTACTTTTTTTAGTTTATTATTTGTTTGATTGTTTCTATGTTGGGATTGAAACGTGAAAATGCTATTTTGTAGTAATATAAAGAGTTAAATGCTGTTAACTAATCATTTAATAACAGTAATAAAGTTGATTTTGTCATGTTTTTAAGTGGGTATTATTGGAGTACAACTGTAACAGATGGGTAAATTAAAAATTATGTTTCTATGAACGAAATAGAGTGGAATGATACCACATATTTACAACACAAATAAAATGTATATTTTACTATTATCTATTCAAAGGTCGTCTATTTAAAAATGTTATTGTCATATTATAACTCTGAGCACAATCTTTTGTTTGAATAATAATACCATTATTTTATAGCTGTAAATAATATTAATTTATTTTTATTATTATTTTTTTTTTTATTAAAAAACTAATTTATATTGAATTTCATGTAATCAATATAATAAGTGATATATTGAAAAAATATACAATTCAAGGAAAACATTTTGATTGAGAGAAAAGAGTATAAATGTTGATACTACTTATGTAAATGTTTTATTTTAGTTATGTCTTATATATTTAATCATTAGGAAATTAGGGACGATCTTAATAACTTTTAATTTTCAGTAATAATATTTTTAGTTATTGCATAATATTATATTCATAATACTAAAAATGAAATAAAGAGTGTTCAACTATAATATATGTTACAACTTAAAAACTAGTAAAATGGTATTATTTTTTAAAAATTAAATTCTAAAATTTATGAGCTCATTGTCATATTTTTATTTTAGTATAAACAATTTCATTATTAATCAAAAGTAACTGTATCTACGATAAAATAAAATTATAGTTCTTCGGCCACGAAGACCCTGAAGCAAATGACAATCCAAAATTAAAAATAAACTAATATAAATGCAATGTTACCATATATACATATGTATATTTATTAAACTATATGAGGTTAGTGTACCTATTCGTTTAATGAATTGTATGCATTGTTCTTTAATAATAATTAATAATATATTGTACATGCAATGAGTATTGGTTTTCTTTAACAGAAATGATTGAATTCTTCCACACATGAAAAAATAAAATTATGTGTTGATTTTATAGTAGATCAATATATTACATATTAAAACATGACTGCGCATATTTAACACAAAAATAAAAAATACTAAAATATTTTCAATTATTTATACTTAAAAATGTTTAATACATTTACAATTTTTTTCAAAATAGTACTTTTTAATAAAAATATTGGAAAATTGTGGAATTTGCTCTCCTTTATAGTAGTCGTCAAGTAAATAATAATATATATATATTTGCAAAAAGTCTTAAGTCGCTACAAATTATATATGCGAATAATATGTTTGGAAATACAATACATAATATTTAAATTTATATAATTATATAATATATATTTTATAAATTAATTTACATATTGAAATTTGAACTTGAAATGTCTTCTAGAAAATAAATTCCATAGTTTTAATATTTTAAGGTTTTATAAATTGTATGCGACTATGTGTTTTCTATATTTTTATTTAGAGAGTATAGAACTTTATAAAAATATATTAAATTTTTAAGCTTTATAAAACGAAAAATTTAAGATAATTTTAAAAATCTACGAATAGCACAAAAAACGTAAAAAAGATTTGGACCATTGAAATATCGTATATTGTAAATACTAATATAAATATTTAGTATCTCTACAGTTATTAATTTTTTAATTACCTACACAAAATATTGCCAAAACCTATTAAAAATTTCCTTTCCCCCCCTTTTTTTAGTTTTTCTAGATTATTTTGGAAGTACTGGACTATTACCAATACTACCCATATTATTACTAATTTATATGTATAGTTAGTCTTGGTAAATCATTATAAGCATAATAAAAAATTAAGGAATCTTATAAAAGTATTTAAAAATATCAAAAAGGAAATAATTTCAAATAATCATTAAATCAAATATATCAATTATTAGGTGCATACAAATATGATCCCGAGTGCATTATATGTATAAACGTAAAAACTCGATATGGAAATACTATATATGTATATACATTTATGATGAACGTAGAATTAGCTGACTTAGTTCCAATTTGTACTAACTATTAATATTCATTGGTTTTATATAAGTTTATCAGTTTACATAATTTACAAACTTTTCATGCTGTTTGATGGTTCACTGAACATTTGTGGTCAAAAGAATCAAAACAATAAAGCGTTTCGACATCTTATCCGTCATCGGAGAGGGTTGCATGCCTACAATATTATCAATTTACTATAAGAATTAACCACCAAAATACACTTGATTATGATATATATCTACGATACTCATATACTTGTACAAATATACAATGTGAATTTAAATAACGCACCTGACCATAGATAATCAGTAATCAGCTTTAAGTTATATAATTATACCTGTATATGCACGTCATCAAACTAATGGAAAAATAATCAGCGTCGTATTTATGATTTCACAACAGTAATATTGGCAACTAAAGTTACCATATTAATGTGAAAAATTATTTAATTATGTACTATACTACTATAGAGAGTAGACTATGATTAATACAGTGTAAATGGGGTGAATGACGAATGATATGTATGGTTATAAAGTTATACTTAGAAATACACAATCTACATACCCTAGAGTATGATGTCTTACTATATTTGACATTATAGATTTTAAATTATATTTTTGAATAATCTGTGAAGCAATAGGGTGTATAAATAATCGAACAGAATAATAGTAGAATGACGTAGTAACGGTGTTTCATATCATAACATAATAATATAAATTAATTAACTTTTAACTCGAACGTCTTCATAATATTAACTAATAATACAGCTTATGCGCGATTTTTTTGCAAAGAACCAGCTGCGGAATCTTCCACATCAGCTACGATTTTGTACGCCACTAAATTTGGCCGTAAAAACGTAACTTATAAATTATTATAATAATGTGCACACCAGACACCTACCGAGTTAGGTGGCGGCGTCTCTTGGCACTCACACACACGTGCGCGCACACGCACACACACACACACACACACACACACACACACACACACACACGCACACACACATACACACATAGGTAATACATTATATTCAGAGCATTGACATGTGCACATACAAAATTATTATAATAGACCGTTTATAAATGACTAATATACAGCAATGCTGTAATGTATATCAAACTAAATATGTCGCGTTTTTCATTAAAAACTATTTTCCTATACTTCCGATGTACTCGAATAATATTTTATACGGACCACGATTACTCGCTCTAGGTAATCTATGTAATACGTATACGAAACACATCCCCTATTATTTTTTAATTCTGTGCAATGTACCAGGAATTTCTTCATCTTCTCCGTACATTATCATTTCTGTGTGTTTGTAAATATTTGCACGTATGATTTAAAGTTACTGCAAAATGCACAATGCAATGTTTTTAAAGAAAATATTATAATTTCTTTTCGAGTGTTTAATTTTTTTAATGACAATTTTTGATTGCTCTTAAAGCAGTTAAAGCGTCATTGAAAACGTTGATAAGGGCTAGTAATTAAGCAGCATTTAAGTGGATACTGGTAGATTACCCCATATCCCCTAGGAAGTGGGGAATTTGTTTTTTCTATGTACTCATTAGTGTATCTATTAGTGTTAAATCACATAGAATACAATTAAAAAAAACAGTCGTATGGAAACTTTTTTTTAAAAACTTGAAAAATTGACCATCTTCTTCGTGTCGTTGAGTTTTAAATCCGCTACTCACGTATGCTTATGCGGATTTGTTTGCCTTTATTTAATGTGATGAGAGGTTTATTTTAAAAATAATTAAGCCCATCTGAAGTTCGATTAAATCTCCACCAGCTGGCTTCTCTGCAAATACATATCGGTTACAAAAATAACAAAAATTCAACAGATTCAATACAAAATGAAACACATAATAATCATATATATATATATTATACATTATGTATGTTATAACTTATTATAGCAGTACCTCGTGTAATGCGTAACATAATATCATATATTATGTATTTATTATTTAAATAGGTATTAAACACACTACCTATATATAATAATAATAATAATAATAATAATATATTTCGTACGAGCGGGGCTGGCTCTATTTCCCCCCCGACCACTTCCAGCCAGGCGGGCGCGCGCGCACTCCCGCACGCACATGCATATACGGGGGCCGCCGCCAATGTTGGCCGTCGGCTGCTGCGCGAATCCGTCGCCGCGCGTTATTAGTGCACGTTAATCTCGGGTCGACGGTCTTGTTAATCCGTTCGTCACGTCGCGTGTACACATCATACACACACGCGCGCGCGCACACACAAACACACACACACACACACACACACACACACACACACACACACACAGTCGTGATGTTTTAAAATTTCACGTCAAAAATAATAATAATAATAAAAAACCGTTTATTTTTTTATTGTTATTATTAAAAATTATTATATTACCGCTTAATGAGTTGTTATTAGTTTTTCGTCGCGATGAACGGCCGGAAGAAGACGTGTCCGTCGTCGTAGTGCGCGGTGTCGCGGTCACATCACTAATAACAATAACAATAATAATAGTTATTTTTTATTGCGATAAATTATTATATAGTTCGCCGGTGTGTAATATCAACGTGTAGTGCGTTCACGTGCGTGCGTGCCAAGCTGTGCGTTCTTGCGAGCGCGTTTCCCGGCCGCCGCGTGCAGTGCGGATCGCGCGTGGAGGCGGACCCGCGGTAAATGCGCGTGGCCGCGGTCGGCCACCGGTTGCCGGATGTCGACGCCATGGGAACAGCTGATCAGCTCGACGATGACGCCGACCACTGCGGTGGCGGTCAAGCTGGCCGTCACGGACGAGCCGCCGGAACCGACGGATCCTAACGGCACCGTGTTGCCCGGCGGTTCGGCGGCCGCCACCAACACGACCGGCGGCATATTCGGCACCCTGCACAGGCACATACCCATACTGTCCAGGCTGTCGTTGAACAAGTCCGACAAGGCGCACTGCAGGTTAGTAGGTAATTACTACATACTTAGTGCGTTCCCGTTGCCCTAGTCCGGCCAACCAACGACCAAAGTCTGTGACGAAATTTATTATTATCTTTTTTCCCTTCCCCTATTGGTTTTCGTTAGAATTTATGAAATTTATGAAATTTTTTACTATTCTAAACTGTTTTTTTATTACTCTCATCAGTCATAAAAACCATACTATAATATTCATTGTGTTGATACATTCAGTATGAGGTTTTTCGGTATGAATTAAAAACCGAATGATTTTCAAACCCCTCCTCATATTTACAGTTTAACCTTAATAAGCGGTTTTTTTTTGTTTAAATTTTGATCATAAAATATATGCAGGATTGTGATGAGGGAGAAGCTATGTGACTTTCAGCAAGCAAAACTGAAATCATTAGAATACATGTTTTTGGGATTCATTAATTTAATGTTTGTAATTTGCACCATAAAATCAAAACGGATAAAAAAAATATGTAAATTTGACCATAAACATAAACTCGCAATACTGTAAGGCATAAAAAGGTTAATTGAACCACCACACTACCATGTATTATGTAATTTTAAGCTATTTTTTATATGTAACATTAAATTTGGAAACGAGATAATACTGCTAGTTACTTAAGTTTAATAAAAATTAATATAATAATAATATGACTCATTCGTTACAATAACTCATCGTGTACCGATATGTATTATTTATATTATATACTAAATAATTGTCTTTGTATTACTTATGTTCTATTATGCAATACTAATAACATATTATTAATACATAGAAATATATAGTAACGGGAAAAATTAATAACTATTTATTGTACTTATTATACCTACGAAACATTACATTATAATAATGTACAAAACAAATGCTTGGTTTTAAATCTGGCGCATGGCTGTAAAATAATTTCGCTGTTATGTATTTGAACAGTATCATTTAAAATAATAAGTACATTGAATTAATTTTTAAAATACTTGGCAATACATTTTTTTTGCCATACTGCAGATTTGTGATGATAGGTATATGTATAAATAATATATACTATATTATACAGTGATTGATTTCCGTCAAGTGAATTGCGATTTGATAGTTAAATCATGCAGATTGTAAAACCGGAAACTTGTATAACCGTCACTATGGTGTGTGATGTAATTTACTAAAACACGATGACAGTGATAGTGATGCATTACAATGAATCTAACGCTCTCCCCTTTTTTATTATCAAATAACATCTATACTATAATAGTTTAATATAAGATATTTTATTGATCCTCAACCAGAGAAGTATAGCACTTTTGTAGTTTTGTAAGCCAACAATAATATGTGTTTCAGTTACAAAGTATCGGTGCAAAGGTTAGTTGTAGTTTTATTTAAAAATTTAAAATAAATTAAATTGTCAACAGTTAAGTACAATATATAGGCTATAATACATAATAATAACCATAAAAATCTTTTATAAAACCGTTTTATATTATAACTTTTAACTAATAATACATTTTATCAGTCAGAATTGTTCACCTAACATTTTGATGTCATTAATAATTTGATTTAATTCGAATGTACAAAATGATATGTGGCAATTCTTAATATTTATAGTATCTTAGCCTATGTTTCAAAATTAAAATAAAGATTTTCTAAAAAAAAATGTAGGTATTAATAATAAAGCGGGTTTCCTTTGAATCATTTTTTTTTTCAAACCTGCGCTGCGGGGGCACCATGCTAATCGCCTCTGCATCGTTCCAATTTTAATACATCATCTGTACTAATGAAGAAAATACGTTTATTTGATTTCAATTAACTTTTTATTGAATTTAAAAGAATCATCTTCCGTGTTCCATAATAATAATAATTGATTTCTGGACGACCTAGGGTATAACAATTAACAACATTATATCTATAAGGTGAATATTACGAATTCCGTTGTGACGTTGATTTATTGTGTATTGTTTTTTTTTATTATTATTTATTAGTAGTAAACTCATTAAATTTTAAATTCGTTTTTCAAACAACGTACCATTTATAATGTGTATAAGCTTGTAGTAAAGATTTCATTGTTTTTTTTTTTTTATAATATGTACCTATTTTTTTTTATCTTAATCTTTTTTTTTTTGAAAACATGTCCAAAAAATAAATTTCAGTGACATTAATGATGTGTAAAATATATGAATTTTACACAGTGTGTTTTTTGATTTTTCAGGTCATTGACACGTGTAAGTGCCTATGTGCGTTTTTCAGTTAAAAACATATTAATATTACTCGGAGAAGTAATAAAATTGACACATCAAATACGTAAATTTAGTAATTTAGTGTATGGTATATATTATACAAAGTGATTATTTTAAAGCAAGACACTCGTTATTCTATTTATTTTTAAATTTTTGGAATAAATAATTTTGTATAATAACAAATATCTATTTCTTGCATATGCATGAAGATTTTTTACTTTTTTTTATTACACGTGTCATGTTGTCAAACCATATTTTTAATTTCGTATTATTATGAAACAAAAAGATAAATAAATAATCACAATGATACAAATTACTAACATTTATTTTATTATTTTCAAAAATACTATGTTAAACAAAAATGCATGTTATTATAAGCAATATAAGCACTTAAAATTGTATAAAACATTAGTTTTTTTAAACAAACATTTAACATAACACTATTTTCAATCATCACTTTTTCATGGTAGTAGGTATATAATAAAATAATAACTTCTTGAATTATATTATATAAGTACCTAATTAACTATTATATTTATTATTTATACTATTGAAAAATAATTCAAAATTTTCGATCTAACCGTGAAGTACTGTAATACGTAACTGTATTTAATAGGTATTACCAGGGCCTTGCACCCGAACTAACCCGAACCACTAACACCAATAAACACCCTCAAAAAATTAAATACCCGAAACCCATATAACCCGAATGATTCTGTTTTCATAACACCTGTATTAACTAAAACCCGAATAGATCATTCGGGTTAACCCGAAATCCGAATAATTTTTTAATTTTTTTAATCTTCATATGATATATTATTTTGTATGTATTTGTTGTGGCGACTTCAATTTTGTAGAGTTAAATAATTAATAATAATAATAACAGGGACAATCTTACAATCAATCATAGGTAAATTCAATAATTATTTACTTGAAAATAAAACAATTAAAATATTTAATAATTTAATTGATTCTAAAGTATTAAACCAAATCGCCTAATACTAAATTATTTCTTATACCTATTTTATAATATAATTTATTACTTTATAGTTTATTACTTTATTATTATAGTATATAAAATAAATCTAAATATAGCTAATAGCAATATACAATTGACACGGTCTTAACAAAACTAAACGTAATGACAGTCGTGACCAAAATACTAAACGCTAATAATTAATAATACCTAGTGTTATTATTTTATTAATGAAATAAGTTATTTTAACAACAGTTGTTTTAAACCAAACTACAAATGTTGCAAATTCGTTTAAAAAATGTATATTTTATTAAAAATAACTTAAACACTTTTTTTTTTGGGAGGGGGAGTTATCAAAAGCTATGATTTTTCCCGATTACTCAACACCCGTATTAATCAATATTAACCCGAATAATAATGGTTTTGAAAACCCAAATGCTTGTTTAAATTTTTTATTTCGGTGTTTGAACACCCGAATACATCCAGCACCCGAAACCCGAAATCCGAATAAATGATTCGGGTGCTAAGCCCTGGATATTACTATTCCTGATAATTTCATACTTAGATTATAATTCTTCACCACAATTATTGTTTTAACCATTATATTTTTTTTTTGGTATCTACTAAAGTACTAACTTGTAGTTAATTAAAACCTTTTTATTTTTATTACAAATCAAATGTTTAAAATAGATACAAAATTACGATAAGGTAAATATTGTGTCATAAATATAAATAGTATATAGTATATATATAGTAAATTGCTAGTATCGTAAATAGGAGAATGCAGGAGATGTGAATGAGTTGACATTTTAATAAGTCAACAAGCTCTTTATATTGGATTAAAACAGCTAAAAAACGGCTATTGCTACATTTTTAGAAACTCTTTTGGTTTTTGCGTACAAGTAGAATTTTTATATTTATACTACCTATTAATTTATGAACATTTGGGATGTCTTTTAACACGTTTCTTCAAATAGTATGGTGCTAGGTTAACTATTTCAAATGCTAAACGTACATTATTTTATAAACATATACTGGAAGAAATCCTTAATAAATAATAAATTAAAATCATGATACATGTAAAATAAATGGTACCAAACTGATTATTTATACCAAACGTGTGTAGTGTAAAGCAGAGGTCATTACTAATCAACATGTTTTAACAAGTGAGCTACATTCAAAATGTTAAGTCTTTAGTCATCGATATCTTTTTATTTCGATTTTAGAAGTACTTTTTATATTTTTTATACAGCCATGATAGAGTTGGTCAGGTCCGTGCGTAAAATTTCTTCATGGTGAAGGTTATGAAAAAAAGTTAGTATTTTAATATTTATATTAATTTATTAAGTATATGAAAAGTGTTTATTAATTATGGTTTTTCGATCATACGTTATATAGTTCAGGATTTTGGCAGAAAAATACATTTTAATTCAATAAAACCAATAATAGTTAATGACATAGTTGTAAAAAAAAAGCAATAGTGAGAGGATTGACCCCTAAACTGCCCTCCCTTGCACACTAGTCTGGAATAGAAATATTTTATCAATTATCACCCTCTCATAATTCAGCATTCCGCTACTATGCTATTGTTATTTTGTAATTTAACGCCCTCTGACCAAGACATCCGTGACAAGTGCTCCTGTTCACCCTCAAAGATCTAACCCTGATTATATCATATAATGTATGTATGTATATTCCAGGAATTTCAGTGTTATAGTATGAATAATAATAAATTGTATAATTTGAAAAATGTTATTTAAAAGACAAAAATGATGTAAATTAATTAATGTGATAGTTGGCATTGAGTTTCTACAAGTTTTGAAAATTCTGGTAAATAACTTAAGTTAATATAGTTACTCTTAAACTTGAATAAAAATATCTGTTATTCATTCTTGACTAAGTATTTCGTACTTGAAAATTTTGACTCACACATAATCAAATAGAACCAAAATATGAAGATATACGTTTTGTAGATTTGGGTATTTTTGAGTAAGTACATCAGACATCAGTATATTCATGCTTCCAAAATTCTGAGATAATATAAGTACTAAATTATTCTGTAATTTTAATATTTCCAGTTCTACAATAATTTTATACAGATCAAAAAAAATTTCCAATTTAATTTACTTAAATCTCAATATCCACAAAAAATGAATTTAATATAAACCGTGTAACTAGCTTAAGTATTTTATAGTCGTTGTACCTTTTTTAAAATTGAGATTTCAAATCATAAATGTCGCATTATATTTATGAAGCTTGTTAGATTGTATTTCCTAAATAATTTTTTTGTTGTTTCTTGAAACGTAGATTCTGCTAGAGATCATAATTTCTCATTTTCTCATTTTCGCAACATAAGATTACCCATATTCATAGATCTACCAATCGATTGCGGTGGTGTATAATGTAGGACTCAGACATACATTATATAATATCATGTTAAATACTTAATTAGATTAGTCTGTATCCAATTACAAAATATTGTAAATACTGAAAAATTTAACAAATTTAAAAATTATTAATAATAAACACTATTTATATTGTTCACATTACCTTTATAAATGGATAATTTTAGAAAATTATAGCTGTAAATAATTATTTTAAATTATCAAATTAAAAAATAATGGTCATTATTTTTTAATCTAATTACTTCTTTAGACAATGAGTACCTTTTTATCATCCTTTTATTTCATAGGGATTAGGGACTAAATCAAATTCATTAGATAGAATATAGACTGTACATAATTTGGTTTCAATTATAGTGTGATTGTTTAGGGTTATTATTTATTAAAATTTGATGTCAGTAAACATCCTGTTATATTTGCACATATAGCTATAACTCTATAAAAAATAAATAATAACAATAATAATAGTAATAGCACTTAAATATTCTATTAAAAAAATTATTTTACTTTTCATTAGATAATATTAAGAGCGAAAATAAATAACTTTAAACTTAAATTCTCACTTAAAATTCTAAACTGACTGATTAGTTAATCTTATAATTTATATTTAAAATTAAGTTATTTGGATAAATGAAAAACATGAATTATCAGAATAGCAAAGAGATATAGTCACAAAATCGATTGTTGCGTGTAGTCTAGAGTCTAGACATTGTACTTAGGCAACGTTTTAAATATTCACTATTTATAAATATGCTTTCAAATCGATAAGTTATATTTATCTTACACGAACAAGATGATAACAATTTTATCTGAAATTAAAATGTATTTGAATTTGAATTTTGACTTTTTTCATGATAAACAACAATAATTGGGCGTCTGAACCAAAACAATTATAAAGTCATACTACTACTTTAATTTATCGGCCTAAAATTCTAATCATCTAATACTCTATGTTTCTATAATATACGTTTACTGTAAAGTAACATTTTTGAATCAGCATTTACCTAACAAAACGCATGTACCTCATCTCATAATACGCAATATACCGAAAAAATATACAATTATTCAATCTCTAAAATAGCATGTTTTTAAACAATTAGAATAACTTATACGTAGGTATTTATAAGTCATGGATAGATACAATTCAATATATTATCATAATGATATTTGCTATTGTAGACTTTGCTCTATGCAGTCAATAAAAAATAATCAACTACATATTATATTGATTACCTATTGTATTGGCGGTCAATATTTATGTTACCTATGTCTTATATTTTATCTTAGCTACGAAAAAAAAGGAATTTTTATCACCGCTGTCTATATTTATTACGCGTAATACTTGATAATCCATTCACAGAAAATATTTAAGTATAGGTTTAATGTATACCATTTGCCCACGTACATGAATTCAATATGATAATATATTTATAGGTACATTAAATATTATTATAATGTGATAATAATTATATAGATACCTATCTACCAGTTTACGATTTCTAATTTTGTTCTCTTGTCTACGACCATAAGATATTTCACGGTTTCGGTTTTGTTTTCAAACGCATTAGTTTGTTTTTTATTTACATTTTTTAACGTCTGCTGTAGATGTTTCCTCGCTCTATTAGTTTTAACTGCAGACTGCAGAGTTATAATAAAATTACCATATGTCATATTATTACGCGTATATTCCTTATGGCGAGCGTATTATACTAATTAGTAATTACTAATTTGTGTCAAAACGATCACCCCGCATAATGGACATTCAAACGACATTGCTTCGTTCTTAATTTACTCTCGTTGTATCGATTAGTAAGTAATAAGTGATAACTAATAAGTAAATAAGTCAAATGCTGAAATAAGTTTATAACTTACATAGTTACGTGTATTAAGTAATAATGTCACTTATAAGATCAACATTTTGATTAAAATATTATGTATAAATATTAAATGTTTAATGTGTTATATAATAATATATTTATAACATATTTATAATAAAATTGATTGACACGGAATTCAGTGGAATTGGTTTATGGTCATTTTATACTTCTTAGCCTTATATCTATAAACTACGGTAAATTAAAATACATTGTGCAAAACTCTGACAAAAAATTAAATTAGGTGGTCCACTAATGTGCAACCTACTATTGTTTTAGTGTTATTAGCTGCAGAATTACAACAATTATATAGCTATGTTACAAAAATACAAAATAATTTGATATATATTATACATATATATTATAATGTTAGATGTCTATTAAATATGGCCAAAAAATATGTCTGTAAAGTTTTGAAAATGCGTGATGTGGTATTATATAATCACAATATTATATTAGGTACGCGACGAAAACTTTTATGAAAAATTAAATTATGGTTTTAAATATTGTCTCTTTGATATAGGTACTTATACATTTTATACCATAAATTTATTGTTTTGTATTAAATACATTTTTCGTTTTTTAGTAATGCATAGTTTTCTTAAAATTAATAAAGTTGCATTAGATTTGTAATAATAAAATAAAAAAAAATCAATATTATTACTTATGTACCTATTCGTCTTCTTTAAAATTCTTTTTTGCGCCTAACCATATATTTAGTTGGGCCACGAGCCTGTACGATTCGCTATCGTTAATTCAAAGTTAACATAATATGGATGTACGCGTGGTCTGCAATAATCGTATATTTTACATACATATTACAACCTAAAATTACAACGTATTTTAAGTATTTTAACACATATATTTGTAAATGTTTATGCATTTTTATGTACTTACCCTCTTAACAACGATGGACCTTAACGAGTTTTCGAATTAAGAGTTCTGTAACTATTTATTTTTTTCGTATCGTTTACCTTCATTGGTAACTGTATAAAAGTATAAAACTATACCTAGATTTTAGCATAATGTTATTACAAATACGTGGAACATAAACTTGAAAAATTGTTTTCAAACATAAAAATAAGTTAATATAGTAAAATATTTATTTTAAAATAAACTAAATACATATTATTATGGAAAATAAAATTTTCGTTTCAAAAGGCTTACATGAAAATTTTTTTACCTCTTTCACTTAGCAATAATTGATAATATCTACACAGTTACACATATCATATAATATGTGTATAGTGTGAACCGACGATTCCCAGCACATGGAGTCATGGACCACAGGCACATCGTGGTTACAAAATTGGTGGTCCACACAACTAAAAAGGTTGAGAATCGCTGGTGTAACTGTATAATAGGTGCATATCGATCTGTTATATCCTACAGGCTACAAGTGATAAAAATAGAACTACATTAATGTGTTGCGTTTTTTTTCTCGCCTACTAGTCCGTTAATGAAATTATAATTTATGGTAAACGATTATACTTCTTGCTAATTAATATGTTGATATTTCAATATGTATATATTGTCTATATTATATTGAAGAGACGAACGATCGCGGATAATGATGATAGGTTTGCCGCCAAGTCACACAACAACGCGCAAGGTACATAAAAAAAATTATTTATATATACGATCAATCACGAGTTTATTTTAATATTTTACATACCTACGTTGTGTTACGGTCTGCGTGTCACTTCCAATCATTGCTATCGCCGCTGCAGTTAGATTGTATACATATATATATATATATATATAGGTACATATACAGGGTGATTTTATAAGCGTGCTTACCCCCCCCCCCTTCCCCGCCAACCATTTTATCATTTAACTATGCGTGAATTTACATCTAAAGCAATTAAAAAAATTAAAAACCTTTAAAATTATATTTTACAAAAATTAAAAATTTCTATACTTCTTAAGGAATGCACCCTGTACCCTGTGACAAACTGATGACACAATAATATTCCTTACTTCATTTGAAAATATTTTAAATATGTCTTATGTCTTATGTCATTTTTTTTTTTTTTTATGTAGTTATCTAATTATCTAAATCAAAAATCAGTAGTTCCTGAGTTATTAATCTTTATATAACAAGGATAGTAGTCTACAATATTTTGTTTCAAAATATAAAATGAGTGCTTTAATAATCTATAAAATAGATATAATACATTATTTAGTCTAGTGCATATATAATAATTATTATACTTGGACAAAGTTTATAAATAATTAAATACTAATAGATTAACATTAATATGAGTTTAATTTTCGAATCGTTATAGCTTCCATACCTTTATATTATTTTAAAAATGACGACTAGTATACTTAAAAAGAATTAGTTTGACTAAATGCAATAATACGTACATATATAATATATAAATGTTAAAGTGGGATTTTCGTGCTCTTTGAATCACTCTGTATGTGCACACAGTTAAACGCTATCATTATAATACATTTGTATTTAAATAATCCTACCTAAGAAAAACGAGAGTATCTAAGGAATCTATACTTTCCTATGTAAGAATGAATTAGTTGATAATCATTATAAAAGAGGCGTTTGTTATTTGTTACGCAACGCAAAACTATATACATAATATTATACTTAATAATAACATATATTATACAGGTATTTGATGATATATTCCTTGTGAGTTGTAATGTGCAATTATGGATATTTCTTCTTTAGTTTTTTTTAACATCCAACGAGATAATCAAACAGGATACATACAATTATTACAATATACATCCAGTGTTTTAACCACGCATTTGCGACTAACGTCAAACATATAGCATAATATTATAGCGTGTAGGTTAGGTATATATATATATATATGTGTGTGTGTGTGCGTGTGTGTGTAATATTATAGATAGTACCTATTTATATCATTTATGAATATAATTATTTGTTTATATAAGCCTTTGTATGCATATTTCACGATTTTTAAATCTCTTCTTGAATTTCAGATTTTTGGTTCTACACACATAATATATAAATGTAATGTAGTTAAAAAAAAACCTACTTGTTGGGCAAAATACTTTATCTGACAAAATCTTTAGTCAATTGAGCTTTGATATTCCTTTTAATCACTATCCATTCACTGTACCTACTTGTGCAATAGTCATAATAAATCACAGCGGTATTTGCGCCAAAAATAAAATTATTCAATTGAATACGATACAAAATAATAATTTGTAATCATTCAAATTTTTCGTATCCCATACAACTTGATAGCAAGTTTTGGTTCTAGCACGCACATCGGTATGATTAAAAATAGGTGCTTGAGTAAAAATATATTTTCAATTCAATACAATTATTTTAAAAATGTGTTTTTATTATCAACTTGTTATTATTATTATTTTGTGGTTGCATTTTTTTACTCATGATATTGTTTTTCATTTAAATTAGTTATCTATATTCTCGAGTAAAAGAAAATGTTTTTCTACATACGTTGAATATTATCATTGAATTGCTTAGCTATATAGCCAATAGCCACTAGGTATTAGGTATATTAAATTTATATTTAATGAAAGGTCCTTGGTCTTGTTTGAAGAAACTTATTAGAGATAACCAAGTCCGTATTTACAAATGTTTGTACAAAGAAATATTGTTAACTCAGTATCAGTTCTTCCGCCGATTTCACCACATATGTGTTTCATTATTAATGTATACATACCTACAGTTAATTACGATTAATTAGTGTTTTGTGCTCACAAATGATTGATGTTGAATTGAAAAAATGGTAAATGGAATTTTTTGAAACATGAATGGGACTAAGTGAGTTTAAAAAATATATTTTTTTTTTTATGACATATTTTATAGAAATACGAATTCAAAACAAAAATTTAACATTTTTTCAACTTAAATTTTGAGTTGTCTGTTAATTTTATATTTTCAGCTTCCATTTGATTATTTAGATTACGGTGTAACTTGAATCGTTATGCCTACGCTAATTTCTAGTGTTCTGTGAACTCATCATAAAATAGTTCTTTCTAATACTTATGTTAGCTTTTAGAATAGACGATAATAAATATATTTAAAAACTGTACTTCATTTTTGAGTGGTCGCAATAGAAAATTACAGGAATTATCGTTAAAACCATATAGATGTTTGTTTAAAAGTCATTATTTTCTGGTTTCAGAAATGTGGATCATGTCAAGTGTAATGGACAATCTCAACCAATGTGAGTCTGCTTTCAGTTGTTTTGCGCATTTTGTCTATATTGTCTCATGCTTGAAAATGATAAATTATGTATGTACGACTGGCTTATTATCTTGTTGCCTATAAATATATCTTATTTTAACTTTTTTGCTGTTGAAGTTACAAAATGTACAAGCTCATTTGTATTTATTATATACATATATTTTTTTAAGTTGTAACATTAGATAATACACAAATTATACTTTCAGTGACAAATTTTAGCTCATTAAAGAAAAACACTATTATAGGTTTGAATTATTTTAACTTATGATTAATTAACTAACATTTTCAATAAAATTTTTATTTTTATTTTTTAAGCGAATAATATAATCTCATAATAAATATTACAAAAAATTTAATATATCAAAAATATGAATGATTTTTTGTATAAAATACTATTACTTAATAAATATCAATACTGATTAATTTTCATGTTATTTGTCTAAGCTATTTTAAAAAATACAAAATATATAATTTATTTGTAGACTAACTAGGTACTTTATTTGAGTCAAAAAATTTATTTCAGTCCTAACCTTCTAACTATTTATTAGTTACGACTATTAATAGTCGTATTCAAATTTCACATATTATCACTTATTATTTTATATTCTATTATATATCAATAATTTGTTTACAGATCGATATTTTACGCACAGTTATTGATACTAATTGTTCGTATTATTGTTATTACTTGATCTATTACATTTAATAGTTTGATATTATTAGCGTCTATTATGTATTATTCATTTAAGTATAAATTGGAATATATTAAGTAATGTTAATTAACTGTATAAAATTTAATTAGATTTTTTAATTTTATTTTGAAACCATTCGCTATGAAACTATCTACTTATTGTATTTTTAAAATACTTAAATAATACTATTAAATTATTCAAGATCCTTTTCAAAAATGTATATCAGTATCAAAATGATTAATATTTTTCTATATTTTACTTACAATTATTCAATGGTGATAATCTAAGGATTTGGCTTGACTTAAACTTATATAACTTATATAAGCCACATACGTTTTTAATAGATATTAATTTTTGAAAAATTATGCATTTAATAAAATGCCAATAACTTAAAGTCAAATTTAGTAATCGAAAAATATATGACATCATTTTATACATATTTTTGTGTTTTGAATTTTTGTTATAATGTCGACAATAAATGAAGAAAGATGGTATGGATTATAAATTATAATATAATGACATAATGTAAATAGAGTTTATTAATAAATCCAATATAATATAAATTTAGATTGATTTATTATTTTTAATTTTTAATTTATGGCTACACATTTTTTCTGATAATAAAATTGCCTGCTAAATTTACTATAAAATTTGGTTTGAAAAATAGATAAATTTGTTAAAATATATAATTTAATTTTATATTAAGCATTATACAAATTGTATTGCGAAACGTCAATAAAACTACTGATGAAATTTGTTAATGATCTTTTTCTATTAAATTCAAATTCATTACATACGGTGCAGGACATAAATACTAAAATGGAGTGATAAAATTTTGTTAACCTTGGCATTGACGTTCAATTGAACAAAGTTTAAAGATGAGAGGAAAATGCAGTATAATATAATTATACATTACCCTTTTTATTGGGTTTTAATTATGTTGCATTTATATTCATAAATCATAATTATTTCTTAGTAGGTGACGCAAAATTAATCATCGTTTTGAATAATATCAAGATAATAAAAAAAATGTAAAATTAATGTACTCGTCAGTTGATAAGTACGAGATTTCTTATAATATATTTGTAATACTTAATATTTATAATAATAGATAATACACTTATATGAAAATTCAGTTATACAATATAAAATTCAAAACGTACAACTATTATATTTCCATAGCTTTAACAATGAGTAAAATATATTACAATAGATATAGCATATAGGTGGGTACATTTATACAAGTGTGCAATTTCAAATGTATGCTACGAAATATAAGTATAGCATTAGACAGACTTGATAAATAAACGTTCGATATAAGTTACCACGCATTGAACAGGATAAATTATTTATTATTTTAAGTATCTATATATGTGTGCAATTTGATTTATAGGTAGGTAGACATATAAATATAATACCTAATATAAAAATACTATTTGTAATGTAAACAGTTTTTTTATCAGGAAATAATATAAAACCTGTGTAATACAATAAATTTGAAAAACATTTCTATACATGAATATACTATTTCCATTTTAAATTGGTACATTAAATTCCGAATTTGATCATTATGTTCATCGTAGTATAAGTTTATTGATCATATTCATTCGCAATCTGCACTCGGCAGTTCGTTTGAGCGTGTTACTCAACAACGCGAATATAACAATATGTACAATAATAATAGGTATTCAAAAGTCATAACCAATAGATAGGTATATCATAAAATAATACCTACACAGTTCTGTTTACGAAAGATGTGAGATTTGTTAATATTTAAACTGCCTAGAATGATTACAATAGTGTATTACATTGTTGAAATATGGTACATAGCCACATAGGTAACACAATCTAGCGAAACGTGACTATAGACTCGCATTGTTTTTTTTACGATATCAGATTAAAAAGCCGCCAAAGTTCATATTAAAATACTTATTATATTGGTTTATTTTAATGGAAATTTTGTAATGCATTAATGTGTCAAACAGTGGCGTCATTTTTTTTTGGGGGGGGGGAGGAGGGGACAACTTGGGAATTTGCCCTATTCTAACATTTACATCAATCTTAAGTCGGCACATTTAAAAATTCTTATTTTTAATTACTAAGGCCATTGTCATAAATCATAATATTGAATATTGAAATTTAATAAATAAAGATTTATTGTTAATTTTTTTGTTGTATTTTTTAAAGAAATATATTATATTATTAATCAAGATGTTTAGTATATTATATTTACATTACGTGACTGTGTGTATGTATACATATTTATTTAAGTAATAATATAGTGATAACTTAATACTTCATTTCATAATATCATTGAAACGAGGTAAGGCTAATTAATTTTACTAAAAAAAAAAAAACCCATAAGTTCATTTAAAAAAAAAAAATCTATTACTCGATCTGAAACTTATGAACTAATTCATGTTCTTAATCAACTTCCCAGAACCTAAATATAATATAAAAATTAAGGATGATGGTTAAGTGTAAAGTATAGGCGTGTATAGGTACCGATCATTTTTGGGAGGTTCCTATGGTAATTATTATCACCATTTTACTAGCAATACCCACTGTATTGTTGTATTAGTGGGCATGATATGTTTGCTGCAGTGTGGGCGCGGGAGTTTCGTCTAAGTCCGCGACGAACGTCGTCTCATCGACTCGTAGACTCGAGAAACCGTTTTGAGGTCAACGATGTCAATATGTCCATTATACCTTAGCATATTATAATTCTATACATCAGGACGCGATCAAATTTTGCGTAACGAAACCGACAGGCGCGTTACGCGTTATTGAGGTCTCGCGGCAATGTGACACTGTAGTCGATTTTGATTGCCCTGTTGTGTATTATGCGTATGTGGTCTGTATATTATACTTAAACAATGCGAATATAAGATTTCAAGTGCGAAATGAATAAAACGAACGCCCGCAAGGAACACCGGTCATCAATAAATAGGGGGGGAGGGGAAGAAATCCGACCACGTGCCGTGATGACGCAGGCATGTTCCGTTCATGAATGTCATAGTGGGTGATAAAGACACCGCGTTGTTGTATGAAATCATTTTCTACGTGGTATTAATTTAAAGACGGGAGTTCGGTAAATTTTACCGTTGTTTCTTTTTTTTACTCAGTACCTTTCATAAAATCGAGTTGTCTCTCGTTTGATTTTTTTTTATAATACTAGTACCATTGAACAAAAATATTGTACACTGTAATAATATAATGTACCTAGCAAAAAAAAATATACGTAAGCTTAACGTAAAATGTATCGCACGTTTTTTTTCTGTAAAACTCACATCACTAGTATGATACAATATCACGATATATAATTAAAATATAAAATTTATTTAATATTCGTTATTTGTCGTGGATAGGTATAGGTATACATTTTTTTTTCGGTTTTCGAGGTTCCACGGGCGTCCGCGCTACCGCTGAACAGCCGCGGAACAGACGCTTGGTCCGGCCTCAGCTACAGTAGACGGGCACCGCGGACGTTTCCCGATTACGTTTCAAGCCCGAAATATATATTTTTATTTGCGTCTCACGCGTGTATACTATAATATATATTAGAGTATATATATATATATTCATACGGAGTGGTCCATTTAACTGACAGTCACTAACTCTTTCAGTGACTGAAATAATAATTTTAAGCACTTATAAAACGGAAGCTGCAGTAGATATACTTATAGCTTACCTAAATTTCTAAAAATATTAATGTTTAAATATCGAATAGTTTTTTTTTGTTTATTCATAGTAACATTTTAAAGTTCAGATAAACGAATCACAACTTTTTCTAAGTACCACTTGCTGTTTTAAATTTCGCTCATCTACGTTATATATATATATTAATTTATTTTTTATTAGTAATATAATGTTATTGAAAAAATAATAGATTTTTCGTTAAATTTCATGGTTTTAAGTTATTAAATACTTCAAATTTGAATAATATAACAACGTATTTTATCTTCATTACAATGTACCCAAATAACTTTCACTAGCCGTAGAGTTTTTAAAGTTTTCAATTATTAGATTGGCGATCAGTTCTTAACAGTTGTATCACAATTAAATGTTCTATAGAGATACTGTTTTCCAGTAATTTATCTATCGTTATTTATTAATCACAAAAATATGATAAGAAACAAAACTATATAGACTTGGGAATTCATAGGGAGGAATTGTTTGGAGTTTAACTATCCAATGTATCTTAATATTCTATATTTTACGCTATTATGGTTCCAAATAGAATACGGATCCATGCAGTTTAGGCTCCCATAGTCCTATTTAAAAAGGTTTAGTTGAAAAGTCGAACAAACTCAGAAAATTTTTCTATTTCTGTACCTGTTCTACAATGGAAATCAGGTGAGTCAAATGAGAGTTTAGAATATGTTATTGCTATCGAATTTAAATTGGAAAATCTAAAGTTAAGAAAAAAGTTTATTGATGTACACGGACTTATAATCTTTTAAATTATGACGTCAATTGCTTTGAAACCTTGGAGTTGATACCAATTAATGTTCCAAAGTTTTCCCTTCTTTCTGCTAATTTTTTCTAAACACCATCACATCATTGTAGATATATTACTTTTGGATTGAATCACCACTTAATAGGTTATTAATGTCCTGTGATAAATGAAACAATTTTGATTTTTTTTCTATGACACTGAAATTGAGTTGAGGTCAACAGTTTCAGCTGTTGATATTATAATTTATAATTTTTGTTTTAATTCTTTTCTTTTTGTCCAACACTTTTTACTGGACTGTTTATTTTTTGTGCGTTATTTTTGAAAAACATTTTTAAATAAATACAATCACGAAAATCGATTCTATAGACTGTAACGGATCACTCCGTACAACATTACTAAATTGTATATTACCGTAGATATATATAATATATACGCGTAACATATTATGTGCATGTGTACAGTATAGGTCTACCGTACTATACATATGCGCACGCAGTGGGTGAGAATGGAGCATGTGTGGTTATAGTGGTGGAGTGCGGCGAAGGGGTGTTTTGTCGGTCTGGGTAAGAGGAGAAGTCGCGCAGAGTCCTCTGGCCACCATCCAGGATATGCGCGACATTGCGTGCGTCACAGGCTGTCTCGTTTGTCCCGTTTCCGAAAGCCAAGAGTCTCGAAATTATAACAATTTGGCAACCGGCGCGCAGTGCTATATAACGAAGTGGCTGCAGTATAGCACGCGCATAGTACAGTGGGCCTATATCGGATTGTAGGTTAATCATAAATCGAGTGTTGAGCGTGAACTAGGTCGACCCCCCTTTGATGTGCGTCTTGCATATTATGATTATTATTATTATTATTATTATTACTATTTAAGTCGGTACGAGACAAAATAAATAAAAAAAAGAAATTCAAAAAACCGGCGACTGACGTTTATGCGAATGTGCAATATGTGTGTATATTATTATCATTACGATGTGTGCAGAACGTCCTGAGAAATATGCGCGTGCATTGCATACATGCACTCATGATTCGCATATATCGTATTTTATAAATTGTTATTTTAATCATTACGCATACGACGATGCATGAATATAGTAATCAACTCACGTAATCGAATTCGTTTCGGTATACAAAAAAAAAAGGAAGTTTGTAATTTGCTTCAAAATAAATAGATAAGTAATTTGCACCACCACGAGTAGTCAAAAATAGTGTTTTCGGTAAAATGAGTACCTACCTAGCTATGTATTTGATTATTTCGTCGGCACTTTCGTTGAAGTCAAGACTTGATGGACTCGAAAGACAACTATAATTTTTTGGTATGTCGAATCCGTCGTAATCACGGTATTATACAGTATTAAATTGATTAAATTTCGACAAAAATAATGCATTAATTATAATAGATTAGATATTAATTATTAAAATATATAAAATTTTTCATTATTATATTATTATTGTTAGTGAATGATACCCTGATTACAACGGCCAATTAGAATACGATAAACAGACAAATCATTGTGTTGAGAGTGCTTATAGATCCCTATTATCTATGACTTCACACAATATACACGTTAAAACTTATCTATAATTTCTGCTCCAATAAATATTTGAGAGAGGTAAAAGGGTAATATATATATATTTTGAACAATCACTCTTAATACCAATTATATACCAAATCGGTTTCCAAACCTAAGTCGAAAGTTAGTAAATTTTAATTAATTATGTTGATTGACTCAACGTCAAGGTTTTTATATTTTATACATAAAAATATTAGGTGCATATAATACAGACGTTTTACAAACATTTATAATTCTTTGTTGATACTTATGTATATTAGATATTAGATCACGTTCTGGATAATTGTTGGGTAGGACTAGCCAACCGTTGCAAAAAATGTATTGAGACACTGGATGGACTTTTCAACAACTTATCCATATGAACGAGCTTTTTCAACTTGAATTTTTTATGAAAAATAAATATAGAAATAAATTGAATGTTGAGAATGATTTGAGTCTAAAACTACTCAGTTTTAATCCTGATATTGACTCTCTCGTGGGAGACAAGAAATATCAAAATTGCAATTGAATTGAGGTTATTTTAACCACTTATTTTTTTAATTAAATATTATAAACTTCTTTTCTTTGCTTTTATATAGTTAATGTACCACAAAGTTTTATTTTACAAAATTAATGATTCGCACAACTAAAAATATTCAACTTTAAATATTTGACGTTTACATATCAAATATAAGTTCAACTCTATTATCCTAAACGAGTAAAAGAGTACAAAAGATATGTTACAAAATTGTTTACATTAAAATAATATACATTTGACTGCAGGTTAAAACTGTATTATATTATTTATTATATACTGCACATTTTTAGACCACGACAAAACCATATAATTGACTACAGAAGAAACTTATGAATTACATATGATATAACGTTTTAATAAATTAACTGGTTTAGTAAAACCACATATACATGTAAAAGATTGATATCCTGCGAATAACGTGACTACGGACGATTTTGAATTCACAAAATTTAAATTAATATATTATATTATTTTAATATTATAGGTAACAATAGTATCAACATTCGATTTTTCAATAAATATGTATGGTTTAATAAAATAATTTGTTAAACGAATATTTTTTTTTTTAATTTCCATTTGATTACTTTATTATACAGTTTATAATGAGCGATCTCACTAAAATCTAATATACCTTCGACATTGTAATAAAATACCTCCGGCATCATAATAAAATTAAGTTTGTCCTTTCACTTCATATTTTTTTGAAAAGTTATTTTTTCTCGCACCTATAATTTACCGTTTATAACTATCAAACTGTAACTTTAATGTTAACTATAAAAAAACATTACATATATTATATTGTATATAATTTCAACAATTTAAAATCTCCTCAACTTGAGTATAATTATTTAGTTCAAAGAATTCTCATATGATTTATAGGGAATACCGGATGAGTAACAAGTGATACACTGAATAGCTAATACATTTCAGTGAAATACTGAGTAATAAAATATTTTCCTATTGAATCATTACAAAACAACGCATTTAAGTATTTAAAACGAATAGAATAGATTAAAATTTATGAAGTTATCATTGCAATAAAATATATAATAATTAATAACTTTAAATAACGTAGACTAGACCATTATTTGTAATACACTTAATAATTATTCTATTATACAAGGATGGTGCGTAATAAATATCTCTAATTCTCATAAGTAAACGTGTGCATAAATTATTTAAATTTTTTAGTGGTTATATGATAGTGATTGTATTATTATATTATAGAACGTTTCCTAAATATTTATAGTATTAATTATTTTACTTTATAGTTTATACTAATCAAAAAAAAAAAAAATGATTTGTTTTAAATTTTCAACGTACGATTAAAGAGATATCTTGTATAATTCTATGAAGCAGTCAGTATATTGCACTTAATATTTTATTTTATTGTTGTTTTTAGTATTTTTTTAACTAAACCACATAGAAATTAGTAATTTGCTATGATCCAATTATTTTAAGATGTTAATAAATTAATAGACCTGATAACAATTATTAAAATTACATTTATATAAATATCACATATTTATAAGACATATATCACATCTATACAAGAACAGACTTTTTATTCTTCTTAAAAAGTTTTGAATTTAATGTAATATTATAGTTTTATTAGGTTGACCACATTTATGTATGGCTTATTAGTTTTATTTTCCGCTGTAATTTTCATTGCTCAAAAATGTATGTTTACTAAGACAATTGAACGCATTACACTTATAGATGGATGCAACATTGTGACATACAAACATATACCTAATATAATATAATATATTAGGTATATATATACATATTTGTTGCTTTATAAATAGCTCATTTTTATCATAGAATATAATGTTAAAAATTAACGTCTACTGATATACTATTATTTTAATTTGAAAAATAATACAGACGTGTCATGGGTAGTTTAACTTAAATTTAGTATCTAATTAATGTTATTTTTAGAATATTTTCATTAAATAAATATCAAATAGAAACTTATAAATTGTAGGTATGATATAAACAATGTTAAAATATCTCAATAAATTTTATAAATCTTATGCCATTACATTGATTGTGTCCTCGAGAATAAAATCTATATTTATTTATTAAGATAACCTCAAATATAAGATTTATGAAATTATGTATTTAGATGTAAATTTGTAAAATGATTATAATTACAATATTTGACTAAAAACTTAACTATGATATACATATACGCAGTAAAAAGTTACCCGTGCTCGATTAAAACTTAAAACTTACTCTAATTTATTTTAAACCTTTTACACCAACAAAAGTAATTACATTTCATAATGAGAAGAAAAATAACAGATATCACAAAAAATTGAAATTATTCAAAACTTATGTAATGGCTATTAATGTGTCATTCTGCATTCGTTAACAGTTTTCTTATTTATTTGTTTTATATCTATGAATAGTACATACTTTAGCCTATCCATCAAACATTATTATTTATTATATTATCATATAAGAATGTAAAGATAGTTAAAATTATGAATAAACAATAATGAAAATCATTCTCTCAGTATATTTTTCCTTGGGTATATTAACAAACTATAATGATTATTTTAAAAACAATATTCTAACAAATTCTTTATAATTTAAGATGTACATATAAACAATTTCTAAAAAAAACTCTGTATAAAAAAACAATATTGCGATTAAAGTAGATAATAAAAAAATAAAGTGAAATGTATATTATTTTAATAACTTTATTTTTATCTATTATAAATAATAAAGTAACAAATACATCGCTACATTATATTTATATCTAGGTAATTTTTTTCATTGCCCAAGACATTTATACTTACATAATATGTTAAGATAAGGTTAATAACTTTACAAGAAACGTAACATTTTTATTTTTATTCATGACTTAATGAGTTCGTTGGGTCTAACTTAAATAAATATAATGTAACTGTCTCGATTCATTTAAAATTGTAAAGTAATTTTTTATGTTTCCATTACACTAAGCATTTAAAACATATTTAAAAATATACTCACTCTCATATTATGTAAAAAATATGAACTCGGATAGAATAAAAATGACAGTTTTGTCGATGTCTTTGTTAATTCCCGTGTATGATTAATGCATAATTTCATTCAAATGGGGCTGTGGGAGGACAAATTAATATTTTATGTAACTGGATTAATAGTTTGTGTATAAACTATTGAAAAACTTGGGAAAATTTTGTTTATAACGTGGCAAGTTACCAATAAAATTCAGTCAATGATAAGATGATTTACCTATGTTCTTTGTTGATGAATATAGGTTTCAATAAAAATGGTGAACATGTGTATTACACTTTAATACAAACATAATTCTAATGTTTATGATTTAATTTACTTATTATCTCAAGAATAGTACTATATAAATAAATAATTATTAACTATAAGGTATTATAGGTACTATAAGTATTGGCTTGTTGAATAATAGTTTTAAAATTTAGTTTAACAAAGATTCTAATTATATATATATATATATATATATATATATATAATATTTTAATTTAAATAATATCATTTATGGGCATTGGACTTCTATTTTATTTTAATGCTACAGATACAGTCTTAAATAAAGTTGTTCTCTTTTTTTTGTATTTAATTGAATTGTAATTTTAATACAATATTATATTGTTGGTGTTAATAGGTACAGACAACCAAGATTCAGCTCTAGGAGACAGTACAGACGAGTAGTATTCAAGCACGGTGAATGTAATGTTGTTCAAGGAAAAGTAGCTAAAAGAAGAAGAAAATATTTACAGGTGAATATCATTTGAATTATAAATACAAATTAATATTTATAGGCCATGCAGGTAGTATTAGTTTATTTAGTTGAGTATTTAATCATCGTATCTAAATATTAGTTTTAGTAAATATATACGTTTTTTTAAAGAAGAAATTTGAAATATAATTTTTCAGTTCTATTTTGAAGTTGTTGCACACTTGCGCAGTAGACACTACATAGTTATATGTACTTATTTTTTAAAACCAATTTAGTTAAATGAGCAAATATTTACATAAATAAATTAAAAATATAAAGTAAAATAAACATTTCATTATATGCTTATTATTTTGGTTAAAAAAATGTATGTGTATAATATATTTATATATTATAATTATAATAATTAATATTATATATATTTATGGTTTATAATTTATAATATTAGTATACATGATTAGTACACATCGCATTTTTTAATTTTCTTTTTCATAATTTGAGTTCCAAATAAAACAATGTGAATAAAATGTGTTACTAAAAACTAGTTATAATATTATTGAAAAAAAATGACCTTGAGTAAAATTATACTATACTATAATATAAATTTATTAAACAATTTTTAACAATTTTCAACCTCATTTATCATAAAATACAATATTTTTTATTTTCATTTTGAAGTTTAACAAATAAGCTGAAAAATGAATTGTTTTTAAAATTACACCAAACCTAATCAATCTTTTATTTCATATTATACTGAGCACGTATGAAATATGTGGATTTGCTTGACTATGATTAACATTCAGTTATAATTTATCGATCTAAATAGGTATCACATTACATTCCCTTGATTTATTTTCAATAATGAAAAAAACACATATTCAATAATAATTCATATTAGGTATAGTATATGATGTAATACATAATATTATCTTTTATTATTGTACATTATTTTTATATAAAAAAAATTTAAAGTCAAACTACATAAAACTAAAGAAAATTGTTGAAAAAATGTATACACAAAATATGCGGTTTCGAGTACCCAAACTTTGATCTAAGTGTTTTGGAATGCGATATTTTAACATTGTTTTAAAATTTGACATTTTAACACAAATTTAAAAAACCCGTCCTAATAGATTGCACTCAACTCAAGTACCCTTAGCATCATAATTTTTTTTCGTTTTACAATTTCTTTATATTTTAATGAATAAACGTTGTCTCCGGACTAAGTAATGCAGCGGGCCGTACACTGCACACCAATTTCCTTGTCATCTTGGAGTCTAAATCACTAGCCTATTTTTAGTGTTGACATAGTACACTATTTTTTAAATGTATTTTTTTTTACCAGCCTGCTGTCACTGCTGTATTTGAAATCTAGAGCGTGACAATGGCCGTGTGTAATAAAAGTGATTTTATCTCGTCAAACCCCAAAAATGGATACCAACTGTGCATAAGTATATTCGTGAAATACGCATAAATGAAAATTCATCAAAAGCGCCAATAATTTTTTTTTCTAATGGTTAAGCACAATCGTTTTTATATTGACATGATGGAAAATAAATATGTCTTAACGCTGTACTCTGTACACTATGTATAGTGGCGAGGTCCCAATATTTAAATCTACACCGCTAAAAGATTATTACCATAATTTGCCGTTATTCATATACGCTTTTAGAAGTACTTACGTTTCATTTATTCAGAGGAATAGTAAATACATACAGATAATAAATATTATGAATACATCTATATTATCTGATGCTATGAGAGATTTTAAAATTGAAATTACCTACATAATAATTATTGTTAGTTTTGTAGCTTTCTCTTGACACTCACAACTTTGAACTGTATAATATAATAAATCACCGTTCATTAAAACCAAAACTACTTGTTTATAACTAATATTACACTGATGATTGATTTGTATTACACAAAATTAGGAGAATATTATAATGTTTTGGTTCATCTTATAAATTATTTTTTAGTTTTTTAACGATGGAAGTATATTATTGGGTTCATAATGATGCCTAATTTTTTTCTGCACAACCCTTTATTGAAGTGTATTTAAATTAACGAATTAAAGTTTGAAAAACATAAATACTTTGCTAAAATTTAGTTAAAAATATAAAAGTATTTAAAAAAACACTGGCAAAAAAATTATTAACATCATAATAAATAAATACTATATTTTTGAATTTTAAATGAATATAAATTGTATTCATTGTACATTGCACATTATTGTTTTAAAACAATTTGTTTGTTCTTATTGTGTACTTATAATAGTAACAAAAATTATTTCTATGACATTTTTCTATGCTCCCACGGATTCACCTTGAACGCAAATAGTTTTGCTTAATATAAATTACATAATCTATAACTACATGATACTATTTTCAAATTATTTATTAATAGGATAATCATTTTTAATTCTTTTAAAAAATGTATTATTCAAATTTCTTTTTAAAAAAAATGTTCTTTATTTATTTATAATAATTATTTTACACACCGCTTGATAATATCATTATATACCTATTATTTTTAATTGATAGATAATATTATACAACAGACGTATAGTATAGTTTTGTAGAATTTAATTATTTTCCCTTTCTATAGTCCAGCTATAAGAAAAAATTGTTTTGATCCTAGATAACAGAATTTTATGAAATAATATCAATAATAATAATTATAATTTCCTTGTTGTAATTTTTGGATAATATGCATTTATGTATTTATTTATATATATTTTTTATGTTTTAGGATATATTTACGACACTCGTTGATGCTCAATGGCGATGGACGTTGTTAGTGTTTTCAATGAATTTCATGCTCAGTTGGTTAGGGTTTGCCATTGTATGGTGGCTGATCGCACTAAACCATGGAGATTTGGAATTCTCGGTAAGGGATAATAACTCAACGTGGGTACCATGTGTTCGAGAAATGTATTCTTTCACCTCGTGCTTTCTGTTCAGCGTCGAAACTCAGCACACAATAGGTAAAAATCTAAACTGTATTGTTTGGACGGATAGACGATGCTATTTTCTCATCGTTTTCCTTAAAACTCGGCGGTTTTTTTATACGTATACACACATATATTGTTATATATACTTGACTATTGACTAAAGCTGACCAACGTACACAACCGTTATTGTTTTATGGTCTCTTGAAATTCAAAACACCATAATTAGTGTGTAATACCTACTTCTTGTTTGCGCTGTATATATCAGGTTATGGTTCCAAACACACAACCGAAGAATGTCCTGAAGCAATATTCATTATGTGTCTACAGAGCATAGTAGGCGTTATGATCCAGGCATTTATGGTGGGCGTAGTGTTCGCTAAGTTATCCAGGCCGAAAAAACGAACGCAGACACTGTTGTTCAGCAGAAACGCTGTAATATGCCAAAGGGATGGCATTCTGTGTCTCATGTTTCGAGTAGGCGACATGAGAAAATCGCATATTATTGAGGCACACGTTAGGGCACAGCTAATAAAGAAAAAAGTGAGTATATACGAGTATAAGATGATTCAGTATTCACCAAATATAATCACCCCGGTCTTTTTATTCAATAATGAATTTATTTGAATTCTGATTTTTTTGTTCTACGTAAGGACTAACGAGTGTTCCGTGAACTTTTGTTTCTAAAATGAAAACTCTCGTCCCTCTTTTTACTGTAAAATATTTTTTGAAAATTTTAAATCATTAGGTGTTATAATTAAATTACAACATTCAATATTGTGGAACAAATATGATAAAATTTACCAAAAGTTGCCAAATTACTTAAGGAAAGAATTTTATTTGCATTAGATGACAATAGAAGGTGAGCTGTTACCGTTCCATCAACAGGAGCTTAAAGTCGGCGGTGACGGTGAAGAGGACAGGATATTTTTCATATGGCCTACGACTATTGTTCACAAAATTACTCCACAGTCACCGCTGTATATGCTTTCGGCTGCCGATTTCTTACAAGAGAAGTTTGAAATTGTTGTTGTCCTAGAAGGTAACATTACTTTTGTTAAGAAAAATAAAACATGCTAACAAGAATATTCTTTTGACTAATAATGACTCCAATTTCGGACACAACATTTTGTTAGTTATTATTGTACAGAGATAATATTTATATAACAGTTATAATAGTTTAAATTATTAAAATTCATATACAATACACATCTAATACCTTTAACACTATGCATACTACATTTTTGTTTTATTAATTTTTATACAATAATTACTTTATTTTAGTTTTAATTTTATAATTATTGATTTTATTTCAAATTCTCTAAAATAGACTAAATATCTTATATCAACTAAATTTCAACTCCGTACGTCTAAAACGCGTTTAGCACTTAATCAGAAAACTTTATTAAACATTCAAATTTCAATAATTTATATTAAATAATATTTACACAACAATACATACTTATCTAACTACATATGATAATTTTATTTAGATTTAGGTCATGAACACTTTTAACTGTAGTTATTAGATACACTAAAAATAAATATGTACATTTATCGTTTAATTAAATATTTTTAAAATATATATTATTAAAATTTAATTAACCCAATATTTATGTACTTTAAATTACAAAAAATCAATTATTTCTTTTAAGTACACAGATTATTATTTTTTTACAATTAAACATTTATTTCATTTTAAAGGAGTAATCGAGTCAACGGGAATGACGACACAAGCTAGGTCATCGTACCTACCAAATGAAATACTTTGGGGACATAGATTTGATACATTAGTGTCATTCAAAAAAGAAACCGGCGAACACGAAGTGGATTATAGTTTATTCAATAATACTTATGTTGTTGACACGCCGCTTTGCAGTGCACACGATCTGAAAAAGCTCATTTCGCTTCGGGCACATACTGGTAAAATTGACGATTCATTTTTAGAAAAAAAGAAAAAAATTAACCTCTTCTTGCAGCTTTTTAACGTACCTATTAACTAATGCTACATGATATACATTTCATATCATTATCGTTTTAAGACTATAAGTACCTTCCTATATAAAGTTTGTACATTATTATTTAATGCACATACTATATAAAATATTAACTGTTTGTACGTACATATTTTAAACATTCCATAACTACGATAAGTAGAAGTTTTATCATTATACCTATAGTTACCTACCTATATTTAAAACAGCAGGTAAGCATAATACGATATCGAGGGAATAACATAACTACATAAGTGTTATTTTAATCTATATCATATCTATGTCGATAAGAGTATATTTATGTAAGCAAAATAAATTTAATTTTGGCTTTAGTAACTATTGATCGTTTTTAATTATAATTGTTTTTGATATATAGCCATATAGATATCGGGTCTAATACTACATAAAACATAAATTATTTTAAAAATAAAAACATTATCATACTTATAATTTAATTAGTAATACGTAACTTAATCATAACTATTGATTAGGAATTTGCTTAAGTATACCTAAATAATATAATGCATATGCTATACGAATACCTATTTATCATATTTACTGATTTAACCAATCTATAGTTTATAACTTTTAATCTTTATCTTAACACACTAAAACATCTAAAACCTAATAATTCTATTATATAAGCTATTATAAAATAAAACTATATTACTGTACTTTGTATGCTCTCAATGAAAGTTTTTAAGATTCTAGAGAGTTAAAATCACATTGTATATTTTAATATTTCATTACTAATAAATTATATGCCTTTATGTTTGTTTGCTTGTTAAAGTTATACATTTTTTAAACTATTTGACAAGTATTTTTGTTTCGATGAATAAATATTAATTATTAAAAACAATATATATTTTAAATAATTTTTATTTTGTTATTATTTTTATATTTCCTAATTGTTAAGAATATAACATTGTTATTCATTCTTACATTTAATCAAATATTAATTATCTATATGACTATATATATAAATATATATACTTTTGAATTTTTAAAAACCAATTTTAAGTTATAACATTGGATCGCAAATATTACATTTTCTATATTTGTAATAATAAATTATACCTATAATATTATTTATGTATTTCATTACTGAAATTTTATTCTTGGACATTTAATACTTCCTTAAACTATAGTGATAATTTTGTGTTAATGCATGGTTTTATCTGAAAGAAAGCTATTATCAAATATTCGATCCTTATTAGAAACTGTCATTGTCGGTTTACTTTCAGAGATGCACCATATGCAACCCCTGGATCACTCTACCAACTACAGCGACCCGTCGGACAGTACTTCTGGGTCTAGGACTTACAAGCCCCGTAGTGAACTACATGACAAGCAATTGTCTACCAGTGACCTGATGATGGCCCAACTGGAGCCGTTCCTCATAAAACCCGGTGAACTGCCCGGGCCAGAATCATTCCTGTGACGATTAATGATCTACAACGATCATTTTCTGCCGCCTAAGCTGAACGCTAGAATCGCCATCGTTTTGTAATAAGCAGAGGCATCCCAATCATCTTCCACTCCCAAAATTATTGTGATCTTCTTAGACGTTATTGGTTATTATAATTTATTGTACTTTGGTTTTTAATAAAATTAGTTAATTTGATGTCATGGTTCTAATGTGATATTAGTTAGAAACGTAATCTCGTTTTATACATATTATTTTATCTTCAAACAAATTAAGTACTTTTATTGACTGGAAGGCCCTTATCCAATAATCCTTTCGGTAATTGTCACTTAGTATATTTTTTAATTTTTCCATCAATACTCCTTGTTATGTGCATTTCAACTTAAAAAATATACCAATCGGAATCTATGTTTTTTTTTTTTTTAATGTGTAGGTAATTTTAGCTACTAAAACAAATCAACCATAAGGGCAAGTAGTTTTATAAAACAAAATGTACTTAAAATTAGGTAAATACCAATATCAAACATAATGTTATAGAAATTAAATGTAATAGCATTATAACATCAAACCTTTTTTTTAAACTACCTAGTTATGCAAAAATTTGTTGATAGTAAAACATATTACCTACTGTAAAAAAGTACTGTCTAAAATATACTTTGATATCACACATAATGGCATACGAACAATAAATATTTAAATTTTCATCCATGTATATTGTGTAATGCATGGTAATTAAATGGTTTTAAAAATAATTATTAAATTATTATGAAGCCATATATTATTACACAAATATTTTGCTTATTAAAAAAAAAAAATGTAATAAATATGATCATTTAATTTACAATCTGTACAATTTAAAAAAATACCTAAATAAATATTTTACATGGATTACAAAAATTGGATGACGCTAGATGAAAAGGGAGTTCAGTGGCACTATACGTATATACGTTATTCAGCTTCACCAGTTTAATATAGTTTGAAAAAATTCAAAAACATTACTTTGATATTCTGGTTCTTAGCGTCTTAAACTTTTGTACATAACACTGAAGCTTATTAATTTAATATCGACTAAATTGATTTCAACTTCTTATTAAAATATAGAATAAAGTTTATAACATAGCAGCATACTTGTTCCCACTACCTCAAATATGTATCCAAAACCTTAACATAATAAAAACAATTTTAACTATAAGAAAATCTATTGATGTTTTAAAGTACACAATTATTGTTTATAATATTATACGCATGTTAATAGTTTTTGTTATTATTAAAATAGTTCAATATGATTCAAACTATTAAAATTATATTTTGGAATGCAATCAATTACTGAATGCAGAGTAGAAAATATTATGATCCACGAAAAATGTCATAATTTTCCTCATAGGTATTAGTTAATTTAACACTTAAATTTTACAAATTAATTTGTATTTATATTTGTATATGTGTTTGTATGTGTTTATACGTTATACCAATGACTGATTACATAATGAATTCCTATGTTTAAAATCAAAATCTATTAAAATTATTGAGCAATGAAGGCCAATGAACATTACATAATTGTATATAATTTATTTTAAATAAAAGACATAATTTAAATTTCCTGATGATTTTATTTTATATAATAAAAACTAATGATTATACTTATACCATCACCTATAGTTTTACTGTGTGATATGATTACTGTAGGTATATCCTACATGGCGTTTTGTATAACTGCAGTGTTGAGATCAGAAACTTTTTTTATCTACATTAATACCAATAAATATAACATAACTACAATATTTATAAATACATATATGAATTGATATTTATCTACCAAAATAAATATGAAAATAAATATTTTTTTTATCTTGTTAATAGATAAAATATCTATTAACACAAATTTAACCAAAATGTGTAAGATGTTACAAGCTTTTGGAATATTCGGCAATTATAATAATTAGACACGGTCGAGAATTAATAGACAGCAATGAAATTGCCTGTTTTCAGTAGGTACCTATTATGATTTCTTATAATATGAATATTGGCCGAGTATAAGCAATAAGCATTATGATCAATTGCTAATAATCTTTAGGAAACGTACATAATAAAAGGGTAAATATAACCTAACGTATTCATTAATTATTTTCTAGATAATGTTTGTTTACTCTTAAAGGAGTCGACTAATACAACTTCTAATACCTAATACCTAATCCTATAGAATATAGATAAGTAGTAATTTATTTACGTCAACAATCCATTTTACTAAAATCCGGTAATCCTTACGAAATGATTAGTTGGCGCGATCTTGTGGTCAATAAATGTTGACAGTTGGCTGGTCACAATTAAACACACGAGTGAGCCAAAAGAATGCACGAGTACGATCTCGTGAAAACAAATGTTTACTATTTATTTATTATAAATAAATAATAATTTATTTTAAATTACACTGTATAATAATTATATGTGTAGATAATAAATATACATTGCTGACATTCTATAATGTGGTCTTAAAAATAATGATTAGTTTTTGTGACCGCATGAAATGATTAAAAGAGACACAACCTAGTCACTGCAGTGCACAATGCCCGACTTCCTACTTTGCCCATAACGGCCGTAACATATACAATTCGTATGTTTCGTATTATAGACTACTGCAGTCGATATATCACTTATCAATTAAATAAATATGTACGCGGTTTATTTGCAACCATAAATGTATAGTATAATATACATTATATCTGTACTTAAATATTCTAATTTTATCATAATATTGTTCATTGACAATTTATTACCACTACACAAAATGTAATTTAAATACCTACTTAAGCTAGAGAATTAACGGAATATTAATATTTCCAACATCACTTAGATGATTTGTTTTTTAATTATTGAAAATAAATATTATTACATAGTATTATAGTGTTTTAGTAATTTTATATTAATTATAAATATTCAGTAGGTAGGTATTTAAGTAAATTATATACATCTAATTTGAATTCATTATTTTTTAATAATTCTAAAATATTTATCATATTAGGATTTTGACTTTTGAATGGAATAAGTAATACGACAATGAGTGCTAAAAATGCAAAAGAACTTTGGTGCTAATAATTAGTAAATTGTATTTATAGTTAGTATTTATTATAATTCCGAGAAAATAGAATAATTAAACAATACTATAGAGTTTTAAACAAAATAAATGTTGTTTTAATCGTGTAATGTATTAATAAATAATTACTGTAGGATGTATATACTTAAAAGTTTCACCCAATATTTTATATTATCATTTTCGAGATGCGATATAATTTTTAAAATATTTTAAATTTTTAAGTTATGTAACCATTTGAAATTTTAAGTATTTTTATTTTTTTATCAATTTTTATTAATAAAGTAGTTTTCAAAACAAAAGCATGAAATTTTAATAGGTAATAGATTACTCATGTATTATGTTTTATAGTTTTATACAGCAAATAAAAAATATCCAAAACATAATTATATTTTTTTTCCAATCATTTGAAATTTAATAAAATCACTAAAACATGCAAATTATTTATTTCATTAAAAATCCATGAAATTTTTAATTTTCATTCTTTAGTCTGAAAAATGCAATACAAAAATTATCGTGTTTTTCTTGTCAGGAATTACAAAAATTAATTTTAATTCAATAATGTAGTAAATTGTGTTTGTGTGCATGTGTGATACAAGTAAATAGTGATTAAAATAATAATTTATAAATTAAAATACAAAAATTATTTCTGTGGTTTGTATAGCTAAATATTCTTACTTTCGTAGTATTTATAATAGTTTGATAATTATGATTATGCACAACGATTGATGTCTAAAAATTAAAAATATTCTAAGCCAATACAAAACCTATTATCTATAGGTACCCATCATAATCTAATTTACTAATTATATTAAAATTTACAATAGTATAAATATAACTGAAAACATAAACATTATACTAAAAAACGAAAAGGTTTTTACTATAAACATAAAAGAAATTACTCTTTTTTGGTTTCACAGTATCAAATATATAAAATAATTTAGCTCTATTTAAATTGTATTAAAATGTATTTACTTTGTATATTTATACGTATTTACAAAGTTTAAAAAGAAGCAACTAAATATTTTACAAACTGAAAACTCAATAAATACTAATCCGCTCAATTATAATTACATTTTGTGATATTGTTAAAAATAGAATTTATAAATACAAGTAACCACTAGAGGTATTGAATATTTAAATATTGTACCTAACAGGACTTATAACTTATAAGTAAACGGAGGGTGATCAAGCATATTTACCCTCATATTTCCTTAAATAATGAGTTTATTAAAATTCCCATCTTTGGAATTTTTAAATATATCAATTTTAAGAGTATCCTGTGGCGAAACAAGCTTATATTTTTCAAATGAGAACCTCCTTTTTCTACAGTATGTAGAACTAGATGGTAATACTAAATCTAGGATTTATTATGCTTGGGCTATTTTTACAAATTATAAACATTAATAGATTAATTATACTAATAACTAAAATTTACAAATCAGTATTAAATAAATAAAAAACTGCTACTTGTTAGTTAAAAAAATGTTGATTTTAATATTTAAACTATAATAGAAAAATTATTCTATTCGCTTGATAAAAATTCTTAAAAATTTAATACAAGATCTCATAATAATTTTTTCTATGTCTGTAAAAAAAAAATTAAAAATATATTTACATAAGCACATATTTTTTATGTATTTGATATTTTAAAGATGGTAGTTAAAATGTGGACGAAATTACGTATTTTAACAATGAATAGTGAATTTATTTATTTTGTTATAATTTAAAAATATTATTTATTGGGATTTAAACAGTTAAAACTTTTAAATATATGATGCATTTTACTATACGCAAATAATGTTTTAAAAATATGCCGATTATTCTAAAGATATTTTTTTATATTTTATACTATGCACCTAATTACTTTGTCATACTTTTAGGTAATATTAACCCAAAACTTAATAAAAATAATATTGTAATATGCTAGAAAAATAATATATTATTATAATACTAATTTAATACTAAAAATATAATAAATGCAATGTTTTTGGGAAATTAAAATCGACCTATTGCAGTAATAGTACTATAGTAGTAATACTGCTAATAGGTACTAATAGTAATATTATACAATATTACTTTAATCACTTCTTACATTATAAAATATAATATTAGTGATATAGGCAGACAGACTGTCTCCGATCAGAATTTTTTCCCGTTTACAATAATATATTATTGAATTAAAATTTTATCTATCTATTATTGTAACACGCTAGACACCTATACTGTACAGCAGAATGGTACCCACTTACCAACCTTCTTATTTTAAATTAACTGTTAAAGCTTGTACAGTGATATTTTTTTAGCCTACTTTTAGATTAGATAATATACAAGTAAGGTATACATATACAAAATTACATTTTTTTCCTTAAATTTATATTATGGAAAAATAACATATATTGTTACCGTGTTTATTTGCAGTTTCGTAAGAAGTAAGTGTGTGTTATATAGTGAAATTGGTTTAGTATAGATTTTCGTACTTCGAACATTTGGTTACAATATTTGATTAATTGTATGAAGTTACCTATTTTAAAAATTAGAATACATTGATACATAATATATTATTAAGTATTTTCAGCAATTAATCAACACTAATATTTGTATTAATACCCATCATAAAGTATATAATCACTAAACATTATTGGATCCCAATTATTTTATATCTGCATAAAATGAATAAATTAGTTCAGATTTTCAGCTTATCGATTAAACTTGATAAGTTAATAAACCCACATTTTACTAATTTATCACTATTTTCATTAATAAATCGATAGATACTGAAGTCTTTAAGCCTTGGTTTTTAACAGTTCATTTTATTTACAGAAGTTGTATTATTCAATAAAATATACATTAAAAAATTTACCTACTACCTAGTCCATTTTAATTTAAAAATCGATTAATTTGTTTATAGTAATATACAGTAATGCAATAATATAGCATATAACAAATCGTATATTGGTAAACATAACAATCTCATTAAAAGCTTTTAGTCTAAGTTTCAAGTCAATTTCTAAACTATTAATACTATAAGTTACACATTAACACCTAACATAATATAAGCTATAATATTTAAAAAAAAAATCGAATTATAGTTATCGCTTACATAAAGCTATGTTGTACGCTCTTAGATGGCTAAAACTAATATATTTCAAATATATATATATAAATATTTAAATCAGTGATTTTTGATAGAGTTGGTTGTACTTATAGCAGGTATTTGAACAGTTTATTAATCGCTTACATCTTTGTATTCCATGTGTTTAGATAGGTGTAGATACCTACAATCAATTTTATTTGAAAAATTTAATTTATCTAAAATTATGTATTATAGGCTTATAGCATTGGAAGTCAGATGCCGAGCAACTAATTAGATACTGTTAAGTGTTAATATTAAATATTAATACATCGTCGTCGAAGTAAAGAAACCGTGTCAACACCATTGTTTTGGTCTCGGCCGACCAGTATAGAAAGGTTGACAGCAAACGTGCCACCGGAAGATGGCCAGACGCATTCGCTCGCGCTAAGCAGCTGCAATGTGTTGTTTTTATTAGCGCCATAACGTCTGCAACAAACGCGTATATTTTGTACTTCGCATGAAATCCAGGTCACGCCGTTTGTCTTATACTCACATATAACTAAATATACCTGTACGGTGTATCGGCAATTGATATTTTGTTACCTTCGCAAAAAATATTATTATCACTTTCAACGCAAGCGACCATTTCCTCTGAAATTTTTAATTTTATCGCTATAATATCTCGATTGAATAGCAAAAATTATAACATTTAACCACCTATGATATTATATGATTATTCATTATTAATTTAAAAACAATAAAATTGCAAGAAGTCATTTTCTGACTTTATTCAAAAATACTAAATCAGTATTATATTTTAGCCTGTAAATATTATATCTATATGACTATATCCTAGTCACTGGGAAAAAAAATCCAATAGGTACGTATTACAGCTCTTGAAATGTATTTAACTATATAATAGTCAACCGAATGTTTGATTGAAGTTATTATAATCCAATTATTTTTAAACCTGAAAATAATTTGTGTCGTTAGAGGAAAAAATAGGAGTGACGGTTTTAACAATCAAATTTGGTTAGATATGTTTATGTAGCTAAGTAATATTCACTTACTATCATAAGATTACAATTTATAGATTAACTTTGGCAATTTTAATTTTAATAGTAAGGTGATTTTATTTTATTTTATAACAACAATTTTAAAATCTCTAATCAGACATTTTGTCTCTACAAAGGTTTGATTTCTTTCTTTTTTATATTTGATTTGATTAAATATTTAGTTTTAGTATTTAAGACTTATTTTTTTTTAAAAGTTATAAAGTTAATTTACATTTTAAATATCACAAAAAATGCATACTTGGTTATGTGTAGATATGCATAATTTATTTTTTCAGATAGTACACATACACACACACATAAATATATAACGGCCTTTCCAATCATCCCATCCCCACCACGAGTCTAAATAACCATTAAATTTAATTATAGTCGTATAATAGACTGTATGAAACTATAAAGATACACGTATGATAGTGATACAATATATAATTGTAGATTTATGATGATTTAAAAATCATAATAATTAATTCAAAATCTTTTAATTTGTAAAAATTATGTGATTATAATAAGTTGGTATACTAAACTAAACATTAAATCTACTTATATTTAAATTACACAAACCATTTATAAACCATTATTAACGATTATCATCTTAAGTACAAGAAGTTTATTAAATGTCATTTAAACACGATTAAGAAACTTCAATATTTCGAAAACAATAATCAGCTTAATAATTCACGGTAAAAAAAACACCGGTAAATTATGGTATAATTTTAAACATAAGCTAATATCACCACGAGATACTCTTTAGTCTTTAATGTTTAAATGGTATAAAAATCTCAGTTTCTGAAAATACGTAATTTTATGTATTATATTATATACCTACTTAAAAATTCCAAAAATAATAATTTTAATAAATACGCCATTAAAGAATAAACGAGAGAATGACTAGTTTACCAACGCGTATACAATTATTAATAATACCTAGGTACAATAATAAATTTTATTAATAATAAGCATTGTATTTAAACTAATCACCATTATAACCAGTATAAGCAGTTTAGATTCTAATAATAATTAATATATACCTATATAAACTATACATCTATAAAAAAAAATATTATATTATATATATGCAGTTGCGCTATTATGTATCTAATTTTAAGACAAGAAGAAAAGTTATTTAAATAGTAAAATTATACGCATATTAAAATATACCTATATTCATCTCGGTATTCATCCTAAAGGTACCTATACCCATCTATTATTATGTTAGTTTTTAATTTTTTAATTTTTTCTATTTCTATAACTGTTTTTAAATAATTATTTAAATGTTTTAAATTAAATTAGTTAAAACGATTATGTGTTAATTACAACAATTTTATAAACTATCCAACCATATAATAATTAATAGCAATGTGGCCATGTGGGACATTCATAACAATTTTCTCAGCCCATTATCTACTGAGATAACTGTTAATACATTCTTTGTCGGCAAATATTTTCCTTAGTTCTTACTTATTACTTCTTATAATATGCCTATATAAAGAAGCAAAATAATTTCCACCATTTATTTTTTGAAGCGTAGTTAGATAAAATTGTAGCTGGACAAGTATTTGTTCTTATTGTTTAAACTAAATACTAGTAAGTACTAAGTTCATATTTTTATTTGATAGTTGAAAATAATTCTTAAACTACAATTTTTAATCGGAGATTAATTTAGTCTTTAGTTGTCTAGTTAAAAAGATAATTTATACAAGAATATTAGTATATTACCTGAACTATGGTAAATTATAAATATTAAAACAGAGCTCTTTGATAAATTATAAAATCGTGGTCTTTTTTTAAATTAGAAGTTAGAAAAATTAGAAAGTTCGGCTATTGCAATATTATTATTAGTCTTATATTTATTAGAACTTGTGGTATTGGGTATTTGGTTATTATTTATTAACTGTTATTAAAACATAAGCTTCTAACCATATAATACTTATTTACATCATAATAACTGTTGTATTCAATACATTTAAATACAAATTATTACTTTAATTAAAAAGATAAAATAAATCATTGGTTTGGGAATCAAACATATTATTATAGTTATTCTTCTTCGAGCTCTTAAAATTCCAAAATGTGTTTAATTTTACAAAATACGTATTAATTATATTTTGATAACTAACTAAGATATATATATATATATATAATTATATAAAATACAGTAATATACATTTATATAATTATATTATCTATAATACAAACATTATTATTTAACAACTTTCTTATAAAATACTTAAAAGTATTCCAATATTTATCTCTTAAGCTACTAAAGTATTATACTCAATAAATATTCATATAAAATCACCAAATGTAAATATATCAATATATGCACACTTTATTATATCTTAACTATAATAGTTATGACTGATTTACTGTCAACAATAACGATTTTCTAACTTAATAAACATCAATTACGTATCAGTATATAATAAGTATCTATATTAAAACTTAAATATATAAAATGTATGATGAAAATTTGATGATTTCGGAGAGATAATAATATATAAATATACTTAACATTGGTACATTATAAAAAAGATACATTTGTAAATGCCACTTATGATTTATGAATACGTTGTTTTCATAAAATTGACGATAAAATATAATTCTCTTCAAATTGTAAGGTCCTCGATTTCACGAGAAAATTCCTTATATTATTTTATATTAACTATTGTAGTTATTGCGGCACATGAGTAGTAACAATTATTTTTTTTACTACAATAATTTATTTTAACAAGCAACTGTGCTTAAAAGTTATAAATCATGAAAAATGAAATATATTTTTGTAAATTGTAGGTAAGCTATCATAAAACATAGACACGTTATAAAGGACAAGTAACAACAGTAGTCTTTATTTACCGATTGAAATAGCGGTAACCATGAACTCTTCTTCTATAGAAACAAGTCATTAAGTACCTATGCTTATAATACATATAGATCATTTTTTTTTTTTAAGTAATTGTAGTTCGTTTATAATAAATACTAGTGCAGATTACCACACATTTATCGATTTAAATTAAAAAGTAGGTATCTATAAATTAAATAGTTTATTATTAATATTATTCATTCTTGTTATAGAGTATTTTATTAAATATATTTACTATATAATAAAAAATATATACTTATTTATGACAGTTATTTGGTACTATCTTTCTAAAAAATGATTTATTTGTTACACGTCTATTTCTGGATGTTAAAAAAAATAGGGTAAAATGTTAATGAATAATTCAGAACCCAACAAATTACGTTGGTTATTACATAACGCATAAACACATTCACAGTTTGCTAAGTGCAAGTCATCAATATTAGTATATATTAGTATTTAGGATCTATATAGTCATATAGATCAATGTACACTCGTAAATTTATATTAAAAGTATTTCTGAATATATCATAATTTATTTAATCTCAGTAAATTATAATTAACAGCCACATAACACGATATGTATAAACCAATAGCCGTGCATTGATATATTATAAAAACATGGCAAAGTGCCCGAAAATATATTTTCAAATTCATTTTTATAAGTTGTGCTGATACGTTAGCTTCGAGATACATAAAAACGTGTGGCAAAATGCCCATATTTTTTACAGCGTGCTTGGGCGCACGGTAGATAGGTTCAAGGGGTTTTGATGAACTGTGTGATGATTGAAGGCAATTTTGCAATCCGTTATTACGCATAAAAATAAACGTATCGTAAATAATAAATATATCATAAAATATAATGTTATAATAATCATTCCAATAAAATCTGATAAAAGAAAATTACAAAAATTATATAGGAGGTCCTATACATCTATGTAAATTTCTTCAGTGCACATGTTTCCGGCGATGTTATCAATAAATTAATATTATGTACCTATACGCTTCAAAGTTGATGGTAGTACGAAAAAAAAAGACGCGATAAAATTTTGTAAGAGAACTGCAAATAGTGACTTGAAGTTTAGTAGTTTATATGTACATTATATAAATATAGTGTATTATAGGTACTCATATAATGATTAAACAGGTTTTTACCCCAGCTCGTAGGTAATGATTTCGCAGAAAGATTGGCGTTTAAGTGTATTATAGAGACGCATATACGGCAGGAAAAAGGATAAAGAGGGGGAGCCACAATAACGGCAGGTAAAAAAAAAACGGGGCATATCATAGACATGTCGTGCTTGTGACATTTTCTAAGCGGTTGGTCATAAATCTAAGGAGTTGAATTTCTATACAGTAGAAGCGGTACGTTACTGTTGCTGATTACTGCCGGTTCGTAATAAATGTAATAGTTTTTTTCCTACGCATATTCTAAGATTCTTTTGCAGAATGATAGAATTCTATTCGATTCATTGCCTTAAACAGAATTTTAACTAAAACTTCATAATATTATACCTACCTAGTGGTATTTCCAGCGATTTTATAAATAAAGGTAAAAAAAAATAATAAATATAAATATACTCATTCTGACATGTCTACAATATGTGCATGATAAACTTGATACAATTATTTGTCATTTTAAACTTATTTAGGTATATTCTTAAGCAACAAAAATTAAGTTAGACAAATAACAATGATTTAATTTGTACTAAACTTTTAATTAAAATCATCAAATACATAAAAAAAAAATGCAAATTAATTAAAATAAATTAAAAAAATATATCGTCTTATAGGTATTTAGATAAAAGTTAAAAATATATTTCATAACAATCAAAGCACATAGTTTTCGTGGCTTTGCTTCTTAAACAAAATTAATTTACATATGAAACTTGAGACATATTTTGGATGATTTTTTGGAGGAAAGGGTATCCAAAATATCCTTTAATGACCCGATGAAATTCTAACAGTTCTCGGACAATACAGATAAATTGTAAACAACCTTTCATTATTTTATATATTTGTATAAATTAAAGTTATTATTTAATTTGTAATTACGATGTAGGAAAGTAAATCTAGTAGTTGATCTAAAAATATTCCACAGTCATTTTCTTAATTCGGGAAAAAAATTTAAAAAAACGACTATTTTGACTCAAAACTAGGTTTTGACAAAATCTATTTCCTTATTTTGTTGTAATTAAAAAACAAATACATAGATATTTACAATTTTCACTAAATATTTGTTTTAAGATTTTTATACGTGTTATAATTATTTTAATACGTAAATTAAAATTTAATTAATTTATTATGAAGTTCAATTGAACATTTTATATCAATGTTTTGATGAAGAAATATTATTTTTAATTTTTAATTAACTCATTATAATTTTATATTTCATATAATAACGAGAGACTTTTTTCCGGGGACTTTTTCCTAATATCACAATTTTCAAGCTATTTATTGATAGGTATGTGAATATTTTTTTCACTACATTTTGTCATAAATTGATTATTAAAGTTAAAAATACTAAAGATACATATATATTATATATTATATATAGGTGAGTATAGACAGAATTTTTTGATAAGCATTTCAAATTTTTATAAAATTTGCTAAGTATACACGAACATTTGTCAACCATTTTTCAGTTAAATATTTATAAAATATTTAACTTATAGCTTTAAAATATATAAAATTATAGTAGTGGCTTACTCATACTCAATGACGAGATACACTTGACACCTATTAACTGCGTACAGCAGATCTGCAATTACCGACTTTTCCACTTTTAAACATAACAATACTAGTTTCGAATATAAAATAGAAAAGGTGATACATATTTATATTTTTTTTTTATCGAAATAAATTTCTGCTTTGACCGCCAAAAATATAAATCCACCAATAAAAATTTATAAACCTTACTATTCAATGGTTTTCAATATACATTTGTTGAACTCTCGTATGTTTTAGTTAGAATTGTTAAACGTAACATAGGCTATAAGAAACTCATTGAAGTGGATATAAAAATAATAGACATAATATAAAAAAGAGAATAATATATATAATAATACTAGCTGAATAACCCAATTTCGCTCGTGTGTTAAATAATCGATTCGTATATAACTTGTTTTTTTTCATTATAATTAGATTGTTTAAAGCTTAGCCACGTAATATATATAATATTTTTATATAATTTAACTTAATTTATGATATTTATAACTAAAATGACAAATAAAATGAAATTAAAAATACTAAGAGTGATTTACTCGTAGGCTCATTTGGTACACCCTTGTGAAAAAAAAATCATTAAATTATTTAAAATTTAAATAACCGTAACCTTTAAGTACAAACCCCTTCTCCCTCCCCCGAGACAAAGAAAAAATGAAAAATTGGACAACGTGATGACACTGATGATACCCAGAAGAGTATTTTAAAAATATATGTGAAAATAAATTGGAAAAAACTTTTATAGTATCGTCACAAAATTGGAACATAAAAAATGCCTGTTCTGTTCTTTATACATATACATATACATATATACATATATATATAATAAATAAGGATAGCCTCTAAAACATGACTAAATGATGATAGTTATATATTGCTTTATACTCTTGTTAAAAATAATGAAAATCGAAAAGAAACGTATCATGTATGATGTATGTATTACCTACACATATTTTAATGTTAAATGGTGTTAAATTTATCAGAAAACATGGCGTATAGATATTTTTATTTAACATAATATTATAGGTGTTATTATTTATTATGTTTCATAAAATAATTTTTGACAGAAATATTATGATACGTACACTAAAACACATTTCGTAAAGAATATTATACTATAAGTAGATGCTTTTTATGAATACATAATTCAAAAAATTATATGAGCATTTATTCTAAATATTTATCTTAAAAATAGTTTTATGTAGATTTCTAGCTAAATATCACCAATTCATTATGTCAGACCATATAATTCAGTGCTCAGACAATACATTTATAATAGCATAAAAGTAGATAATTAGACTATAGTTAATACTAATAAATGTATAACAATAGTATATCATGGCGTATGCTCAGGGGTAGGTATGCTGTAAACAATTCGTGGTACAATATATATCCGGGACCTATTCTAAGCTATTCTCTTTTTAATCTATTATAATCAATGTCGGTTACTGACCAAAGAAGGCCAGAGACGTCCGGTATTTAGATAATTACATCCGTTGCCATTATTTTAAAATTGACCAATTCCGACCTTAGAAACTAAGTAATATAAAGTACATAATATTCAGTATACTAGAATTATTCATCCCAATGACCCAAAGCCGAAACCCGGATCTTTAAATTCACAGAATATTATTGTTAAAACGATTTCCACTACCTTAAATCAATTATTAAAATAAAGAACTATTACTTAAACACATATAAATGTCGAGGGGTAAGTACCTATATATCTAAAAAAAACAAAACCATAGAGCAATTTTAATGGATGTTTTCTCTCCAATCAAGCCTGAAGCCTATTATGAAGTACCTATACGAGTACTTAAAGCTTAGAGTTATAAACATTTCTTACTATAAAAATATATTACCGTTGTAAATTATATATTTTTAACGTAAAATAAATACAATTACATGTATTATTTTTACATGTATTCTTTCTAAATTCTAATAAAAAAGTTTAATTTGATAATTTCTTATATTTTATATATGTGCACAAGTAGGGGAAGGCATGGCAGAACCGTACTGCTAACTTATAAGCACTGTAAAACTTACAAAAATTTAAGGATTTGAAATTGGATTGTGTAATTACATTACAAATATTGTTATTTATTAGCTTCAATAATATTTAAGCATTTTCAAAAATGTTAACATAAACTTAAAACAAATAAAAATGTTGAAAGTACTTAAACATACGGTTTTGCTCCGTTCTATGATTTAAAATAGTAGAAATATAATCAATGATACACAATACCCTTCATAAAACAATGTTTAATAACACAAATTATTGTTAATAAATTTATCTTTTATAAAACAATTATGACGTCTATGTACCTATTATTATACAAGCATCATGGGCGTTCTCACGCAGTAGCTAGGGAGGGGAGTATGGAGTAGAGATTCATTTTAGGTACTGTTAGAGTAATTTTTATATTTAACTAATATTTAGTGTTAATTAATTTGAATTTTTTATAATTCCATATGGCATACGTTTTTGCCTAACGGTTCTGCCCCACAGTAGGTGGCTTTAAATTTAAAGTAATTAAGTAAAACGTATTAGTAATATTCTTCCAAATTATATTATTAAATTATTTGCATTTACTTTTTTGTAATTTGAAATACTTTTCGTTCAGATCAATCAAAATGATTTATAAACATTTCTAATTATAATATGTGAAAACAATAGTAATTATACATATTTTATGATAATAGGAATTTGAGCGGGAATTTATTAGAAATAAGGTCAATAATTATTGGTAACAATAAACATACGGTTATGGATAAATAAACATCAATAATTTTTTTTTCTATCTCGACTCAATATTCAGAAAACCTTATACGATTTTTGCCTCCCGTTCGGAACTACACTGCTTTTCTCTGTTTTAAAAGCTCAATCTTTTAATAAATATATTATGATTTTGCTTTTAAACCGGTAATTTGTAACCCTAATATAATTTGTTTCCTATATATGATAAAATAAATTAGATTTAGGTATATCTACCTTGAGATAGTAGATAAATAAGTTCTAAAATTTACCAAGTAGTTAGTAGATAGGTACATACTTTGATTTTGGCTAATTTTGTATTTTAAAACATTAATAACTTTTAATGCTTCTTAATGATTAAAATATGATAAACAAAAATATAAAATATTACATTTTTACGATAGAGCCAATAGTATAATATAATAGATAAATTTAATTATACATTCTGAAGACTTGAAAATTTGATGTTTATGTTGTTGGCAATTAAAAATTGTCATCTATATTAATTACCAACTTATGAAGTTATTGATGAACTAAGAATTTTTAAAATATAATAAAAATTTTTTTGATTGTCGACAATGATTTTTACTTAAAAATATTAAAAAATGTTGATCATTCAATATAAGTTACTAGTTAGTATTCTTGACATTTCATTTATATTTACTATTTAGTAATAAATAAATTGATATTTATACATATAAAATAAATTAACTATGACATTTTTCTAAATTATTTTAATTTTATAATTTAAAAAACAATTAGTACTGATAACATTTTGTTTACATATACTTGTAACTATTTTAAGTATTGATATCAAGATTTATTCATCAAACCTACATAAAAACATAATGGTAGTATTCATAAATTATATTTTGTATTTATAATAATAATAATAATAATGATGAATAGGGATGAGATACAACAAATAAAATATAACAATTATTGAAGCCTTATAAATAGATACCTACCTAAATTTGTACTTATATAAAATGAAATAACAATATGTTAATTAGTAATAATTAATAATGCATCAATTTATTTGTATTATTATGCGTTTATTTGTATTATGTGGTAGTTATATTATATTTTGATCTTTCTTACGTTAAATCTTTAAAAGCGCTTATTAAAAATGATAAAAACTAAAACCTAATCATAAAATTAAAATAATTACATTGTTAATTAACAAATATATAAATTGTAAGAGTCGTTTCTTTATCAGCCATTGGATATTACAACTTAATCAATACTAATTAAATAAATAAAATACAATATTTAGTTAATTGTTAACCATTTATTCCAGTTTTGATAAACCATATAATTCCTATCAACCCTATCAGTACCTAATTGTTATCGGTTGTTTGATTTATGTACATAGTTTGAATAATTAAGCTTGATATTATTATTTATAATGATGACTCAACTATACTATAACCATTAACTGTTTTTTTTATAAAGAAATAATTAGCCAAAATGTATAGCTTATCGTTAATAGAAGCACATAAATTAAAATACAATTTAAAACGTGTTTATAGCCTTTACTAAAATGTTATATTTATTATTAACACACATCTTAATATTTAACTGTTTTTGTTAGCGATTACGAATATTAATATATTTATTACGAATATATATTTTGAAGTCTTGTGAATTAACCGATTTTTAAGAGAACTGTATGATTAATATTATATATTATGTTAAGGTATAATTATTATTTTCATAATATTTGAAATACTTGCCAACATTATAATAAAAAATTTAATTTTATTAACTTTTTCTATACCATAAATATGATTTATTTTGTATGAAACAACACTAGTTTGAAAAGAAAAACAACGAAATGATTGAAAGTATAAATAAGACTAAAATACTTTTCGTAAAGATGATATTCTCACCGTCAGATGGCGCGAAGGTTGTTACTTCGACAACTCTAATATTATATACACTCATAGTGGCATGTGCGTCTGGAGCTGAGTCTTCCACACGCACCGGCGCGGCGGTGTTCGTCTGTCACGGTCGATTGTGTCTGTGTCATTAATATTTATAAACAGTTTAAATACGAGGTATTTTAATATCGCTGACCAAGTGCTTTAATTTCAAATATTTATTTTTATATATATTTTTTATTGGTAGCATTGAAGTGTAATACATTTTAAAATCAAATTGTGCAATGTGCTGATAATGAAACGAACGCCAAAACTCGAGCTATAACTACTGCATAAATGTAAGTACTTTTATTTATAATTTAGTTGTAGTATATAATCGATTGGCAAGCACAACGCTTAAAGGCGCTATTAGAATAATTATTTGACCGTGAACGCGAACCGTGTTTTCTAATTAAGTAATCTCATAAACAAATAATATCAACAGTAGGTATTATAATCTAACAAAACACCAGGACACTAAGCTAAAAACTAGGTATAAGCGAATTCTAATAAAGACAGTACATTTAAAAGTTTTATAACTCGGTAAAATAATACTTATCATTAAAGGTAAATTTATTTGTAACTTTAAAACAATCGCTTATTTATATCAACTAAATGTGTAATATGTACTTAATATGTAAGCATTGTGAGTCCAGTAAACCTGTTGATTCATACTAAAATTATTAACTGTTATAGCACCTACATCTCCTAATTAATTATAACTAGTGTCTGTGTACATTTTTCCTTTTTACTGTAGACTTAATTATTTGTTATTCTTATAACGCTTTATAATCTTTATATATATATAATATATGTGCATTCGTTTGCACCAGTGCGAAACATTCGCGCTTAATGTTGTTACACTTTCGAATTACACGTTTGTCAAACACAAAAACCATTTAAATTTGATTACATAAAATAATTAAATTTCAATTACCCATTTTCGATTTAAAAAAATACATTATCTATACGACGTAGTGTTATTTGAGTACTCGTGTATATAATCATTTAGAGTAGCAAAGATAAAACAAAAATACTATCTACGACAAAGAAGAACTTACTACTGGACAACTGAATTTTTACATACAAAATTTGAAGAAAAAAAAGAAATACAAACAGTGATTTGGCTCTTTTTAAAAATCTATTTTGTACTTGTCAGTTGATCGATAATCATTTTTTTTTCGTTGATGTCTGAGGGCGAAACAATTCTCGGCGGTATCCTTTGTATTGCACATATGCATTCCAAAACGATTAATGAATTCTCAATAGTTGCGTTCATTCATTTTGGCCAAACGGTTTAGTGTCTATCACGAGAATCAATAAATTGGTTTTATTATATGAAATAAAAAAAAAGTCAACCTTAAAGGCGGTAGCGTATAATATACTCGTCAACTAGACGCCGATAACAATAACAACCCTGGTATTAACAATAGTAATCTAGGCGCTTAAAATAATAACTAGAATATCGCGGTGGTCATAAATATAGATATAGACGCGTAGCGTTAACATCGAGAAGAGAGACGAATATATAAAAAAAGAAAGATAAAACTGTGTTGGAGAACGATAGTGTTTTACCATACACGCCGAATAAATATTATGTACATCCGATTTAAAGAATGCAGATTGACGCTTCCGGTCTGCGTTGCGTCATCTACGTACTAATGTTCCGTCCGATTTTATATGATAACATTATAATTATTACTATGATTATCGCATTTGAAGATTTTGTTTCTGACAAGAGTGTATTACGAGAGCTACAACGTTATCTTGGCGCAGTAATATCTTTGAACCGCCGAGCTGACTGGCTGCTGCGTGGTACCACTCGACGAACATATCGAATGTCTCCTGGACCGCGCATGTTCACGTACCTACCATATGCGCGCGCGCGTGTGTGTGTGTGTGTGTGTGTATGTGTGTGTACACCTTTTAACAGGTGGACAGGTGGGCCCATAACGCGATGACCCGGTCCAGTGGAATTCGAATGTAGCAGGTTGGAAAATAAACCAAGATTTTATTCCAAACGCGCCACGCCCCCCTGAAGGGAAAAATATATGTATAAATATATAATAATAAAATAAAGAAAAAACCGCAAAACGACTTATACGGCCGCGGCGGCGTTGTCATCAACCTACGTACTATATATATATATATATATATATATATTATGTAGTATATACCTATACTATACGATTATAACTCGGCGGTTATCGGATCTTTGTTTCCTGTCGCATTGTACCGCATTGCAGTATCAAAGGGTGCAGTATGCCCCCTTTTATAGTGGAAAAGTGCAGACGGTTATAATTATTTCTGAAATAAAACTTTAACGCGTGCTGTAAAAATGAATTGTTCTAAAATAAAATATAATGTCCACCAAAATAGACTGTCCATATGGACCATTTGTTATAAGTATAGAAGTTTTGTACAGTGTATTTCATATAAAAGAATACACCCTAGCCGACTAGCCGAGGAATAAAGTTGTATGTATTGTACGTGTAGATATTGAATATTAATAATATACACTATGCGTATTTAGTTGGATATTTACCTAATATGAAATATGAGATTTAACCATGTCGTAGTAATGTAGTATCGTGAACCACTTTACATATCGTATGTGATAAGTAATTTATATACATTGATACACATTATATTATTAAGACTTGAATTTACATTCTTAATCCATTTTTGTTTTTATTTTGGTGGCTCTAGAACAATGCATTCCATGTACATACATCGATTTATGTAACACTGTAACAGATACTTGAAAAATTAAAATGTAATCTTGCATTTTTCATAATTTAACAGTTATAAAATAGTTAGACGTAAATTTTAATATAACTGAATATTTGTCAGTTTTAAAGCAATAATAAGATATTTTTCATCGATAAAAACTATAAAAACTAAGTTATTTTCATAATTTTTAGAGTTTTTTTAAATGTTAATGTATAATGTATTAAATTGATTTTTTTAAAGACATTTTTGACTATTTTTTAGTATTTTTTATGGCAATTAAAGCAAGGTTCTTCATAGTTCATAACACAGAAGATATCAAGTTATAAAAACCAATTAATGCCCATGAAAAAAAATGTATACTTCAATTGTTTACATCATTGTAATTTATACACTAAAAATATTTTGGTACTCAAGTTTTATTATAATAACAACAATGTTAAGGTATTTAAATGTATAATGGTGTTTATTTTTCTGTCTACCTAGTACCTACGTTAATAATACAACATATTTTTAAATATATTTATTTCGGCTATGCTTAAAGAAAATACTTGATTTAAAAAATATATAAATGCAACGGGTGCGCTTTGCTATAGAAACCAATTCTATCTATGGGTGCCCCCGAGCCCTGATGCATCCGCGACCCACTTGAGGCCTACAGGCTATGATCAGTTATAATGTATTATTTTATATTAAATAGCTATATTACACTGAAGAGGTAAAAATATACATTATCCATCGTCAATAATAGGGCGAATAACATGAGTAGAAGTTGAAAAAATACGAAAAAAGATTATAGTGACTGGATAGATTAAAAAAAAAAAAGGGGAACGTGGAAATTCTCGTTTTTCCAAAAGTCAAATTCGTTATTTGTCAATAGATTACTGCACATCTCCACTTATGAGGGCGGCACTACTTTACATCAGTACGACCGCGTAGGTACACCTCTACATAATGATATATAAGCCACGACGAATCACGATCGGCACTGACGGCTGCACCACCGTTTGCGGTATATACATGATACACACACACACACATATTTATATATATAATATCGTATTAAGCGTTTGCGGCGAGGTATAATCGCGTGGATAACCGCATCGCGGTGGTGCAACCAGACTATGTAGGTACAGTGCGCATACCTATACTGGCTACGCTCAATAACGTGTACCTATAACACAATATATAATACGGTGCGCATACGTCGACGGATACGGTCGGTCAAAGATCGATCTCCGCGCGTACACCCCGCGCGCTATAGATCACACGTCGCCCAGCGCGAACACTATATACCTAGGTATAATACGTATGTAGAATAATAACGATGGTAACGACCGCGCGGTCATCATTAGCCCGACCGACCGACGACGACCACACGACCGTACGTACTGACGGCCGCTGCAGCCGACAACGAAAAGGACCGATTCTCATTATTATTACATAATAGTACGTCTTATACAACCTACCCCTCGGTGGTGTCGACCGTGATGTACGCGTATGTGTCTAAATTATAAACCCTCCCACAACCGCAACGAAGCGACTCGGGGGCGAGAAAATATTATTATTATTATTATTATTATTATTACGCTGGCCCTGGAACACGACAATAGTAACATAATAAAATATACGTATATACACATAAATAATAATATTATCTACCGCGCGAGACGATTACTATTATACACGGCCGATACGGTTTTTTCCCCCGTTCATCATCACTACACGGTCCACCGACTCTTTTTTTCATCTTCTCCTTGTTTCTACCGTCATCGCGTCTCGTGTACACCTACGATTGTCACTTCCGGATTAATCAGAATCGGTTACGACGCGACATTATACGCCACGGATGTACCGTAGTAAATACGGCCGTTATCGTTCGACAGTTACCTATAAAATATAATAAATGTTATAATATATTATTTTACATGACACGAACAAAAAAAAAAACCGCATACGCCGAATTAATCTTCCCATGTATTTACATCGATTGTCCGTACTATATAGATGAGGTGTTGTACACGTTTCGTATTTCCGCGAAACGCGCGCGATTGTGTGTGTGATACTGTACTCCTGTTGTGAGTGTGTAACGGAATTATAACTAAAAAATGACGTTATTCCGGGCACACGTATATTTAAACGGAACACGATGCTGTTTGCTACGACCGTAATCGATCGATCGGACGTATATAAACACTAAAACTCGTAACGAGTATCCTGCATAGGTTTTATACCGAATTATCTAAGACGCGTACCTTCTGAGTTTCTGATATCATATATATATATATATATACATTATACATAGTTTATACTTACACGATATAGTTAGGTACATAATATTATACATCGTTGTGCTGTGACCACTAATGATCGGACAAGGGACAATGGACGCCGATTCTCGTGGAACATACCTATATACGTACTTGAACGTTTTTACTGCCACCTGCAGCAGACGCATATACACTGAATGGCAAAGCCACATTATCGAACACGCAAATACAATTTAATATTATAATACGGTTGTAACGTATTATATTTTCATTACCAAAGGGCGAACACCAAGCAATCCGTTTTTGTCGATGTGAACGCTTTGTACGGTATACGCGTATACGCACACTATATTATATTATACTGCAGTCGCGCAGCCATTAAATCCAAAATTAATACGAATTCAAATCGACGCCCCCGCCGATGGAAATCTATAATCTATGCAACTATCACTGCAGCAGCTACCATACACGTCCTACAGTAATTTTAGTCCAAACACGTATAAGGTATTATTTCCCACCTAACCATATTCATGTGCATTCGATGCAGACAGTGTATTTATTTTTATTTTACATTTCAGTCTACCCACTGACAATAATTAATAATGATGTAATTACATGCCGATTAGCGTCTTGATTATCCGTGCAAAGGTCTTTCTGAAAAAGTAGGCACCTGGTGCAAGGCGTGTAGTACGATATGAATATACATATATTAGTATACACACTATTAGACACATGATGAGTTTATCGAGGTAAAATTTTGATTTCTGTCGCATTGCAGTACGTGCAGCTCTTATAAGGTGTGTACAACGTTGTCGGCTGTAATGGAATGCGCGTTGGACGTTTGCGGTCGTCAATATTATAATATTTCCTGTAACGTTATGTCTTATATGCAGTCCATACTACACACTACACTGACGCGCGCGGAGCTCATGAAAAAGCGCGCACTAGCACACACACGCATCAGTTGATCTCATACAAATATATAATATAATTTAATATACAGGGTGATTCACCATGTATATCACCTGCTATATCTTTCAAAATAGTACAGTGATTCAAAATCTAATTTTTTTCATTTTACATATATACTTAAAGACTTTATTTCCAAATTCTTGTGATTTTTTTGTATTTTTTCAAGTATATTTGGCGAAGATACAATATTTCTTTTTAAAATGACATTTTAATGATAACTCCTGTTTATACCATAAATTATTTGTAGTATAATTCTTTTGAAAATGCTGAGGTATCAAAACCAAAATTCGAACAAGTTAATTTTGTGTTATTTCATAGTGTACTAAGAATAATACGTAGATCCACAAAAATGAGTTTGAAAAATTTCGTGACCATAGTAATTTATAATAATACATCAATATTTGTAATTTATATGGTCCATATATAATAATAAGTACTACATTCGATATTCCATATATTTTAAAAAGTCTAAACATCAAAATTTTAATAAAAATTAAATCGATTATTAAATGAAAAACGGTGAGGGGGGGTGAACATGCTTGATGAAACATCCTGTATAATATTTTACGTTTATCATAATATTATATAAGGTGTGTATATCGCAATGCGATTTGTTGAAAAAACACTTTGTCAGAAACCTGCATGAGTCGACGTTTATAAATTTATAATACAAGCGGTAAGGCATCTGCGGGTTATTTTTTCTTCACCTTTCGCCCGTCTGTTTCTAATGTTTTATACGAAAAATAAAATCGTTTTCCGTGTCTTGTGCGAGGTAGGTACCTGCCGCGTCACACCAAACGTTATTACTTCGCGGTTTAACGCACTACCCGAATCGAAGCGAAGACAATCTTCTATGGTTCGGCAATGTGTATACAACATCTATAGAATATAATACTATATTATTCACTACACGTTAACCCGATCGCCGCCCGTCGGCTTGTGTGTACTCTCGAGCACGGAGAAACACGTCTTGGAGAGCATCTTCCCCCGGGGCCGGTATATACGCTCCACCTTTCGGGACTACTGTCTACCGGGCGTAACTTCAGGTAGCCACATAATTCAGCCACCGAAAGCAATTATTATTATTACCGACGGCAGCCGGTCAGGGATTATTTAATATTATATGGACGCAACAATTATTAATACCCTGGTTAATTAAACAGAAATACTATATATATGCACGAGTATTATATATAGTGCCTACTGCAGTACTGCCTACCTATAATATATTATAGTGATATTAAAATATATAACATATCGAAAACGGGTTTTATATTTAGTCAGTGTTTTATTTTTTTCTCTTCCTCCTCCCCCAACGTTATTAACGGTATTAACCGCTGCATTATATTATTCGTAACCGCGTTAACGTCTTGTCACTGGTTACAATATATACAGGTATTTCGTCGTGTTATAATAATTTTGGTTTTTCGACGGTGTCGATGTTTTTTTATATTATTTCTATCGTCTTATTCTCTCTGTTGTAGTCGTCGTACCGCAACCCAATACGTGAGATAACGCGTGTGGAATAATAATCAACCGTAATAAAAGTGTCCCATTCGCTGTATACATAATATTATATTCAATATTATATACCTATATGGCTATATTTGAGAAAACTTTCACCGGTGGTCATTTTAAAAAGAAGAAAAAACATTCACCTCATGTGCTCGTGTTGCTTTCTATTGTCGACTGTCGTTGTCCACTGGTTCGCACGTTCGATCGTTATTGGCTTTTTAGAAGTTTTCACCGAACTACCGTACCTATGTATTATATTTATATGTATATTGTATATACATTTATAATATCGTATTATTAGTTTATTACGTACAGTGGTCGTTCGCAAGGAACGGTCGACAGGAGGAGAAGCATTTGTGTTTTATACATAATATGTACCTGGAAAGTGGTATACCGCACGCTGTGACGTAGAATATATATATTTATGTGTATATAATATACATATAACTGCAATATGACAGATTCACTGGACCATAATATCGCATTTCCTTCTTTTTGTGCGGCGTTCGAATTTAAACGAAAGAAAATATTATAATATAGCGTCACACGTCGTGTTTTCGTGTAATCTCTTATTGTTTTTACCTTCAACCCCGGAAGCGGTTTTATGCCTTAATATACCCTTCAATAATATTTTAATATAATCCTATTATATTCTTACAATGGGCATTTCTTTTGGCTAGAAAAAAATGCAATCAACGAATAAATCTTTGTTAAATTATTAATATATATATATATATATATATACGTCAGTTGATTAAAAATGTATTTCACAATAAAACATATCTCAAAACAATCATGGTTTTTTCTAAATAAACATTTAGAAATCCTACGTTGTAAATTTTTTAAATTACAACAATATTAAAAAAAGTTTTTTCGAACTCCTAAATATTTGAAATAAGGAAATTCATTTTTTTTTATCGCAATCGTTTGAACACTATCTTAAATTCTTCAAGAATCAAGCTCACTCTTCATAATTTATATGAACTACGAACATCAAGTGTCACGAGAATTATTTCGTCGAAGAAATATAGCTATATTTTCATTCAACTTAACACTATACTTCAACAATGTATCTGGTTATTAGCATGTATACAATATTTACATAATAAATTATAATAATTGTATACCTACTTCAATAACTTCAATAAATCCATACAGTTTATACAGAGAAGAGAAGAAAAAGTAGATAATTTATTTTTTAATGAGAGATGTATTTCAATGAAAATATGTCGTTGAATTGTTATTTACTTATTTACTATCTAATTGTTCGTATGATCTTTACAATTTGAACATAATGATTATACAGATTTAAAACCGACAGATACATTACAGTTTGAATTTATATCTATCACTTATTTGTGTAAAAGTACCTACAGCATTAGTATAGTTTATAATTTTTTTTAAATTTATTTAAGGATTCGACCGGCAAAGATTTTTAGCTTGTATTAATACAGCTTATAAATTATTAAAATATTTCAATCAAAACAAATACAAATTGTATGTTTACAATTATTATTATTAAAAGGTACTTAATAAGATAAAATATTGAGTTTGAAACAGTACATTTATATAATATTATATATACTATATTACTATACATATATATAACGGCTATGATGTGTTTATATATTATTATTCGTAATTTTAAAATTTAAGTAAAAGCACAAAACTAACTTTCACCGTGCAAAAATGTGTTGACTTATATGCTTATTTAAATGCAGTTGATTATAGACTAAAAGTCTAAACAATTGCAAGAGCTTTTTTATCATCGCCAAGAGAAAACTGCACCATACAATAATTTTATTACGATAATAAATATAATTTTCTACAGTTTATGGCGCCGTCAATGCTATCATATGATTTTTATTAACGAGCCGTGAGTTAGCCATCGATCATCTGTTAAACGTAAACATTTCAAATATTCGAGTACCTATATCTATTACGTACTTAATATTTATGCCTATATATTATAATAATCACGGTGAAACTTCTACTTTTGAATAGCAATAAACAATAAAGTAAAAATGAAAACTATAATCGGAGCGGCTATTCGGAAAGCCTAATAATTTTGAACAAATCGTATATACTTACACCGGAAGATAAATAAATGATTAAGAACTTAAGATTTTTCGCTCAGTCTGCACGCTACTATATATATTATTCAGTAAAAGCCTAGCTGTAATGTAGTAGATTCCACAGACGTATACAATAAGTATATATAAGTATATATTTATAAGATGTATAAAAAAATTCCGACTAGCTCATCAGCGTCTACGAGCATAATGTAATTTGTATTCCGAGTAACTAACACGCATTGTTTAACGAGTTGCATGTTATCATCAGAATACTAGCTCGTGTGTTTTATGAGCCAACAAACCGGTGCGACGTGTTATTATTAGTGCGGCGCACGTTCGTATTTTCGTTTGTTGTCGTTTCCTCTGCCGGAGGGATATGATAGGATGTCCTTCTGCAATTATACACGGACACAACGGTTTTAAAAATAAAAACGCTTTTCCCGAACTTGTTCACAATTAATAATCTTGCAAAAAGAGTGCAAATGATCCACACCCTCCCCCCTCTCATGTTACAAATTCGAATTCGACGTGCAAACGAAGCGTCCTCGGGATACGTGATGTTTGTACCTATGTGTATATATATATATATATATTATATAATACACACCGTACAGCGTACATACACACGCTTGCCCGCTCATTGTCGAAGGGGAGGGGAGAAGGGGGCCCAGAAGGCAAAAGCAAAACAACCGGTCCGGGCAGACCACCCAACGGAGCCCAAGGTCGACGATAATTATGGGCCGCTATTTAGGTGTGTGTGTGTATATATATATATATATAAGGTATAAAAAGAAAAACAAAGAAGGAAAGAAATATTCCGTGTGTACCTTTTATATTTATAATAAGGAGGTAAAAACAATAACACTGATGGCCTGATGAGATGCTGTGCTGCAGTATGCACACCGTATCTGAGGTGTGTGTTCTGTATATATATATATGTTTTTTTTATACATATTTAAATTTATAAATATATATATTTTATAAATACGCACGCTCTAGTGTGTGTGTGTGTGTGTGTGCATTGGATGCATATACGGTAGCCGGTATAATGTTAATCACAAGGTAAACATAACATACACACACATACACACACACACATCGGAATCAAAAGCGGTTTTTTAATATTATACATGTATATATATATAATTTTTTTTTTATTTTGAATGGAAGTCTTACTTAAACTATTATGGGACACAAACCAGGTTAGAATCGATTTGATGAAAAATATTATTACGATCCGTAGTAGCACGAGCTACAAGAACCATTATATTGCATGTATTTTTCATCACTATGTCTGAAACAATTTGTACTATAATAATATCCTTGTTGTTATTTCGCTCTGTAAACGCCGCCAGTATAATAATAGACGTTGTATACTTGCGCATACATCGGACGTGGCAGATCATTGAAAAACGATTGAATTGAATTTTTGCAAATTAAAAAATTCTCTTGCAATTTTTTTTTATGATATTGTTAGCTGTTTAGTGTTACAAACAGTTTACATTATTTAAACAATTTTTTATTTTATCACCAACGAATCACTCGGATACATCGTACATGATGTGTACTATATTGCATAGCGTTGCTTGATTACTTGAATAACCACTAATTGTTATGATAAAACTATAAAAGTAATAAACTTCACCTGGAGAAAATTCTAAACACAGCTGTAAAAAGTGCATCATAAGGTACGATTCTTTTGATATTATTATTATTATTTTTTGATATCATCTATATCTTTGTAGGTACATTTTTTACTGGGAGTATTTTAATTTTTAATTGAGTTATGATCATTTTTATATTTTAATATTTACACGTTTATAATTAGCTTAAAAATTCAAATATGTATCTTAAATAATCAGCGTACAGATATAAGTAATGTTTTTTGGCACCTATAAGTTTGATAGCAAATTAGTTGACTTTAATATTAAATTTAACTATACAAAATTGGTTCTTCTAAAATTAAATTTACTATATTGTACATTTGTGAGACGGAAACAATACTTGCAGATCTAGCTCTTAAGTTAATGAATACACACTACATTTTAAGAAAAAAAAAATTGATAATTTTAGTCTTGTTAAAATATAATTTAGATCTAAGTAGTAAGCTGATAAAACTTTTATTTATTTTAATACAAAATATTTTTTATATCATATTTATAGAAGCACAATAATTAATATTTTCTTATTACCTACTTAATTATGTATAATTTTTATATTGTTGTTTGTTTTTTATTTTTATAGATAACTATTTATTTTCCATTACAGACTGCAGTTAAGTTTTCATAAATTCTTTTCACCTTTCTCATATAATTTATAACGGCTCCAATCCATAAAACATATACTGGATACTTAAGCTACTAATTAGTATCGTTATTTATTTAATTCATTAAATTGTATTATGATAAAAAATCAATAGGTACTCAAAGAATACTAATAATAAATCATTTATTATCGGTAAAAAGTACTACCATGGTAATGCTTGAAGTTTAAAAAAAAAATCAACACTGTTTGTAAATTATCTAAATTGTACAAAAACCATTCGTGATGATGATAGTATTAATTTAGTTACAAATGTCCAACTAATGTCCAGTATCTATGACCTATTGTGAATAAATGTAAATAAATAAAATAGTTGTTACTCATTGTTATAATTTACATGTTTCTAAAAAATAAGTAACGTTGTATACCAACTTAATCGTAAATCGTACATTTGTACCATTATAAATCAATTACTCGAAAAATACATATTTAATCCAAAGCTAAAAATAAAAACTATTTTGAACAATTTCTATCATTCATTTTACATTCAGGCGTCATCATTACGTAATTAGGTCGTATATCTGTGTGTTCAAATAGATGATACTACAGTCGTGCTTTAACTAATGTCCTTAGGATTTTTTTTTTAGTGAAATTAAAAACGATGCTTATGTTCATAGCAAAATGTAACCTTATAAATTCTATTTTATGGTTTTAATGTGTTTAATCAGAAGTCATTACTTATTAGTGACTATTACAGATAGAAAGTATGAATAGAACTATACTATATAGGTAATACTAAATAGCTGTAGTAAATATTATTATAATGTTATGACAACAAAATAACACCTATCTTGAATCCTAATATTTACATTGGTAAATGGTAATAACTCGAACGAATTTTAATAAAATTTGTTAACCTTTAAATTCGAGTTCATTACACATATTTACATTTTACAAGTGTGATTTAAAGAATTTCAAATTAAAATTCATAAATCGTAAATAACGTTATGTAGGCACTTACTTATAGAATCTAAAAATGTTCTCGATAATAATAGATTATGTTCATTCAAATAGATACATTAGCATTAGCATACCACGAACCCATGTAATTTATATTTATGTATACGTAAAATGCGAATATTTGTCATTCAAAAACAATGCCGAGTATGCCAATGTTAATGAAAGTAGTATTCGTGTCTAAATCTATTATGGCGATGTTCGGATACGATGAATATTGAATATCAATAGCTATTATATTATGTACCTTACAATATAAGTTATTAGTAATAACTATCATCGATCGTAAACTAACATAAACGTGTTTTTTTGATTTGTTGTAGATGTAATAATTATTACCTATAAATTAATATAATATAATTTATAGTTAAAATAAAAATACATCTACAAAATTTCTCTTATTATATTTCAGTTATTGCAGTTGTAGCACATGAAATATTTACAAAGTATATGATCCAGCTTGGCTGTCAAAATTATTTTTGTAATAAATTAATTCCAGATTAAAAATTTTAAATGTGTTTAAAATGTTTGAATATATTTTAATCTTATTTACAGAATATCAATAAGTATTGCTTTTATTGTCAAACAACATAGAGTCATATTGAAATTATAGTGACAATATGCGACATTAATGGTAACTAATTATACGCCTAACCTAACAATTTTATAATTACATGTAGTGTGTACTGTGTAACTATACTATATGTCTATATATAATATAAATAATACAACAGGTCTCGAAGAATGTAAAATAAAAAAAATATAAAAAAGGTTGTAAAAAAACTTACTATTATAGTATTTTAAGTTTATTTATAGATGCTTGAAAAAAAAATTGATCTACATAACTGGAATACGTGTATTAATAATAATACCAGGTGTCAATTATTTTCTTGTTGGTCGTCGCAATCAAATTTAATGTGGTCACAGTGCTTCAGCGATTATTAACCATAACTCATAAGATATAGTTGTTATACTTATTATAGTATAACAACTATAATAATTCAATATACTATAAGTATATACTCAAGCTAGAGTAACGCATTTTAGACTTCAGGAACATAAAGTCTTTTGAGATAATTTCGATGTTCGGATATCGGACAGCAAGTATAAGTATCGGCCGGTGTACGGTTCACCGACCGCGACTTCCTCATTATCTCATCGCGTCTCTCGTTTTTTAATAATATAAATAAATAATTGTTGGATCACAGTTTCTTCGTGTGTAACAAGGATGAAAAAAAATGTAAGTGTGTAGTTTTTACCGAAATATTATTAAACGCGCGTTAAGCGCGGGCGGTCGAGTGCAACAAAACACCATATTGTGCTTTATGTGCCGGTTAAAGGGTCCTCCTTTGGTTACAACGACTGTGGTAACAATGATATTATTTTTCATAGTATACGTCCGTTTGACATTCGAGTAGCTCAACTTATTACCGTGTTTTATTTAATTTTTTTTTTTATTCAACAATGCACGTACCCGTGTAGGAAGCGTTGTCAAAACGTCGTTAATCGGTTTCCCGTGTCGTGTTACACCTGAATAAAAAACTTTCGGTTGTATAAAAATGAAAATAAAACGCTTGATTGCCGGTCCCGCGTTCGACAGTTGTCGTTTTTCGTGTGATATTTTTTATACAAGACTCAATTTGATGGTAATTTTTGGAAGAAAAAAAAATGACTTCATATATTATTCGAATGGTACTTGCTTACTACTATTAATGCTCATGAGTTAATATAGAACATTAAATTGCTTATAAATTTTAGCTTGTTGCGAAAAACTGAATGTTGATTTAAAACAAAAAACACTAAAACGAAAAATCACCATGTTAAAATTAAAAGTAAAAAGAAACGGGTCGGCGGAACCGTCAAAGTCAACGATGAAATAAGGTTGTCGTGTCGCGCTGCAAATGCAGAGCAAATCCTGAGCAATCGCGCGCACAACTCAGTTGTTGTACATAAATCACGCGGCAACCGACGTTATAAGAATAATAAAAATAATAATAATATGTTTCGCTCGTATTGTTGACCTTTTAATTGGACGGCCGCGCGTCAACAGCCTCCCGTCTGGACATCATCATAACGTACGTATACACACGTATCTCTCTCTATATGTATATTATACGAAAGCGAACTCCGCCGTCGCCGAGAGACTGTGCAGCCACTGTCGAGGTTTTCATAGGACTGTAACGGCGAAACCTGTAATGAACTGTCCAGTCGATATACACATTTCCATAAACTTTATATCGTTTCTTTCGTAATGCGTGTCGTGTACTTCTCTATCTCTCACACACACTCACTCTTTCTTTGTATACCTATATATATATATATATATATATATAATACGCGTGTCGCGAATGTGTATATAATACTTTATTATGTACGACAGCAGCTGCGATCGTATGGAGGAAAAAAATGAGGCTGTATATATTTTATGTACCTACGCGCGAGTTGAACCGTATTGACGGTATTTTCAATTTTTTTCTTCCCTCTACTCGGCTCTCCGGTAATGATATAATATCAAAGTTTTTTTTAACGCCACTTCCAAAAGGAAGTCGCATCTTCGTGTCTGTCGTCTCGCACTGTAGCGGCTGATCTGCTTGCCTTGGCGTACGAGACGAACACGTACAATATCGACGAGGAAAAAAATTAAAAAAACGATATCCGTCGCTGGCAGTACATACGTCATATTGATATAGGTACGTCATACTAGCTGTGGCTGACAGGTATCTAGAGGGAACGCAAAAAAAAATACGTGATTTTTTTTTTGTTTTGTTAATTCTTCAATAGTTCAATCGTATCCATATATACCTATAATGTATAAGTTTTTCGTAAATTCAAATCACATATTAGATTTATAGTAAAGGAATGTAATCAATAAACGGACTTTAGATTGATTGATAAAACTCTATTATGTCTATAATCTTATTAAATATATCTAAGTTTTTAGCGTTACCTATATTTGTTGAACGATCGCCGAAAATGACAATAAAATTATACTGGAGGATTAATAATATTAAATACATTGTTTTATTACAATTTTTCATTTAATATACTAACTATATTTATTAAATATTGGATAACATCTAAAATTCTAAAACGAATAAAGCGTAACTCCCAAATTTTTATTCCATTCTTCTTTCAAGTCATTTAAACTTAAAAGTATAGGATTAAACTAAATATATTGTTTTATGTTATAAACTAATAGCGTTATACGAGACATAGCCATATTATATTTGAGTTGAATTATTACTGTTACGATAATTTCGTAATAAGGAAAACGTGAAGACACGTGTACATTGATTTAAACACTAATCTAAATAAGACAACTGACCATTATTTGTAAATCAAACAATTTGTCATTGACATACATTTCAACTTGATTTCTAAGGCGCGTGAGATTTAAGCCTAAATCAACTAAATAATTATTTTACAACACTCATAGAAATAATAATAATAATTATTTTTAAAGGCGATGTAATAAAGTGTTGCTAGACAGAAACTGAATGTAATATTCAAGTGCGTACTAGATCATTCATCACGAAGTTAATGTGTAAGTGTAGCAAATGGAATATGTACATTTAAAAATCCTGAATATTGTTTCAAATACTATTTGATATACTTGAAACAATATTCATCAAATTGTATACAGTTGAGCATAATGATTCATGTCAATTACTTCGTTTCGAAATATATAGTGTCATTAAACAAGCATTAAGAGAATTATAAATTCAATGTATTAATTTAATGTTTCTGTATACATATATGAAACGCTTGAGAATTATACAAACATTCTCAGATAACAATTATTTAAATGATTATAAACTATTAATTTCAACTTGAATTTGTCACACACGATCATTAAATCATAATAATTATACCATTATATAAGTGTTTAAAATAAAACTTATTTATATTGTTTTATATAGGTATTAGGTACAACTGCAGCAATCGTTCATTTGCAAATATATTTTTAACACACTTGTATCGTGGTACGAGTATAAACAATAATATAATATTATATAATATTCACTATTACTTTTTTTTTATCCTAGACCTAAATGCATTTGACTTGTATAAACTAGGTCTGCTAGGATAATGATAATTCATTAAGCCACATTGTTTTACGGAATCACGCTTATGAGTTATGGCAATGTGTTTTAGTGTCAAGAGTTATATATTTTAATAACGATCATATATAATACAAAATACAAAAAAACCTCGATACAAGTCATTTTTATTATTTTTATTCGAATAAGCATTAAATGCTTTTTATTTTATTCAATATAAATAAATTGTACGCTGAGTGAACAAATCGATTGTTTTGGGATTAAGGTAAAAATAAATGTATTTTTTATATTATACAACACGTCTTAGGGGAATATACAAGGTAATTAAAATTAAACAGTTAACTATTATAGGTAATATTGTACTTTAATTTTGATATATTTGTACATGGCAAGTAATATACGTAGATACGTATACTATTTTTGTTAAACGTGTTCATCGCTATAAAATAGCGGTATTTCCTATTTCAGAGCTTGGAAGAAGGATGTCTTGTGGCGTAGTCATGGTTTTAAATGTATCCATTTATGATTTTCTTGCCTATGTTAAAATGCTCAGAAGTACTATACTTTGAAAAGAATTTTTTAATTGAGTTTGTGTCTGCGGGATGCCGCAATTGCAGCAGTTGTATGTGAATTGAGAATCATTCGTACGCACTAGGTACACGCAGCAAGATTGTAAAAATATGTTTTGAGTGTTTAAAGTGTTAAAATTATTAACGACTATCTCAGTTTGAGATTTTACTAAGAAAATCAATGTTCTCTCGCAATGGTTCAAAAATTATATTGACAATATATATATATATATATGACTTAATTGGCTGTAAGAAATCAAGTATACAAATTCTTCCGAAAAGTGTTTTATAAAAAACACACCACCATAATATACTATTATATATTACAGCAACAGCTATGATGCGTTTTTGCATACCATTCTACATTCTGCGAATGATTACTAAATATTATACAATCACTTACAACCACTTTCCTCAGAAATCCGCTCAGGATCGTCGGAAATTTTCCAACGAAAACGTAATCCGTTCAAATTATACATTATCAACGAGCGGCGAATAATTGTATTCATGTATTATATATTTTATTATATGCCACTTGCTATTTAGCTGATATTTGTGATATGTACGTTTATATGGTACCTACGTAGGTGCACATAGAAAACGCCTGTTGCAGATGGCGTGCCTGAACAGTATTATTGTTATTATTATTAAATTATTACGTGATCAGTCTTGTGACTTTAATCGTGAACTAAGTTTATTGGGTGGCCTCAGCTTTGCAACACGCTAGGGTTCCATGACAGGTCAGTCGACAGAATGTTCTCGGGACACTCATGCTGGACATATGCTGGACGGACAGAAAATGTTTAATCCACAGGTGTTTTTCGGAGGCACGTAAATTTTTTTTTCAAAACTGTTTATATTTTTGTTTCGAGTTTCGATTTCAGAAACCTAATCCTGTAAAGATATAATGTATGCGTGTAATATAAGCGCGGTATATATTATGCGGTTACTCAGTTTTTATTAAGTTATGAATATAATGGCACTATAAAACCTTTTATAACCACTTTTAAAATATCAAAAATTCAATACCTTAAAAAAATAAAGAAAAATTACAATTAATTAAGTTTAAAAAAATGTAAAGATATAATACGTATTTATTCGTTTGAAATAATTTATTTTACATTTTCACAATTTTGCAGGTTTATTTCAGTAATTTTTATCATCTTAAATGTTTTCTTTTTAAAGCTAATGTAAAGAAATTTTACAATTATGAATAGTTAAACAACATAAAATTTTCCAAAAACTGAAAATGTTAAAAAATAAACTATAAGTAGTACCTCGATATTGTCTTCTACTTCTATATACCTAAATATTGTAATTAGTAATTACGATTCAAACTTTATGTTAAAAAACAATGCGTTAACTGAGAAAATGCATATCTTTATTAGACAGTCTTATTGTTGTTATTATTATCATTATTATATTATGTCGTGTCTTACCACCTGACACTTGGAGCTATTAGTCGCAGACAGTTGTGCGCTAATGTATTATAATATTATAGCGCACGCGGAAAACTGGTTACCGACATATATACATTTATATGTTATTATACGCACACTAATACACTATACGGCTATATTATTATTATTATTATTATTATTATTATTATTATGTTTATGTATACAGTATATATACACAAGCATTAGGGCAGCAACTATGAGTATAGACGTTACTTTATATCATTTTTTCTCTGCATTCTTTTCGTGCCATTACATTATTATTACGGCGTATCGATTAGAAAAGCAATTCAAATAGATTATCCGTTTATGCAAATGGCCGTAATTAATATTTTACCGGGCAATTAATAACGAAATACGTTATTATCCAAAACTATCAGCGGTAGTTTGTAACTGCGGCGCAACAAACCAGAAGTTATTTAAGTGTATAATAATGTGTATAAATATACGATACGTGTGTGTGTGTGTGTTTGCTGTAACTACATTCTTGTCACAATCACATTCCATATTATACCGTGTATTGTAATATATACTCACGAATTAATAATTAAGTGTTTTAAATTCATATCATTTATATGTCATTGATAGGTTACTTTTAAAAAGTTATCGGAATAAAATCAAATGTAATTTATTCGTTATAGTAAATTATGTATAATTATATGTCTAATTCTTTCACTTTTTTATAACAGTGAAAAGAAATCGATTTGAATTTTCTTTTAATTATAATAGTAGTGAGGCAATACATGTAAACAGTGTTGCTACAGGAGTTTCATGCAACAAAACGCACCGTATTTCGCGTTTAATTAAATTTTTTCATTCCTTAGTTATTACTAAATTATTTTATCAGTATGTATGAAATTAATTCATAGTGATTTGATAAGATTGCTATTATTTTTTTAATTGAACTCAGTTGTGTTGTTGTGTTGTACTGTTATTTAGAATTAAAAGTGGCATATACGATAATAGAATTTAATAGCTTCAGGCTCGGAAGACTACGTATCAAACTAAAGATATAAAACAGTATATTTAAATGCTCAAAATACTCATTCTTACATTAAAAAAAACTTATAAGTTATAAGTTATAAGTTTTATGTTATATTTAATTATTTAAAAATATATTTTAAGTTATCTGTACAGTATGTCAAATACGTTATTTAAAATAATTAATATGTAGCGCTTTACTACAGCGTACTGATATATAGGTACTTCTTCCTGTATACAATATAGTATATACCTACAGAGAAACTTACTTCAACTTTTTTTATTTTTTATAAATACAGAAGGGACTAGGGTAAATGGCTATACTATTAAGGGATGACCATTTCCAGTAGAATAATGTTAATAGTAGCTAAAATATATAATTCCACCTATTACAAGTATACCTTTTATCTTGAACTCTAGATAGTAGACAGAATTAAAAAAAATTACCACAATCTTTTGAGCACTTGTATTAATATACATTTAAGGTAGGTACTGCATTTTATTTATATTACTACTGTGTATTTCATTAAATTGCCATGGTATAGAGTATAGTAAAACAACATTTTCAATTTAATAAAAAGTACTATTAAATATATATTACAAGTACATAATATATGAGTTATATTACAGATGCTTAGTTATTTTCATTACGCAATTTCATTTTGCTCCCATATAAAAGTGTTTTGTAGACCATGGTTAAATGTCTTAAAGATATCCGTGTTTACAGCAAATGCAACTTACTCACCGTTTGTTCAATACTCACTTTTTATGACGGTTATAAATATATATAAATATTATAATTTAATAAATGTACGCAATTAAATAGTACATTTATCGTTAAAATTGAAGTATTATTTTTGAGATTCACTGAGATAATAATCATAAATATCATATAAATTTACAAAAGCGCAATATTATATTTATTATAAATACAATTATAATAATACGCACTTTAAACAATAATATATAGTCATATAATATAGCCCATAGGTAGTGTAATATAAAACGCTGATTGGATAAATATATCGTTTAGATATATTCTGCATTGATATGCAGAAAAAACGATACAAAAAATTGCATATAATATCGCGATGTTCTGATAATCGTAAAATACACAACTGCACAATGTATAAACATGGTAATATATGCACGAGCATATTTTAAAACAGTTTTTTATACATGTATACGATAGGTACCTATTTATAATATTTGCCCGTCATATATAATGGCATACCTTACTATTAATATTTATAACTGAAAATCGATTAGTGTTTTCGAGTACGGACGTATCATATAAACATTTTCCTTATACATTTTATTCACTTTACATATTATATAAGTATCACAATAATAGCGATCACATACCGCTTAAACACTTTTTTTTAACAAACATATGCAAACGGTGCGGTGAACCTATAATATTTACACCTATTGAAGAAAAACCAAAATCGATATTTCCACATCATATTATATTAATATATACCATGTAATATATATCGTTATAATTGGCCGGAAACCGTTTGCGGTACAAGTCCGGCACATCCGTAAAGCTTAACGTGTAGGTAGGTATATACACCTATTCGGTTATGATATTATTTATCGACGACGGCATCGTCGACGTGAGTCGTCGCTGTGCGTATTCGATTTCCGTTTATAACTACGTATAATACATCGTATATACACACCCACGCCGCCACCGCGCTTATGTCCGATCGGCGCTGCAGTGTAATATAATAATAATATATATATTACGTATTATAGGTATATTATAGACATTCTATATGTATAATAAAAATAACCACGTGTTTTATTTGATTTCGGGGCCTCGGGCGCCGCCGTCGCCGCGAGCCCCGCACGCGTTTATAATATTATATAGCCGATATTATTATACCCGGAAGTGTGTGTCCGCGGCGAGTCGCTGACCGTTCGACCGAGGCGCACGCGTTACGTAAAGTATTAAAAACCTCCCGAAACGGGAAAGGAAAAAAAAATCCCGAACGGATTATGAAGTATGTGTTGTGTCTCCCTACCGCGTGACGCGCCGGCGGGGTGGTGCGTGGGTGGACCTTGTAAGTTTTCACGCGCACGCCGGCTAGAGAACCGCATACAACACACTCGTTCGTATTATTATTATTATTATTATTACTATCGTTTATCACGACAACCGCCGGTCGGCGGCCGTCTCGAGTCGCAGTCGTCGCGCGTTTCCTCCGCCACGCACTCGCGTCTCGTCAGCGGACAGTCTTTCTCACTCTCTATCTCTGTCTCTCTTTTTTACTGTGTGTCTGCAGTTATAATATTATCTTTAGTTTTGCGTGTCAACGACAATTAACGAAAAATATAACAATATTACGCGAGATATATACACAGTAACCACTAACCAGTGTAATCCATACACGAGTTTTTCGTTTTCTGTGGGAAATACGACGCCACGCGAATCTCATCGTGATATCCGGACGGGACATGCAATGGTTATTAGCGGCCAATCGATCTCTGCAGCCCACAGTCGATTTTATCTTGGTATATGATTGTATATATTTTACGTTAAATAATGTTATGTTATATGCCTATATTATTATCATCGTTGACGTGAATTGCAGACTTGTGGGTTTTCGTTTAGCCACATCATGCGGTCTTGCGAGACCCAGTAGGGAAGTTCTCTATATTTTATTATTTGTAAACGTTTTCCGCAGTTGGCAGCCACAGCGTATAATGTCAAATATAGTATCATTTTTTTAACCTTTGCAGTGAGCCATTCAACTTTGAGGCTGCAGTATTAATGACGTTATATTTTATATCATGATATATTAGGACCATAACACTATTGATAAAAGAAATCACAATTTGCTATTCGATATTTGTATACAAAATCAAATTGTCGTCGTAATTTTCCAAGTATAAGTTTTAATTAGCAGAAAAATATTAACTCAACACTTTTTTTTTCATACAAATCAACATAGAAATAAGGTTAGAGATATAACCTATTGTAGTATTGTGTCTTATAGAATATCGGTTATTTATATTAAAACTTCCTACTATGGTTTTCTAAAAAATATTTTAAAACATGACATATTTTTAATAACATTTTTTTTTAAGTTTTCTATAATACTGCTATCAGATTTGTTTAAAACCGTTTATTTATTATTTTTGACTACGTTGTTTGTGATTATAATTTTAAAATTTTGATAGACCATCGTAGTTACTTATTTATCTTTAAAAATAAGTAAATTATATGTTTAATTTTATATATGTTATACAACCCGTCGATGTTGAACAAAACTTATCACATTTCAAAAACAAAACAAAACAAACGAAACTTCTAATAAAAACATATAGATACATTTCATAATTTTCTTAACAAATCAATGATATATATATATGATATTATTTTAAACGTCACAACCGATAGCATAATAAAAATGCTTATCGCCTATATTTTTGTGTATCTACCCTCCATAAAGATAATATATGGTGTTGCAGTATATTATGTTTAATGTATAGTATATTATACTAGATTAAATACACTTAAAATCGCGTGTGAATAATTTTTTGAACAGAAATATATATATTGTACCGATATGAATTTTAATTTTCGTCTTTTCAGTTTAAATTCTACAGTTTTTAAAACACATTGCAAAATCATCAGCTTCACAAATGTAGGTATTTTGTTCACGTACGTTGATAATTAAGGGTTATAGATTACAGCCTATAAATAATGAGTTAATTATGAAATACATTCAAATATAGGGCTATTTAGTTGAGCATAAATAATTTTATATTCATGGATCCTCATTTATTAACTGTTATTATAAATCTCATTTGTTATCCATTATTCATACTTTGTTGGTATGGATATTAATTTAAACACTATATTCGTTTTACTACCGTAATATATATTGTTTGTAACTTTAAAAATGTACTGTTTAACTAAAATAATATACTATAGTAACGATAATAAACGTAAAAATAAATTTTTATAAAAGAAAAAAATAATATTATTGTTTTGCCATTAAAGAATATGATTTATAAAATATTTATTTCAACGAATTACGTCTAATATTAATATATTATATGATGGTAAATTCATTTAACAGTTTAAATATGTAATATATTTATATATAAAAGAAAGAAACAATAGAAATATAACTAGTATAATTAGGTTTTAAGTATATAATTATTAGTAGTGCATTCACTTTTTACCATACAAAAGTATTGCAAATATTTTCGCAAACATAATGTTCATGCTCTGTCAAATATAAAATTAATCCTACGCTGGAGATAATATACTTACTGGATTTTGAAATGTTCATAAATAGAAATCATAACACTATATATGTAAATTATTATTACTTCAGACTTATGACGTTTCTTTATTTTTATTGTTACTTTAGTGTAGTAGTTATATTATAACGTATAATTATTTTATTATAATTATGTATATTAGTATTTAATATAGTACAATACTATATTACTATTGAAACGCTTTTTAGAACTTATAATATCTTAAAGTTTATATTATATTTTCATTAATAACATTTTTTTCACAGTTTAATGAATAGTTACATTCATAATATTATGTAAAGTATTTTATTATAGTATAAATAAATTAACATTATTTTAATATAATCAAACAATAGGTTTAATCTTAAGCTAAATTGATTCCACCACTTGAAAAATTTAACATAATATTTTAATGGTTATTCTTTGTTCTATTACAAAGAAATTCTTTCAGTGTATATTGTTATAATGTTTATCCGTGATAACCAAAATTATACTTTAAAAATTAGGAAACATTAATTTTATTTTTTAATTGTTATAAAAATAAATTTCAATTATCATCAAATTCAAATAAACAATAACACCAATTTATTATAATAATACTGTTGTACTTGAGTATTTAGCTGACTAAATTGATCTAAATAATTAATATCAATGAGTTTAAACACAATATTAAGTATAGGTACTTGAGTATCTAATATAATAGTTTATATTTTATGATGATATTATCAAATCAGATAATTGAATGTCTGATTTGCACGATGTGTTGACCGTTGTCTAAATTCTAAATAAACAAGATCACAAATTAAAAATACTCAATATATGTTAAAAATCAAAATAGGTAATGAAAAATATAGCAGTAAATATGGAATCATTCGATGTATTGGAGAATATTTAGTGTTGTTGTTGTTACGTGAGTAACATAATTACCTCTTGACGATGTTTATTAATTGTGAAGTGTGGAACAACATCTTATCCCTCTGAATTCCGACAAGACGCTATTAATGTAATGTCATTTCCAGACAATGAAAAAAAAAACACTTATTATACTACTAACTTTTCAACCTATGGTAATTTCCATCTTGTAAAATGCATTTGTGGGTCCATCAAGACTTTATCATGTATTGGTCAGGCAAGTGGGCGTGCTTGTTGAGACGCAAAAGTAAAAAAAAATCTTCTTTTTAATATACGAAAAAAATTAAGTATATTAAACCTATATAGACGACCGGTTTTTTTTTTAATCCTTCACAGACTTATTATACAATTATAAAAATTATTTTTTAAAAAAAATTCCGTCTTAGCTTTACTGAATATAATTTATATTAACCGGCTTTAAACGCAACAAGTGGTCTTTGCAGACATAAGTCCTTCGTGAACAGCTTAAAAAAAAGAAGCTCCCTGAAATGATTAATTACACTGTTATAGCAATTATAATTAATTATTCAGTGTGTTGTTAAAAGAGTGTCGTTATTAGCTCAAACACACGATCATTACGAAACATACTGTACCTACCTGTACATACACGCTTTGAGTTACGCATTTTTTTTTCTTTTACTGCTATGACTATCTATATCTGCTACTCGCTTGGTGCAGTGAAAGTGGACACGAAATACGAAAATTAAAAACCGATCTGCAGCCGCGCATTACTGCAGACAATGCGCACGCGCGTAATCACCGAATTAAAATCATTTGAATTGGAATAATGATATTATTATGTTCCTGTTGACTGTTATACTACTGTTTTAACATGCTGCGTAATATTAGACATAATATATAATAGTTTTAGTACTCATGTACTATGTATATATACGACGACCGATTAAGATGTACCGCTGCTGCATCCTGCATCTGAAACGCATCTATTTTATGCTATTGCATTATAAATACGTACTATATACTATAGGTAACATAATAATATCGTTGCTATACAGTGTTTCTATATAATCAACGAGTTTATATATTTTTATCTGTAATATTATATACCTATATCTACTATAACTAGTATAACTGTCCAATTGCCCAAATGTTCTTAACTTTTAATCACTTTATTTTTTTTATTGGCTTCGTACAACTACAACGGTTTAAACGACTACTGCTGCAGAATTCATTGCATACGGTAAATTATTGTACTGAAACGTAAAATTTTGTTTTGCATTCATTCGTTGGAAAGAAAAACCATTTCGTACTAAAACTAATGGTGGTCTAAATATTATGTAATATGGATTGCCGACATTACACATATTATGATGGTTGATGCAGTAAGCAGTTTAAGCAAATATTTCCCGAAAAATAATATACCTAATAAATAATAACCACATGACACCTTGAAAAGACGATCGCGATATCGTATTCAACACATAGAGTAATATTCAATATAATATTTCGGTCCGCGTTCCGTCGGGCACGTGCGATTGGTGTGATAATAAAATATATAATATACGCGCGAACCGGTCCAGAGCACGACATCAGAGGACGCGAGTTCTCGACTTCTCGCGCAGTGTCCGTCATCTTATTGTTGTCGCGAGTAAATAATGAAATAATAACAATATACTAATATTAAATAACGATAATAATAGCCAATAGCCAATAGGTGTGGCCCTTGTAAAGAATTACATTATATAAAGACGAAACTAATGAAAAGTGTAGTTAGGGTGACGTGTCGGTCATCATTCGAAGTCGACAATGCCCGACGACCAAGACCATCGAAGAACACGACACGACCGAAAACAATTTCAAAAATCGATCGGATTAATAATATAAATTACATAACCGCGATATCATTCAAGAAATCGGCTCTGTGTATGCCTATACGGCGCGCGTATCGAATTTATCACGGCCGACTGCGCGGTGTGATCACGGTCGCTCGCACGAGATGTGTTTTAAATTATAATATAATAATAATATTATGATGCCCAACATTTTTTCTGGAGAATATTATCATTTATTATAGATAATAGGAAAACCGACAATATTATATGCGCCTTGTGTTTATTATTGTTATTGTTATTTTATTTATAATATTTCACAACCGAATTTGGATACCTCCGGTTAAAAATTACTTCATAGGTTAGTGTCTACGTTTCTCTTGATAATCTCGTTATGTGATCAGTTGTTTTCACGGGACTGATTTTTTTTTTTTTGCGTTAATAATCAATTACCATATAATATTATGATAATACACATAGTTTTATGTCCATACTATAATTGGATATTATTATGAAAACGATAAACTACGTGCATTGTAATTTCAATAAAATCGTCAAAACATTTTTACGAATGCAGGTATAAAATTTATTTTATTTACGATTTACTGAAAAAAATCATTTGAAATACGTAACCGAAAAGTTGTTTTTTAAATCATTTGAATAATATTGTGTAGATGTAGGTACTCAGTACATTTCTTGTTAAATAGGTAAACAACATTTGTTTAATTATTGCTATTTGCTTTTATTTGTTATGCATTATATTTTATAACGTATAGTACTACAGTATAATATATTTATATGATATTTATTCTTTTAAATTTCACGTAAGTTTATTAATACACAATATGGTCAATGACCGAAAGTAATAGTTAGTTACGGAGGATAGTACATAATAATATATAATAATAATAATAATGGAGTAGATTCTTTTTTTTTTTTTTAGATTTTTCAAATTATACCACTATGAGTTTAAATAATAGGTATTTTCTATTTCGAAATGATTATTTATAAAGTACCTACTCGTATTTCGGATGGAAAAAAAATTGTCTTTGCACAAACAAATCGCTGTTATTAAAACTCGCATTGTCTGAATGGTGAAATATAATTTGTTTATTATTTTGTTTTTTATACATTTACATCACACATGTTTGAAAAAATGGTAGGTTTAGCCGTGAAGGTAACTATATCAAGAATATCCTATGTTAACGTTGTTAGAAAATTTCATAATTTATAGTGGATAAGATGGGTATTTGGAATATTCGGTTCAAATTATAACATATTACAATGTCTTAAGTGCATTGAATAACTGAGTATACCTATCACGTAAAAAATAATTGAAGTATCGATTTCAAAATAATGAGTCTAGCATATCGAGTAGGTATGAGTATCACAAATTTACTTTTAGATTTGTTCACATTTCAGCAATCCATGGTATACAATATTCATATATAGGCACCTACCCAAATTATACACTCGAGTGCCTCGGGTGTGGTACATATTGTTTTTTAATTTTTTTAATTTTTTGCAATTATTATAACTTATTGCCTGCATTCGTTCTGATGTTCCAATAAATAACCTAATACGCACAGCGTCCAGTATAGGTCACTACATGCTTCGATAAATTATATCAAAACGAGGCCGTGCTTATATGTGTAATACATATTATTCATTGAATTATGTTTTAATAACGGATGTCAGATTGTATAGTGGATTTTTTTTTAGTTTCAGTTTTACATTTGTATAATATATAAGAACTATAAATTATAATCTCGTGTACCTATATATATATATATGTACACAAACAGGCAAAAGTATTAATTCTGCAAGATTTTACTTATAATAATAATATATCTATGATTTTATGAGTATAATAATATTAATAATAGACTTACCAAACACCAAACCGCAACCGCACATTTTTAATTATAATAATACGTAATATTAGTAAACATAATATTATGTATACTAAATATATATATTTATATGTAACATGATAATGAAATAAGTTGAATTCATAACAATTATATAACCACGGTATAATGTATCCTTGATATAGTTGGTTTCTTTCTTAAAGTATGATTTAATTTATGAAACAAAAATACAATTAGGAAAACAAAATAATATATTAGAATGGTTTCGTCCATTTGCGACTATAATCCAAACGGTCAATGTATTTTTCTTATTCGATTTCTAAATTATATTATCGTATACTTATTAGTTATTAGGTATGTTAAAAATAATATATCAGTTTAGTATATTATGTTATACTTTGTATACCTATGTTACACGTGTGCTGTATGAGTACGAGTAGTATGACCTAAACTTAATACATATAATATATACATAGCTCTATAATAATATAACAGACGTTAAATTATTTGTAAGTCAACGCAGTATTACAATTATAGACTACATATAGGTACCTTACTACTAAAAGAATGCGACTACAGAACGTTATTGAAACAAGCGCGTTCAAAATATATAATATATGGGTCAAGTCTTTATACATGCTTAACAATATAGATGATGTCCCTTCCGGTAGACTCCAGTAATTCAATAGCTGTTTAAATGTCTACTGCAGCGATTGAAGCCTTACACTCACTACGCCATCGTATAAACTTAATGAAACGATCTTAAACATAATACCTATAATATAGTTTATGTATATATATGCCCTACATATACACATATAAATAGACAGCGACAAATGATAATATACTATATATTACATAGTTTATAGGTAGTAGAGGTACATATAACATTATCATCGTTTACGTGCACTAGGTCAAGGGAAATCACTGCGCATTTGTCGTTTGTTGTGTATGCGGCATTTTATATTATTTAGCCATCATTTTAATTTATATATACAAAATATAAACGTGTATAGGTGATAACTGATAATGGTCACGCGCTATTATATGCGCTAAACTGCAGTTTGTTGCATTAATATTAGGAATATGGATTTCACCTCAAATTCCCTTCTTAACCCATCGAAATTAAATAATATTTATCTACATCTATATTATTATCTTCAGAGTTTATTTAGATGGCCGCAACTTTATTGCTGTTATATTATTGCGTTCACGATTCATGAATTTACGGTATTAATTCACCTGCATATTCAGAGGCAAAGATATTCATGAAATATACTGCTAAAACTATATTGCCACAAAACTTATGTCTCGAATCGAATTAATATCTATGTCGAATCGATGAATCACTATAAGTATACACGGGCTGCAATTTATAATATAATTCGTGTTTTCCGCTTGTTTTCTACTCAACTCGTCTCTGACGACTTTCGACGACGTAATCGAAATATTATTTACGCCTATATTACATTATATTATGTATACATCATAATTGATACAATAAACTCTGATGCGATACCGTAGTTTACGTATACGCGTGCATAATATGCAGCTCGTTTAATTTCACCACGCACTCGTTATAATTATATTATTATTCATCTATACATAATCGAATCCTATTTCGTAACAACGTGGTGGTAGAATAGTCCGGCAGATTCTCCAGTTGACTTACGGAAAATCAAATCGAATTTAACTACGTAATAAACCACGTATCATACTTGGTGGCTTAGTCTGCCGGAAGGGGTATTTAAGAAGTGTCCTGTAGCGTACCAACGTATTTTTTAAAATCATAATCAACCTTTTTTTTTCGCAATTACACAGTCGCTGCGGGTTCTTGACGACTTGTTTTTGATATGTTTCTCGATAGTCAAAAATCAACGGATGTTTTATAATAGGTTGTTTTTGGAAAATATTTACGTCAACCGACTTGGAAGAATCGAAAAATATATCGATGGCGGTGGCTATACAAAATTCAGTGGACAGCGGCGACGACGGCAGCGGAAAGAGAATACAACCGCTCCGGTTTACATAACGAGAAACGCGTTACGACGTCGTCGTCGTCGTCGTCGTCGTCGATGAAAACTTCTACTTATACACACGCGCGCGACTGCGTACCTCGGGGGCCGATCATTCATAAACACATTCCGACTGCATAGTTTGTGCGTGGAATATTCAAATAGCACACGCTGGCGATCGTTAAAAAGAATTATATTATATTATTTTATTTTGAGTGTGTGTGCGCGCTGCAACAACCGGCGAGGTAAAGAGTATGGTAAGGACGAATTGTATATGCGCCTCCACGACGAAGGTAGGTGGGTGTGAAGGGAACCAAAGAAACGCGTATTGTATCCAAGTCATTAACCGCCGCCGACGGTAGTCACTATAGTCGTCGCCACTACTGCAGGCATTACAGCGGTGTCGACTTGGTCGCGCGAGTACGTTTAAAACAATTCGAATAGCGAAAAAGAAAAAAATGAAGATGGAAAAAAATTTGCACCTGTATAAATCAACCGCAGGACGTACCTACACATCTAGAAGTATATATATATATATATATATATATATATATAGAATATGATGAGAAACATCAAATCGGAATCAAACTCGTTAGGAAACTGACGAGTATAAAATATAATAATAAAAACGATTTGGCTTGAAGACTGCAGCACGGAGATGGAGATTATATTACATTGTATAAGACGTATCGTGGTATAGGTATGATCGAAATAATTCGTCCGGTTCTCGCGGATACGCGTAACAATGTCGGCGCGATACAACGATAAACGCGTCTGTCAAGTCGGCTGCTGCCGCCATCGTCGTAATATACCTATATAGTGACACGTGAGTCGCGTGTGTTTGTGTGTGTGAGATTGATGACAATCGTATAATATCATTTCCAAAAAAGAAAAAAAAACCTAATACGTACACGCCGAGCGACAAACACATAGATGGTCTATACTCTATAGCAGGGAACGGGTGAAATGATTTAAACATTGTCCAGGTAAAGATTCGTAAAACGGTAAAATCCTAATCTATAAAATGATGTAACGCGCACAACGCGCACGCTACATTATAATATCGGGTTGTATAAACGCAAACTAGTTATTAGAACGATGTAAATACGTAATATATTTATTATAATTGTTGTGAGATAACCTGCACTGGTGTAACTCACTAATGAACTGATGAACATAATATCATATACAGACATACAGACCATACAGTGGTTAAATTGTGTGACTATAATAATTGTAGTTCCGTCTTGGCGTTTTATTAATTAATAAAAATTTAATAAGTAAACTTTAACGTGGTACCCCAATTTTTAAAATCGTACGTAATATAAATAATACATTTTCAGTCGTTGCCGTATAATTTATACAGATTTGTATATAATCCTTAATATTTTCTTAATATAATTATCATTATGTATGTTTATAGTCAGTTGGTATTATTTTAATAAATTACAATCGATCAAGTACCTAGTGATAGTAATAGACAAAAATAAATATTATTGCTTTTTAACATTTTTAACTAGTCAACAGATGCGGAGGTCAGAGAGAGGTGATAAATTAAATAAAAGGTTATATTTGCACCCCAAACATTTCCCTACTGTCACAATAATGCATCAGATCACGTTATCGCTATTCGCTGTAGGTATAGCGTTTTATCGTTGTCATTTTCTCTTGTGCGATGTACGAGTATTGGAGTCATACGAAATGTACAATATATTATAATATATACCCCTGTATGAGCGTATAACATCGTAAACGTTTCAAATGGTAATGATCGTCTCCAATGTCAACAGACAAAATAGTAATAGTAAACACGATTAGTCAATAACACTTACGAGTTCGTATATTTATATTGTTTTGAAAATAGGCCTCGAATTTATGACTCTCGGTTGAAATCTTCGTTGTACAACATATCATATCCAAACTTATATTTAGTAATATTATAGTTTATAGTCTATATAGTTATACTGCTACGAACCGGAGATTACGAAACTTCGAAAATCCAAGTTATATTGTGTTGTATTTGAACGACCGCGGACAACCGTGCAACGATCGAAAACTCGCTTAAAACAACTATATACTTGGTTCTAATCACTAAATATATATACAATATATACGTATCATCAATTTACTGATAAATGTTTGGCGGTTATCTTTCGAGAATGTAACGAGCGCGTCCTGAAAACCGTAATATATTAATGCAAGCGTCGATACGTGTATGCTGTATACTTATAACATAGGCTTTGCGGGTGTTTGTGAAAACTTCGTCGTAAGCCATCTGTAGATACGAAATAACAATACACACACACAAAAATATTACATATTATATGTGTGCGTTTTAACGCATTATTTTAGACACGGTGTACGCAGATCAAATTTACACGATTTACAGTGATCACATACTATCCATTTATGTATGTTATTATGAAAGCCGCGTGCGTATGGATGATAAATATCCGTGCTGTATACTATTGCTATATCACATGATACGTGGTCAGTGGTCACGTTTAGGCCGATGATGTCCAACGATTTATCAATCGTCGATTAGATAACTACAGTATGCTGTAGTATGCAGCTGATGCCGAGTACCTTGCGCCGCACTGCGAATTTCTACATATTATTTCAGTGCCTATTTATATTATTATGTAGGTATCTACTATTTAAATACCTTAAAAATTATTTCTGCGTCCCCAGTGGCACTGGTAATACGCATGTTATGTTATATTCTTCTATGTTGTGCTGCGGATCATTTGGTAATAAAAGGCATTATTTGGGTCGACTAGTCGGCTGATTGTAGTAGGTATTATGTACAAAACTGTGAAATAACGCACAATGATTTCGAATCAATACAAATTTACAATCTAAATAATCTAGAACATAAACTTCGCTGATTTCGAATTACTGAAAACAAATTTATCGTGTACGATTTTTGTGTTCTATACGCAATGTACAATGTACCTACATATGTAATACATATATATGAATAGAGTTCATGCTACCGGCAATCGACCTTTTAAAGAGCAATATAGGTATGATTTTACAGTATGTACTCGTCTGGATATAATACGTGTTGTGGCGAAATTATTGCCAATTCGCTAAATAATATATTCAATTGCAGTTTACCGCGTTCCGATCAAATATCAGGATGCATACAAAAATCGACATGATCGGCGGCGTTATTGATCGACGAACACACGCGCGAGATAATGACGTACGTATATAAACCCCTGCACATTCTTGGTAATTAGTTTCAGTAAGAAATTTCAATTTTCGCAATGACCTATTCTAATAAAAAACCGTTACCACGATCGTATTATATAGTGAAAAAAAACGATAAAAATCAAACCGGATTTAATTTTAAAATTTGTTTTTTTCACCCGGCGTCTGGGATAGCTCGCCACGGCGGATATTGAACTATGACAAATACAACAATTCTCTTGGGTTAAATTCTTAATAAAATATATTATCATCACGTACACGCAGACGGTAATTGTCAATTGAATTATTTTCGTGAAATGTTGTAAATCGTTATACTGTTTATTATAATACAGGCATTATGTTTATGATATATGCATATATAATGAATAATGAAGTGTATTTATCAACTATATTATAAACGTAATATAACTAGGTATAATTGGTCAAAAGCAGGGTGAAGGAGGCTAAGTTGTCTTAAATAATTTTCAAACATCCCCAAAGGGCCCTTGTCAACCTTGTACTCTCATTTTATCCCGAAATATAGAAAAATAGAAGTTTAAAATTCACCGTATTTTTCTGTTATAGAAATATTATGTTTGGTTATTGTTAATTGTCATTTTTACATGTTTTATAATTATATGTATTATTTCAAAAAATTAAACTTATATCTAAAAACATTTATAAGATGAAGAAGTTTATATGGAGTGGTTATACAATTGCGTTCGCCTATTTAATTAGATTCATTTAAAATTTTATGAAATAAAACTAATAACTACTAACCAATAACCTTCGACTATATGATTATATGACTGATATGTTCATAATACATTAATACGTAATAATTAATTAGTATGTAAATATATATTGAGTTCATTATATGAAACATTATTTATCCAAAGGTCTTTTCTACGTTTGGTTTAGTGAAAATTATCGAAAATCTGTTTTTGGTTCTCGTATAATCCTATATATTATATTGTATATATTAAACATACCATATACAACTTACGACCCATAACTATCTATTATATATATGTCACAATATTTTTATTGCAGACTACAGTTTAGTGACAACCAATGACGCGTCTCGTTCTACGTATATAATATTGTAAACAAACTAGAGTATTGTCGGTCGGACGAGGAGCAGAGGTGTGTGTCTATATCGTCATGTATTATATATAATGTATATTTGTGTATATAGCGGGTCTTATAGACTAAACCTCCGGCTTATATATACATAATTTATAATATAAAATATCGTTTCATGTGAACGGTTCTGGCCCAAGAGGGTTGCGAGTGGCATACGGATATTATATTATATACACGAACGGTAATGTAACGATTATTATTTATTTTTATTTTTTTTCTCTCCAAGCCAGTCACGAGCCAGATGTTGATCACCTGCCTCCGGTCCAGCTACTATACATTATATATACACTAAAATATGCATATATGATATATATATATTACATATAATACATACATGATACACGTGTGTGTGCGTGTGTATTCTTCTAAACATAACTACTACAGCACTTATATCTTTGCCGTTGTGTATGACATTAGCAGACGGAGTTCATCTAAAAAGGCTAAGTTCTCTGCTGCCGCAGTATTTTAGCTGATTAGATATTTGAGACACTGTCATAAAATTCTATATTTACGGGTTTTTAATGTTTTTAGTATACAACGAGTTGTAGAGAATAGCTAGATCGATAAAACTGTAAAATTAATATTAGAACATTCGAATACAATTCGCGTGAGAATTGATTTACAAGTTTATCTGATAATTCCAAAATCAATAACAAAAAATAAAAAACCACATACACAATAAAAATATACTCGACAGACTGTACCATGCGTTTCCAGGTTTCCTGCAGGCTATTTTTTCTGTTATTATAATCGAATTATTGCGTGCATAATATTATATTATTATTACAACATGTACGATGTACACCGCGACAATAAAACGATAGCGGTCAGTTAAAAGTACTCTTACTTCACAGCGAATCAAATAATAACAAGGGAACTGATATTATAATTTTCGAATTATTATATTTTTGGTCTTCTGATTCTCGTTGTATCAAAAATTCGATACAAATATTACATTTTATCATGTATATTATGTATGTCTGCAGAAGTACTGACGTTTCGTCTGACGATCAGTTGGTCTCGTCGCACCTATACACTGAAATGTACTACATACTTGTAATAATGATTATACGTACGCAGCGAACGTCGAATCGATGTGATATAGGCAATATTATGTAGGTATATTCCGGTCAAGGAGATTACGAAAGACCACCTCGCGGCTGCTGCAGGTTTCTTCTCGGAGACATACTTCGCGAGAATTTCGGACACAGCTGCGCCGCTATAATAACACCACATAATATTTAATAATATATATATAATGTATAATTACAATATACCGTCATCGATAAATATCTATGAGCCCGATTTCGTAACATATTTACGAGGGATATGGTATGTGGTGTGGGTACCGCTGCGCCTATCGGTTATATTTGCGTTTTACCTCATTACACAATATTAGATATATATTATTCATCTTCTGCTTAACGTTATGAAAATATTCGTTATCGATTTATTTCGATTGAGGTGTTATACATTTATTAAATTTTTTTTTTTTTTTTATGTTATAGGACCATGCGAATGTTTAAACAAACAAACGTCGTGGAAAAAAATGGCAAACCGTTGGTAACACCGGACATGGACGGTCGTTTCTATCAAACGGTTACCGCCGTACCGGCGATAGTTCTCGAAGAAAGTCCAAAATCTGCCGAAGTCAAAAGAAGTATGTATATAACTAGATCATAATATACATAGATAAGTATAACTATATTGTAGACACATTGTGTTTACTCATTTTTGTTGTTTAATGCGTACATTATAGAATTATTTTGAAATTACATTCACAATAATAGTAAATCTTGAACGATTTCCATTTCGAAAGTCTTCTAGGATAACCATTAAAAGTATATATTATTATCTATATACGAAATTTTTACTATAAATTAGATACCAATAAACTGAAAATTACTGAATAAAAGTGCGTTGTGTTTTTTTTACCAAAATTCAACGTTTCGACATAGTAATTACTTTCCGTCACTACATTATTACCGTCACTTCTTATTTTTAATGGCAAAGATAAAAATATTATAGGTCAGTATATTTACTATAATTTAACTGTACTCCGAGGTTATTTATGTTAGTTATTGATTTTTATTAGTTTTTCGAATTTTGAATTCTGATACATTAATAATGTACCGCAAGATGAGTTTACCGAGATGAATTAAGTTTAAAAAGAATATCGATTTTCGAAGAGATATAAATCATATAACATTGCATTAGCAATATTTTGAATCAAGGCAGTAAATTGGCAATATAAAAAGTTCTCGTAAAATTAATAGTTTAAAAATGAAGTACGTATGCGAATCCACTATATCTTCCCTACATTGTATACAATAAATTGTTGTGTATTTTATTTGTAACAATGACCGTGGTTTGAACGCTAAACAGAGGACGTCAAACACGTTTAGAATACATTCACCAGTCACAATATTATGGGCTTGGCAAGCTCCCCGTGCGGTTGACACATACTACACGTAGGTACCTACACTATACGAATTTGTCATAAACCTTTATAGGTTAAGATTCTCTATAACCCCTTTTACATATAAACATATAATATACATTTTTTTAGCGTACGCGTTGTCCAAACATATTTTAAGAGTACGTTTTTATATAATGTATATAAAAAATATATATACATATATTGAGAGAATAAGTGGTGGGTATATGGGATATCACGGTATAAAGAATGGTTGAAAATTTAACATATTTATAGGCATTTAAATTTAAAATTTAACCTAATCGTTAAAATATTCGTAAATATATATTGCATATTATATATTTATATGTGTAAGTGTGGGTATGTGTGTGTGTGTGTTTTACGTATGTTTTACGTATGTTGTACGTGTATATATTATATGTACACTACATATCATTCAAATACCATCGGTTACAATGTCCTCTGAACATTCCGGTTTTGTGTGTAGATTTTTAAGTGAAATATACCAGTGTATTACATTATTTTACACTACTATTATACGTATACGTTGCATAGTGCAGTGTGTGTAAGATATTATATTATGGTATGGTGTAGTGTGGTGTGGTGTGGTGTAGTGGGTAGCGGCGTGAAAAGAAATGTAAATAAACAAATAAGTAACAAGCGCTGTGGTGATCGGTTTTTTTCATTACTTGACGTGGTTTTCGTCGTATCTCACTGGAAGCAGCCGCACTATGTCCGACTATAATAATATTGTGTACACGTATTTGAGTGTGTATATGTGTTTAAATGCCATTAGACTGTAGATCTCTAAAACACGATTCTTGACCATTAAACATTTTTTATGGCTTCAGTTACTGGTATTACATATGGTTTGCAGTGGTGTGGCTGGATGCAAAAAAATGGCAATAATAAAACGAAAGAAAGAAAGAAATAATATATCATACATGTATATAATACGATGGCTACGGCAGTAGTACCTATAGTATGTGTGTTATATTATATAGTGTTATACAGTATAACTTGTTATAAATATATATATATATACACATACACACAAGATAGAGGCACATCAGGCAGCACGCCACGTAACTCACGTTTTGCATTATATGCACACGTTCTAATTACTACTGCAATGCCGTTTAATTGCTGTAGATCAATATGCATGTGTACACCACACTCGTAATCGTACATAATCAACATGTGTAGGTATATAGGTTTTGGAGGGAATACATAATATGAGCTATATTGTCTGGCAGACTTCAGACGTCTGTTAAGAACGATAAAAAGAGAGAAAAGATAGGTTATATTATATTATATTTACTATAATGTGCATATGTATATATTATATAAAGAGATAAACTCGTTAAAAACGTTTCCAGTCAATGTATTTGTTGCACTGTATTTTTTTTTTTTTTTTTACTCAACCGTTTTACATAATATTTATCGTAATATTTAACATTTAAAAATGCCTTGTGTAAACATCCTTTACTGCTTTCGATCGCATATTTGACATACCTAACTGCGAACACTATAATATTATAATGAGTCTGTCTGTCTAGTGATTTACATTTTTTCGGTTGTGACGTCCTCGCGTTCAGCGTTTAGCGTCTAAAAAGTCTGGTGTACTTATATTTTTAGTTTCGTAAACGATTTGCGTGTATCCGTGTAGGTATATCTATATAATAAACTTCTAGATAATTTCTATGAGTAATAAACCTCTCAATAATTCCTGTGAGTAATAAATAATTTTTATTCACAAGTCAGTTATCTGATTTTAGAACGATTAATAAAAAAAAACTCGTCTGAAGAGTGAACGAGTGCCGATAAAAATTACACAATCCAAGTGTCAAATTTAAGAGCGAGGAACGGAGCCCCGTAATTAATTTCCTATATTTACTTGATTATGTCGTTTCACAATCATGGTGTTCGATCATTACACGTTTGATAACCATATGTGGTATAAAGCTCCGTCTGAAATGCATGTGCCTCCATAACACATATTCAACCACCTTTCAAATTAATATAAACATGTTTTTCCTTCACCTCTCTCTAATTACTTATTCAAAAGTGCAGTAACATCTTAATACCAAAACCGTAAGAATTTGTCAATATTACTATATTTACATCGAATTATTTGATAATTATGTACACAAATAGACACGTAGTTTCTTTTAACCGTATATATATATATATATCCACTACATAGTATATAATAAGAACATGCAAATTATTATGTTATAATGTTCGAACCGCTATTAAAATATTAAAACACATTATTCTACACGACCGACTGGAAAACTAAAGAACCTGATTTTGTTGAACATTCTGATCCAACACAATCCTGATTAAAAGTTATATTACATATTATGTACAACGCACATATATAATTTATAATATATTTTGTACGGATATAAGATATTTCAATGCTGACATTTTGAGTAGTGTAGATCATAATTAGTAGAACCTGACGACGGGTCACATTGTTGTATTTGATCGATACTAAGGTGAGACGATATAAAAACTGTTCTTAACAATTTTTAACTTATGACATATTTTAATAGTGATGATGGTTTAATAAAACAAAATACACTCGTACTTTAAAGCACTTAGAGTTATACACTATATATAGTATATTATCGTAATAATTAGTTATTGCAGCCATGATAACTTTGAATTTCGTGTTGAAAATCGGTAATCCTTAATCTCAGTCACTATTTTTCTAATATATTCGATATACTACCTAGTACCTACTATGTTTATTATTATTTTTTATAATCCTTCGAGTATTGATTTATTCATACAACGATTGTTATTTGCAACTTTCGTGGTAATTAATACCCTCTATTAAATTATAATAAATGTTATTCCGTGCGTCATGTTTGTGTTAAATAAAATATATTTAAAAAATATATTTGACACTGTAGAAAAAATTAAACGGTATATTATATTTCTGATAATAATAAACATAATTTATAAAAATTAAGTTGATCAATTTTATGTAATTACTATTAATATGATTCTTTAATTTATTCTATTTGATTTTAATCATATAGTATTATTTACATAGGCAGTACGTCGTTGTCAAACAATTATTAATTATAATATGATATTTATTTTAAACATATACATATTATTATCATTAAACATTTTTATTATACAATAATTAAAATAATTTTGATAAATTATAACATTATAAGCGAGCGGCTTAATCAAAGCGATATATATTTGTAAAATCTCATAGCAAAAATAATGCATTCATTGACTGCATATACATCTAATTATTATTTTGACAAATAAATATACGATTAAGACGTACACGTTTTTAATAAAAACTTTTTACTTATTAATTTTCAAGTCATGCGTATATACTATATATTATAATATTATATAAGACATAGCTAGCTAGTAGTCGGTAGGTAATATGTTAAATACGTTTTGGATTCCCAAACAGTTCTTTATACCTACTATACATTTAAGATTGATACTATTCAATTAAGGCACAGGCGCTTAGTACAATAAACATGCATACCTATCCACGTGCTTATAATAAGTTATAAATAATAATTATAATGCTAACACTTTTGAATAATCAAAATCGTGCACTGTAAAAAAAGAACCGCACCTTTTTTTTATCGTAATAAAAAAATTGGTCCGCAATATGTACTTATATATATTCACAAAATATACGACCATCGAAACTAGTTTTACGACGACTTTCGTAGACGTGGTTGTGCGTAAAAAAATTACTTTAAACAAACAAACTAACCGTGTAATCAAAAGAACCCATATACGTTTTTGTATATTTGCTGCAGCATTGCTATTAAACCGCATCACAATATTCATAACAATAAAATAATTAATTCAAAGTCCTAACCGTCCTTAATACCTACAGTCAGTGTCTATAAATAAATCACACTAATTTAAATAAAAAATCTTGACCCGGGGGCAAAACGTTAACCCTTTTATTATATATCAGCGACAGTAGCACGTACGTATAGTATACACTCGTAGTCTAAAAGAAACACTAAACAACAACGTCGTCTCGTTCCAACGACCTTGGGATACGGCGGTAATGAAATTTCGGACGTACCGTAAACCGGACAACCTTGAGTGGTACTCGAGAGGTTGATCTCAGTAGGAAAGGCGGACGTGAGGGAAATCAGAAGACGACTTTAGCAGCGTTTTGAAAAAGGAATCTAAAGTAAAAAAAAAGATTTCTTAAGTGCGATTGTTGTCGGTCACGATATTGCCGCACCACATAGATACGCCACTGTGTATAGTTGTATACCCACACCCCGCGCAACGCGTGTATAAGCAATCTCGAGAGGCGATTAGTACGCATTCGTTAATTGACAGCTCATTGTAGCGTAGTTACCTATATACACGAATGTTGATAAATACCTACAAGAAGAATCCATACCTCATGCATTTGACTCTTTTACTATAGTGTTATATTAACAGTCGTTTATTATAATATGCACTAATAGACGGAAATCGTGGCGTGGTCGTGAGAGGACTTAGTCCCCCAAAAAGTTTTAAGCCTATTGTCTACCTATTACGATAATTACAGATTATCCTTATAACTTCATAGTTATTGTAGCTATATTACACATATAATAATTAACACATACATGTATAGGTTAGGTATACGGTATACCTATAGGCTATAATACTTGGTTCAGTATACTTTGAGAAATTAGTTGTTAATAGATTTAGGATTTGAATTAGTTCATTCCTTTGTATTATAATTTTTCTATATTTAAATGGATATGAAATCGCTATAACGATTTGAACCTTACTTATAAAATGCCTATATGTATTGACATTTATTATTAATACTTCACTAGCTCTATTACTTTAACATATAGCGGATTTAATATTACGACAGATTATTATACTACATTTAATTAAAAACATAAACAAAAGTGTATAATTTTTTGACAACTTAGTCCTTGGCGTGAATGGATTGTGTAAATTTGACGTATGCATAGGTGTACAACAATTTGGCAGTCACCTGTCAGCCCCGCCCCCGGAAATCATAGACATTTTCAACCGATATAGTATAATATACACATGAGCTATACAACAAGAATGTTGTTTTCGGTCTGCCGGAAACCACGATCTGATAAATGATAATACTATTATTTGATGAGTACATTCGCGTTTTAATTTTGTTTTTATCGTTGTAGAGTTGATCACTTGGGGCAGGAAAATGGGCAAGCGGCTGGAGGGGTTGCGGAGGAGCGAGTCTCGCGATTCGTTGGACAGCCTGTCCTCCAGGGACAGCGCGACCAAGCATCAGCCCGTGTGGCCGCTGGGACAGCCGTCGTCTGGTGGCGACAAGTCGTCCACACTTAAGGGTTTCTTCACGCGCATCGGGTCCACCGGCATGCTGAGCTACTCGCGGCTGTACAGCAACAGCTTCCGCGAAAAGTTGCAGCTGTCCAAGAAAAACGCCGAATGCCAGCTATACAGGAGCGTGTCCACGTCCCACCTGGCCACGTCGTACATGAAGGGCGACGACCCAGCGGACTGTCTAGACCGCGGCGAACCGCGGACGCGTGCCGACGCCGGCCACGACGCCGAGATCGAATCACCCACCGAGCCCGGTTACGTGCCGCTGAAGACCAGGAGCTGTGACAACATATCCAAGCTGGGCACCTCCAAGAAGCCCAACTTTCCGTACGCGTTCCTCAGGTCCAGGTTATCGGTACTCCCCGAAGAGAATGGCGGTGGTGGCAGTGGGGGTGGCGGTGGCGTGGTCGGCGGCCGCCCAGCGGCACTGTCGGGCGTCCGGCCGCGGAGCTGCGCGGGAGGGCCGACGCACGAAATAGTGGTCACCGAGGAGCTGTTCAGAGAGATGGACAGCGACAGGGAATACCGGCGAGTGTTTAGCAACATGAGTTCGTCCAACGAGTCGGGTTACGACAGCGACGGTCCCGGCAGGACGCCCGACACGTACCACAATCATCATCACCACCAGAAAGCCGCTGACGAGGATAGCGGGTTCGGGGACACCAAATCGCTGGCCACGGATAGCCTTAACGAGTTCGAGGAACACTCGGAGCCGCCGTCTAGGCGCCACAGCGACAAGGACTACAACGTACCGTCCATGTGTCTTTTCTACAAGAAAAACCGCGAGATCAACGATCGCATAAGGTCGGACAGGCAATCGTCAAAAGACACGCCCAACTTCCACCGTCGGATGTTCATCAAGAACCGTTCGTTACCGCCCAGCACCACCGCCGACCACCTGTCGTCGTTACCGGTCGATCTCAACAACCTGCGATCTCGCATGCAAATGGTCCGATTGCTCAAGTCGCGGTACGAGGACGACATCGGCATTTACTTGAAAATGGTCGTCAAACACGTAGCAAATTACAACGAGACCCGGTTCGTCGTGATGAAACTAGAACCAGGGAAAATAGCGTACAGGTATGAGAATACGTCGACGCGAGAATGCCCATTGTTGAGGACATTGATAACGGTTTTTTTTTTTTTTTTTTACTATTGTTTTTATTTTATTTATGTTATTATCTAGAGATGGCAGGATTAGAGTCAGCGATGAGATAATCAACGTCAACGGCAAATTGTTGCGTGGTATCACCGACATGTATGAGGTGGAGAAAATACTGAATCACAGTTTTTCCATAGCGAACAAGTATTACGTGGACATCGTACTGTCTAGGTCCGAACAACCGGACTCGACCGTGATGGCTTTTGACCATAGCCATAGTGCCGCTGAATCGTCTAAGCAGAATGCGATTTCCGTCATCAATCGAGTGCTGGCTAACAAAATGAACAGTCACTCGTCAAAATCCCCAACTCCGAGCATGAGTACCGTGTACATGTCCGTAACGTTCTACAAGGGTACCGGTCATAAATCGTTGGGATTTAGCATCGTGGGTGGTTCAGATTCGCCGAAAGGCGAGATGGGAATATTTGTAAAGACCATTTTCACAAGTGGCCAGGCCGCCGAAAACGGGTCATTGATGGAAGGTATGTGTGCTATACTGCTATAGAAACGTATAAAATAAAAAATATAATGTAACACTGCATAAATGAAATAAGAAAAGACCAGTTAAATTTAATGAAACGTTTATTTTATTATTATAACAATATTAACAAACCTTTTAGATTTTAATTAAAACTGTAGACGAATAACAATTGTAACACAAAATCATACGGACAGTGGACACTGATAGTATGAGAAACGTTTACCTAAGTCCTAAAGTAGAATGGTTTTGTAAATGATTATAAAATCTATATAACCGACACACGATCGTATTTTCTGGTCCTAGTGGCTAGTATAATCGAAAATAAAAATGTTTTACACTTCCTATAATCCTGTAATATAATAATGGCCAATGGGTAGGTACACATTTTATTTTATTTTACAACATATACCTTTAAATAAAGCTATATACTAGGCAATAGGTTATAAATAAATTCCACTGCCAGCGGTCAAAGTTCGAATAATAATATATCATGTCGAGTTTAACAAGTGGTAAATCTACCGCCGTATACCGACGAAGCGACTCGTTCGACTCTATAATATGATTGTGTATACGCGTATAATTTTAAACACACAAAAGAAAACTATTTCAATGAATACAAATAGGTAGGATAGGTAAGGGAGAGAGGGAGAAAGATTATACGAGAGTGAACACGAGGAATTCAAAATCGTGAAAGCACTCGTCAACCCCCACACAATCCCGAGTCCCCGTCACGGTTGTACTGAGTGTATCACGAATATTTTACAATCTTACGTTGAACTAATATTTTATACATCTCTATATTTCACCCTATATACAATATACATTGTGTCACTAAGCACTGCTTATACACATTCCATGCATAATAATGTTTATTAAAATTCTCGTTTATTCGGGTTTTTTGCAGGTGACGAAATACTGAGTGTAAATGGCGAATCCGTCAACGGGATGACGCACGCGCTGGCCATAAACTGTTTTAAAAAGGTGCGTCAGGGCCCACTGGAGATAAAATTATGCCGGAGAAAAATAATTCCAGACACCTGTAGCAAGTGAGTTGCGCGAACGACGTCCATTATTTTGTCCCGTATGAAAACCGAATAACATTTGTTGTACAACCGACCAATATTCATTTGATATATTTTGTACAGTAGAACTCTGTAGCGCCGTTAATAGAGGTAGTAGACAAACATGTCAGTTGCCACAAACGATATATTTTGTAAAATAAAAAATGTTTAAGGGTTCTTTTAAACAATTTCTTATATCTTACAAACTTAATAGAAAACAGGAATTCAAAAAATAATTTATAATTAAATAGAGTATAAAATTGCAACAATATATTTGAATTGCGATAATTATATTGTAATACTGTAAGACAATGATAGAGGGTGATTGACAAATGACGACGGTGGTGTCCTAAATTTGTCTTCTCAATTTGAAGATTAGATAACAAAGTACTGCAAAGCATTTTTTTTTCATAATATAAATTATAATTAGGTATATGATATAACGTCACTACGTTAAAAGTGTTTAACTCACGAATCAATATTATAGGCATAATAATATGTAGCAATTTAAAACTAAAAATAACTATTTAATTACAAGCTAAAGAACAAATTATGTAACATTTTTTTTTTATGGTCATTCTGACAGTATACAGTATGCACCTCAATTATTTTTATGTCGTCCACAAAAGAATTCTATATATTATGGCTAATTCGTATTTGTTTTTCTAGTGACAGTCGTAGTTTCAACAACGACATGATAACGGTGGCATCAACGACGACAACTACGACGACAAATACTCAAACGTTTTGAAGAGCTCAGTCATGGAGTTGATGCTTTTGTTATTATTATTATAATTTGTGTGTATATACCTATATATTATTGTCATGACATCGTGTGACAAATTGTAATCTAATATATTATAACATTGTACCTTTACATAAATATCATTTATTATATATATGTTGTTTCTGATATTTTTACATGTGCTTTTTGTATATGATGTGAAATAATATCATTCGTAAAATACATAGCCGGACTTGTGATTGGGCGTCGTCTCCCTCCACTAATCTAAACATTTCTGTTAATTCTGTTAAACAATATATATTATGTAGCTGTATAATACGTATATACCTAAAGTGTGGCAGTAAAATTATTATTCCATGTCTCCTCCCCCCCCCCCCCATCACAAGACTAAAAAATAAATTGCTGAGTGGAAAGTTTTGAATGGTATATCGAGCATAAAACGATAAAGCCACCCTACAGATTTAAAACCCTAAGTCCACTTATGTACGTAGTATACAGTAATATGGTGGTGTGTAATAACTAATAAGTATAATATAAGTACTAATAACTAATATAATCTTTACCTCGTTTTCTACTATGGAATATTAATTAAAAGACTGCGTGTGAAAATAAAAAAAAAAATTAAAACGTCACGTGTTGTCTAATAGTTGTCTATTAAAATATGGAAACAAGAAAATTATGCAGTTCAGTAACTCACAACGTTTAATCACCTCCGCATAAAGCATGATAATTAGCAAAGTTGTTAAAAACTCAAATTTTTGAAAGTTTAGTATTATGTAAGATTTTAAAAAACTGAAAATTTGGGTAAAGTAGTTATAACGATATAATAGTATATTGGTACCAATTTATAATTTTTAAGTATAGTTACTTTAGTAACGTATAGAAATTTTTTTTCGAATGTAATTCGAAACCAAAAGTTTAGTTAGTTCGTGAAAGTAAAAATAAAACTCGAAACATAAAATATGGATAAACATTAAAAAATAAATATAATTAATATTTTATTAATAATATTAAACTACAATTGTATAAGATGTGAGATGGTTTTGTTCGTCCTCGCAGCTATATTATAGTCATATCTATTATACCACTAGTTTCAATAAATTAGAAAAGGTTTCTGTAGTAAGTAAATATTGTGTGATGAGTAACATGAAGTACATATTTTTAATGAGTAATTATTAATGTTATCAAGACGACAAGACACGTTGATCATATAAATTTATAAAGCCAGTGCAGTTATGATGAATAAATAATAATAATGCATCAATCGAGTTGTCGATCAATCTGAAGCTAAAGACCCACCTGACCGTCATACTGAAGTACGATTTCACTGGTCAGTTAATAAAGTCCTAAGTCGCATAAACGATGAAGGAAATTTTAGGGGTTTGAGTTAATTTTTGATAAAAAAAAAATGTAAAACGTATATAACGTACTTACTTACTGCATTCGATTCCTCGGTTAATGTATTCAAATTGCTTACAAATATTTTTAAGTACCTACATACATAACCATACAGTCACAAATTAAATAATAATAAACCATACACATATTATCAGCCATAAAATTAAAAAATTTTATTTACAAACGTGGAAATGTAAACAATTCTTTATATATATTTAAAGGTAACAATTGTCCGTCGAGTGTACATAAGTGATAGATATGTGTGAAAAGCAGTCGTATAGCCCACAAGAATATTACTGTACGTATTCGCCCGTCCCGAAAAACGTAATCGATCACCATTAAAATTAGTGTAGATATAACATAGACGAATAACGATAAATCACAGAGGGTGTATTAAAGAAGGAATGAGGTATCGAGTCACGTACGCGAATGCGAAGTCGATTTTTCTTTTTCTTTCATTCGTCTATATATTATAATCGCGTGCACGCAGCTTTACCCGCGGCCGTCTGCCAGTGTATGTTCGAAAATGAAATCAAGTATACCTATACATTGTATATATATAAATATCTACCTGCATCATATAACAGTTTTAATTACGCCTATGTACCACAATGCGGCGCATGTTATATATTCGCTTACGATGCATGCACACACGCGAATTCAAGACTACCTATAATATATATATATATACATTATGTACACGAGTATATTATTATAAGCCTATTGTATCTCGTACGGAGACGAGTTGCCGGTTTTTTATTTTTCGTTCTCAAATTAGTTATAGGTCGGTATGTTATGGACAGGTTATAGTCAGTCTCATTGTTTTATTATACAAGATCGATCCGGATTTCGCACGATCGGTATCTCGCTATTCATTAGATGGAAACACGAAGCGCGCGTCTCATAACGATGCGACTTCATAATAGTATTTATACGTACACAAACTAGTGTAATGTATGTATTATACAGCTCCGGAAGCTATCGCTAATTATCTAGTTACGTCTTGTCGAAAAATAATGGATAAATGACCGCAACGCGCCACGCGCAATTGTCCGCGGCGTCCGTCGTAATTTCCTCGTATGCAAATGTATTGTTTCACTGCTGGCTGTCCGTTGGGGATTTCGCATGGTGCCTACACTCGAACTGTATAATATACGACTAGTAGATTCCCAGAGGCACAGCCATCGGGATTTCGCTAAATGTGCATTTAATATCATTTGTATTAACATTTTTGTCGCGTGCCTATATAGTATATTAGTTACATAGGCCCGTTCTCATTTCATACAAATTAAATATTCTTATTTATTCCTATTCGTTTTCTTTGATAAATTCTAATAAAATATTTCAATTATTAGGTGAATGACGATTTATAGTTGTTATTTATTATAAATGTATAATAATATATCGTATGACGTATACGCTTGTATAATAAACGTGTACAATGTACAAATAATACATATTGTTGATATACACGTAAGTATAGTAGTCAATCGGTATCATTATTCTTACGCATTGCCAACATTCGAGATCGACCTTCCCGCTTACGTATAGTTACGTAAAATGTAATTTTGTCGCCAAAACGGTAATCATCAGACAGGACTGTTCATCGATCTCTAAGGCTTCGAACACCGGTACCTTCATTGTGTCCTATCTCCTCTATTACAAGCTCCTGTGCTAACTGCTGAAAATAACATTTCATAACCGCCGTGATGACCGAAAAAATCTCCACAAATATAACGATTTTTCACTTTCCAATGACGTCTCGGATCACTCTACAATGTAAAGTATACATTACTCCGCGTGAGTTCTTTTTCGGAATTATGTGAAAAGGTTTGTTTAGTCACTATAATAGTCACTCATAACCTACTGGTTATAACATTACTGATTAGAACATACATTTTGTTTGTTATATGGATATAGGATGATCACAATGATGGCATATAAATAGGGCCTTTCGATATTACATAAATGCACTCGCTCTTAAACCGATAATTATAAACTGTGTGCATACAATTACTGATGCAATCCAGTAGTAAAATAAAATAAAATAAAATCGTGGTAACCTGCCTAAATAATTATTTTACGCGCGCTTCAATTTTAACTACTCACTATTATGAGTTATTAATAAATAAATAAAAATAGAGAAATTGCAATAGTTTTACAGATGTGTTGGAGATGGTTTGGGATGATCTGCTAGAATATGGTTTGAATATTGTAAGTACTACTATATAAGTATATTAGGTAGCATATTGAACAGAATTAGATAATTTCTAGTTTAGCGGTTCATTCCCCAGTCCCCGTGTGGCGATACCACAAGAAAAAAAGATAATTCCTATAATAGATAATAAATAGGTACAATTAATAAACGATCTGTTTATAGTTATGAACTGTGTAATATTATAAGTGTTTACGATAAAGCTCTTCGAAACTCCGATAATAATTTTGTTACATCCTATGTATTATTCTTATTGAGTGACTGATAATTAAAAATTATAAGACATGACATATTTTCTCTAATCTCAGGACTACAATATTATCAGTCTTCCAAAATATAGGAGAGTATAGGATATAAAACTTGGTTATTTCTCGTTGAACTATACTTTAATGATTTCGATCAATATATTTTTACGGGCACCCGACATTTAAAATTATAATACTTGTGACCAAGGTACAGCCATTAATGGGATTAATTTCGTGAATTACATGTCTATATAATATAAAAAATTATATTGATCTGCAACGATCATCGTCGGTCAATGTAGTATACTACAGATCATACTATTGTATACTATTATCATAATTATCGTATATTAGAGCCGAATTCAGCATTTACATGCTTACTTGTAACCTATAAGAACTCGTCGAACCCTAAATACTTACAAAAGTATTCAATCCCGAAAGGGCGATTTCTTATTCTAGTTTCTGTGAATTCAAGTTAAATTCATATCTGCATGATATAAAATAATAGAAACATAGTATTATCGTGTTTATAATACGTGCTTCTTTCAGAGAGTAATTGTCAAACGGCATACTTATATACTACGCTTCAAAAGAAACAATTTAAACAATTTGTCATAATATGCACGTATAAAACAATATAATACATCAACATTTTTTGTTATGAATTATAGCAATATTGAATAAAAACACACGAGATAGTTAAAAATACTTATGTGATTAGTACTAAATATTATATTATTAAAAAAATTATTAATTTCCTTCACAATACCGTTTTACACGGGGTATATCAATAAATGTTTAAGTACTGATGATTTTTTCTAGACTAACCAATGTAAAAGGTTGCTTTCTAAGTGTATAAAAAATATACACATCACGATATACATTATATATAATTACGTAACTCCAATATGTTTTTCCTACTATGTACTTTATTTTATTAAACAAAAAAACTCTAAAAATAACCATCTATTCCATAGATTTGATTGGCTATCGCCAATTGTTTTAAAATAAACAAACCCGTAAAAATTAAATATATAAAATATTAAATTATTATTAATTATCCATTATGCTGAAGAAAACTTAAATTAATATAAACAAGAAAGTAAAATGTTCTTAATTTTTGATTTTAGCGTAAATAATTATATATTAAATACTCACTATTGATAATTAAAATAAGTGATATACAGTATTTAAACAATAAACATAAACGAAACGCATGAACCATTGCCAGTATTACTATTTCAATATAAATGGAAAACAATTATTCTTTCTACATTAATCATAAAATCTAGAAAAAAATAAAATGTAAATTGTTTATAAACTATTTTAATCACAATAATATATAAACATTAATTATGCAATATCTGCAGTCTTGACTACTAACTACTAACAATAGTTATTGAATATAAATGGCTGTTGACTGCATGAGAATTTTTCTAGTGGAATTGTTAATCAATAAAAGATAATACGTATGAATATTATTATGATGCACACGCATAACTATGCAAACCGTGCAAAAAATTATCTTTCAAAACAAGATTTTAACATATATATATTATATAAATTTGTATATTAATTTAAGTTCTTAGTTTAATTTAAATTGAAACTCTCTATCTCCAATACAAGCATAATATAGCTTACATGAGCCATGAGATAGATAAATCCAAATATATAACTTTGTACTGTATTTTTGTTTTAATAAAAATATGTATTTATATTTTTGGACAGAATAACATTTTTTCACATTGTCAATTTTACGTAAGACCATCCCAATTGTTATTGTTATTATTAATTTTTAATCAGATAATTGAAATTTTCGTAAGGTACATATAGCAAATGATGATTAATACAATTATATTCCCATAATGATCTCATTGATACATTTATTTATAATTCATAAACAAAAAAGAAAAAAAATTTTACACATAATCAATGTTTTTCCGTGATGCATGCAGTGGAAAAAATATCGATTAGTTTTTTTTTTTAATAATCAATACGCAAATGCCATGCAATACATAAACTGCGAATTTGCAAATTAAATTTATTCAATAGTCTAAAAATATATTCAAGCTTAAACGTACAAATATTACTTTATTATATTATTATGTAGATGATATGCAGGTACATTGAAAATTCCCTTTTTAAATAAAATAATCATTTTTATAGTTTAATCGTGAATAACAAATATAGTATTATTGCGGCTAATTTACAATTATATACATTGGTTTATATAATATAAAAATGTATTTTTAACAGCTTTTATAATAAATAATATAATTAAATCAAAATATATTATAATTTTAACAACTAGATTTAACAAATATTTACGTTTAGTAAAAATTAAATTTTGTCGTACACTCGTACAATGTCATGTCAATTATAAAAAAAATCGAAAGATACGTATAAATTGTACGCGTAGGTACTGAAAAAGATTTGAAAGAGAAGAGTTCTGTAGTTCGAGCAAAAGGAATTCGCATTCGAAAAAATGTGTTGTAATACTTTTGGCTAGACATCGGAAAAAAGTCTCACGTTTTTGGCTAATGGCAATCCAAGCACATAAAAAAAGATAATTGTGTAATAAACTTTACGTCTCGATTTTTAATTGAAGATAGAATTCTTGAAATGTAATCGCAAAACAGCACAATCTACGAAATATTATATTATTACTTATTAGGTGTACGGAGAACCTAAACTACAATAATATTATACATTTATGTTCACAAGTTCGTCGATCTATAGACTATAAGCATAAATAATATAATAATAACCGTGACCAACGTATGATCGTTATTATGAAATGGCCGCTGTAGTTTGAACAGTTTAGATAGGTAATAGTTAATATCGGAAGGCACAATATTATACAACTGTGTGTCTGTATAGACAGGTACAACAATAAGGGGTGAATTATTTTTTTTTATAAATTCGACAAATGCAATAAAAGACTGAACTCGACGCGCCTACAACTGTTTATAGTGCAAACCGCAAAGATATTTGAAATGTTTGAAAAGGAAAAAATGGTAATCATAGAGAGAGTTGACATCGTATCTTTCGATATACCTACTTAGCGAGAAAAAAAAATTCGACAATCAGTACAACGAAAATGTACTAAAAACACGGCCGTTCGGACCGTATAATATATATATCGTCACAACGTATAACGACATTACGGTCATCTACATATAATTTACAATTTCCAGTGGCGACGATCGTTGCACGCGCACTGGCTATACGAATCGTCGTACCTCGTGTATATATATATATTATAATATATGTGTGTGTGTTCTATTGCTGGTTTTGCTAACCGTACAGCAGCAGTCGTCGTTATGGCGCGACTGTGGCGATTAGGGCCAGCGACAGCGAAAGTGTCGTCGCGGTCCACCGCCGGCAATGCAGCGGCGGCGCCGAAGAATTCGGAGTCGCCGGCGTGGGCGTAGTCGTGGTGACGATGGCGGCCGTCGCTTCGTAGCCCGGCGGACTGGCGATCTGCATCAGCACTCCGGATTCGGTGGTGGCGGCGGAGGAGGCGGCGTTGGTGACAGGAACCTCCGTGACGGCGGAGGAGGCGGCGTTGGTGACAGGAACCTCCGTGACGGCGGCGGAGTGTATCTGCACGGTGATGGTGGCTGCGGGCACCGCGGTACTGGCGTCCACGCGCGTAACGGGCTTTACCGGTTTGGACGAATAGTGATGGTTGCCGGGTGGCATCTGCAGGGCGTCCGCGGTGGACGAGTCGTAATCGTCGTACACGTAATCGCCATTAGCCGCGGCCGTCGCGTTCCACGCGGCCACCTCCTCGGTCATGTACACAGTGTCGTCGGGCGGCACCGTGGCCGTCTCGCCGCCCTCGAACGTGGTGGCGCGCGCCGCGGTGACGGCCACCGCGGCTACGACGGCGACGATGACGACGACGGCCGTGCAAGTGGCGGTGGTACGGGTCGTCAACGTCGTCTTCGGACGGCAATAATCACTTTCGCGGTTGCCGCGGTGACGCCGCGCGTCGGCCGTCATTATCGTTCGAACGGTACAGCCCCGCGAGTTAACGCGACTATTACGGCGGCGCGATCGAAATAACACGACGATATTGCGATATAATAACGACAACAAAACGATGGCGATAATAACACACGATATATTATAACGATATTAAATAAGGCGGTGGTGCCTATAATAAGCAGGTGTATTGGCGACGACGGCGGCGTTGATATTACCTATACGCGCGCCGATTGGCCCCGCCGCCACGTTTATTTTTATAACTCTTTACGCCCGGCGCGGACTGAGCCGCGGCCACCGCCGAACAACCTCGTTTAATGCCAAGTCCGTTCTCGCGAAACGGATTACGATTTTCGCACAGCCCGTTCGTCGCCGTCGCGCCTAATAATATTACTAAACTGCGTTTGCGGTGCACAGGTAACGATAACGCTTTGACTTGGGCGATAATAATAATAATAAATTATGCATATATTATACTGTCGTACGTGCCAGGGACGGCCGAAGCGTACAATAAACATTCGTGTCGGCGTTCCGAAAACAGTGACTTTTGTTTAATAATAATTTTGCCCGAAAACCAACGTACTACAGCGGCATTAATATAAATATTTTCGTATTATAATTATTGTTGTGCTCAATTAAATATTATTTCGGATGATGGTCGTCGTCGACAGTGATCATTTACATTTTAACACTGCGGCTTCGGAAAATATAATATTAATTCTTATTAATAAATTATCAAACGTAAATTCAAGAATTTAAAATCACGATTATCAGTTAGGTAGCTAAGTATTTGAGAGGAGTATTAGCGCAAATACGGAGGTGTCAGAGGGTGCTTAGCACCCCTATAGTCTTAAACTAGCATAAAGTTAAAAATATTGTTTAAAGGGTAGTTTTGCGTTTATGAGAATGAATTTAATGAGTGTATTGGTAATGTATTGATGACACGGACGTACAAACTTTATATTACATACATACCTACATAAAATACACGTACAATATTGAGTATTTGGGTTTGCGATGTTATTATGTTACCTGTTTGGCTGTTTATACCTCGTTTGGTATTTGGAAATGAGACCTAAACAGGCTAAACACCATAAGCTATCGACTTGTCAATATTTAATTTATAATTTTTTTTTTTACAATTTGGTTTTTTTTTATTAAATGTTTTAAGTATAGATAATATAATATATGCCACAAGGCCACAACACAATTTGGTCAACAAAAAAGGTCATAAATGGTGAAGTTTTACGATGTTCTAGGTACTTTATATAAAAGTGTAATGGCATATAGATGAGAGTTTTAAAAAATTGTCTCGGTAAATATTATTTGTTGGAAGTTCTCATGTGCGCATATAATCTGGAAGTATGTCCGAACCTTTACAAATTAATTCAAGTTGCAATAACCATAGCAATCTCATCAGCAACATGTGAAAAGTCATTTTCGTTAATGCGCCGCATTAAGATTTGGTTACGCACCACTCACCAGTATGGTGTATAGTAGATTTACTAATCTTTCGACTTTATACATAGAAAGATATTAGAGAAGCAACAAATGGGTGAAAAACTGAACATATAATTGACAAGTTTGCAAAAAAATCAAGAAAATTAGTTGAACGCCGATCAAAATACGCAATACAATGGACTTATGATCCGTAAAATAACATACGTAATAATAATTACTTATACTAATACAATATGGTATTATAGTATATTAGTTGTAATAATATGAACTATCGTCGCGGTCGTTGTCCTCGCATGGACGTCGCGATTGTCACATAATGTAGCAAGCGCGCATCGTGACTTATTACCGCCGCGGCGCCAACCTCCTCGGCGTCGTCGGTATTTGGACGGATGACAATCATCATTGTTTTATTAATTGTATATATTTTTTAGGTCTACTGTTGCGCGTAGACGTGACCACGTTGTACGCAGGTGTACGTATGTACGTATTAAATACCGAGTAGTGAGTACGTACCGACGATGACCAAGTTGCAAGCGCGCCAAAAAGTATATGACCTCCTCCCTCTGCACCGTCGTCATTGTTGCACCGCCGCCTAAGCCCTAAACGTATAGGTATTACAGATAAACGAATTTATAGTTTTATTTGAACCCGTTTTTATACATACTGCAGACATTATACGCGGTTAGCTGGCATACATTGTAATATTCTACCTACCTATTATTTGTAGGCTACAAGGCTATAGCATGTGTTGCGATTGTTTTCCAAACGCCATGCCGAATAATATAGAATATGATATTATGTATCCAGAGCGAAATTAAGGGTTACCATGGAGCCAACCATTTTTTCTGCTGCACACCAAAAAAATAGCAATCCACTTTATAAGTACTTACAGTGGCGAATATAGGGGGATTAGGGGTTCAATACTCCGCCAATTTATAGTTGACACAGCAGACGTAGCACACTTGGCGAACCTACATCAAAAATTAAATTTTTTGTTTTAAATTTATTTTTAAAGTAAAGTTAATTTTTTATATTAATTCAATACATATATTTTTATACCCCCTCCCACCACTGAATACTTACGTTATAACATCTAAAAATACATCTATCATAAAGAGTTTTTTCAAAAAATATTGTATTTTAATGAAAATATAACACAAGTAAACTTTAAAATAAACGTTAAATAATAATAGGTTTATAATGTTATGATTAAAGTAGTTTATAACACTATGATTGCTTTAAAAAAAAATTATTTTTTCTGTATAAAATAAATTCTCTTTTTCAGGAACGTAGTTGTAGAAAATTAAAAATTTATCAGTCCTTCCTATTTCCACTTCTTTAACCAAGAATATTCAATGAATAATTAATTTAATACATTGTGACGAATTTCGCATTTTTTTCATAAATTTATGATGATTTTTCATTTTTATATAGGTTTTAAAACACTGACTATGGAGGTACAGTACCTATAAATAATTTTTTTAATTATTTCCATATTAGCTAGGTAATGATATTTTTAAAAACCATATATCTAGGCAGGCACGTAATTTAGAGGGGTGGTCTTCTTCCTTCTTCCCTCAAGATCGTACTATAGTAATTAATAATTAATAAAAAAAAAAATATTTTTTAAGGCTCAACTATTCTGAAAAAAGTTAATCGCCCTCCCAACCAAAATAAAAATAAACACCTATTTACAGTGGCGTATCCAGGGGGGCACAGGAGCCATGCTCCCCCCTCGTTGTCCGCATTTACTATTTTTTGTCTTAAAAATTTATATTTATTCGTATACGTGAAAGCACATTACAATATCTCATTAACAAAATTGCAACTCGCAGATTAATCAAAATAATTTTAATAATTTTATACAATTGTTACAGCTGTTTTTATACACTTATAATTTTGTTTGGACTAAAACAACCGTTTTTATTATTAAATTACTATTTATTATTATGTACATATATATTAACTTAAGAGGACGTCATACCCGCATGTGCAGTGGCGTAGACATGATTTCTGAAAAGGGGGGGATCGAAAAAAAAGCTAAATGGGAGGGGGAAATTGAAAAGTCCCCCGCCATCCCAAAACTTTTTACTTTGGTAGTAAAATATAAGAACAAATGATGAACAATGAAATTTGAATGAATATAATTTGAATTGATTCAAAATTCACATTAAACACAATATGGTAGATTATTCACTCCAATAAAGTCAACATTTCTATATTATAAAATGCTATATCATTAAATGTATAAATAAAATAAATAATAATTAAATTAACAAATCTAGATTTGTATTTTTTTTTTTTTTTTGCTAGTTAGTCTATAACTTCTGCTGTAATTAAAACTGGCATAACGCATAAGTGTTTTGCCATTTAGCCGTTCCTGTAACAAATACATTTTCACACATTTTCAACAATCCCGTGAGTGTCTTTTTTTAGATTTCAGATAAATAAATGGTAGGTACGTAGTACGTACTATGTACTAGTGTACTACGTATACGCGGTGAACTAAACTCATAGCGATAATGATCTCATTAGTTATTTCTCATAATGTAATAACAACGATAATATCTTATAACATTTTAAACACAGGCTCACAGTGGAATCATAGCCCTTTTAGTCGAGCATACATACTTATTATTATATATAAAGTATTGTCTTTATCAATAATAAGATAATATGCTATAATAAAGTATAAACATAGTTGTTATTGAATATTTCGACTAAATAAACATTACTTTGCTACAAATAAAATAAAATAAAATTATAATGGTATTTAGTATTGAGAAAATTTTCATAATTCAATAGCTTGGTAGATCATAATATCACAAAATATTGCATTTTAGTGCATACTGCATAATGTAAGCAAAAACAAAAAAATAATAAAAATCCAATGGGGGGATCTGACCCCCCCACGTCCCTCCCCTTGTATACGTCCCTGCGCATGTGTTGTCTCTGTCTTACGAACGTAAGACAGCAAATTTGCGTTCAGCAAATTCAATTTTATCCTGTTAGTTTAAAAATTAAAAAAATCAAAGCCTATGAGATGTCCTAGATAATATTATTACTTTTAAATTTGATAATAAGTGAATTGACTCTAATATTAAAGCTAACAGCATAAAATTGAATCTGCTGAACGCAAATTTGCTGTCTTATGTTCGTAAAACAGAGACAACACATGCGGGTATGACGTCCTCTTAATGACTGACTAAAAATATAAATACATTATTTGCATTAAAAATATTATAAATATTTGGTTTATTTTCTTTTTCCTTTTTGGTAATAGGTAGTATATTAGTGTGACTGTGTGTGTAGTGGGCAGTAGGTAGTATTTGCCCCCGTTAAAAAAAATTCTGGACACGCCACTGCCTATTTATACGTGGTTTTATCTATAGGTACCTAAATGAATAAATTATAATTTGCATTCTGATGGAAAATGCATTTAAATTGTATTAAATTTTCTTTAAAATCTATTTTTAAGTAAAAATAATTAAAAAATAAAGAGTTAATATTAAAATAATTTAACATTTCAATGCGTATTTTTTATTTTTACTTTAGTTGTAAATATTAGGAGTACATTTTCAGTTTTTTTTGAAAGACTATTTTCAACATCTGAGTAAAATATTGGTAAGAAAAGAAACAGGCTAAACCCAAACAAAGTAAGGATGTAAGCGTTCTTCAACAAAACTCTGAATAAATAATTAATATTATATTAATAATTTATTATTTAATATAAAAAATAAAAATGTACAATTAATTTATAACTATACTATTTAGGGAGTTTCCCAAGTGCGTCCCGAAATTACCTTTTTTTAATGTTCCAAGTGTACCAAAAAAAGTAACACCCGAGTGCATCCCAAAAAAATATCATATTTTTGACATAGCCTTAGTGCGTTACAGTTCATTTAGAGCTACCCAGGGTGCATCACGAGGAGGTGAATGCAATTTTTCCACCGTTTCAGTGCTTCACAATCATAGCTGTAAAAATTAAGTACCTATAAAGTATTAAAGTTGTAGATTTCATCCGCAATATTCGATCACCAAACCTGTATTTTGAAAGGTTTATTTGATTATTTCATCTTAAATAAGTACTTATAGCTGTGGACCTGGGATGCGCTCGGATTATTCAATATTATTTGTTGATAAGACTGTGGACGCACTCAGGCTATAAAAAAGGTAAAAATTAAAAACGGGGCGCACTTGGGATATCCCCATTATTTATGTTTTATAATAAAATTCTTTATAAATGTATTATTCTTATTTAAAATGATATTTAAAAAAATAATCGGTATCGGAACTGGTATTGATAATCGAAGGTAAAATTTTGGAACCAGAATTAATCATTTTTTAAAAACTGGCTCATCTTTCGTAAATAGATAAATATGGCCGTGAATTTTTAGAAAAATGTATTATTTTTACACACTATAAATAAATTTTAATTTAATAAATAAAAAAAAAAAGAAGTTAAAAATTCATAAAATTTTTATAATTTATACCTGAGATTAAAAAACCCAACACAAGGTTCTTCATAACTTTTTCTTTAAATAACTGTAAAAAAAAAACTCCAGCATCAATATAGAAAAAAATTTATGAGTGTATTTTTTTACAAAATCAAGTAAAATAACAATACATTACAATTTAAATATAAGTAATAATATAATATATCCTAGACTGACAAATCATCTCCGTTCAGAATTGTTTTTCATATACAATGATACTTGTCATTGCATTCAAATTTAACACATCCATTATAGTGACCTACTCTCCATCTCTACTATACAGCAGAGCGATACCCACTTTTTTAAATTTTTGTCTTATAAATATTTTACACATCATAAACACATAACACACTTAACTATTATCATTTTTAATTTAAAATAAACTTGATAGCTTTTCATATTTTTAAAATTATGATTTCTTAGTATACTTTACTGTTAGTATTCTAACAGTTTTCAAGATTTTAAGCTCATTTTTATGGTTTTTTAATGCATTAAATTCATAGCTCTATTAATAAATACTATTATAATATTTACAAAATTTGAGAAAAAAAGAATTTGTTAATGGTAAAACATTTCTTTTTTACTCATAACTAAAAGTAATAATAATAACAATTTATTAATACATATAATGTAAAACATTATAAAAAATAATTTAAGTTAATAAGTTTAATTAATTATTAATTATGAGTTGTTATGATACTTGTTCAAAAAAAAAAACATACAGTTCAAAGAAATATTGTTTATTATAGTTTGATAATTAAAATAATTAGTATACATTTTATAATATGGTCAGTTAACATTTTTAAAATTATATACAAAATTTAAATAACTTTATCCTTAAATGTTTTATTGAATCAAATAAAATTACAAAATTTATCTGGAAATCAAAAAAGTCATCATAGTTTGTTTTAATAATACATTGCCATTATAAGTACATATTTTATTAAAATACATATTATATACATAGATAGGTGTTTGTTTGAAAAAGTCATTGGTACAAACAACTATTGAGACAACCATATCTTGATAAACAAAAAGTAATTTTGCAGTATCCTAAAAAAAATACACATATTATATTTATATCAATTGAAATAATTACTTTAGTAAATGTAACAATAAATATTTAAAATAATTTAGTTGCACTTATTATACACACGTCATACACACAACAGAAATTTAATTTTCCCAAAATAGAAAAACTACTTCCCCAATGCATAGTATAAATATAAAATAAAAATATAAATAAAACAAAATAAGTTTTTATAACATTTTCTTAATTATTTAAGCGCAACTTTAGATAAACAAAATTTTAATGAAAAATTATGATTGATCCCAATTTGTAATTAGAACTAATGTCTAATAAAATCTGACATTGACATAATAGCAAATATTAAAATAAACAAATTTAATTTTTTTTTTAATTTGAGCTTATGAACTTATTAGAAACTAGTTTTGACTATTTTAATAAATTAATACATTTTAAACAAACCAGGGTTCAAGAATCCTCCTCTTCATCATCGAAAGATAAAACTAATTTTTCTGTTCGTTTTTTCTTTTTATTTACTCTATGTTTTTCTTCAGATTGTGGTGTACTTTTAGCTGGACGTTTGAAAATTATACGTTTAGATAAATCTGCTGGTTTACTATTTTCTTCTGAAATTTTTTTAAATATAAATAATTTAGATTTTTCAGATATTCAAAAGAAAAATTATATGAACTATATAAGTTACTATATAAAGTATACATTTTATAATTGTATACCTTGTTCTTTGGCTAATGCCTCTTTGGATGCTTCTTCAGAAGTTAAATCGCCTTCAGTTAATACTACCACAGTAGGATTGTCATCATCATATGATTCGTCATCTTCATAAGTTGGAAGTTCGATTTTCTAAAAACAAATAAAATTTGATGCTGATAAAAATTTTTAGTGTACATTACATGAATTATAAAATATTAACTAAATAGTTGTTAAGTTTGGCACTTACATAATATAAAAACATAATAAATTGTTTAGGTATTAATTTAGTAGTATTTATAATTGATGGTAATAACTATTTACTCGACTATTTATCTATATTATAATCAACCTCAACTTATCATATACTTCGAAATATTTAGTTTTTAATAATAAATAATAATAATACCTACTTTTGTATCAACTGTTGGTCCTTCCTTATAGTTGGCTTCTTCTTTTAATTTTCTCAAAAATGATGGTTCTCGTGGCTTAATATATGAAATCTTGTTTCTTTTTGACATTTTAAAACTGATTTTATTAAATATAAGAAATATATAATATTTAGGTAATTGAATTCCTTATCTCAAACAGATAGTTTCTATTTATAAAGTGGGAAGGTATATTGACATTAGAATTCAAAAACGTTTAAAATATTATATACCTACTATAAGACAGAACACAATAAATAAAATCTGTTTCAAATTAGTCAAATTTCAATAATGAAAAGTAACAGTTGAGTAATAATTTATCAATAATTGATTATTAAGATGTGTATAACAATAATAGTAAATCGTTTAACAATACAACACACTATCATGTGATTACAATATTATAACTACTGTACTATTATATTGTAATAAGTAATAACTATTAATATTTATTAATAAAAAATAAAAGCAATCAATACGTTGGAACCTTACATTCTTATTACTGTTAAATGTTAATATATTATTAATTATGAAGTAGCTGCATGTTGTATATTGTCTGTTATGAAAGTTATTGATAACTTGTCAATGATAAACATTATCATCACTAACTGTGATAATGTCGCTAGAACAGTTAAAATTTGAAATTTATGTTTTAAAATCATGTAGACCTTATAATCTAAGATTAAGTTAGGTTAAGGTCTACGTCTAAAATACCCAATAGGAATATAACTATAAGTCACCTACAACTATTTAAAATTATATTTAACTTACAATCATTGAACTCTATATGATAACATCATATATCATATATAGTTCAATGGTTACAATTACCTTTTTTTTTCCTGTTTAACTGACAGTAGAGGAGGCTCAGTGTGAACAATATTTCTCCTCTGCTGACATTGTTTATTGATTAATTCAATTAAATATACTACTTATAACATACATAATACAAATGACACATGAAGCACTTGCAAGTAGTGCTGCACATCACATTAGAAAAAAAATAAGAAAATAAAGTCAGTCTATTCCCAGCCTGATGTCACACGCACCCGCCGGCATATGGTCTCTTTCTATACTGGTCCTGTTCGTCCGGGGAGGGGTTAGTCGGTTGCGTTGGTTACCGACTACCCATAAATTGGCTTTGCTTTAGCAATGACAGCAACTATGACATGTACATGCCTGAAACACCCGTGCCCTGTAAGAGCATGGGTAATGGGATACATGAAATGTGAGGTCTTTAGAACGTCTTCTCAGGTCCGGAAGAATCCAACGTGTCCAGGTGGCATTGTTGTCTATCTGTTAGACAGGATGTTGCGCTTTGCTTTACGGACCTTTGCCTTCGATTCAGTCCTATCCTGTTCAACAAGATTGTTCCGAACTCTTTTTCGTTCCAGCGCGAAGAGATCTCCCGAGTGAGGAATAAGGTTACCTCAGCTGTGATGGTGTGACAGGGCCATGACTTTATGAAACGCAATCTTCTGAGCCCGACACAAAGTTTCAGCAGATCACGTACTTGGTTGCTCTTTCAACCCACGTAGGTGAGAAGCGCCACGTGCAGCAGCCTAGTGCCTACTACTCGCCGCGGACATTAACACTTAACAGCGTTCTATTAGATTGCGAGGGCCTTTCAAGGTTATGGTTTTAATCCACTTAGTTGCACGGTTATAGATGATAATATATTATGCTTAGTTGAATTAATTATATTATGAATAAAATATAAAAATAAACTGGAAACAGTCACTGCTGTGTATTAACTATAAAGTATTAGTCACTAGCGTGTAGGCGTCTTGAGTGTACCTCAGCATCAATATAATAAATGTATTGAATTTGGTTTAATTTAAACTAAGATATCACGAAATAACACAAAGTATACTTTATACGCACAATCGAGGTGACTGGGAACTACGAGGTGAAAATGATGAAATAAAACAATTTGGTTTTTGGTTTTCAAGGTATCTACGAGGGTATTTGTCATTTGAAATAATTTAATTCTACTTCCATTAAAACAATGACAAATATAACTATATAAAGTATTGGTATAGTAAGTCTATGGTTTATATCCGTAAATTCAAATTCTACTCGTTCTCCCGGAATGTGATAATATTGTACACGTTCTATGGTTCTACATTTTTAATTATACATTCTTGGAAGAAAAAAATATAGTTGTTTTTTACTAGTTATTAATATTTTAATTAAAAATTAAAATTGAATAGAACTTAAACCTAATACCTAGCAATCAATAGATTTTCATGAACATGACTGTATAAATATAATTTAAAAATTGTTTTTGTTTTCTTATAAAATATCTTTTTAAGGTTAGTTTCTTATCGTTTACTAAATATTGTACTCAACTTCATATCTTTGTTTTAAAAATTAGAAAAGCTCGTGTCTTACTTTATAAAGTTTGATACGTTTGCTGTTCTTCGGTTCTTACTTACTAATTGTTGTTTGTAGTTGATGAAAATACATTTTTAAATACATTTTTGTGTTGTGTCAACTGTATTCAGGTATGAGTTTTTGTCAACATGTATCAAATGAGTCTTGGGTCATTGCTCTACTTTTTACACACTATTTGTCATGCCACATTAAATACTTATGTTTGCTAATTATTAAATTGTAATGTGATTTTATTAAAATTACTTTTTACTATAAATTTTAATTTAAACTAGTTAAAATAGTTATGACTTTCATTTCAAGTAATATTTATTACTTATTGCATGTAACAACATACAGTATGTGTATTTTTGTAATCACTTTTGCTTATTTTCTTATACTCCACATAATCTTATTGACATTTTTTCATGTTTTATTCATTTAAATTATTATAAACAAATGATAATTAATATACATTTTTTTGCTCAGGATGCCATCTGACGCGAAAAAGAGACAACTACAAAAAAAGAAAGATGCAGCGAAAGCACGACAAAATATTAAACCAGCTGGTTCTAAAACTGACAGTAATGGAGTATCAAATGGCGAAGAAAATGTTCCTATTAGTGAAGAAGGTAACACTTATTAACATATTATAATTAATAGATAAAATTATTTCTTATTATGATCCGGTTTATATTCAAATATTGCTGAGTTGTTACACTATAATATTGCTTACAAATTAAGCTAAAGCACTGATTAATTGATAATATCTATTATTACAATCTAAATGTTACAAATAATTATAGTTAAATAAGACTAGGTATAGGTATACAATTATATCTATATTGTATTTGTCAGTACAACATATTTTAGGTCCAATAATATTATAATCTCTACTGTTTTTAATTTTAAAATGTTACCTAAAATATCTAAACTTAGTTTTGGTTTTAGTATGTTTGGACTTATACTTAAATATAGCACATAATAGAACTTAAATATATGTATCTGGTAGGTATAATACTTGGATTTTATACCATTAAATCTGACCTTTAGACTTATGACAACTTGTGTGACCATATTTAAGATTAATAATGAACTTTTAAAATTAATTTGTATTATAATAATTGATAATAGAAAATATTAATCATAACTATCATAATAAGATAAACATTTAATATAAAATGTAACCTCGATAATTATTAATCAAATTTAATTTTTACTTTTAGAATTGCTCTGTAAAAAGTTAGAAGCTGATGCCAAATTAAATGCTGAAGCTCGTGCTTGTACTGGTAGCTTGGCATCTCATCCTAGATCTAGGGATATTAAGATTGATAATCTATCAATAAGCTTCCATGGTTGTGAACTATTACAAGACACTATGCTGGAATTGAATTGTGGACGTCGTTATGGTTTAATAGGTTTAAATGGAAGTGGTAAGTGTGATTTTCTTGTTACATATAAGAATTAATTTATTAAATCCTAGTTCATATTTTCTTATTTTATTAGGAAAGTCGACTCTATTATCAGTATTAGGAAATCGAGAAGTACCAATTCCTGAACAAATTGACATCTTTCATTTGACTAGAGAAATGCCAGCATCTGAAAAATCTGCACTCAAATGTGTCATGGAAGTGGATCAAGAAAGAATTAGACTCGAAAAACTTGTTGATGAATTAATAGCATGTCCTGATGATGGTTAGTAATTTTTATAATTTTTTATTAAAGACTTCTATTTTAAAACAATTTATTCATAGAATCACAAGAACAATTAATGGATGTTTATGAAAGATTGGATGACATTAGCGCTGATACAGCTGAAGCTCGAGCTGCTAATATTTTACATGGTCTTGGTTTTAGTAAAGCAATGCAAAATCAAAAAACAAAAGATTTTTCAGGTAACAAGATTTTTAAAATTTTATATTTTTTATTATTAATGGATTCATTTGTATTTATTGATTTTCTTTATTGTTATTATTATTATTTTTATATATTATAGGGGGTTGGAGAATGAGAATTGCTTTAGCTCGAGCTTTATATGTCAAACCACATTTGCTGTTACTTGATGAGCCTACCAACCATTTGGATTTAGATGCATGTGTCTGGCTTGAAGAAGAATTGAAATCGTAAGTTTTGAATTGTCAATGTCATAACATATTATAAATAAAATATGGATCTCATTATATTTGTATTTAATATTAAAATTTTATAATTTAAAATAAATTGAGTTAACTATTATAGAGTTGAACATTATGTTATCTTTAATAATTAATTTATTCAAAATCTGATCATGCTATATTGCATGAACAGTCTCTAAACATTTAATGAATTTAAAGTGAGTTAATAGTCACTTGAACTTGATTTAGTAGCCCATGTTATTCTATTGAATCATTTAATTAAACAATTTTTAAGGCAATCCGACATAGATTTTTAGTCTTAAGAATATCTGAAAGTTTTTGGTGGTACATAATTATTTTTTTTCAATAATAACTATCTTTTTTTTGTTATAATTTGGTGAGGATATGATTTTTTTTTAATATTTATGTACAATTTAATATCAATTACTAAAAATAGCAATAAATTAGAAATTATCCGTTACAATTTAATTAATCTTTGATACTGTAACTATCATGATTATGAGATTATTCTTTAATTCGTTATAAGGAATTTTAACTTGTAAGACCCAATTTTGTTTCAAAATGACATTGTTGTAACTAAAATTGTTATATACGATCAAAATTAATGCATTTGAGATAGGAAACTAAACAAATGCATTGTTGAAAATCATCATCGGGCATCATTATAAGTGAAATTGACTGAATCAGCTTATTCTAATTGTTAGAGTTTAATAAGTATTAGACATATGTTGGAGTTGCATAAAATATGTGAAAATTTAATAGACTAGTTGTGTGCCATTAAATAATGTTTAAGAGGACCATTAACAAATGCTTAGTGATTGATTGTGAATACAGCATTAAGTTAATAATCTTATACATATTTTTAATTTATTATATTTCCATCTATGATTATTAAATGGTACTAATACTTTTTTTAAACTTATATTGCATTTTTAAATGTTTTTTATAATATCTGTTGTTGTAATCCCTAATTGATAATATCTGATGTATAATTTTATAGGTACAAGAGGATTTTGGTTATAATATCACACTCTCAAGATTTTTTGAATGGTATATGTACTAATACTATTCACTTGGATAAGAAGAGGCTTAAATCTTATGGAGTATGTATGAAATATTTGTAAAAATCCAAATATAGAACATATTATAATCTATAATTATTAATTATAAAATTGTAGGGTAATTATGATGCATTCGTTCGCACTAGAGAAGAACAATTAGAAAATCAGATGAAACAATACAATTGGGAACAAGATCAGATTGCTCATATGAAGGTAAATTTAAATATAGAATATATGATTTTAGTAATTCACATTTATTTTTTAAATAACAAAAATAATTAACTTATGGTTAATATAACTTTTCTAGTATAAATTATAAGACTACGCTTTTTTTAGAATTATATTGCACGTTTTGGTCATGGAAGTGCTAAACTCGCAAGACAAGCTCAGAGTAAAGAAAAAACCTTAGCAAAGATGGTTGCACAAGGTTTAACTGATAAAGTAACCAATGACAAATTAGTTACATTTTATTTTCCTTCATGTGGAACTATACCACCACCAGTTATTATGGTTCAGGTAAATAATAATAAAATATTAAAAATTCAACTTATAATAGTTGTAACAAACACTTGTTATTATTTATTTATAATTGGTCTGTTATAAGCTACATTTAAAATAATGATTTAGATTGTATGGAAATAAGAAGAAATAGATTTTTAAGTATAATGAAATGGATATGAGGAAAGTTTTTATAGAGAAGCTTACACGTTATTTGCATTTCATTCTTTTTTTTTTTAGTATACTTTTTATGATGTTGAAGAAATAGGGATTTAAAAAAAAATCTTTAAAATTAGAAAATTAAAATACGAATGTATGATTTGCACATACATATAAAATAATACTTATAGTAAACACTAACAAAAAAACCAATTGGTATTGTTCAATACATGCAATCAACGTTAATTGATAATGCAGTGGATGTGTCAAGTTTTTTGTTTAATGAAGTGTTGAACGCAGTTTTGTAAAAAATGCAATAATTATTTATTTTAAAAAAAAATTCTCATTAAAAGATATTAAGTTAGTTGATTTTTATTCTCCAAATATTCTAATATTTTACTACTTGTTTATTATTTTTTCTAATGTAATAATTTTTTTAATAATTACTATTTTCTTTATTAGAATGTGAGTTTCCGGTATAATGATAATTCACCTTATATTTATAAAAATCTGGAATTTGGTATTGACTTAGATACCAGACTAGCTTTGGTGGGCCCTAATGGAGCTGGCAAAAGTACTCTTCTGAAGTTACTTTATGGTGAAGTAAGTTGAAAAATTTAGATTCAATTATATTTTATACAATATTAATTAATTAAATAATTTTTAGCTTTTTCCTACTGAAGGAATGATTCGTAAAAATTCTCACTTAAGAATAGCTAGGTATCATCAGCATCTTCATGAACTCCTTGATTTGGATTTATCTCCTCTAGAATATATGATGAACTCATTCCCTGAAGTAAAAGAACGAGAAGAAATGCGAAAAATTATTGGACGTTATGGTTTAACTGGAAGACAACAAGTTAGTTATCTCTCTTTAGTAATTTCATAAGAAATAATTTAAAAGTACATTTTTTTAATAGGTATGCCCAATTCGTCAACTAAGTGATGGTCAACGATGTAGAGTTGTGTTTGCTTATTTAGCTTGGCAAACTCCTCATTTATTACTTTTGGACGAACCTACTAATCATTTAGACATGGAAACAATTGATTCTTTAGCTGATGCTATAAATCATTTTGATGGTGGAATGGTTTTAGTCAGCCACGACTTCAGACTTATTTCTCAGGTATAATTTAATATATATTTATTTATATATTTTATTCTATTTGGTTCTCTTATGTGACATGTCTACTAGTGTTAGGTAATAGCTCAAAGAAAATAACAGTGTTAATTCACACCATTAATTTGTAATATGTAATTTTGTTAATATTGTTTCCAACAAAAAAGTAATTTAAATTACATTTAATAAGATAAGCAATTCCCATAATGTAACATGTTATCAAGTAAACTGGTTTAAAAAATTTAAATCATAGAAAAAATTAAATATTTTAAAATGTCATTGGTTGTTAATATTGAGTATATAATATAAATATATTATAATTAATTTCAACATACATAATTCAGTTTTGAGTTGTTTGAACGACATTTATATTTGCATCATAGATTATGATAAAAGTTAATTAAATAAATTGATTTATTATGTTTTCTTGATATACTCAAGTTCCCTATGAAGATTTATTCATGTGTGAATTTTTTTCTAAATATTTTTCAAATGATACATATATATTTTAACTATTTCTACTTATATTGCTAATCAAATTAGTAATTATGATTGTTAAAAACGGAGAAATACCAGTCTACTATTTTTGTATTCAAGCTGAATTCGGTTAGGTTAGGTTAGATTATCCAACTTTGTACAAGATTGATATCAGACTGTCTTTAACAGATGAACTGGTGTTGTTTTTCTTAAAACTGGTAATAATAAAATATTTGAAACAAATTCTTTATATTTTATACATGAGATAAAAATTTCTTATTGTCATTGTAAGTAATTGATTTTTAACTTTCAATAATCACAATTACATTTTAATTAACAGGTGGCAGAAGAAATTTGGATTTGTGAAAATGGTAAAGCCACTAAATGGCAGTCAACTATCCTAGATTACAAAGAACATTTGAAAAAGAAGATCTTGAAGAACAATACTGACAGTACTTCTAACAAGCGTTGAAATGTTGACATATTTTTTTTTCTGCTTTCACATCATTGGAACATAATAAACAAAAACAATAAATACAATTCAATTTACATTCTGTATTGTTGTCTTTATTTAAGTTTTTTGCGAACAAATTAATTTTGTAATATTGGTCACCGTTGACAATAGCAGTTATTATAATTTTTATAATGATGGTAACTTGCTATGTTTGGTATTTTTTAATAATAATATTATAAATAATTATTTTAATATGAACATTTTTTTTTTTTTTTTATCAATCTGGAAAACAGCAAAAATAATTTTATATAGGTGACATTGGACTTAACAAATTTTTGAAAATATGTACTAAGATATTCTTGAGAAATCATCTTTAATTATAAAATATATGATATGTTCCATGGCTAAGATAACTCAAAATAAATTTCAATTATCAATAAATATATCATAACATTTAACCAATTTATAGTATACTCTTTTTACAAAATTCATAATGTTACATTATTGTACTTTCTTACAATAAGGTTGATTTTTATTCATTATTTTAAGAAATAGTGTTAAATACAATATGGCAATAATGAAGAACACGTTAAATTAAAATACCTTCTGTCTATTGTTTTACATAATTTTTTGTTATTAATAACTTGATTAGTTTAGTATTATTTATTTTATAGTTAATTTAATTAACAAAAATAGATTTTATTTTAACACTGAGTTGTGTACTGTTAGTGTCGTTGGTCGTAGGTCTTGATTTTCATGTCGGCTCTTAATAAATAATTCAATAGTGAATTACATGTCTTCAATTCAATAAATGGAAAAAATTTGTTTGTTGAATCTAAAGTAAACATGCAAAAGCGTTAAAATTGTTTTCTAAATAAAAATTATATCATGGATCCTTGAAGAGAAATGGTGCAGCATTTTGACATTATGGGCATGCTCATGAATGAGGACGAGGGTGCCATGTAACTCCATTTGGTTAATTTATCTATTTATTTATTATAATAATAAATTGATTTTATAATGATGTACCCTAATTTACGTACCTACCTGTATTTTATTTTATTTTGTACGAATAGTTTTCATCTAAAAATTTGCTCCTAATAAATTTATTTGTCTGAATGAATTTGTATCAATATTAAGATATATGTTGAACCAGCAGCCATTGCCTATTATTAAATCCAACAAAAAAAAATATTTAACTGATTCGCACTTACTCCAATAGTCTGGCTAAATACATTCATTGATTTGATTTTTATGGAAAAAATTTGTCTTCAACGTCTTATATAATATTAATAATATTATACTATTAAAGGTACCTATCTTGCAATATTAATATTTGTATTGGTAGGTACATATATTTGTGCTTTTTTGCTTACCGAAGTTATTATACCATTGTTTATAGTGAAAATATTAAAGACTGTGAACTGCGGTGAACAAATGGTTAATTGATTATAAAATAAGTGTAGCTGTAAATCAAATACAAAAAAAAAAAAGGAAATATTGTATAATTTTATAATGATTAAATAGGTACTTTAATGTCTTACCTCTTCTTTTGTACTTAAATCTAAGTATCGATTGTTCATTTCTGTTATATACTTTTTTATTTTAACCGCCTATAATCAAAAATAAACTTTTTAAATTTTATAAATAGCATTAAAATACTTTGAAAAATTCAGAATTTCCAATAAATATTAACTTCGGGGCCTCGTTACGATTATTTAAGGGGCAAAATTTAGGCAATTTATAAGCTCATCTTAGTCGCCCGGGAAATGTGTTATAATAGTTGTAAATGATTATTACTTATTAATATGAGTGAAATTTCTATGCAGGTACCGACTGGAACCGCAGACGAATGCCACTCTCGTACGTGCATGCACATGTCAATCACTCGATAACAATAAAAATTCACTATACGAATTTTACACTACAACTAACTTATTGGTTTGACAAAATTAAAGTTAGTTAACGTCTGATCTTGATTCTGAAAAAATCTTTAAATTAAGCAGAAAAATGTCTGTAGATCGTACGAAACACTTCGTTTTTAATTTTAAATATGATTTGGAAAACTTCATATTTTCAAATTTAAAGTTTTTATTTACTACATTATAATATAAGAATTAATTTTTACAAAGTATTCGGTACAATCTATAGACAATATTTTGCAGAGTTCAAATTGTTTTTCAGAATCAAAATCGGACATCTTAAACTAACTTTAATTTTGTCAAAACTGTTTGAGCTAAAATTGATGGCAGTAACGAGGCCTCTCAATGTTTAATGAAAAAGTCAAGTCTTTATGGATCATCTATTTTATAATTATAACTATGACAACAATTTTTCAAAAATTGGTTTTAAGTAAAAAGCCAAATTGTTCTCTACTATTCCATCCCCCTAATAATTTTATAAACGACTAACGATAAAATCTTCAATGTTGAAAATAAAATTATTTTTACAGCTGGAAATGTTGATGACAGAGACAGTCCCATATGAAAAAATATACATTAATACCAATAAATTCATCACCACTCAGAATCCAAGAAAATTGTAAAAAGTTAGAAAAAAATTATTTCATGATGTAACCAATGTATTAGGAATTTAAAAAATATGTTACAAAATAAATTTCACAAATTGTCGTGGAAAAATCGAATAAATTTAGATTGTTACTACTTGTTGATTTATAAACCACTGAAATGTAGGGAAAAAATAATTTTGTGTTATCAAATAGGGAAGTTGCCATTTTAAAATGAAATTAGTGTTTAATAGTTTATTACGTATTTATACACATTGATAATTATTTGATATAATAAATGTAATCAACGAAAAATAAATTCAAAGGGCATGGCAATGTGTAGGTATTACTGATAAAGTGTATAATAATATTATACAATATATAATTATATCATATACGAGTACATCAATATTAGTAACTGACTGAAAAATAAAATTTAAAGTGGCTATTGGCTCTATTTAAACATATCGAGTATTCGAGTGTCACAAGGTTTGAGCTGTAGTATTACATACAAGATACAATTCTTATATAATTATGTTAGGTATTTTAGGTATCTATATAAGTTATAAATATAAGTAATACTTTTTAGACTCATAACTCATAAGTATTAAAATACTGAAGATCTTTTTTCTCGAAATTTACTCATTTGTATCATATTTTATTTTAAAAATGTTTAATCTTAAAAATTCAGGGTAATTTGATAATAATATAAGACGTATTAAAAATATAACTGTATTTTCCCACTTTAAAACAAGAGAATGTTTCATGATAAATTATAATTAACTATTAACTCATACTAATAGTTGTGTTTAATAATATGTGGGATCAGTGCCGTACCCAGGATTTTTTTCAGGGGGGCTTAAACATTCATACTTAATTTTATAGGAAAATAGGAAATAATTTAAAATCATATATATATACGCACACTATTTAAAATAAAAGGGATCTCAGAGGGGGGTTAAACCCAAAAGCCTCCCTCCCTGGATAGGCACTGTGTGGGATGTAAATGATTAAAAACGTATATAGAACCTACACAATACCCTGAAATGATCGCGTTCCGATAATAACTCGAATGCCAAATTGCCAAAACAGGGTTTTTAATCTTTCAAAATACTGTTTAGTCGAATGGACTTTTATAATACGACAATCAATCCTAAATAAATAATAATATATAATTCATTCATACAAACAAATACAAATAAAACAATATAACTACCTGTTTAGTTGCAGTGTGTGCTGTGATAACGATGATGCAAAACCTGAAAGAATATTGAAGCATCCACCCATAAAATAGAATACTGGATCGAAATACTGGTTTATTAAATGAACTGTTGTATGACTTCGAATAAAATCCATACGTATATATGTCGAATAGTGTTGAAGTGATTATACAAATCATCGATAGACTAATTTGAAAGTCAAACAAATATTTGAGGTCATTGACTGCTTCTCGAATTAGCCAGTGTTTTATCCTCAAAAGTTCGATAGTGTTCGCTAATGGACTTATTTTGTCCTTTGAACAGTAAAAATCTTTTTCGTATATGATTACACGAGATTGCATCGGATCATTACTTTTCGCTGGAGTTGCCACTTGGCTAGCAATGAACGGGTATTGTACATTAAAGTTGTAAAAGTTATGTTCATCGTTTATTTGAATTAACTCCTCGCTTATATCTCGATACTTCGTGTACACCACAAAACACTGGATGACAAAGTGCAGTTCCGTACAAACCATGCTTATGTTGTGAATGTAATAGAAAAAAAAATATGTAGTCATTAAAATGGGATTGGTGTGGTTATGGAACAGGTAAAACAATTTTAAGATATTCATAGGTAAGATAGTAATCAAGCACAAGAAAATCACGGTAAAAGAAAAATACTTGATGTGTTTCAAAGCGACTGTGTTCATTGGTATATAAATCTCAAATCCTTCTAATGTCGTCTTATATTTTTGATATTTTTTGTACTTGACGTTGTACAGAACAATTATTCTTGATATAAATGAAGAAATGTTCACTGTATTACATATTAACTGTGACATAGACGTAGACAATGCGGTCGACCAATCATCAAACTCAAGTGTAACATAGGGTGTCATGATCGCAATAATTATGAAAGTGGTAAATAAAATAACGGAGTAAATGGTTTGGCACATGTCGTTATCATTATTCGAGTCGATGAATATCACCCCAAAATATTTCAAACAAAACATTATTACAGTCCACGCGTATACTATTATGCATGTACCTAAATAATATAATACAGTAAAATACAATATAATTTAACAAATAGACATGAGAGGAACAATTTAACGTAATAAGGTACTCATCATTATTTAAAAAAAAAAACACTAAAGTTTTTTTTTAAAATTCTCTTACATAATTTTAGGTGGTTAAAAAAACAATATTTTCAAAAAATAATTATAGTTAATACTATTTTTTACACATAGACTTAAGATTTTTAAACTTTTACTTTAGTCTTAGGATGTTTATTTATTTTATTTATTAATAGTTATAGGGATTTAGGGGTTTTAATACTTCCTTCCCTTCAGACGAACAGATATAGAATTTAAGATATAATTGTATTGTTGGTAAATTATAATATATAATTTATTGTAGTTTATACAGGGTCCGGCAAAAAAACCTCCCTTATTTAGAAATAGCGCTTTATGAGTTTATGATGGTAGTATAGCAGTGGAGAGGCTATCGATGAATAGTGGTATACGTGCCATTTTTAGTAGATGTGATTGCAAAAACAAAAAAAAACGAAATAAAAACTAACAAAAAATAACGAAAATAAAAGGTGATTTTAAAAAAAAATTTCTAAATTTAAATTTTTTAACGTGATCACCCTGTGATAATGTTCTTTGGGGATATTTAAAGGCAAAGTGTACGATAATTGCCCCGTATCCCTACAACTACTTAAGGAGCCAATCACCAGGCATTAGCCTCCATTTACACCAGCAATGACACGAAGAGTTATGGAAAACTATCGGGAAAGGCTTCATGAATGTGTTTACTATGGAGGACACCACTTAACCGATATAATGTTCAAAATAAATAATTAAAAATGGCATAATATTTATAAGTAAAAAATAAAAGAATTTTTTTTATTTATTTGTTTGTTTATTTGTAACTGCTTCTTGAAACATTAGAGGTTTTTTTGCCGGACCCTGTACATACCAAATCAATATTTTTAGTTGATTTTATTTTTCTCACTGTGTATATTACATAGGTAATATGTCAGATACATTGTTAGAGTGAATCGATATTTGACAACTATCTTATCTTACTATATATTACTTGCATAATGTGAAAACAAGTATCCTCTGACCACTTTTAAGTTTAGTTATATTTCCATTCTCCTTCCTTCACAAATACTATAAATTACAATGATAATTAATTTACCACACGCGCGCGCGCGCGCACTAATACACTATCATAATTCACACGTTGAAAATATTATTATTGATTATAGTATAATAATTTATAACATATAGTTTTGAAAATATTTAATAAAAGTATAAATTTTCAAAAAAGTAAACACAAAAATTGTCGTCACACAGAACATATATGCCTTCACGAATACACAATTATACCTATTATTATTTATTATAAGTATAACATTTCAACATTTGTGACATTAAACAATATTAAGAGGGCGCAACACCCGCGTGTGCAACATAGCAAATTTACGCTCGGCAGATCACGTTTAACTCCATTGCTTTAAAAATTAGAATGAATTGACTTATTATGTAACTTGATAGTAAGAATATTATCTGTCTTTGAATGTTGGTTTTTTACGATTGTTCAGTTTTTAAGTGAGTTATGAACATTTTTAATTCACGTTATATTTTATACGTATAACTTGCCAAAAATTTAAACTATCGTAAAAAACCAATATACGAACACAGATAATGTTCTTACTATCAAGTTTCATAATAGATCGATTCACTCTAATTTTTAAACTAACGGAGCTAAACGTGATCCGCTGAGCGTAAATTTGCTATGTTATGTACTTGTAATTGTAAGACGGAGACAACATATTATGCGGGTGTGACGTCGTCTTAATCGTGTTCTATTATGTAATGTGTTGATAGGTAATGTACTAATGTATAAAGCTGCATCCCCGCTAACTATATGTATACTCCAACACACCAACAGTGCACCATTGGCAAGTACATTAGAAATTATAAAAGTAATTACTAATAAATTATTGTCAGAAGGTTTTATACTTCTCTATGATTACCACTACTTAGCAGTGGCGTATCCATAATTTTTTTTAGAGCAGAGAGGCACACACTATTTAAAATTTTATAAGACATATTGTAGTATGCGTTCATGTATACAAATAAATAAATTAATATAAATCTTTAAAACAAAAAATAGTAAATACGGCCAGCGAGGGGGCCATGGCCCCTGTGGCCCCTCCCCATGATACGCCACTGCTACTTAGTACTTACTTACATTTTATAAGTATTTTAAAATATATTATATATTACCTATGTATATATACTATGTAGCAGCTAGTGGTTATATAAAGTATAATATTGAATATTTTCTACGTAACCGATTAAAAAAATTTCATTTACTATAGTCTAACTGAATATCAAAATATTACCAAATTAAGAATAATATGATGACTGAATTAAATAAACATTCAATAAACAAATGGTGGCACAACTATTTTTATAATCACTTTAATATTATGGTAAACCATTATAAAAAATTAGGTACTCATCTAACCTGTCTGATATGTGTTCATTTTACTAACTAGGACAGTACATCAAATTTGTATAATATGAAGTAGGTATCAAGCATTTTAAATGTCAAACATAATGACCGATCATTATAATTTAAATAATTTTGTTTTCTATGTTTAAAGAAATATAATAATATTAAACAATCAAATAAAGTCAACAGTCTGTAGGCATGTAACAAATTATAATATGTAAATATTTATTATATTCAATTTTCGTATAAATTATATACCTAATAATAACTAATAAGTACATCATCATATTATAGAGCGCCGAAAATGATAAGCGTCCTGTAAATATATAAAATATAATCTGATAACACGATTTAACAATGCATTTTTACAATTCTGATTATCGGATTTTCTAATACTTGGATATTTTATGCAATTTAAGAGGTATCTAGCGGCAAAATACAAATTATTATTTTATTAAACAAGACCTATTGTTTTGCACTGTAAATTATTAAGAGTATGATAGTTTTGAAAATGTTGATGTATTTATATACAAATCCAGTACCGTAACCAGGGGGGGCTTTCGGGGGCCTCGAAATGTCAGACGACAATAATTTTATTAATTTAATTACCATTTGTGGTGATAAAGAAATGTCTCTCTTATCACACTTAATTTATCTTGATTTGATAATATGTATAATTATATGAATTATATTGTCAGAAATACAGTGCAATTACATGCCCGACTTAAGAGAATTTTTGGCCTAGGGCCAAACAATTTTAGGGGCCCATCGCACATAAACATAATCAAAATATTGGTGACCCACAAATATTTCAGACCAAAAAAAATTATATTTATAAATTTATTTCTTACTTTTAAATGCAAAAATAAAAATGTTATTTGTATAAATAATTGTACATGTTTCTTTTGATATACGAAATATAGGTAGCATACTATTACTATTATATCCAAATATTTCTGATTTAATAAAAAAAATGTTCTATTCACCAGGGGCCCACTATTGTTTAATATTCAGTGGCGTATGTATAGGGGGGAGGGGTGTTAGAGGTTCTAACCCCTCTCAAAGTATATGGTTGGTACGGGCATTTATTTTGATTGTAAAATTAATTGGAATTTAAGAATGGACATTTTTTTAATCCCCCCTCCCTTAATGTGGGCTTGAGTGCTAGCTTAATTTGTTGTTATAATATATGGCCATCAAAAACTAAGACCCCCTACCCCCTTCCCCGAAAAAAAATCCTGGCTACGGCACTGTATAAATCAACATTTAAACCAGCAGATGTTGTTTTAGATATTGCATTTTATGTACTAAGTAACTAGTGACAGTAGTGACAGATGAACTTTGAAGTGTGTTAAATAATCTAAAAAATCAGAATTTGAATATATAATTTATTAAATGATAAAAAGGGGGTGAAAATTCTTGGTGACAATTGTGTATACATAATAAATAAAAAATATAGACGATGGATACAAATCGTTTTGAAAAAGTTACCGCAAAAGTGCAATTGCATCAAAATGATTGTAGTTGTGACTATTGTAACTGCACCTAGCATCCTTATCGTACACAAGAGTAGTCTTACATCACATTTAGTTACGCATAAACTAGATTCTAAGAGACAGCATACATTCATACCAAATATTAATCTTGTATTTTTGTTTGTTCTTCAAAAATTCAAAGACTATAATATATTGTGTACTGTGCTGTGTGCGTTCCTAAGTGATAAATGATTGTCGATCACAGCAATAACCCTAACGTTTAAAAATAAATATTATATAAACTTTAAGATTTCAGATTTGTAGTGCTGTAAAAATTGACATTTCAAAATCAAAAGCTTAATCAATCAAATTTAACAAATAAATAATGATAAATATAGTGCTATTTATAAATAAAATTGTATGACCACCGCATATAGTTATATGTAACTTTTGATAAAAGTAACCGTTAACCTACACTATACACTACGAGTTTGCAATACTATAGTAATTATTAAACATATTATCTTATATATATATATATTATATTATATTACATATTTTTTTTTACAAACCCATTTTAACATAAAATTTATCTTTTATGTTTATAACTTTATAATATATTTAGTTATTGTTATTTCAATTTGTATTAAAATACAATAAAATATTAAGTACAGTATAAAGGTAATATAGAAAATGATACATTTAGGCTATAATAATAAAATATAATTTTATTTTGCATACAAATACCCTACCAGTTTTAATTCTTGGACTGTGTGAACATAAATAATGTTCTTTTTATTTCCTTGTTCTGTCCGAATGAAATTGTACTAGTATAAGTATATATGTTGCACCAGCAGACCATATCTATTATCAAAACAATATTTAGATTAAAATAGGAGTAAGTAATATAATCGTTCAGTGTTCAATGAGGAATTATATTAAATTTAAATTGGACAATTAATATTGAACAATAGTGCATAAAAAAATGGCATTTTTTAAAATATTCAAATATTCAAATAATAGTAGGTGCAACCTACCTATAATAATAGAGCGTTTTAAGAATAAATGTTATTTAATAAAATTGTTCAATATTAATGCACTCATTTAATCTAGTAGAATGCATATTTAATACTTTTACTATTCTAGCTAACAGCCCTATTATAATATCATATTTCTATCAATACTTACTAGTTAATTACTTCATCGTGGGTCATCTATCAATACCCACCATGACCCCACCTAACTTTAAGGAGTTGACGGAACATCATTTCACACTTGGACCCTATATGTTCCGCCACTACATACAGCATAAGTATAATAATTATATTGTAATACATTACATAACAACATTTATAGTTATACCTTGTAAGTTATAGCCTTTTAAGCAAGGTCGTAACTGGGGGAGGGTCCAGAGGTCCGAACCCCCCACCCGAAATTTTAAAAAGTTGAAATATTTTAGTGATGAATATAGTTTATTAACTATACATTTTCAACGTTTATATATAAAGAAATTTTGAACCCCCCCCCCGAAATTTTTTTCAGTTACGGCCTTGCTTATAAGTATACTAACGTACTTAGTTAACGCCCATATTGATATAAATCGAGATATTTTTATTTCATAAAAATTATATGTTCAACATCTTAATTACATTTAATAATTATAATATATCCCTTTATTCGTTATTTGCTTACCGAAGTTAGGAGACTATTTTCTATAGTCAAAATGTCGCAAATGGTGAACTCGGATGAACAGACAGTTAATTGATTATAAAATAATTGTAGCTGTAAATAAATAAATACATAAATTGAAAAAAACGTGTATGTATTAATACAGGGTGATTATTTTATTGTTGAACAGTGAACACTTATTATTTAAAAATATTTTTCTTATATAATTTCCAGTCAAAATAAAACAACATTTTTTTTATTGTTATAATTTTTCAAGTTTTTTAATTTTTTGAATGATAATATATATTTTGAATTTCATATTCTGAAGCAAAATCTTTTTCGCAGTATTTAAATATACATATGAAAATCGAAATTACTCAGAGAAATATTCTGACATTCTGTTTCATGCAAAATGTTGTGTTATTGAAACTGTAAATTATACGAGTAATATATTTTCAAAAATGTTAATATGTTTTGAAATAATATGTGTTGTTTGACCACAGAATTACCTTGTATAAATGACAAATGTATAATAATAAAAACTAATAAAATAATAATGAAGATTTTTTTTTTATGGGAATTTATTGCTTCATAATTACCTCTTCTTTCGTATTAATATCTGTGTGTCGATTGTTCATTTTTGTTATTAACTTTTTGGTTTTAATCGCCTACAATAAACAACGATTGACTGAATAATAATCTATAAATAAGTAGTGCTTATTATAACTTTTAAAAAACATTGATAATTTATTTATATTTGAAATAGCTCAAGATACGTAATTTAAGTATTATATTAAAATATAGGTGAACCAACTTACTTAGTAAATACAATTCACACGAATAAATAATAATATAAACAATATAATATCTTTTATAACAGAATTTTATACAGTTGACTGCTTACAAATCATATGAATCATAATATAATAGTATTAATTTACTGAAAGATCAAAGAAGTACAGTAGTAGACAGTATAGTGCAATGTTTTCAACTTTTTTTAAATGGTGACACATTATGATTATTCAATAATGACAGTATTTAAAAAATAATATTTCGTCAAATTATTATTCAATAAGTATTTTATCATTCTATAATCAGAAAATAATCGTATTTATATAGTTTTAAGATAGGTTTTTGTTCAATAAGTATTAATAAATTGTTTTTTTGTTTAAACGCAATTATTGAATTTATAGAATGTTCAATAATCATTCATTTTCTTACAAAAATATCTCAAAAATCATTTTCCCGGCAATTTATCAATAAGTTAGGTCATTTTTAGTTTAATGATGGATATATTCATCAATAATAATTTCCAATATATACAGATGAAGAAATAATTATAAAATTGCTAGTTGAACGAAAAAAAAAATTAAGCGATTATTAGACGAAATCAAAACATTCGATGAATCTGATTATTGTAGTATCATAGAATGAATAAAAATGAATCCAATCATTGCATTCCAATGAACAAATGTTTAAAAAGATTGCATTGAACGAAAAATGATTTTATATACTTAGGTAGTTAGATCAATGAATGAAAACAAGTTTTATAATAAGACTACATGCTATAGTGCATAAATTAAAATTTTTTAAAAAGTACCTTTTTTAATAGGTACAATTGAATTAAAATAATATTTTTTCTTTTTCTTTTTTATTTTTCTAAAAATAATTCCAAAATGAACAAAAAATCTTAAGAATTTAAAACTCACAAAAATATAAAATATTCTTCGATAGAATATAGTGTACACTTAAAACATTTAGAACAAATCTAGATACATTTAAAAGTTTATTAAGACTCAGTATCGTTGTATAGTACAATTGTTGGGCACCTTAAAAAAATGCATTTTTATGGAAGTCCAACTTATCACTTTATAACCTATATATATAGTATGAATAAACACGACTACTGGGTACTGCCTAGTTATAGAATTGTATAGTCACGCCACTATCCTTGATTTATGCTCGTAAACAAAGCATTGTTACACGTATAATATTGATGTAATACTATAAGGTACTTAAGTACTATACAGGATGATTCTTTTATCAAACAACACTCATTATTTCAAAAAGTATTAATGTTTTTGAAAAAAATTTTTTACATAGTTTTAAGTTGTTAAAAAACAACGTTTTTATTAAAAATTTATATTTTTAAATATTTTTTATCCTTATAATTTTTTAAGTTTTTTACTTTCTTGAATGACAACATAGTATTTTAATTCCATATTCCAAAGCAGAATAATTTTCTAAGTATTTTGATACATAAAATTTGAATTTAGGGTGAGTAGTTTATGAGTTATACTTATTTAAAGTTTAGACAACCGGAGTAGTGGACAAACATTTTGCAGGGTAATCCCGTACCACTCCACTCCGCGCAACTAAATTTTAAATACGTATAACTCATAAACTAATCGCCCTAAATTCGAATTTTATGTATCAAAATACTTAGAAAATTATTCTGCTTTGGAATATGAAATTAAAACACTATGTTGTCATTCAAAAAAGTAAAAAACTTAGAAACCAAAAGGATAAAAAATATTTAAAAATATAATTTTTTAATGTAAACGTTGTTTTTTAACAACTTAAAACTATGTAAAAAATTCTTTTCAAAAACATTAATACTTTTTGAAATAATGAGTGTTTTTTGAAAAAAGAATCATCCTGTATAACTCATATAAGTTATAGGTATTAAATAATTTTGTATTGGGAGGTATAGGTAGAGTTTTTTTACCAACCTGCCGTATTGTAGCGTGTGTTGTGACAATTATAAGACATAATCTTAAGGAATATTGTAGCATCCACCCAATGAATAAGATGTTTGTTCGAAATACTGATTTATTAAATGACATACTTAGGGATGAATGAAATACATCAGCATATATGTCGAATAATAATGTAATTGCTAAAGTAATGATCGACAGGCACATTGGAACGCCGAACAAACATTTTAGGTCGTTGATTGCTTCCCGAGATAACCAATGTTTAATTCTTAAAAGCTCGATAGTGTTCGCCAATGGGTATATTTTGTCCTTTGGACAGTAAAAATCTTTTTCATATATAATCATACTAGACGGTGACATCTCTTCTCTATTCTTTGAAGTTTCCACTCTGCTTGCAATAAACGGATATCGTACATTGTAGTTGTGGTAGTTATGTTCATCATTTATTTGAATTAACTCCTTGTTTATATCTTGAAACTTCGTGTACACTACAAAACACTGGATGGCAAAGTGCAATTCCGTAAAAGTCATGCTCAGGTTGTGAATGTAATAGAAAAAAAAAAATGTAGTCATCAAAATAGGATTGGTGTGATTATTAAATAAATAAATTAACTTCAGGCCATTTATAGGTACGATTATAATTAAACACAAGGAAATCATGGTAAAAGAAAAATATTTGATGTGTTTCATAGCGACTGTGTTCAATGGTATATAAATCTCAAATCCTTCTAATGTCGTCTTATATTTTTGATATTTTTTATACTTGACGTTGTACAGAATGATCAATTTTGATAGCAATGAAGTTATGATTCCCGCACTACATGTCACTGCTGTGAAAGACATGGAAAACACCTCAGACCAGTCGTCAAACTTATGGCTTACAAAAGGATACATAGAAACTTGAATTATGCCAGTGGTAAATAACATTATAGAGTATGCAGTTTTATATATATTATCATCGTTATTTGAGTCAAAGAATATCACACCAAAATGTTGTAAATTTAACATAATTGACCACATACAGCTTGTGTCGCCTCAATATAATATAATATACCTACACAAACATACAAACTTTATGTATTATTGTATAACACGATTATCATTTGTAATTATTATTGAATATTTTAAAAACATTATTATAAAAATTATACAAATACTTTTAAAAATATAGAATTCAAATTTATTATTCTTAGGGATCTACAACTTTTATATTCTTTAAATAAAACAAAATAAGTAAATAACACAAGTTGTTTAAGGATATTTTTTTACTATTTCTATCGCATTTTTTAAATCAATATTTTTAAAATATGAATAATATCATTTTTATACAAAGACATAAAAAAAACATAATCATACATACTACCAATATGTGGCAAACATCCTGGGATGAAATACCTATCTCAAATTAAAATTAATAAAAAAGAAAATAACTCAATGGTTTACTCGCCCAACGCCTCTAGACGTTTCAACGTTATCAACACCAGAACAAGAATAACTAATAAGTCATACTAACCTCACACACATACATATCATAAAACATGAAGAACAACCTCTGAGGTTACCTCTCTGTAGCCAATGCAACGAACCGCTCTCAATCAAGCACATAGTCTTAGATTGTCCGTTATATTTAAACGCAAGAAATATCCTCAATCAATCGGCATCGACACAAAAATTTAATACTAAGCAAAACTACACAACTAACTAAACTAATATAATATAAATATTTATTATTAAATAATGAAAAACTACTTATTTCACAACCATGTAATCTCAAATTATAGATAAATTACCTACCAACAATAATGTAAATACAACCGCGGGCATGACCTAGCTGTTGAAACCTTTATTCTTAATAAAAAAAAAATTTTTATCTTTATTTATCATGCACTTATGTGCAAAACTTAAATTATATTTATTTATTTTTTAATGCATGAATAGAAACTGATTAGTTTTTAGATTAAAATATTATTATATTCGAATAGGTAAACATTTTACCAAATTAAAGATGATACTGTGAATATTAAATAAAACGAATGTAGTATTGCGTTCAGCACCCTAGAGCTCTTGTCCTATTGTACAGCCCTTAAGATCGTATTTACTATTATGTCATAAACTCATAAAATAATAATATTATAATGGCATAGATTATTATATTTTAAAAATCAAGAATAATACCTTTAAAAATACTACTTAATGCACTAATATTAGTAATATTACAAAATTATAATGAAAATTGGTTTAAATATAGTAATAAACTACTTAAAGTCGTATTATATCTATCTACTCAGTGTTCGTGACAAAAATTACTTTTGTTTGATCGTTCGTTATGCAATCACTATTGCTATTGTCTATTCTCTAGTGTCTGATACATAGGGATAAATGTATAATAATATACATAATACAGATATTATACAAAGCAAAATACCAAAATTATACTTACCTATTTTTTTATTTACATAATTATATAATTTATGGTTAATTTTTTTCGAATTTATACTTATGAAATATAAAAAAAAATATGGTTTAAAAAATGTCCCAAAAATAATTTAAAGATAGAAAAATGAAGACAATGAAAAATAATATTTTGGGACATTGGGAAAAAATGCAATTGCAATTTGCAATTAAAATAAATAAGAAACTACAACAGACACAGTATTAATAAATGAATGTTTTATCATGTGAAATAGAGAGAATCAATAATGATATTGATATAGAATAGTTAGGTAGGTATTATTAGTAATTACTATTTATTACATATATATATATATATATATATACCTTGGTACTCATTGTTCGGCAAGTTCCTTATAAAAGGGAATTAGTTCAGTTCCTTGTATTTAAAAAAAAAATGAATTCGTTCCTTAAGAAAATAAATTAGTTCCTTTTTTAGTTCCAAATAAAATAAAATTTCTTATTTAATCATCAATATTTTTTTTCTTTATGTATATACACTTATATTTTATAGAAATAATAATACTGGCTAAATGAAAAAATAAAAATATTCATATAATAACTAATTAAATAGCATTGTTAGTTATTAATTTTTGAGTTAACTTTTTGAGTATACATCTGTTTATAATTTATAATTTACGATTTAGTTATTTTAGGATATAGTATAATAAATAATATAGTTTTTTTTCTTTTATTAATATTTTTTAAACGACACAAATTAATATTAAATAAAAATAGACAGTAATAAAATGTAATTACTTATTTGGTTTTGTTTTAAGAATAAGAGCTAATTTTTCAAAAATTTCATTTAGTCTATATTGTTGTAAAAATTTATATCGATAATCGATAACTTAACTAAGAAAAAATAAATTTCGATTTCAATTATATTTTTGTAAATTAAAACTCGAAAGAAACGAAAAATTTCGTTCTTTTTTCTTGAAAAAAAGAATTTGTTTCTTCCAAACACTGCTGGTACCTACACCACATTATATAGAATAACATACACAAATACATTAAAATATACCAATCTTCTCATTTTCCAAACATCATTAGCCTAATTACCTACCAGCACAGCAATAGACATTTCCATGTTGGCTTAAGGCATGAGACTTTAATAAATGCTACTTGATGTGTTTCTATAGATCTCATGAACATATTCAACTTACATATTGTGTAAAAAACAATAAACTAACTTATTTCAGTAACAGCCTCATCCATTAGAGACTTAAGTTTAACCCAAAACCATAATTTTCAGGATTATAGAAATAACAATAACTAATTTTCAAAAACACCTCCCGAAACTTTTTTTCTGCCCATGTCCCTGGGGTGATTAAAAATCAATAATATCCCCTCTAAACCTTCACCTCTGGACGTGAATTAGTTGACATTTATTTTCTATATAATCAAAAAACTACATTACTTATTTATTACAAAATATTCCATTTAACAGTCCAACCTATAATAATCAAACTACTACCATGTTTTACTTACCATTAAACAGCATACATTATTTAAAAATCTTTCCTATTCCAAGAGCCATGGTTTCGTGCAATACATTTGCTAGAAAATTTGCCCTCTTATTTGAATAAAGAATTATTAGTTGAGTACAATAGTTAGACCTATAAATTCACTACCACACATTACAGATAAATATAATAAAAAACACATATTTATGTACCTGAACACACAGCAACACTTAATAACATATATTATATGATCAAAAAATGTAATGTTGAAATTATTATCAATATAAAAACTATTTAAACTCAACTAAAATAGTATTTTGATAAACAATAATATGCTTATTACTTTGTTAAACTTAATATGAAGTATGTTATGTTTAACCATTAAAAAGCACTTCAAGTCGACTTGTTAATATAACTTATGAAATATCAAGCATTTAAATGTCAAAACTAATGGTTGACCATTTTGATATTACTTTAGTGGTTTTGTTAGAGAAGTATTATCAATATTAATTTTCATAATAGATAGTTGTTAATTGTTTATACCTTAACAATTGTACACCAATATTTTGTATACAAATCAAATTAGCAAATATTATGTAAATTATAACTAATGCTTTTAAAAAAATTCTGTATTTATACAACAGCTGTCATATTTTCTTAACATTCATCAAATTAATATATAATGTATATGACATGAAAATCAAAAAAGAACTCAAATTAAATGTTGGCCACCTCCAAATTCCATCATTTAACCTATCAAAGTTTTGCATTTCAAAGCATTTATGTATAAATAATGTCTAGACCACTTGAATAATTTCCAAGAAACAGAATTGTAATAGTAATAGGTTTTTTTAAAACAAGAAATTAATTAGAAATATAAATACTATAGCAAAGTTTTATTTTAGATGAATATTACACACTCAAGATTTTATCTATATTAAAATATAAAAACTAAACTCAATAAAGATGATCATAAATAGTTTTTACAAATTAATTTCAAAGGATAAAGAAAAAATGAAACAAATGCATTTTTTTTTTTAATGTCCTTATATTAGATAATAATCAAATGCTGGAAATTACAAGTCATTCACTTCCCTCAAACGTCTGATTGCGGATCTTACAGTAGTTGCAGCTGTTGTAGAATATACGTAAGCTCCACCTGCTACAGTTCTTCTACACCGTTTGCATGACCAAATTCCTACACAAGCTCTCTTCATAGATTCCTATAAAAAATTAGGTAAATAAAGGCATTAATATATATATGTTATAAACCAATAGTTTTTAACTATCATAACATTAAAAAACCTTAATACAACAAAATTTATAAATTAGACAAATGAGATATCATGCAGTTTTATTTTAAATTAAAATAGATTGAAATATTATCTTATTTTAATTATATTTTCTTCATGATTTACTAAGATATTATCCTATTGTAGAATACACCAGGATCTATAATTATAAATATTATAATACTAATTTAATTGAATAATTATCTTTATTTATAAATTATTCTGTTGCATGTTAGTGATTCCACTGTACATTTATGTAGGTATAGTAATTTAAAAAACTGTACATCTAGTAATCGTGGATTGATTTTGATGTATATAAAAATATTGTTTGGTCTGACTTAATATATTAATTAATTAAAACTCCAGTGTGTTCCGAGTATGGCCCTGCCCACACCCAAATAATATAGATAATTTTAACAAAGACAAATAATTTAAGTTATTACCAACATATTTAAATGTAATTAATTTGTAACTTTCAGTAAAATATAATTAATACTATATATAAATGATCACGGATAGTAAGATGAGAATACTTGACAGTACACAAATAAACCGCTTTTATTTGAATGATAAAGGTACTTATTTAGTATTTTCTTTATTCACATATTAATTGACCTAATTTGAATATAACCTAATCTGTGTTATGATCTTTTTATACTCATGTTGGTTTAAGAAGTACAGTCAGAAGCTACCAGTTTTTTGTCAGAAAGATGCTAAATAATATACGTTTGACTCATGGAGTAAACTATACACTAACCATATATGACATTCTTATTTTCAAAACAATTTGAAGAATACAAAATTAAAAACTATTTAGCGAGTATTAAAGGAGGATCTTGAACAATAAAATATTTTTCAATAGCTTCTAATTGTTGACAGTAGACAGCTGTTGTTTATTTTACTAACCATGGTCGGGCATCTAGACATAGCTTTTATCTTGACAGTAATTTACTTAAAATTAAAATAACGTTTAGATAATTCAACATTCTAAGTTTAATTTTAAGGTAATTAGAACACCTATAATTTATTTGATATTATCAGAGAAATAATTCTTTTTAAACAGATCACTACTTAAAACATAATTAAACCACAATTCATTTTATCGATATCAATTGAGTAAGATAAGATTGAAATATCCTTACCTTTCCGCAGAATGAACAGGTATATTTGCTGTGCTGGGTGATTTCAATTTTCTTGACCATCTTACGCAGCGAGGCACCATATCGGGTACCATATTTACCTACAATTCCTACCTTCTTTGTACGTTTGGCCTGTAAAAATAAAATAATTTATTAATAGGAAAAAGTAAAAAAATAATACAATAATTATATGACTATAGTTGAGTTTTGTCTTGTTCAATTAAAAACATATACAAGTTGAACAAGTAAAAATCTAATACATAGCGAACATTGAAAATACTGTGAATTATTCATTACAGAGGTGTAATAGGTTTTACTTAAACGATTATTTAGATAAATTTGGATTAACATACCATTTTGACGGCGGTGAAGTCCTCTTTCAAGTACAAGTAAATAAATTAATAGAGCAAAATAACACTAACGAGAAGAGTTAGCTAAGGAAAGAGATTTTGTGATTGTACATTTTGTGAGGTTAAAACATTTAACAGTCAGTGTTACCACAAAACAATAGAATATATACACAATACAATATTTCATAAAAATGATTTTCAATTCATTTTTATTTTTGTCATAGTTTAGATTTTTTTAAATGTATTAAAATACTTTAGATAATGCATTTTTAATTAAAAGTTCATGATTATAACTGGTTTACAAATAAATAAAATTGAAACGTGGGGTTAAAATTTAACGAATTATGTCACAGAATAATAAGTTGTGGTATAACTGTTTGTTTAGCACTAGATAATACATTATCATCTTTTATTTAATCGTTATCAAGATTTATCTTAGCGGGATTTTATAATTATGTTTTTAAAATGTCACAAAAAAATAATAATAAATATTTTACTTATGATGGAGAAGTTGATTTAATTGTGTGATCTGGATATTTATTATCTAAAAAGTTACAACTTTCAAAATATAAACAGCTGAGAAACAGAAACTTGCTGTTAAAACAAAAAATTTTAAATTGTTGTGGAAGTGTAAAACTAACAGTAATTAGTTTTTAATAAAATTATTAATTGTTTTTGCTTTTTACTATGAAAGGATAAAATACTGTACAATATACATTTAATACATTTTTAATTTATTAATTTCCAATAACCATTAAAATGTGATTATTTGTTGTGACAGATATTAACGATTTATCTTTAACATGTTTGAACTTGAAGATTTTGATTTAGATGATGAAGTAAATCTATTTTATATATTATAAAAATTATAGTAGTGATTGAAATTGAATATAAAGCAAATTTAAATTTATACAGGGTCGGTCTGGTGAGGGCCGGGATTTCTGCCTGGCCCCTTGCCATATTATAGTTCCTGGGCCCTTGTACTGTGTTACCCCTAAATACAGTATACAATTATTGGGCCCTCAAATATCCAGGTCGATCCTGCATTTATACATATTTTATATTTGATTTTATTTATATATAATGTGTAGTACAGCGGTTCTTAACCTGTGGTCTGCGGACCCCTGGGGGTCCACGGCAGCTTTAAGAATATAAAAAATAAAATAATTTACATTACAGTTTTATGAAAAATTAAGTTTAATAAAAATAATTATAACTGTGTATGTTTTGTTGTGTCTACTTTATATAATTTGTAATATAAAATAATTATTATAATTTTAGTTATGATAACATTCGATGTCTTGTAAAAAAAAGGTATTCAACAAAAAATTGGTAGGGGGTCCGCTATTTCTAAAAATCTTTCATCGGGGGTCCGTGTTCTACAAAAGGTTAAGAACCGCTGGTGTAGAATATATTTTATTTAAATTTATTATATGGTCCTATTGACATTTTAACATTACACATTTGTGATTACAAAAATATTTAAAATAATTATTAATAAATAATAATAGACAATTACAATAACTTAAAATATAGAGATTACTCATAATTATATCAGACAGTTAATATTTATTACAACACTTACATTAAGAAATAACTTATTAGTATATAATTTTTTTTAGGTATTTCTTAATACTCAAATGCCAACAGACATTAATAGATCACCAATAATATCATCAAATTCAAATCCTGTTACTTCAAATTTTGAAGACGATGATGAAGTACTTTAACTTATTTTCTATAAAATTATTTTGTATTTACATACTATATTTATTTTTCAGATATTTCTTAATGTATCAAATTCAGTTTTTGAATTGGAATCTTCACATTCTGAAAATATTGAATTAAAAATTAAAAATACAACAAAAGAACAAAAAAAGAATAATGATGTAAGTTTATATTATATGTATATGGCACACGCTATTAATACTAAGATAAAAATGTCAATATATTTTAATATAACTACAGTAAATCAATATTAATTTAGTTACAACCTCGAAATTAAAAGAAAAATGAAAGTTTTTCTATTTATAAAATAAAAATGATATTGTGTTTATTGATTCTATTTATTTTCCAAGATTTTGCAAAATATGCTTAAAACCCAATCCAAACCAGAAATTACAAAATCATTCAATGAAAGTCAGCCAAATAATATTAAATTAAATTTTGATGATGATTTTGATTCTGACGATGAAGTAATATATTAATATATTAAATACATAGGTTAGTAGTATGAATTTTAATTATTTATTTTTAAATTACTTATGTTTCAGACTTTTTTCAACACATCCAGTATAATAGAAGGTGCTATGAGTCCATCAAAGTACAATGACTGTACAGCTAAATTTGATTTAAATGATGATCGTAATGAGGTTTTTTTCTATGAAAACATTATTATTATATTTTTAAATTAATTGATGTTTAAATCATATTTATCATAATATTATTATCCTTAAATTATATTTCATAAATCCATATTTATTAAATATGAATTATAATTCTCTTAATTGCTTATTTTAGGTTTCAATTGTCAACTCTGGAAATTATCAATTTAAGTCTTCAGACATAAAAAGTAAATTTAAAAAATCTTAAATTGGTATACACAATTTTAATTATTTAACATGATAAATATTCATCTTATTTATTGACTTGCATTTATTATAAATCCTAATATATGTTATAATGAACTGTACAACTTCTGTTTTCAGATTCTAATAAATTAAATTGCAATGGTAATCTTAATACAACTATTACTAGTGTAAAAATAATGACTCCAAAATGTACTTCTAGAAAATTTCCTGGACCTGCTGGTCTACTTTCAGAAAATGTAAATACTTTATAGTTTTATTTATTATTTAAAACTGTTAATCATATTTTATTTATTTATTTAAAATTTATAGTTTTCTTTTATCTTATTTCCAGGAAGAACTATATTCTGAAGATCCTTCAAACTTGGAATCTCTGGACATGTCAGTTAACGTTAATGAACACGATAGCAAAGAAGAAGTAATTACCTTAATTATTTTAAATGTTTATAATAATTTATAACCAAAACCTAAATTTTTTATTTTGTTTATTCTATTTTAATGACAGTTAAATTTAAATTATTTGGACACTTACTCATAACATTTTATATATAATATACGTTTCATGTTTTATTAATTTTAGTTTGTATTAATGATTTTTATTTAGAATTTGTGCACTCAAGCAAATGATTTATCTTTTTCTTCATCACCATACCAACAATTTCTATCAGATTTTTTCACCGTCGATGTTGATGCTTTGATAGATAAATTTAATGTGGCATGGATAAAGCAGAAACTTCTTCCCCACACTGCGTCCGGTCGTTTTTTCACAGATAAAATACCATTTTTTGTTTCTGTTTTAAAAGAAATTGATTGTTTATCACCAGATCCAACAGTTCTACTTGCTGACAAAACAGGAAATATCAGAGGAACAATTCATAGAGCTGTTTGGAACCAATTTAGTAGTCAATTGAAACTAGGGGCTGTTTTAGTATTAACCAATGTTGGCGTATCATGTCAAAAAATACTTAAAGGATTTACACTTAATATTACTAGTGATCATTTAGTTGCCATTTACAGTTATTCTTCTGGTATGAATAACATTGATAAACTATATTAAGAAATATTAATGTACTAATTTTAAATAATGATTTATGAAATTTTAGAGGATGTTCAAAGAGTAATTATTACTCGAACAACAGATATGACAAATTATGAAATTGTTAATAGAGCCAAGCAATGGAATGCATATAATGTGGAAGCTTTAAATAAAAATTCTAATTCAGTAATTATTAAGAACCAGACCAATATGCTTAATAATTTAAAATCACCAAACATTTTGACCAATCATATTTCTCTACCATCAAATACTAACTACCAAATCACAAATAATACTCCTGGCCAATCAACAACTATTAAAAAAGTTTTTAAACCAAAAACTCCTGTAGTTCATAATCTATTCAAAAATGTTCCTAGTATTTCTAGTAATTTTCCAGAAGAACCACCAACCAAACGAAGAAGAAATGAATTAAAAAATGAATATCAATGTTCAAATAACGATATTTCTATTATTCAAAATATTTTTGAAGGAATCGATGAAGATGAAATGTTTAATGATTTTTGTTGTTGAGGTGCTTTTTGAACAGCAAATCTATTTTATTTCAAAGGTGCTTTAATTTAATTCAATTGTAGTTTGTAATTTTTTTTTTTTTTTATTTGTAAATAAATCTAATTGTTTGCGAGAACAGTTTATATCCACTGTTGATTTTATTTAGGCTGTATTATTCTTCATGTCTACAGATAACATCTTTGTTAAATGATTTTTTACCTTTATAAAATAATATTAAATAAAATTATAATTGAAAGTAATTTAAACTGTTTCAATTTTACTATTTTTACTTAAGGTTCTTAGATTTATTGTAGTTATAAGATTTTTACACCATTTAAAAGTTTGATTGATAGTAAGCATATTTATTTTTATATTTTCTTAGTTACAAGTTTTTTTATCATTTTTTTATAGCTCTAACAAATTAGGCAGTACCTAATTAATTACTTTTTTCAAATTTAATATATATATATTATAATGATAGTGTGTTGATTTTAGAGAGGTAATTGTCTAATACTTGGTTTCTGTGTTACATCCAGATTTTACAGACTACATGAGTTTTAGGATCATTATATTTAATTTTAATTATTACTAGGATGCTGCGTACATAATTATTCATTGCATGGCACTTTTGAGCAATTGTAATTAAAATAGTTCACTTTAAGTTTATATTAATTGCTTACTATAGGTTGTATTAATGTCGAGTGGTATTTAAAAAGAAAATACAGTAGAATTATCCGATTATCCTTCTCTCGATTAACCGTCTTTCTTGGTTAACCGTCAGGCCACACTTGCACGGACTACTTATGCCTTGCAGTAAATAATAATATATATAATCCAAAACTTTCCGGAAATATCTACTAGATACGTGATAGATACTTATGTATATATATATTTTATGGGCGAGATAAAAACTGTTAATTGTGATAGTGATCACATTTTGATTTTGAAAAGTCAGTTAGTTATATTACATGTTTGTTTGTTCGCTTGACAGTTTGCGTTTTTAGTCTCTTTGTGTGCAAATATTTTAAGTATATCATAATTACTAAAAAATAATAATAAATAAAATGTATGTTTAAAAAAAATGATGTTGCTCGCTTAACCGTCTTTTCGATTATCCGTCAAAGCTCTGGTCCCGAGACTAACGGTTATTGAGGTTCTATTGTATGATAGATTTTGTAAAACCATGATGCCTTCTATAAATACTGTACATGTAAGTTTAATAATTATGTTTTAGATCTAAAGATTTTTAGTGATGTAACATTTTTATGTGCCAAAACACTAAAGCTATTTATAAAGACATCTATTGATTTTAAAAACCTAAACCCCCTTTTTTTTAAATTATCAAAATAATTGATTGGGATAGAAAAAGCTGACAATTATGCGAAGGCAAACTTGAAAAAATCAATTCGTAGACATAAAAAGATTTATGTCTCTAGATTAAGCACTATAACTTTGATTGGAACATTTAATTTTAATACAAAATTGTGCTGAAACTACATAACAGAATCAATAGGAATGACAGCCTCTGTAAAATATATATATTTTGAAGTGTTAATTTAATTATTCTCCCTTATAAAATATATAATTTTTTAAATTTTAAATAATATTTATCTTAAGTTAATTAAAATTAATATATAATAATAATATATATTGTATATATTAATATAATATTAAACTATTTATATTGGATACAATTATTATCTACTAAATAAAAAATTATAAAACAACATAGAGCTAATTTATAGTAATTAACATAATTTAAGTATTTAATTATAACAATAAATTAAGCATTCTTAGTATTCTTACATTAAGAAGCTTTTATTGTTATAGACCAAATATTGGTGTGTTTTGAATTTAAAATAACTTAAGAGCATGATAAATAAAATAAAAAACCAATATTTTAAAGTTTAAATTAATTTTAAACCATGATAAAATGCTAAAACTACAGCAGAACATAAAATTAGTTCTAAAATGTTTTAAAACTATTGTTGATATATTTTCGGTAATAACATTTAAGAACCTCAGGATTTTTGTTACCACACCGTTGCCGTCTCAATTTATCTGGCAACAACTGTATACATGTAATAAATAGTAATAATGTATTTCTTTTTAACAATATTTATTAAAACATGTACAGTTTACTAAGTATATTGTGACGCACCCTTACAAACTTATACTTACATAAATATCCAATATATTGATTTTACAAAATAAACGTCTTAGTAACAGTTATAAAAAAATACAATAAATTCTTAAATTCATCTTAAACAAAAAAAATTAATCCAATATTAATAAATACATTCTGCAGTATATGAAAAGAATGCTATATTTTTTCCACTTTCAGAATTAACCATAAGCAAGACTAGTTTATCAATACCAGGTAAATTATTGAATAAAAACTCCAATAAATCGAAATATTGTAACTGAGCATACATACATTTAAACTATATACATAGCATTATAGAAATATTGTATTCAATTACCCTTGTTAACACTGGTTTATAATTGTATACTGTTACAAATTAGATATCTGAACATGAGATTTATAAAATCGAATTATTATATTATCACAATATAACAATAATAATAATAATAAATACAATATAATATAATATATTAGCAAATATAAATTATTCAGAAAAAACTAGATTAAATTTATTTTATATTGCAATTTTTGTATAAAAAAGAAAATTGTTATGTTTTTGGGGGGTAATGGTTTAACAATTTATGTTTAATGCTCAAGTATCATAACAAAATAAATTTTTAAATATTTAAATATTTTATTCATGTTTAAATTTGATATTGTGGTAACTTAATGGCAATTTTTCGTTTAAGTATGCATGTATGTGTCAGTGTAGTAATGACATATACTAAAACCACCTGCCATAGGTCATCATTGAAATACAGAAACCAATCTATACCTAATAATACTAAGAAGAGTGCCCACCCTTTCTTCCATCTATACATTTGCTTGTGCGTAAGAACATACATTTGAGATAATCGGAAGAGAATACTACAAAAGTGAAGCCAACCAGTATCCAGTGAGTCATCTTCCTGAAACAGTATACCAGTTAATTTTTAATAATATTAAATTTAAAACTATAGTATGTTTTACATCAAATGCGCCTCGATTAGAGCATGCAGGGTAACGGTTACTACTCTAATCAATGGTTCATAAATGTATAACAGTAAATATAATAACTTTATTATGATAATTCCCACCTTTTATAAGCTGTATCATGAGTAATACTGACAAAAAAACCGCCTCCCAATGCATTGTATGTAGATCAAAATTAAAAAGTCTAAGTATTGGTTTTATTATTATTTTCTAGTCGAAATGTAATTAGTTGTATAGGTATATACAAAATGCTGTTTACACTTTATAAAACATCGTTATTATTAAAAATATTACACACCTCAGTTGTCCAACTCCTCCATGTATCCATTACTACGACAATACTATGAATAATTAAACATATAGTAAAAATTAAAGATGTTTTGTCAATGAAAGATAAAGGTTCTAAAGTAGGCAGTGGTCCAACTGAAAAAAAATCAGAATAATAAAAATGATATTAATAAAACATTTTTTTTATAAGTCCTAAATATTTATAAAAGTATGTATTTAGAAATGATCAACAATATTATAAACGCATTATAAATTAGAGAATATAAGTAAAACTTTTTAAAATTATTAGTGTATCAAACACAGTTTCTACACAAAATTGATGGATATTTTCTATAAATAAATTGTTATTATATTTATATTCTCTAATTCTGTTAAAAATAAAATGTTTAATTGCGTAATTCAAAAATAATAAATATATATTGTAAATAACAAACCATATTATTTTTTTTTCTAAGTATTCTATTACACCTAAACCGATCTAAATTTATTATCTGACTTAAATATTAATTTGAAATTTACCTCGAACAGTCGGAGGAATAACTTGTGGTGTATGAATATTATTCTTGGAATTTTCTTCAACAATAAATACTTCTTGAGGGGGATCTAATGTGATATCACGAGTAATTTCAGCTAAATTTATTCTGGATGTCAGTTGTTGAGGTTTATTATACATTTGTTGAATAGGATGTATTGTAGTATCTAAATGATATAAATACACAGTGTAAGAATATGATTTAATGTAAATAAAGTGGAACCTCAATAAATCAAAATTCAAATGCAGTTTTTTCAACTTATCAAAATTTTTAAGTTATCAACTTTTTAGGGAATTATATTCATAACTCAAAAAGTCTGAGTTATCTAGAGTTTTTATTTTTGAGTAACCGAGATTTTTGTAAAGGATTTTAATAATGGCATTTATTTTGACTTATCAAGGCTTTCAACTTATTGAGGTTCCACTGTGTATTAATAAACCATGTACTTGGTCGGTAACTCAGTACCAATAGGCAGTATACTATTTTTAAATTAAACTATATATTAATATTTTAGTTAGTTTTTATAGTTAAAGACCTTTTTTTTTTTAGTGTAGTCAAAGAAAATGATTTTTAATCACAAAATTATATTCATACATAAGAAAATTTAACCTGACTTGTAATTTTAATTTTGATATTTGAAGAATTTTTTCATGTGTGGACCATAGAAATTAAAAAACATTATAATTTATAGTAAGAAGGATTATTGGGACTGCTTAATTCAAATATTATATAATGCACAATAATTATTATACAAGGTGATTTTTTTATCATTGTACACACATTATTTCAAAAAGTATTCATGTTTTTGAAAACATTTTTTTACATAGTTTAAAGTTGTTGAAAAATAACGTTTACATTAAAAAATTATATTTTTAAATATTTTTTATCCTTTTGGTTTTTAAGTTTTTTACTTTTTTGAATGACAACATAGTTTTAACTTCATATTCCAAATCAGAATGATTTTCTGAGTATCTTGATACATAAAAATCAAATTTAGGTCGAGTAATTTATGAGTTATACGTATTTAAAGTTTAGACAAGCGGAGTAGTGGACAAACATTTTGCGGGGTAACCACGTATCACTTCAATCCACGCATCAAACATTAAATTGTCATTGAAAAAAGTAAAAAACTTAAAAAAAATATAAAGATAAAAAATATTTAAAAATATAATTTTTTAATAAAAACGTTGTTTTCTTAACAACTTAAAACTATGTAAAAAAATGTTTTAAAAAACATGAATACTTTTTGAAATAATGTAGTGTACAATGATAAAAGAATCACCTTGTATACTTGAATCTATCTAGCTGAACACAATATTCATATTTTGTATACACGGATAATATTCTAAGTTTCTTAAATATCATTAATAATGACAATATAATATAACTGACTTTTCAATACTAAGGATTACTTACAATATATTATGTTTTATTTTTAAAAATGTAGAATTTTTAATTTTTTAATGCTATTAATTTGTAAATACATGTTATGTTTGAAAATTTGGGAAAATATTTTTTTTAGCATATTTTGTCAAGTTTGTAAGATTAAAATGGCAACTTAAATACATTAACTGTGTGTAAAAAAAATTAGATGGATTTGATCAAAAACTGTGATGTTTTTTTTAATAATAAGCCCAATCAAAATTTGAATTCAATTTTTATTGTATCATTGCATTTTTAAGGTATTTGATTGTATGTTTATGGGATTTTTCTACATTTTTAGATGTAGATTTATACATTATGATTTATGATTTATACATAAAATATTTTAAACATATTACCAAATTCAATAAGATTGTAAGGCCTCAAAGCTTGTTCAACTTTGAAACGGTCATATTTTTTTGTAAATTCTCCAGCTAGTTCTTCTAAAAAGCTGTAGGCTAAAACTTGAGGATATGAAGGAATGCACATGGCCATGCAAATTATATTTAAGCATGGTAAAAAGCTAAAACAAAAAAAATTAAAAAGGTAAGCATTATAATATTTAAAATTGTTAATTTATTACATAATTAATTATAGCTCATTACTAGTCAACGTGATTTAATATGCATAAATACAATTCCTCTTTAAAATAACATCACACAATCAAAGTGGAAGATTTTTAGCTGTTCTAAAAATATAATGTGTATTTTACAAATTCTTAAAATAAAAACGTTTTGCACAAATTATAAAAATTAATTTTTCTGCTTGATAATTATGATTTTGGAACATATATATCAAAAAATAATATAAAAAAGCAAATTTAAAATTTAATGAAAAGTTGATACAAAAGTATCTTGTGTTTTACTTTGTGAAAAATACTTATCTATTATGCGTTTATATTTTTTTACTTAAACTTTGTAATACTATTAATTTTTAAAAATTGGTAGTATATTAAAGACATTAATTAGAAAAACATATAAGTGTACATAATCTATTTGTCAAAATATTTAAAAAAGACTTTACAAATTTTTAATTTGTAAGTTATCAAGTGAATGTTTATATTTATAAAATATATTAGATACAAGATTTGATCCCTGGGCTATAGGCACTGACCGTTATCCTTTAAACTTAAAGTTTAATAACTCTATTTATTATTGTAATTGTTTAAAAAACAGAAGTTTATATCCCACAATCGACCCACTATTAGTTTTTTCTCTCTGATCAACACGCAACAAAAAATCAGTTTTTTTATGTTTTTAAGCAATGTTAGATTAAAACTAAGTTTTACAAATTTTATAATATATATACTATATTTAGTCTTTATATTGTCTAAGAACAATTTAAAATTCATATAAGTTGAAAAAAAAGACAAATTCTTAAAGTTGAATTCAAAGTCAAATAATAATAAAATTTAAAACCAATAAGTTAAATATTAAAAAATATTATACTCAATAATTTTTGTAGTAAGTTTTAAACTACTCAAAAATTAAAAAAAAATAAAAATTTTATAAGATTCTATTTTGTTTTGTACATAGGTCTATGCGAGAAAACAAATGTTGTGTTGACGTTCTTCTAAATAGTGTAAAAAATCTTTAGTATTTGAAAATTCCAAATATCAGATTTTGAATAACTCCATTATTAAAGAAAAATATAATAATACATTCAAAATAAAAAAAAAAAAAAATTGGACATTAAGGGATTAATTTAATTTATCAAAACAAAAAACCCTAATATATTATTGAATATTAAATATTATTATTTTTATAGTAATAAAATCATAGGCGTAACTAAGGGGGAGACAAATGAGGGCAACTGCTCCCACGACTAACTGAACTATACTATTAGTTAATTAGTCAATTTTATTATTGTTTGGTATAAAAATTATAGTATATATAATGGTGGATAATATAGAAATGGTTGTAAAAATGATAAAACAGTTTTATTATAAAAATCAAATTCAAATAAGATTATGAAAATGTGTAGAGATTCACAAAAATTATTTTTGCCCCCACATGAAAAGAGTCCAAGTTATGCCTATGAATAAAATAATAAATAGATAGTTGTGGATATTTTACCCACAGTCATTAATCAGTAAATGTTTAAGCATTAAATTTAAATAATATTTTAAATACATATCTAAGAAGATAATATTTATAAACCTAGATATGCTTATTTTTGATTGAGTCATTCAAATATTTAAAAATGTATACATACTAGTAGGTCTTGTCATTTGTGCGAAGGAAACATTTGTTTTTGGGCATATCATTTTTCTTTAAAACATTCTTTACAATCTTGTTAATTAATTTCAAGTCAATGGCGCTCTCGCCATTACTACAATGATAATTAGTAGTGGACGTCAGTGGTAGGAGGTCCCGGCTTCTTAAAATTAAAGCATATAAAATCATATCCCAAAGTTGACACACTACCGGTTTCACACTTAAAACAAGTTCATTATTAATTGACAACAGAAATTTTTATTACTATAGGTATCTATTTTAACGGTTATATTGAGCACTGTAATTCAATACAAAAAAGTAATAACTAATAACTAATAACTAATAGCATTTGGCAAGTATTGTAGAATTTATATTTTATATTTTTATACTCAATGGTAATAAATAATAACTAATTTGCTTAAAATAATATCTATACTACTAGGTACTTTAATATAGGTATGCACTATGCAGTATTAGTATTATTAATTTATTATAGTTTTCGTGGCTATTATCAGTACCTAATCTTATCAAAATGTTATCATTTCACCGACTCAGTTCTACCACGCCCGTTCCTAAAATACAATAATATCCAAGAATAACCATAATACCTACTTGATTTAAAAAGAATTTCAAGTTGAGAGAAATAAAGCTATTTAATTTATAATGTATAATATATAAAAATATAAATATATAATTATTTATCACGAAAGATTTTGAATTTAAATCAACATTTAGTTCCTTAGAATTTGGCATTAAAACATGAATACAGATTATAAACGAAAATCATAAAAAATCATGAAAATATCTTTAATCGTGTACAAAATCATACTTATTTACGGCTTATGACTATATACATGGTTATGTATAAATAAATAATATGTCCTATAAAAAATCATAATAAACAACAATTCCAGTTAAAAGCAATATATTTATATATATATAAGTTACTGTGATTACATTAAGCAGTAAGCACCTACCTATTCAGTAAGTATAATTCTTTTAATGTTATAAAACTATTTATTATACTTGAAAATTATAAAACAGAATGTAAATTATTAATAATTCATAAATATTATTTATTTATACCTATTTATGTGTGAATGTATAATATGCTACTACAGTGGCGTCATTTGGACCACGCAGCATAAGCGCAAATAGGCTTAGCCCCCCTAGAATTGCTATGCCCCCCACTCCACAAAAAAACTAATGATTTAATTACATAGGTAATACATTCGAAATACAGTACACAACTTACTGAGATACAGCCCCCCAAATTTCAAACACTATTTGCGCCTATGCCACACAAGGTAAATATTTGCGTATTTAAAATCCAATGTTATAGTTATTTTACCCACTTTATAAATTGATTGGCCTGAATTATAATTGATATAAGCCTGCTCTATAGGCCATGCTTAAAAAAAAAAAAAATTGAAATGACGCCACTGTGTTAGTAGCACTACTAAAGCAAAAATTATACTTATTGTTAATACTGATGTCATTATGTACATAATATAGTATTTATATTTATATGTGATAATGGCGTAATACTAGAGTGAAAATCAGTAACTCCGTAATTTTAAGAAAACTCAAAAATATTTATTTATCGTAAAATTATTAGTTTTTATTGAATTTCTGTTATAATTGTACATCTGTTTTAGTAAAACATTAAACTCAACATTTTTAATTAATTAATATAAAATAAAAACACAAAACTTTATTTTCCCATTAATTTTATTTTTGTAGTTACTAATTTATTGGTAGCAGGCAGGGCATTATACAGTACAATCGTTGATTAAATATACAGTATATTATACAGTATACTTAATCAATGGTACAATACTAAAATATTTTACAAGTAATACAAAATGCAATAATGTATATAAAATGCCTATGTATGTTTTTACAGGCTAAATTGCTTGAAGTTATTATTTAAAATAATTATTCTATTTTATTATAATTTATAATATATTTAATAAAATTAGTCATTAATCATTAAAATTATTACTGATTAGTTAGTAGTTTAGTACACCCAGAGTGCCGTCTCTAAATGGTCTTCTATTCAAACCACATAACTGCTAATTCTAATTTCTATCTTTTTGGCTTATTGTACAAAGAAAAACGTATAGATTATTGAATTGCTCAAATAAAAATTAGAAAAAAAGTCTATACATATTCCTTATTGGTACCTTAAGCATAGCTTATTGATTCTTTATTTTATCATGAAGTTGTAAGACTATGTATTTAATGTTTTAATAGCTAGGGTGATGGCTGTTCTTTTTCTTATAGTTGCTAGCTCTAGAGAAAAATCCACCCATAACCGAAGTTCGAACAGGCGACGTTGCTCGTCGGCTACGTCGCCTTACTCTACTCGCGGTCATTCCGTCTCCTATAATTTAATATTATTATATATCCTCGAGTTTATGAGAAAATGAGAAATCGTTGTAATATTTTTCTCACGTATCATAATATGCTCAGATATGATTATTGAATAGTCTTATGACTCTTATGTCATTCATTGAGATGATTTATTAACACCTTGTTTCCATGTATGATATAGCGAGTTATTGAAAACGCCTTAAACGGTTCACATTATAGAGTAATTATTTCATCGGAATTATAGTTTGTAAATGGACTGATGAAACCACTTTACGTTGATTAGATCCCATGTTATTTTTAGGAATAATATATAATAATTCATTTAAAGAAAAAAATAGTAATTAATACCGGATTTGATAAAAAAAAAACTAGTGGCGTATGTATCCTTCAGTTTGTCATTTACGACATTCTTTTAGTCCTTTTCCTGGCTTACGCAAGCGAGTAAGACGAAGAGTGAATGTCAATAATGAAAGATTGCGTCTCAATACAAGTACGACTAATGACTAAATTACATTAATTATACTGTTTTTATTACAGAGCAAAAAAATGATCTGATATTACAAAATATATATGAATGTAGGTGTATAATAATAATATAATGTGTAGGGTATTTATTATAAAGTTATTTGGTATAGAGTTAGAGTATATTATATTATAAGGAGTTATAATCTGTAATAGTATATGTATTTAATATTCTTATATTATATAATTTAACTAAAGTATTGAAGTGTACACTATTAATTGGGCCTATCAATGATCATCATTCACCAATGATGTAATATTTTTTAAACAAAACAAATTTAAATAAAAATTTTCAATTTTAATAATTTGCAACTTTTGAGTTTTGCATTTTTTATGTTTTTTCAAAATTTTTCAACGATTTAACAAATATTATTTTATTTTAAAGCTATTTAACTATTCTATCAACCAATAAACCAACATATGCAATTAAATCAGAAATTATGCAAATTATTATTGTTAAATTGAAAAAAGTAAACATTTTTTATCAAAAGGTAGAATTTTTAAAAATAAATCTCGTATTAATCCAAATAATTCAATATTTAGCGTGGGGTTTTTTGGTCGTGTATTATTTTGCTGAACAATACCTAGAATAACTTATAGCTTTATAAGTTTGGTTTACATACCTTTCATAATTGCAGAGTTATACGCTGTTATTATCACTATCTTAATTTTCTTAGAATCGAATATCGGCCATTAAAACAAAGAACTACACAAAGTGTTTCATTTCAAGCTCAAGCTTGTTTACATTCAAGTAGGGAACACTTTGAATATATGATTAATTAAGTAAATTTACATAACATTTATTTTCTTGTTATTTATTTTTATTTTTAAACTACTTTATTATTATTTTGTATTTTTATACGTTTATCAGGTTCCATTTTGTTTTTAAAAAATAAACTAACTTATTAAATTATTTTATTTTACCTCTAGTGCGTTTATGCCTCATTTAGGCTTGATGTTTAGTATAATTATAATTTATAAATAACCAACAACTACAATAACAAAAGATCTGTAATGTTTAAACGCCCTGCGTATAACTCTGCAATTATGGAAGATTTGAAAACCAAACTTATAAGGTATTTTAGGTATTGTTCAGTAAAATAATACACAAACAAAAAACCCATACAAAATATTGAATTATTTAGATAAATACGAGATTTATTTTTAAAAATTCTACCTTTTGATAAAAAAAATGTTTAATTTTTTCTATTAAAAACAAAAAAATATGCGTGGTAGGTTTGGTTTTGTTTAAAAAAAGTTAAATCGACTATAATTTAAAAAATAAAAAAGTTAGATCACCTCTTTAAAGGAATTTCTTCATAATTTTAGGTATACTTTCGTATAACGTCGGCCGGTCACTCCCCTCCCCCTCGGAACACATTGTATGTTAGTAAATAGTTAATGCTTTTAGGTATATATTTTAACAATTTAGTATGATATGTAATATACAATAGTATAATACATTATGTTCATTATAGACTTCATAAAGTGAATGAATATATATATATATATATATATATATAATAATAATACATATATTATATAAGACTATGACATTTCATTGTGTGTACAATATGTATAGCTCTTGTATTACAGTTGTGTTAATAATACTCTATAATCGATACATTATATACATATTAATATTATATATCACATATATATTATATACAAATGTTTTTAATTTATGTGTTACTATTTTCGGAAATAATCAAAAATTGTAATAATAATTAACAATAAGCATAAAATTAATAATTATGTTTGTAAAAGACTTAAATAAATATATTATATACCAATGTACCATAATTGTTTAGAATACATAGATGATAATAAATATACACTATAACAAATATATTAGTTTCCTGTATCTTATACTCTTGTAGTATATAATTTAATCAATGTCGATTCTAAACGAGGAATATCGACTAATTTCTTGTAATTATTGCCGCACTGTGTAGTATATGGTGTCATATTATTATTAGTATGTATATTTATACACACATGTAACATCATTATAACATCGGTATTTGAGATTCATACATTCAGACATATCTGAGGGAATAGAGAAGTGCATTGTCACTATAAAACATCTATACGGACTGAACTATACATCTGGTTACCATACACATAACACACTATCAGCTGGCATATATATAAGGTTATATTAATTTATATATGTTTACTATACATTTTTGTATAAATTGTTTTTAATTCAGGCAGCACCCGGAATTTTGTACTCTTATAATAGCTCTATGACTATAAAGAATCTACATAATTGAACTATAATATAATTTAAATTGTCATTAATGAGTGTCTTCTTTCTCATATAATTATGTATTATGTAGTAGCAGGTATATCATTTGAGTGAGGAGACTGGGGAATTTTTCACACTCTAATTATTATTAATTTTTACGATCAAATTTATGATGTCGGTCAATTTTAGCACATCTTTTAGCATTTATAAAAGCAGGCCAGAGCCCATATTATAAATTGTTGTCATTTTTAAGGAGTAATGAATACTATAAAAGCAGCATTTAATTGATATCACGACAATCATATATATTTAATTTAAAACCTCAATGGCATATTGCATATTTGTCGCTGTTATATATTTTTTTTATTTACGGGCAGATAACTATGAACAAAAATGGTTTATGTAAATTAGATAAAAATACAATGATAATAAATAATAATAATAACAAATAAAACTGAAGTACATTAATTTTAATACAATTTTTACAAAAATCAATGTATTAAATTTGAAAGGTGGGGTATGGAATCCGAATTATCAATAGTTACTAGATACAGTCTCACAGACTCTTATAATTACTTTTAATAGAGAATATGAAAATATATAAGGTAACGGAGAAAATATGCAATATATTATATTATATGAATTTTAAATTATTTAAGTTGTAGGTAGGTACTTTAATATAGTATAATAGTATAATTATCAATTTTATTTATTTATCGTTATCGATAAATCTTTCTTCTCATTTTGACTTTAGAGCTTGTTAGGAAATTAGGACTTTAGGTATTACGTTTTTAATTTATTGTTTTATATAGTAATTATTATTAACAATTATTTTTATTATTGAATTTTAATTTAATTCAATCAATAATAATAAATACATAATTATGTTTAATACAAAGATTATTTTTAAATTAAAATATTTAGAAATGAGTGTTTAATCATAAACTAAAAGTTTTTATTTGTACTTACTATCGTAGTCTCGATGTACTGCTTGTTGGCTGTTGCTCAATTCGACCGATATCTCATCGACAGTCATTAATAACACATTTACTGATCAGACAACAAGTTTTCCATAATCGTAATAAAATAATACAAAATTTACTAAAAATATATTGATATCCATTGAAAAATGTATGTCCTATAGTACATATAGACTAATTATTACTCCATGATGGTCCTACATGCTACAATACTAGTTCAACTTCACATTATTATTGTACGTAGTGGTATCAATTAAAAAAGAATTTAAGCATTTATCAATTTACGGCTAAAATTATTTTCATATATTTATTAAAATTTCTTTATAGGTATAAGAAATTATACGTAAATTAAAAACATTTAAACATGAAAATTTTTAATCTATTAATAGCTCAAAATATTTTGATGATTATACTATGTGTAAGAAACGCTAAAATTAACATTTGATAAATATTTCAAGTAATTAAGATTATTCATTTTTAAGTTAAACTAAAAAAAAAAATTATTTTACTACAGAAAATACTGATTTTGCGTGAAAATTCCCGTTTTCCTTAATTTTTGCTTGTTTTTCCTGGTTATTTAGAGAATTGCTACGATTTTTTTTAGTTTTGATCCCCAAAAAATAATAACTAGATCCAGTTTTTTTTTTTTAAAAAAAAACCCTTAAAGTTAAAAGTTTAACTCACTGTCAAAGCCTTTATAGTGTCTCAAAAAATGATGATAGACACAAATAAATAAATATTATTATAAAATTAATACATTAATTTCTCCGCTCAGAATCTAATAATAGGTTACCTACCTAAATATTTGAACATGATTGGATAATTGATAGTTCATTAGTTTTATGAGGCGTATTTAAAATAATATGATAATAATGAAAAAATAAAAACTATAAGCTCTATATATATATGCAGTTAAATTTTAAAGAACAAAAAAAATTACCAACCATTTCAAAGATAGGTATACTAAATATTGATTATTTTTTTTATCATTCTCCTAATAAAAATATATAAGAGATAAATTATGTACAATATTTTCACAAACGTATTTTAGCCTAAGCACTTTTTATTTGTTTACTATTTATTTTACCTTATTTGCAAATATACTTTTATGGAAACGCCTTGTTTGTCAATAAATCGGAATTCAACAGTGAACGTTTTTTACATACACATATCATGTATGATAAAATATACATATTACATTTAAATATATATATCCTATGTAAAACCGCGCGATGAGTGGCTATGGCGTTAGGTAGCGAATATATAATATAATATATAAGTTGGCCGCGTTCCCACAGAAGGCTGTCACGACATATCCAGTAAATCCTGCCGCCGGCATTTGCTACCGTGGGAGTCGGTCTGCATCGGTGGCCGGTGGGTATATGTATATATATAGTATATATCTACATTATACATTTATACCTATTTCAAATATATATATAATATGTATATGCACATGTATTACGTGTGTATGAAAATCGTGTATATCGTCTGAACATTGTATATATATATATTATTATATATACGCGCACGCTGCAGTAACACAGGGGTCGCTTTGCTATTATTATGTTGTTACACACGGAATCTACTTATATAATATACTAAGAACAATACTATAGAGATAGGTTAATATATGTATAATATAATTTTTATCATACACCACTCACTATTCGACTATTCGTATAAATCAACTATCAAGATTGACGTCGATTACAAGTAGTTATAAAAGAAAATTTAGTATAATAATATATATTAGGTATATACAGCAATTTTAAATTAAAATCATATACTTCCCTCTTATACCTTATATAACAGTAATATTAATATAGGTACCCACAAATTGTTAGTTGTTATACAATATATATTATACTATTAATACTAGATGCGTATTACCCGACTTTTCCAGGTTAAAATTAATCTATCTCTATATAATTTTCCGTTTTGCTTTATAAGGACGAATTTAAAATGTATAAGTCGTCCCCTCTCTTGTTTATCCCTAAAAAAAAGTTAGTCGTGCTTTATCGTGCTTAGAAATCGTGCAAGATAATTTGGCACGGTGATAAACTTTGAAATAATGAAACAGCTAAATTTCGCGGATGTTAGCCATATGATTTAAACTTTTGTGGATAATTGAGAACGGTTAAACTTATAAATTTCCCGTTTGTGTTTTCATAAACTTACAAATGACTTACAAGTTTTTGACAAAATTTGAATCAAAAATTTCGCTTTAACTTCATGAAGCTTAGTTTTAGAGTTATTATTAAATATTTTGTATATAAATATATGAGTATCTATTAATTATACTAAAGATATTATATTATATATTTTATATTATTTTTTATATAGACCAATAACAGACAGATAATTATCCTTATAGTATATATACATACTACAAAAAGTTCAATAACTCAGGAACTATCCATTAAAATTTCGATTTAAATTTTAAATGCAACAACATTTTAAATAAATATTCTGCTCAATAATTTAAGTTAAAAATGGTGGTTCTCGTTTGGAAAAAAATAAATTAATAGGTATCACCTCAGTGGCGAGTACATACACGTTAAATGACATAAAAATCGGAGTATCTTAAAATATTGTCTTTAAATGTATTATTTAATAAATGTAATACCTACTAAAGAAAAAAATCAACGATTGCGTCGATCTTAAAAAACGTTTAAATTATATTATAATGTACTTTAATATGCATATACAATATGTGGGAATATACATATAGTTATGATATTTTACGTAGTATAATATCGAAATGCAATAACAATAGTATTGTAGGTACCTATATATATGGCTATATCCTATATAATATAATATACGTGTATACGAATACGGTGCTATCTGTATTATTTTTATACGCGTGTGTTTTAAGAGGTGTATTGTTGTGTTTGTGTGTTCACTATAACTATGTGTTGCAGACAAAAAGTCTAAAATGCGGTCCAGGAATGCGCGTTTTGGAATTTCGTCGCGAGACTATTATACACGGCGGCACGTGATGTGCGGCGACGGCGGCGGCTCGGCAGTCGGCTGTTCGGTACGGTCATCAGGTGCAGCGGCGCGCGTTCGGTCACGAAGCAGAAACCTGTGTGGTGGTGCCGGGCCGGCGTCTGTTCATCCGTACGTGTCTAAGACAGTCGGCAGACCCGAATGTGCGCGCGCCCGCGGTACATACATATTATATTAGTATGTATAAATACACACGCACACACACACACATATATATATATATAATATCTGGAGGCGCACGCGTGGATGTGTAATATATACTAATACGTGTATGCGCGTGTGGTGTGTACGTGCAGTATATGTATAATATACTATGTATTATAAGGTATATTATGTGTCATTATGATGATATTGTATGGCGTTTATTATGCGGCCCCAAAGACAATGGGACGAGAGTTAGATAAACACAGAATACTGGCTGTAAATATAATAGACTAAATATTACAGAAAAGTGATAGGTATATTTTGTTGCGGTCGATTAGATTTTTATTTCAACCGCGTCCGTTTCGTGCGTTTTTTTCACCAGCCACATTTATACAAAATATATACTCGTGCCAAGTTTCGCGAAAGCTTTCGGACACGCGTTTTGGCAACCACGAAACTCCTAACTGTCGCCGACACATTACAGCCACGCGACGATACGAAAATAACAACTTTTACATATTATGTTTATTTATATGTTTATTGTATAAACATATATACAACTGTATAATATGGCGTGTATGCACCTATAATATACTGCAATTATTGGTGCATGCAATGATTTCTTTTTTAATGTGATACAAAAAACTCGTTCATACACTCCATTTTACGGTCATTTTCAGTGTTTTTTTTTATATAGGTAATATATATTTATACAATTTGAAATATGAATTATTAATAGAATAAGTCGAATAAAAATGTTCTAACTTTAAACTTATATATGTATATATACTAATATACTATTGAGTATTGATTTAAAATGCATAAGACCTGGAAACAAAACCTAATATATTAGCAATAAAACCTTTGAAAATCAGTACTGGCTACCAATAAAAACTAAAAATAAATTTGATTTTAAAAATGATGTATACCTATTGTAGTATGTTTTTCACCTTTGTATTATGATTAAAAATGTTAAGTTTAGTTTTCTCATAAATATTATTATTAACAAATAAAATTATATCAATCAATTTTGCTCATTAATATAATATACGATATACTCAATTATGGAGACATAGAATTACTCAATTACGTATATGCCAATTAATGATGTACGAATCCCATACACAGTAAAGTGAGTAAAGGCTATAAATAAATATAATATAATCAATTTATTATCCCAATCACCATCAAATTAGCTTGAATTTTAATAGAAAGTATGTTGGCATTATTGACTCGTAGTCATAGAGTCAAAGTGTCAAACGATTGAGTTTCAAAAAATCATTATTTTATATTTTATATACATATACATATTCAAAACTTTACCAAAAGGGTATAGGTGAAACTATTACGAATTTAATATGATCTGTTCACTATTGGTACAATTTTCTATTCATTTCGTTAATAGTATATTACAATTGATATTATTAGTCATTACTTATTACTAGAGATGTACATGAATTTTGTATTTTTCTCCTTCAAACATACTATCCTATATTCCTATAGGACCTATACAATTATTATCTTAGCTAAAGATATTTAAAATTACTGTACAGATATCTTTGGACTTGTGTTTTTAAAATAAATATTTAATTCATTTTTAGGTCTCCAGCACTTATCTCCAGTCATTAGGTAGGTACTCAGTTACTCATTTATTTGCGCCTGATTCTCGTCAATGTTTAATTTTCAAACCGTTTTTGCGTCACCGCCTGCAAGTGAATATTTAACTGTGCACTGTGCAGTAAGCAATTCGATGACATTTTGAAAAAATAAGGCTTAAAGCACAAGATTCATTACACATTTATTGATTTAAATGCATCGTTCATCGGCTTTAAAGATAAAGCAATTAAAGCATACGTATCAAGAATTTACGATGTACACAATATAGTCATATAGGTAGTACTACATAGTAGTCATTTGTATAGTTGTATCTTGTATAGTATTTTCTCATGGTCCTATTCTCCTATGATAGGAAAACATGGTTACTCAAATAGCTATATAGCTATATAATATCTATGGTTCCTGCTTAGAATTTTTTTGTATTTACATATTATAATATGCACTATACCTATATTATGCTTTATATTACAATAATATATTATGTATAAGCTTGTAAAATCTAAGTAAAACCTCGGTAAAATTATCTCTTGACGTAACGTATTTTTAATTTTATTAATTTTATCGTTATTTCGTGTTTTTTTTTTATATATATTCTATACATACACCATAATATTTATGTAAGTATGATAGAGTTATATAGTGATATTATACCTGTAATATTGTAACCTGAGTGTGGCGACGAATGTTTGGTTTTTTCTTTGGCATCAATCGTTGTGTATATTCGTGACTCGTGACATTAGTTTAGCGGTGTATTGGAGGTTATACGCGTATAATCTAAAAAAAAATCTTAATCTATTTTTCGTGATAGCCTCTATAATTAGACACAATTAGGGGTGACTTAGAGCTATTAGCACTCCCAATTTTAAAATTAGCACCCTTGTTTGTGTTTATGTATCAAAACCTTTACTTACAAAAATAAATAACCTAAAACAGCTTGTCATCAGAAATCAGACTAATAGAGTATAAATCTTGTTTAAAAGGTACCTATATAAATTGTAATTATATTGTATGAATCAGATTTATTATGAAACATTTCCTAAATTTTTCCACGATCCATTGACCCAAGCATGACCTATGATAATATAATATTGTAGTATTGTATAATTGACGTATCCGAAATACGTGTATACTATATACCTACCACACATATACAACACACATTATACTAATTATAATACATATTTTTTAATTTAAAATATAGGTCACCCATTTTCGGATCAATCAAAATATAAAATAAAATATAATATTATTATATTTAAAATTGTTAATAAATAATTATTTAACTTTTTTTTAAAGATAATATAATGAATTAGTCGAGTAATACCAATATTTATCTACTATTATTACACCTTAATCAAAACGTTGTCGTAAATGGTTTTTGGCAAGTATAATATTGTTCGTTATAAATATTATCTAAATAGTATATTTTATTATTTTTTCTTCCGTTTCACAGTTGTTATACGATATTCTTCGGTGTTCACAGCAAATCTTTGGTCTTGTTTTTATTATAAATATGTTTCCTAAATGTGGAATGGACTATAATAATATAATATAGCTTATCTGAGCTGTTCTAAGTACGAATAATGTTTAAGTACCGAGTACCAAACTAAATTTTTAACATAAATATTATAACTAATAATTGGTAACTAAGATAACCTTATATAATATATATTATATACCCAGCCTATGTAACCTGGACTTAGTAATGCATTACTATACTTAAAATATAAATAAAATTAATACATAACTTCTCAATAAAGAAGTACTGTACAGTAAAATCAAAAATCTTTTTATTTTTTACATATTATTATTAACCATGTCACATCATCTATGGAACACATAACAATTTTGTAATATTACGGTCTTCACGGATGCCACTTGTATTCGTAAACGATTTGTGTAATTAACCGGAAATGGGAAACTCTTGGAGAAAATATATGAATACGCGTACCGTGTAGAAGAAATATTGTAAATTTGATCACAAGAGTTTTTGAGGAGAACGTTGCCGCACCTAACTGGCAGTAGTCGTCGTATAAATAGAACATAAATAATATCAAATCGAAGAGGTCGTCGCGACACGACCTTGTCACACAAGAAAAAAATTGCGCATTCGACATCCCGGTTGGCTCCGTCCCTCTCTCTCTCTCTACGATTATATTATATTCGCGTATAGCTGTGATGGTGTTCGGATTTTACGACGACGCGACGGTAGGTACATTATATATTGTTTATCGTGCATCATATTTAAAAAACGAATTTTATTATTATTATTATGCGACAATAATCCGTGAGCGCGGGAGTGACTGGCGAGCGGGGTGGTGGCCAGGGAGGCGTCGCAGACTGCATTCCTCAGGTAGCTCGGGTGCGCGCACACACACACACACACACACACACGTCGTCAAAACGTAATGGAACGTATTTATTTATATATATATGTATGTATTTGTTGTATATATATATATATTACACATGTGGAACGCGATTCAGGTATAGAGCGTATTGTGCGCACGTATTCTTCTGTATGGGTCCGGCCGGCGCCAACACGAACCCTGTTCCATTAACGGCGCGCACAGGTGTATTAAAAATACATATATGTATATGTATATATATATATACATCACACGACGTACAATAATAATAATATTATTATCATTATTTTCGAACGCTTATGGGTTCGTACTCGGTTGTGTCGTTGTGCGTGTATGTGTGTGTGTGAACAAGGATAGTTTATATTGAACACATATATATGTGTCGTTGCCGCCGCGCCCGTCCTTTCACCACCGCCTCCGCCATTGCCGACCCGCAATACAATACATGCGTGACACCTGTACAGGTGAGCACCTGTGTGTGTGTGTGTGTGTGTGTGTGTGTGTGTGTGTGTGTACGAGAACGTACGAGAAGAGTCTAGACGTACTCATGGCGCCTACGTATACGTATATACGGCCCCCTTTCTCTCTCTTGCACACCTCGCGACGGCAGTGGCGGCGGCGGCAGGTTCCACTCACATAACTCTCCCGAAGACCACTGCCGCCGCTGCCGTCACGGCCAATAATATTCACGTGCGCCCGACGCATATAATACCATAATAGTTCCTATACAACATTATACAGGGCACCCCGAATAACCGGGAATATTACGCCGACCGCACAAAAGCTTAAAATACGTTTCGCTCCTTCGCGACAAATGGGACTAAAACATCACCGAACACGTGTTTCGTGGACTTTTGCGCTCACCACGAAAGCCCAACGGTCGTCACATTATACCAAAACCGCCCATTCGAGTATTTTTGAATGCCCTGTATACAACACGCACAGAGAAAAACCCCCGGTGAACCTGTTACCTACCAGGTGGCCGATTAAACTGAATACATTCTTCGTGTTAGGCGCATACCCGACCCATTATATTAGTATTATATTGTATACCTATACATACGCGCGAGTGTGTGTGTGTGTGTGTGTGTGTACGCATTCGGTATCTCTTGCATTTTGGACGAACGAATCATAAGAAAAGAAAAATCATTTATATTATACAAGTGTTTATGTGTGTGAGCTGTGTGACTGTGTGAGTCACACAAAAGAAGGTAGCCACCGCGTGACGCCTGGTTTACCTATCGAAATAGAACTGTTTATCGTGTTCAAGAGTATATGGCCCGACTGCCCGAGTGATGCAGTTGATAAATCATATACACAAGGGTCGACGAACTCGCGATAATCGATCGTAAATTGATTCCAGATGTCCCTTTTTTATTCGTTATCGTTAAAATAGTATAATAAATACAAGACTTCCCATTGTGAAAGGACAATATGCGTCTTCGCCCTTTCGGTGGTAAGTTCATTGTGAATACCTGCAGGTATAATGTTACACCTCAAAATTGAACAAGGATTACTGTATGATGATTTATGGTACGCACATCAATATAAACTAAATTTTCGGACTAAAATTCAACCACCAAAGAAAACACATAACTAAAAAATATTGTTATTTTACTATATTATAATACATATTATATAACTTTAATGCGTATAACAAATACGAGTAACAATAATTACTTTTTGTTTTAGTGAAACTTAGGCCAACATTTATTTATTTTTTAGAGTACAATGATTGCCGATTGGTATAAAACAAGAAAGCAATATTATAATTTATTATTAACTTTATGTAAAGTTGAGTAATTAGAGGTCAATGTGATGAGAGCGAAGCTGTACCTTAGTTTTCAAATACACATTCTGATACTTATAAAGTTATAAATATCGCTCTTTATTAAAAAAATAATAGTAATAATTTGAGTGTACATGGTGAACTTGATTGTTATACAAAGAAACAGAAATTAAATTATTTTTGTTTTTTAAGATAAACATAATATATCTGACATATGTATATCAAAATCTAATCAACATGAAAAAAATATATTGCTTTTTAAATAACTTATACAATTCATATAGTTACCATTTGTTTTAAATGTTTTATAAAAAATTATGAATTTATGGATTCTGCACAAATTATTCAGTTGGCACATTATTTTCTTAAAAAATAAATAAATAATATGGAAATGAAATGTTAGTATGTTACATCCCTTCCTCCAAAGGTATACATTATCTATTACATCTTATCTGTTTATTTAAGTAATTAAAATAATTTTATTAAAAATTAAACTTATTAGTTAGTTATTATAGTTCTATAAGTCTGACTTTTTTTTATTTTAGTAAAATTCAAAATAATATATATTTTTAAGAATAGTTAAAACAAAATAAATCATAATAATACAGAGTATAAAAGTATATGAATCGAAATCATATTTCCATATGAAATAATTTTATTTAAATATTTTACGTAAAATACATTTTTACAATAATATATAAACAATATTTTTATATATTATTCATATTAGGTATATTATTTTTATTATATATTTTATAGAATCCAAGGTTATAATAATTTAAATTTACTATAGTATGAAAATAAAGCTTAATAATAATACATAGGTAAATAAGACCAGTATTTAAATTACATTTTTTTACCTACATAAAATCAAATTCTATATTCTTTTTAATACATAAAATCCCCAGATTTTATGTTTGATTTATCATTATCATTTACGAATTCGTCTCATATTTACCCGTAAGAAATAGATAAATAATGCACTTGCTTATACAATTATTCAGGGTTGTAAATTTTATTAAGTGTATTATCAAACCTTTAATATTTTTTTCATCAGTTATTGTGTAATTATAATTATTTATATTTATTCATGGCATACTGAATATTTTTTTCTCAATATTAATCATTTCATGGCTATCATGTTTTTTCTTTCAAAGTATAAAAAGTAAACATTATTGTTAACCACACTTTAACAGTATAGGTATTAAATTAATTACATTTTAAAATAAAATAATATAATTCATATTTTGGTTCTATGTGTGTTATATAATATAATGATTTAAGTAAAATATTTGAACCTGTATTTAAAAAATATTAAAAAATCAATATTCAACTATTGCTAATATTATGTGTATTTATTTAATATATCTATTGCATATAATGTATTATAACATGTTTAATATCGCGGAAAGTATGTTAAGTATACAGCATGTTGCTATTATTTTAGGTTAAATATAATATATCGATACATTATAATAATAATTATCCGCGAAAATATCGTATAGCTATAAAATGCTTTTTATTGATTATAATATTATAATGATAGTTTTTGTTTTCACTGTTGGCTGCTGCACAGTATTTAATATTATACCCACCGTTTACTTCCAGTAAAATATAAAATAATCAATTGGAATTTTCACAAGAAAAATAATTTATGTATAGGCATTCAATTATGTAATTGTGGAGGTTATAGTTATCTTCTTGAATCGAGGTAGTTTATTTTGTCGAGTTGGAAGAGTAAACCTACCCACATGGTCGCCACATATGTATAGATGAAAGTCCTTGTGCATTAAAATTCTCCCAACAATTCATCCACAACGTTGCGTGTTTAAAGTCGCACAACGTGATCATTTTACAAATCTAAAATAATTCAATTTTATCTCACAAGATTTTCCAAACACACATAACCATTTTTTTGGTTTCATTTCATTATTTTTAATTATAAACTAGTTGTAAATATAATACTTAAATGATTATTATATATAATACATGATAGTCACGCATAAATGTATAAATTATACATTATTTTTATTATTGATAGTCAGTTATATTTTTTTAATTTATAAAATATCTTTAGTCATCTCGTAAAAGGATTATTAAAGTAAATATATAAATAAAATATCTATCTTTAATCAAATGAATAACGCTCATTTGATACATTTAAAATTTATAAGTAATACATTTTATTTTTACATTTTATAGTTTTTAGTAAATATTTCTGCCACCTGTCATTTGTGTGTGTTGTATATCGATCAATTTTACCTATATACAAAACTTAGATGATATATAGATCATAAGATACATAACTATGACATTACACTACTTAAACCTAAAACGGATATTGTATTTTTTTTTTATCAATATCAATTTTAATATAATTATTAATACAATATAATCGTTTGACTTAAAACTATACTAAAATGTATATATTATATAGATGTACTCACTATATGATAATATTTTAACAAGTGTATATGGTTTTCATTATTGCATTATTGTCATTTTGCCTTTTAGATGTAACAGTGTAAATATTAAATACGTCAAATATATTTTATGATAAAAAAAGTATGTGGTAATTAAATGAAAACAAAATTACTCAGGATCAACTTATACAGGGTGATTCATTATGATTTTTGAATTTTTTAAGTAGATATACTTAGACTGTATTTTAAAACACCTACTTAAAATTTGTATGTCAATTAAATATCTCTAATAGTTCTTACAATAATAAAATATATCTATAATACTTAGACTATAGTCTATACTATATATACTTGTTAATTACTATATAGATATTCAGACAACTTCGCAAACTATAATTGTTAATAGATGAATATAAATGATATCATTTTTAAATTTACACGACCCTTGTATTTTTTAAATCTAAACTATAGACAAATAAGATAAATCTTATTAGTATACATAAAATAACATATTATAGTTAAATAACTCAAAAACTTTATGCATTTGTAAAGTCGTTTACATTTTGATTTACATACTAAAAGATAAATAATAGATACATCAACATATTATTAAAAAATCGTCTGCTTTTTGGCAGACAACAATTCTACATATTTCCTGCTTAATAAAATAATAACATACTATAAATAAATCATGGTTGTTAATTAAAAAAAGATAAATAAGTAAAAATAAGGACACGCTTTAAATGTTAAAATTAGAAAATAATATATTGGTGCTTAACTGTTAAAAATTGAAGTCTGTATTATTATTTTATAATAAGTTAAAGAACAATTTAGGGTGATCATGCTCCCAGGTAAATTGCTTGTTTAAATTATAATTATCGTACAAAATATTAATATACCCATGTATGTAAGAATGAAAATGATGGAAAATGAAAAAAATATGTTTATAAAGTTCATCTTAAAAATATTTTATTATTAAAAAAGAAAAGGTTTATGATTCATTTTATTCAAATTATTTGATTTAGGTCTCAATATTATTCATAAATTCTTGGTAAATCATGTTTTGTATCATTGAATAAACTTAGAAACCATCAGGTAATATTATGTCCTGCTTAACTTTTTCACATAATACCAATACTAATATATATATTTTAATTGGTAAAAGGCTTCAACTTACTATATTATAGGTTTATAGCCTAGGTTAATTAATTAATATATTTTACCTTCATATAATGAACAGTAATACATTGATGAGCATCAATTATCCATTTATTAAAGCGATGATAAAACTATGATAACAATATGATATAATATCTCAATTTTGATTTCAAAATCATTAAAATTAGTGGGTATTATTGTATCCATCGGATGTCTGTCTGTCTGCTATATTTACTGTTAATTGCTACACTATCGTTTTAATACAATAGCATATAGTATTACGATAATACGTATAATAACTGCAGGAATTTTCACTATCTTAAATCAGAATGGGAAATTACCTACATATTACACTGAGATTATCACGTTTCTTGTATATCTACACAAGCTGTGAAATCAATAAATGGATCATTTATTTCTCGAAACAGAGTCCCTCCCACAAACCACCTCAGATAATTGTTATTACTACCAAGTAGTACCTCCGTCTATACCGACCGAACTCTGTGCGGTACCCGTAATATTATATTACATTGAATTTGTATTTTTTTATTTTTCATAAAACGACAATGGGACTATAATATTATACTATATTGCTAACCGTGCCACAATGGTAATAATAATAATAATAATAATGATAATGAAAATAATGGTTATAATAAAAACCGAATGATGCTGAATATAATATATTGTGTACGATATATTAGTACGTATTATGTTATCCCGACATCACACCCGTGATCTACGGGGTTCGTTTGCTGCAGCGACTTTAATATTATTACATGCTGTACAGTGTACAGTCGTCGTCGTCATCGTCGTCGTCACCCGCCGCCACCGACGCGTTTTCTGGGAATTCGTTTCCCTTGTAATGTGTTTTTACGACGGGACGGTGCGCCGCGCGACGACGGTCCTTTTGTCGGCCGAAACCGATTGGCGCCTGCGGTGGCGGCGGCGTCGACAGTGTCGGCCGCCCGCGGAGGTCCCTTATTCGCAGCAACTCCGCACCAGATGTGTATGTGTGTGTGTGTGTGTGTGTGTGTGTGTGTGTCGGACGTCGGTCATATGTATAATACGTCAGCGCTCGTGGGCGTGTGCAGTATTTGATTTTTATATAGGTATATACGCTACACCTATACCAATTTATAAATTATGTATATGGTGAGAACGAACACTATATATAATATGACGGCACCCTTTGCAGTCCTTGTGACTATCACAATATCGTTATGTTATTATATTGTTATAATAACGACGAGAGTTTAAAATACTTATATATAATACAATAAAGTGCGTTAATATTTCTGCCGTGAGAAATCGTGATGATTCTACTTACGCATTCCATTCGGTCTGTCGCCACCGTCGCGTCGAGACGTTTCTACCACCCATGCCGACTGACCGTGTAACACATCTTCTACATTTGCTTAAAAATTACTAAGAAAATTCCAAAGTCTGAGAGATAAAATTCTCATTTTTGTAACAAATATAGGGTTTTTTGCGCCCTACATAAAGAGTCGCTAAAGTATCAACATTGTCTTGGCCCGACTGTGTTATAAATTATAACAATAAATACTAAAAACTTATTACCTTTGATAAACAATTGAAAGCTTAGTGAAGTATATGTATAGAGGTCCGAGGTCCAAAGCCATCATTATGCTACGCAAAAATTGCATGCACTCTTTGTTGAACTGGCATGTAAAGTGTAAATTGCTGGTAGTATACCTACTACTGGCACTACTGCAAATTCACATATTGTGATACGCTTTTGGTTACGCGACTTACACATAACGCATTATTATGTAATTAATAAATATTGAATTGAAAATTCCTATCTCTAATATTGTCAAACTATTTATCACTGAAATAATATCGTTTTGTAGTTACAGCACGGGCCATATATATGTATAAAAAAAATGAGTGTTTTGAATTGGTAGCGAGAAAACTATGCGCGTGTATCTTACGGAATGCGTTATAATAATTTGTTGGCGAAAAATCGTTTAACGAAACCTCCTCACCGCTGACCACGATGCTCACGAAACCACTCACCGCATAATATTATAATATGCATATTATACTACCGGACGTACGCATCACGCGGGACGCGGTGCGGTACACCCGAGTCGTCGTGACCTCAGCGGCGGCGCTTACACCCGCGATAATTGTTGCAGCCGCCCACCCCCTCGAGCCGGTATACACGTCGCATACATTTATAATAACATGTATACGTTCGACCGGCAGGTCCGTGGGAATGTTAACGCAGCGCGATGCTTTCGTCGCCGACCGCGGGCGTCGTCAGACGGACTAGGTTGTTTTTATTTTTTTTCCACGATAAGTACTCATTTCGACCTCCACGGCCACCAAAGACGGTGCTTTGCTTGCGTGCGTCGCCTTTATCACGCAGTTATATAATACACTTGTACAGGCGTGTGTATGTGTGTGTATCTTATCACCACCACGAGTGAGACGAAAAAATGTCTTTCCTATTTTGACCGATACAAATAAAAATAAAAGATAGAGGAGGCGATCCGAGAAATACATTGTTTTTTAAATGATTTATGATAAATCTAAAAATGTGACAGAAAAAATATTGTCATTTCAGAAGTAAACGTAAATATACCGATGATTTAGTTATTTTAAACGAAAGAATTTTAAGAATTTCAACTATAAGGAAAATAAGTGTACGATTTAATTTGAACTATGTTCTTATCACGTCGATGTTTATCATGCATTTATACATTTAGTATTCTCGATATTATAATTCTATTTTTTGTATCGACATACATAAACATATATTTAAGTTTTTATAACAGCGTTAGTTGGTAAATACTTAAATATTTTTGTGAACGTTTTTGTTTCTCACAGAAATGTTGAAAATAATATCTACCTCACCACTATGTGTGCAGTGTGTGAACTGCTGCAGGTAACATACACATGTATGCGATAGGCGGCGTATACTCAACCTCTCGGTAGTTATTTTACTATTATAAATACGACGACGACGACTGCAGCAACGACTATTAATACCTTACTAATATTGTCTATCCCGAGGGATTGTATACACGGAAAAGACCTTAAAATAGTTCCACTATCCATCCTTGAAAGACGCAATACCTACTAGTAACAAGCGCGTTCTGAACCGCACTCGCCGCAGGACATCTCCTCCCGAATGACATAATTATTGGTCGTTCAAATGACGTTTAATTAATGACCGCTACCGAAAATATACGTTATTACCAAAACATTTTATAATAATAATTTTTGAATCACGTTCTCGCGATCAAAACATATTTTTTAAGCAAATAATTATTAGCTACCTATACTTCACTGCTTATTAAATGTAACGCATACGGTTTTTTTGAGCAAGATCTGATATGCATATACATATCTGTTATAATAGTTAGATACTGAATATTATATAAATACAATTAATATAAAATTACGATTTCAATCGGTGTTCGAAGGCTATATAAAATATAAAATGTTTCAAACAATAAACTTTTAAAATACTGGTACCGGTATTACATAGTATATACATAATATTATAACAAAGTATTAAGTAGACATATTGAAACAAATATAGACAGTAGCCACATAGTCAGTGGACCATCTTGAGAATTTCATAGTAGGTAATACAATTATCCATTTCAACTTTTAATATTATTCCAGTCAGAGTAAACTTTTGAAAAAAAGATTTCGGTAAAAGAAAAAGAAGAGTTATAGAATAATATGATTATTGTGTACCTTCATAAATGTATCTTTCACTCAGACGGAGTCAATGAAATCCCATTATCCCAATGATTGGTCGTATTCGTGTGCGTATTTAAAATGAATAAATATAAGTATTAATAAAAAAAAATATAAAGTACCTTATTTGCTAGAACATAACATTTAAGATATAATCATAATACAATATTATTTAAAATAACTCACTTGCATAAGTAAATCGAAGACATTTTAATTTAATATTATACAAAATATACCACTATACCTACAACAGTTATGTTAAAAAAAGTCTTGGATTTAAAATAATTTGTTTACAATAAAAAATGTGTATCTACTTTGTTATTATACTATGTTTGCTATGCATATCGGCATATGTGTATGTTGTATGTGACAACGTTATTATCGATCTATCATTATTACTCTATTGTTATCTATATAGAATACTTTAGTTTGTTATTTTAAACAATAGGTACACATGAGAACACAGTGAGTCAAATAAACAAGCAAATGGTTTATTTCTTACGCGTGTGTAAACGAGTACTGTGTAAAATTGAATAAGCTTGTATGTTTTTGTAAAACTGTTTGTGTTAGTAATTTAATTTCAATGATGTATATTTCTGGACAACACAAAGCGGATCTATATAAACAATGAAAACACACCTCTATTCATCCCTAAACCGATAGATTTATTATAATAGCATTGTTACTATGTTACTTTTTTCCCAGTGGTTAACAAAATTCAAATTGTGCCTTACACTAAAAAGTAAAAATTATAACTTTAGTATCGAGAATGTATGTATTCAATAACTATACTACAGTTATACAGTATAAGTATATAGAATATAGATACACTAAATAATAAATACATAAGAATATAACGTTAGATAGGTTTAGTTCTAGATGAAATGAAATTCTGAAAAATTCAAAATGTTGATACATATAATGACGTTTATTACAGCTTTTTTAATTTTTAACTTTGAAAGTAAGTCTCACATGATTCGTAAAGATTTACATAGATAACACTGTAGAATATAATTAAAATAAATGTAGGTACAATATTTGTTTCAAATAATATACATATATAAAGGATACAATTTACAAATTTCTTTGAATATATAATTATATAAGTAATATATTATAATTAATTAATTTGCAATAGATATATGTATGTATTTTTAGAGTTATTGGTTAGATTAATCTTGGTTTTGTTTTTAATTAAATACCTATTTTGTGTCTATCGTTTAAAATATAACGTCCATATACTAAAATTGAACCCACAAAACTAATTTTCTGTTGACATTCTTGTTTGATTTTATACTAAAGTTTAATACAGTATATTATAATACACTAGATTGTATGGATATTACAATTTATAGGTAACTTTTAATAAAAAAAAAACTAATAATTCAATATATTTTATTGATAAACTAATAGTGTATATGTTTGATATCAAATTGCTATAATTTAATATTTAAGTTTATCAAAATATATTTACAGTGAAACTAGTTGCATTTTAATTATCACCTGGTGTATAAAAAATAGAACTACCTATATTTATGTAATTATTTATTGAAAAATTAAAAATTAAAATTTTGAAATTAACCCATTATTATTTATTATTATGTTAATGTTAGCTTAAGCTTTTATGCACTAAAAGTTAAATTTGATAACTACTTATTGATGTTACTGGAATACTGGATATTCTCTTTATTTTTAATAATAATTAAATATAAAGTACTACGGCATTGTGTATCGTTGAGTCAGGTGGCATGAAAATTATTTTTCCCCGGAGCGTTGTTTTTTCTTTTCTTCCACTTAATGTAATAAAATTATAATAATTATTCGGTTGTAGACTTTTAATAATTTAATATACATAATTATATGTATATAATATAGAACACCCCATCGTATAGGGATAGTATATGCTATCTCTGGAACTCCGGAGACTCATCTGTGAGTTATAGACATAAAACTGGTCCATATTTCAAAACAAAAATTCCACGCATACCCATCAATTAACCAAATATATAATATCATGGAGCTGATCACAATTTATAATCTGTATAGTGTGCAAAAATACGTCGTCGAAATATTATGTTTATATTTTTTCAATCTCCCGTGCACTCTGAGACATCTAATTACGCATATCAAACCTATTATATTTTATACCTATTATATATACAATAGTTATAAAATATATGTATCTGTATCATAATAATAATATATGTATTACACCTGTAGGATGTTTTTTTAGCATCCACATCTGCCCGTGAGTGCCAAATGGTCAACACACCTGCACGTGGGATGATGTATATACAGTAATTATCCGGGAATAAAAGGTATAAACTTACAGAAAAACACACCCTGACGGCGTAAATAAACGATTTCCTGGGTTAATTAGACCGCGCGCACACATAAAGTGATGGAGAATCGTGATAAAAAAAAAAAACTGGTCCCTGCGACTTCGCAATTGGGATATTATTATTTCCTTCGAATCGGAGTCGACGTTTCATTTATATACCTACTACACACACATACGAGTACAGTATAGTCGTATACACCATGATGAAACATTTACACGTCTATATACCAAGCAAGACGCCTACAACTCTTAATTTTTTTGTTTTGTGGTGGGAGGAGGGTCATACGGGCTATGAGGGTTTGTATTATAAATTCAAGGATGTCACCGATTACTGATAGGATGTATTATAATATAGTGTATTCACATTACACAGTACACACAGAAGGTAACACCGCGCTTACACGCGTACAGCCAGGTGTATAAAAAGGGGGAAGTTGTACCGTCGCACGTGCCGTCCCGGCGATACGCACCTGGATAATATGTGTGTACTTGCGTTTAGTTACACGAATATATATATATATATATATATATATACACCTTATATTATAGTAAGTAATTGCAATCAGCTGCGACGAAACGATGATATTACATATACATAAAATAGTTGTAGGGAATCCTCAATTTTTAACGGTGTCCTGGGATCTATTATACTCATAAATTATAACATATTAACACGCCACTCTACAGTAATATATATTATAATACATAACTACATTTAGTATAATATGATAGTGCTTATGTCAACTTTTTGACAAAATTTAAAATATTACACGCGTTATGCGAGTTTTATAGGTATTTATCTAATACAGTGATATTTATTACAAATGTATAATGTATTGCAAACTTTCTATAGGCACACTGTATGAAGTCTGTTGTCTGTACCTATACATGTAAATTAATACATTTGGTGCCTAAATTTAAGGGGCGCTTGTTCTGTTCACATGACATCGTGGACTGCCGCTACTGTAGTATAATATTATATAGAAATACGAATATCCCCAATTATATTCGGTTAGGCACCGAATACATTTTTCCAAAGGACGAAATTTATACGAACGCGTGACACCCGGTTATCTGTCCTATACATAGCTGCATAAGTATTTATAACATATAGTGTAATGCGCCGACGACAGCAGTTGTTGTAAATTATAAAAATAACAATATTATAATTTAGTGTCGTTACGGTATTGTTTCTTCGGTTGAAAGCGAAATGTGGTAACCAATATTATATAATATATATATATATATAACTATTATACATAATAAGTATGTGTATCCCGCGCATGTGGACACCACACATCGAGCTGTCCGTTACCGATGAGATCCGGTCGTTTTCTTTCACGGTCAATTTGTTCATAGAGCTCGTTATAATGTATTTATGGGTTACGCGACTATCGTTTTTCGAACGCACTCGCGTGTATAACTTTCCCGCATCCGCCGCGAGGAACCGCCCCCGCGTGGCCACGCTTGTGCAATTATTAAGAGGGTTTGAATTATATGTATAAGTATAATGAGTACGTCAAATACGTTATATATATATAATGTACATAGTGTGAGACCAACGGTTGTAAAATACACTTAATACAGTTTCATTTCAAAAATAAAATACTTTTGAGTCCTAAATTAATTTTGAACTATTACATAAACGAGCCAAGAACTCATAGCTAACCGGCTTATTATATACACTAGTATTATATAAAGCGTTTAAATTTTAGTGGCAGAATGGAGCCTGTAAGAGGATAGCAATAAATTACATTTTATGATAGTTTAATCTATAGTTAATAATATTAATCTTCCTACATATTTTAGATGAAAAAACTATTATTAAATGCGTAAAAAGTTGCTTAAGTGTTCTTGTTTAGGTATAAGTACAGTCTTTATGGTAGTTAGAGGTGTTTTTGTCATTTAAAAAATTGATCCATTTCATTTGTGATATTAAAATTTATGAGGTAGATACGTTGAACAAAATTTATAATTTTTTGTATCTACAACAAAGATTCAACACGCATACAATTCTAAATTCAAATTAATTAATTATTTTTAAATTTAAATGGACACTGTCTAAATGCAGCGACGATATTAGACTCCTCTTAGATTCAGCGTAATTATATTATTAAATATCTACTTAAAAAATTGCTTAGGGACCGTATAAACTCCCCTCTATTCATCCCTGCTGATAAAAAAAAGGTTGTAAATAATAACACTATCCGGTCACACAGACGCTGTGTACACACGTACGACCGTCCAAACACATGCGTTTGTAAAATGCTGCAAAGGAAAAATTATAAGCGCCTCGTTATTGTATTCATAAATGGTGTATTGTGTATTTTTGTTTAACGTATACATATTATTTATATATGAGTTTGAATTATATTAGAATACATATATTATGAATGCGTGTTATTATTAATACTCAGGGCGACAGTGTTTGTGCAGTCCATTAAAATAAACGTGACCCCGAAACCATCTGGGCTACCCCAGACCCACGTGCTCTTCGTTTCGGTGTAGTTTCAGTGTAAAAAAAAAACCGCCAAGATAATAAATATCCACGTCCTTAATTAGAGTCCGTTTGTCAAATGTCCGGTGTGTGTATGTGTGTGTATATACTAACATATATTTATAAAGAGCGAACACGTTTAAACGTTTTTTGCAACGCCTTATTGGTCCCATGCCGCCTGCATAGGGAGATGACCCGCACTGTCGCAAAACAGGAAATGACCCTCTCACGGTACTTTTTCTTCTTCACTGAATACGTTTTAAGACACTTCACAATTGCATATATAATATATTATGTATACATTACACCACCAATAATTTTTTCCTCGACCATAATTTCGAGTTTTATATTCAGTGTCTATAGTTAGATAATTAATTCAAAATATCTAAGCGATATGTTAAATAATATATAAATCTTAATTAAATCATAATACAACGTCAATAATGTTGGCAATCCTAGTATTAATTTTTTATTTATATTATAACACGATGCAGTATAGATATAGCTTAAGAACTAATATAGTAGCATAAATTATGTACTATATAGTTACTATAAAATGATTAATATGTATTAGTGAAAAGACAACTTTAATAAGAGTTTTATGAATTTATACATTATAATATGTAAATATAATATATATATTTTTTTTTTTCTATATACATTATGTATTTTATTTTATACACAAATTTATTAAATTACTATTGTATAGTTTTAAATTTAACAAAGTAAAAGCTTCATTTCTTTTTATAATTTCACCACTTTAAAATATTTAAACTGCAGGTAAATTGGTACACCAAAAGTTTCATGTAGGTACTATATAAAAAATATAGGTATACTTCATTATGTTGAAAATGTTAAAATAATAGTTTACTATAAGAATATAAGTATCTAATTATACATTATACAAAGTAATATGTAGTTTGAATTTTTATATTGATAATTTAACACTGATAAATAATACTTTTAATTTTTTAGTATTATAATATACTTTGGTATTAAAAAATTGATTTATCAAGTAAAATAACCTGTATTCATATAAGACAATTTTTTTATTTACTTGGTTTGAAATTTTGAGAATAGAAACTACAATTGATTTTTAAGTTGACATTATGATTAAAACGGAGTTATAATATATTTCCAAAAATTAAAGTAATTTTAAAGCTATATAAGATTGTTTCTAAAACAAAATTCCGCAGTTATAACGTGTTTAAAAAAAAAATATGTTATTATTCTAAAAGGTAGAACTTGTCATTTTTATAAATGTGTCGACATTTTTTTATTTTTTACTTTTTACACAAATATAAAAATATTCAAATCTTTGTTGAAATATTTTCTGTCAACTCGTTGTCAAGCAGATTTTAAGCATAGATATAGGTAAATGTACTAAGTATATGTTTTTGGCAACAGTAGAACTACGTTGAGATTAAATCAATGGTACAGTTATATATTTACAACGGTACCTCTATATTTATAATAATGATATAGCATTGCGTTAAATATAATAAATTAATAACAAAATAGTAATTTTTTAAATAATGTACTAATTAATTAATGGAATATTATAACGTTGGAAAATATATCCTTAGGAATATAGTCTGACAGTTCATCTTCGCTTAGAAACCTTCTTCGTATGTAATATGATTTATCATTGAATTTAAATTTAACACATCAATTACAGTAATCAATGACGAGTTATTACACACTTGACATCTATAGGTACTTTATAGTTATGAGACTTTCCGGATTTTCACTTATTAAATTGTTGTAGAATGTCATTTTTTTTTTTTAATTTCATTTCTGGCATTGTTGGAATTTTAGATTTTACATATCACTTTTACTATTGAAACATAGTAGAATACCACCAAGAGATATAAATATTAACGGAGTATGATTTATAAGAATAAATAACAAATTATAAACAAAATAATACTGATGAATGATGATGATGTACGATGTACTTGTATTAATATACCTACACGTGAATTGACGACATAAGTAATAGGTACTAAATTCGGTGCATAAGATATTTAATATGGGTACTATAACGTCTATAGATATAGGTACACAAAATATATTTTAAAAGTTGACTTAGATATCAATGATATATACAATTTTAAATAGGTAATGTATTGTTATTCAATCTCTGAACTTAAACTAAAAGAGCTCACCATACAAAATCCAATTGACAGCCTTGTGATCATTGTCGATGTGACCTACCTAATACAATGTACCTATTTATTACAATATATAGTAGGTACATTATACTACAACATATACTCGTACTCTCCTTATTTATGTTTTATTGAAATTTGAAAGATTAAAAACATAATACCTACCTAAATTATTAAACTAAAAATATGAGAATACTATTTATACGAAAATGGGATACAATATAGATAGAATATGATTCAGCACCTATACAGCAGCTATTGTCGATTCTAATCAAAGGTTAGGTTAGAAACTTGCAAAAACTATCTTATGCTACAGAAGCCATAAGGTAAATAAATATTTCATGATAAATATAAGTATTTAAATGCTAAAATGATAGTTGTTTTAATTTTAATTAATACACTTTATCAACAATAATGAGATATTGATACGTTTTAAGATTCGTAATAATCATTGATAAATTGCATGTAATATTATATTATGCTTATAGAAACTTAATAATAAAATAAAATATTAGAATGCAAATGGAAATACGAAATAATTGTATGTATATAAAAATTCATATTTACATTACTTACCTAAACTATAAACAAGCTATTTATTATAACCAGTACCTATGCCTATTTTAACTATTATAAGACGAATATTTCTTATGATGGCTTTTCTCTATTATCCGATATACTGAAGTTACTGAAAAAATATAATTATTAGTTATTGCCAGTATATTATTCAATACTCAATATTAACATCACCTATGATAAATAATTATGTCAAATTGTCAACGGACAACAAAATATTAAATAAGTAAATAAGATGTATAGTCCTTTATTAATGTTTTTAATTTTTTATATGATATAAGTCGACTGTAATTTCTAGGGAAGGCCGAGGTACACTATCACCCCCACTCTATAGCCTATTTACGCCACTGGTATATACGATCGTATAGTGCCTATGTACATATTTTGTGTCAATTGATGTACAGACAATGAGACAACATTAGTGTTGATAAACGATATCAAAATATTGTATACACACATGTTTTTGTGTAACATACGTTTGTATGCACTATTTTGTTTATATCAATATATTATGTAGTTTGTGTATGTTTCAGTGTTTGTAATGTGTATGTGTGCATTTTATTATGTGTGCTCGCGCGGGACGGGACGGGGACCACATGTTCAAACCGAACAATGCGGCGGAGACCCGAAGACTACCGCAGTACCGCGCGCTGCTGACCAGTCACCAGTACTGGTCTAGAAGACAACGCGTTCGGTTGACGGTTTGTCCAATAAACATTTTTTCCTCGTATTGGGTATTATTAATATTGTTCTCTAAGTGCGAGTGTATACAAATATTTTATAAGTTATTCGATCAATAAATTTGTGCTTTGACTATATTTAGTTTTATTGTAATACGTGTATAATGGTGACTTCACGCATAGCATTAGAAGGGCTTTTGCAAAATCGACTGACTACAGACATTTGCAAAAACACGTTAAGGATGCAAGGAAACACAGCGGAATTGTTCCATTTATGTAAGTTATAAACGATTATGTCTGTATATATTGATGTTAATTGTTAATTATAGAGATACCGACCACAGGCCAATATCCGAATATACTATAATTGACTATTTAGTACTAATATGTTATTGATTATGTACATTTTATGTTACACAATACACTTGTTCACAATAATAATTAATAATGAATTGAATATTCTTATTTTTATTTTCATCATTTACTTGCAAATATAATATTATTTAACTATAGATAAATATTTCCATTACGACATTAAGAAACGCTATAACAGCAATTTTAATTTGACATAATTTATACTTCAATTTATCTCTACATATCGCATTAAACCACGTTTTGCTTTTATTTATAAGCTTTTTTTTTTAAAATGGAATTTTTGTTTAACTTAAAGTTTTATAAAACAACATATACATATTTATTTAAATAATAAAATAATATATAAATATAATAAACACCACCTAAATACTAAACTACAATCGTAAATTAAATACTGTATGTACGTGAAAAACCATATTATAAATTATAATATAGACATTGATTTTCAGTCAATAATTAGTACATGCACCATAAAACTCATTGGATGACTTATCACTAAAATGTTTCATTCACGTACCTACATCTAATAGAAAATTAGATTTAGAGCACACCTAGTTCTAAAAAAAATCCAAAACGCCCACACAGGGATTTATAGGGTAATATAATCTTACACCTACGGAGTAATTTTTATGAATGAATCTTCATTTAATACAAAAAATCCTATTGTTGTAAAAAAAAAAGTTAAATAATGCCAACATTGTTTATGTTACATTAAAAATACTATATTGTATTAAATTTGCATACATTGTCAAATACAGGGTGGTAAAGTGCGTAGGTCTAAACTAGAAAAACTTCAGTCTAGATGATAATACGGACTTACAGCTAGTGATATAACTATACGTATATTATTAAATATAAAATATTTTACACATTAAATTATTATGTCGTGGAAACATATTATGATGATATACGAACAGTGTACGTAATTTAATTTTATATTTACTACATAATATAGTGTGGGAATAGGTATAGTGGTGCACTTGAGTCTTGAAGTACTTAAATAATACTTAATTAATAACGAAGGATCAATATTTCTATTAACTTTTCGTGTTAAAATAATATAATAAAATTACAGCTGTATAAATTAATTATAATAAACAATTGACACTGGTTAAATGTCAATATATTATAAGTTTTAAAGGTAAAGTAAGTAATTGATGAACAAAAAACTGATGACATTTTTTTTTTTTTTGGTTTAAACGTTTGATAAATAATTTTACCATTTATTTTATTCATAAACTATAATACGACTTACCTATTTAAAATCTAATGTTTAAATTATTTTATATACAATACAATTTTTATTTCATGTTGTAAACGTATATAATAATAAACTATTAAAAATAAAGTATTTTAAATGTTTAAATAAATTCAAATTATCAAAAACCTACAACAATAAATTTACAGTAGCGTAATTTCCTAGGTTCATATTATTTATTTATGTTTTGAACCCACTTATAAAAATACACCACTAATGTTATGACATATGATACTACATGACTTATTTAATTATTACACATACAAAATTGTTATGAAATCGGTTAGTCTTAAATAGCATTTTATTTTCATAACGTTTATAAAAGAGCATCAAATTATTAGACTTTTTATTCTTCATAAAAATAGTTGTAACTTGTAAGATTATTACATTTGAAGTAGTATCAATCGATCACCTTCTATCGTGCTAACATTATTATTGCACATAATTAATCAATTGCTTATTGTATTATGTATACAGTTTGTACATTTTCTATATTATTTAAATAAAATGAAAGAAAAGATTATTTTAAATTGCGTGACTTCGATTTAGAACAACTATATTGCTTGTTAATAAAAATCTATATTAAGATAAATTAATTTTCATTCATTGTTCATTTTTAATACAAATATTTATTTTATTCGTATTTTTCATTAAACTTAATCTGTTTTTGCTTTCTTAGCAGCATATTATCATTTTTCATACCTATACATAGCAACAATAGATGTAGACAGACAAACAACTAAACAACTATAAATTTACGTATAAAATTGAAGGACACTGTTATCAGTCTTAACCAATTTCAATAGTGTTTGCCAAATGTATTCACCAATCCGAGACAAATTCGTAGAATCAATCATAAAATTACCTATTTGAATATAAAGGTTTATAGTTAATATTTGAATGTACCTTGTAAAAAACATAGACTGATGCAAACCGGCTGTAACTCTGCATTGCGTTTATTACGTGTTTTATCAACAATAATTGTTATGATTTAAAAATGTACACATAACGTATGACAATAATTTATTAAATCAAAATAAAACAAAACCATTATTTAATGTAATTGAATATTTATACGCACTATTATTCCAAATTTAACGCAGTCCGTGAATAAATATGTTTGGAGACATCTGCAGCAGCGCCAAATGAGCTAAAATTGAACCAAACCTATATCACGTTATAGGTACCTTATACTCGTCTGGATGTGGCTGCTGCAAAAGTGGAAAATAATATTATAATTTATAATATTTAAATGAGGTCCAAAATCTGGGACAATATCTCTACTCATATCCGCCAGTCCACCATAATTCCCCTTGGGTGACTGACAGTGATGTTATCTTATTGATATGTATACCCCTGTGTGCGCACTACGCATGCACAAATTAAACTTATATGTTTTTAAATCATATCACATTTTTAATACCAAACTAAAATAGCCCCAACTTTGATGAATAAGCTTATTTTCTATCTTAATGGTCGAATGACTTATAGAAATTTAAAGTCATTTATTGAAGGTTTGTAAAGTACCAAGAGAAATTCGACTTTAGTTTTAAATATGAATAAAAAACAATATTTCTAAAAATAATGAAAAATAATAAAATAAAACCGTCTGATGACAAAGGCACTTGAAAAAAATAATTAAATAATAATATCTGTCGACTGACAACTTATACGAGTATACCAGGTGTTCAATAAGTTTAGAAACTCTTAATTACCGTATGCATACTTTAATATCTGCATGGACCAATAAAAGTAGCACTTCTGTACATTTATAATGTAAAATATAATCACATTAATTATATTATAATATTATCGCTTATCGTTTCATTTAGTCTAATGACCATTTCCAAACTTATCGAACACCCTGTATAATACAAGCAAGGTGTGTTTCAAAAATGTTATCAGATATTTAATTTATATAATTTATATAATGTAGATTTTTAACGTTTTACAGACGCGGGAAAACATCACGCAGACGACACGTCGTCGTCGTCGTGCGGCGCAGAGACGATGACCACCGTGACAATCAAACGGGAAGCGCATACACCGACCACCGACCAGAGCGAAGATTCCGGCGTGGACGTGTCGGCGGCGGCTGATGGCCACGACAGTCACGCGCCGTTCAAACGAAAACTGTTGGACGATTCCGATGACGGAGATGGGTGTCCAACGGCAGCCAAGTTCAGCAGGACGGCCGACGCCACCGCGGCCAGCGTGCTGCGGTCGATCAACATAGACGCCTGTCCCCCGTTCCGGCCGTGGAGCTGCAACGAGGAGTCGTCGTCGGAAGTGGGCCTCCGGCTGTTCCACGACATACGCAACGTGGACAGGATACTGACGCTGACGCAACAACGCCGCGGCGAACAGTCCCCGCTGCCGCCCCCGCCGGAACCGCAACCCTTGGATCTGACCAAAGCGGGCCATCGCGCTGGGGCGAGGCCAGTGGACTCCGCGGACGCAACCGCGAACGCGACCCCCGTAGACGCCGATAATGCCGCCAGGTACGCGGCACCGTCGACGGCGGCGTCGTTCCCCTGTGCGGTCGCGGAGACCGCGGCGGCCACCGGCGCATCGACCACCGCGACCACGACCAGGTACAGCAAAAACATGTCCCGGGCTCGGCGGATCGAGGCCAACGCCCGAGAGAGGTCTCGGGTGCACACCATCAGCGCGGCATTCGACACGCTCAGAGCCACCATACCGTCGTACTCTCGAAATCAGAAGTTGTCCAAACTGTCGACGATCCGAATTGCCAGTGCTTACATACTGACGCTGTCCCGACTACTGGACATGGACTACAGCGCGGAGCACGACAGCCCGTCCGTGGCCGAGTGCGTGGACAATGTCACCGGAATCATACACATGGAGGGCAAGACGAGAAAGAGAAAAGATGATCAGTAATAACTATATTATAACAATAATAACGACGAGGCTAATATTACCGCGTAATCGTAAATCATATATTTTCATAAACATTATTATAAGTAATAAATATTATATGTTATATATTTTTTTACCGTGGTCGATTAAGATGATGTTATTTAAGATGACGGTCGCCGAGTTCATCGTACGTAAACCGTTTCCGTTTACTGACAAATCAAAAACAAACGAAGTTTTCGATTAGTACCTAATGTATACGATATTATATTTTAATATTATCGTTTTGGAAATGTTACTTTTACATGATAAAATCTCGTAACCATTTTCGACCGCCCAACTCTGCAAGTATTGTTGGCGTATACCATCGTTCGGTCACAGACCGTATAATACATTGTTTTGAGTTCGAAAGCGTTGACGAGAAGAGTTGTAATAATCACAACTTCTAGTCAAAGCACACAGCGTGAAGACTTCTTAACGAGAAAAAGAAAGAGAGAGAGGGGAAACGTATAATTTAAATCCCTATCGTTTAATATTGTTTTATCATGCATTATATATATTATATTTAATATTATAATCGCGTTGAAGCGAAATTTGGAAACAATTCTAAGGCAGCGATGACAGATCACTCCTAACCCCCTGGATACGGTGAACGTCGCTCCAGTACACACAGCGCACCTTTTTCACCCTCGAAGATCATACAAGCCAGACTCTCGTGATCCACATGTTAAAACACATGGCCAGCACTTGTCGCGTAAATACAAGACTGTAATATATTATATTGTTATTACGGCGACGAGTACGTAGCGCTTGTGTATTGTATATGCGTTGACCTATAAAAACAATACTTCTACTGTACACAATAATATACAATATATATACACATTAATATATTATTATATGTTGTGTATTCATATTATTATGTATTTATAAATAATCTTTTATTGCACGCACACCGAAACACGACATATTTTTGTAACAGTTAAAATAAGCGTGGTGTACGGATGCATATTACTATATATTATATTGACATATTATTAATCTTATTTATTATTGTATATTTCAATAATATACTATGTAAAGTTTATAATTGTATACACATTCCGTAAAAATTAACTCGCGTATCGTCGTATAAAACATCAACTGTTAAATTATTATAATATTAACGTCGACACGTTGTTGATAACGCATATTATACTAAAATAATTATATATTATGTACGCTAGCTAGGTATTATTTTAAGTATCAATCGTCCGCTTTACTACCCTATTGCCAGCGTTGATCACTGCAGTCGCGGCCACAAAGCGGTATAATCTATAACGTTACTACACCCTGCTAGTGTGCCCACTCACTATTATATTATTATATTATATCCTATTTTTATTTTTTCGTTTTGTTATTTATACATAATCACGTATACTAGTCAATTATTATTTATATCGATGTGTACCTAAATATAATATTTTATATTATATCATTAAAAAATATAAAATATTATTATTTTTTTTTTTAAAAAAAGTCTATGCCTACAATTATTGTATATATATTTTTTTTAATATACATATTAAAATTTTATTTTAATGCTACAATCATCTATACTTCTATTTATTGTGTACTTATGTACCTAATAATTTTTGCCATAACGCTAATCCCTGGATTTCTCTTTATATTAATGACATTATAGTACCTAATACTACCTATGTATAAAGAATACATAACTACTTATATATATATATATAGTTTATTTCATCAGCATTAATTGCAGCTTACATTTTTATTTTTATTAATGAAAATAAAAATTACAATTTACAACCTATAATAGATGTATAAATAAATATACTATAATTATAAATATATATAATATTCTTATATTATGCAGATATACGCAGTTAGTTGAAAGAAATATTAGCCTTGACACATATTATAATATGTAACATATGGTGCTGAATTTTTATAAAAACCCACTTTTCGGAGCATTTGCAAATGTTGATGCTAGACGCTAACATCGAACCTGCTAAAACAAAATCCGAAAACTGCTATTTTGTAGTGAAACGTTGTCCAATTTAAAAAAACAGTACCATTGAATAACACTAAATGTTGTTTCTATAGTAAATTTTAGTACTATCAGTGAGGCAGCTGTTGTAAAAAAATTGATAAGAACACTCATTTTTAAATTGGTACCGTCTAAATAGCACTATAATTGAGCAATAAGCACTAAATATTGGTTCTGACTGCTGATGAAAATCCACTACGCTGAAAATTGTATTCAGGATTTATCATAAGTTGATCTAATTGGAATTAAAATAAAAAAGTTTATTACGTAAAATTACACGAACATCATAATATACAATTAAGGGTGGCAATTGTCGTGATTCGCGTATATATATGTCAGTGTACTGTTATTAATTTATTATAATATGCGGTGGTGTAGGTACATAAAAACTCCGCAAGGGCACCTCGCATCACGATGATAGACATATTTGTGCTCATCAGACTGACCACAATATCCACATTCGTGGACGGTTAGGATATGAATCGGGAATGGAACGGTGAATATTATGATGGTTACCCGCTCACGGGTGAACTGTAGATAATATGCGATGTAACCGTAGTAAATGCATTTTCAAAAATTTACAATTTTGAAATACTTGTATCATAAGTTTATTCAATTAAACTTTTATACTGGACTGCGCAGGGCTCTAGATAATATGCTTAACTTAAAGTTTTGTACTAAATTCACTTTAAATTTATAAATAATAAAGAAAAATTAATTCTGCTAAACGTATAATTTACCATGCTATTTAGGAAGACAGAGAAAATACGGCGAACCCATAATACGGATACGGTGAAATATTCTATGACTATTGTATAGGAAATATTTCCTAAATTAATAATATTATAAATTATGATTTATAAGCATGATTTATTGTTAATTATATATAATTAAATTGTACTATAAATTAATACTATGTAAAATTTTAATCACGATAATTTCTACGTCCCATTGGTTGGTCAGTATTATGCGGAAAACGCAGTCGTCATCGGTCGGTCTATTTCTTCGCGACGTTCGATTCTCGATCAAACCATCTCCGCGTTGCACTTCACGAGTGCATATAAGATATTATACCTACTGCTATAATGTAATAAAAATTCGATAAAACTATAGTCCATAAAAATCCTACATTCATAACTATGGTAATCATATGTATCGATAATCGATTATTCGTAGATCATCATGTAATTATGACAATTCAAAAATCACTATAATCATGCTACCATCAATGCTAAAATGTTGACTTTATTTGGGAACCAAACTTTACAATGTTTAGGTCATGGCCTGCCAGTTTTTTTATTAAAAATATGGACGGAGTCCGTAACCGAATGAATAGATAATATTTATGGTTTGTAATTCATCCCAAAATATATGTATAATTATACTTAATGAAATAAAATAAATAATTATACTTATATTAGTTATATTTATACAGTTTTTAGAACTTAGATAATGTGTATAGTGTGTATACGTTGCATATGTTAGAAGTAGGTACTATAGTATGCCTAAAATATTCATATTACATTACCTACAATAAATATTTAATTCATTGCCTATTAATCTAATTATTTCAATTGCATTGCGTTATTTTCCTTTGGGAGTTAAAAAAAAATTAAACTTTCAGAAATGTTTTTTTCTAAACGCCATAAAAATTTAGACTTGATGAAATGTGGCCAAGTAAGAGGCTTGAAGCCGATGTATTTTCATTTGGCTGGAGTTAATTTCTAAAAGTTTAATGCCACTGATTATCATAATATATATAAGTAAAACAGCTATTTATGCGGGAGGCGAGAAGACAAACAAAATAACATTGGAATGCGATAAATGTTGGTAATTTAAATACGTTTAATTTATAAGAACATTTTTTGAATCACTATACTTAAAAAATCATTGTCCGATGATTAAAATGTTTAATGGCATTTTAATTAATATTGTTTGCATTACCTATTATTGATTACCGAAGGGTTATTGATATAATATATCTATATTTTATAATGTATATGCTACATAACTGTAGCGGTGACAGTACGCTGTGGATGTATAGAGAAGGCTTAACTATAGGATCCCCATAAGTTTGGTATGCCGATACTGTGGATACATTTATAACATTTTAGTTTTATATAGCAACCCCCATTCAAATTATTATAGCTTTCATAAGTGCATTTTTGGCCCATGCAAGATACGTTACTGCTGTACCTTTGTTTAGTTGTTTCACTGTTATTATATTATATCTTAACCAAGACGCGGTATCAGATGAGAAAGACAGTCCTGCAGTGAATTCGTATAAACATTAATTTTTATTTGACTGCTACATTTTTTATATTTTATTTTCAAACATATTAACCTATTAAAGATTAACCTATAACTCATACTTCATTATGCTTAATAATACAATGTTATAGAAATTGTTTAGACATTTTGTTTTAAATTATATATATTTTTAATTGTAGGTAATTATATTAGAACCCGAGGACTCGTAATAATAATATAGATACTTATACATTTAAGGCAATTGAGACACATTTTAGTCTTTACTAGCTGGAAAAAAGCGCAAATGGAAAATGCACAGCTCGGAGTATTTCTTTTTTATAGTATTTATATTTTATTTTATAAATTATGATACTAATTATTATTATTATTTAATTTCTGTTAGAAATCTACAATACTACTATAGAAATAAAATTTACCTATCTATCAATTTATTTTTCGTATGTAATAATATAAATTATGTATAATATATAAGCATAGCACGTATAATCTACGTGTATAATAAGGATAACTTTGGTGTATGTATATATGTAGTTATTATTCGTATGATAATGGTATAATATACGTTGAAATAGGTCGATTTTATGTTGACGATAGGTATAAACTTAGTCGTACATTTTTCGTTAAAAACTATGCTTATTCTACGTTGATCGTAATAATGGACAAATAAAACGTAACACTGTAATTATTCTAAAATATATAAAAAAAAAAATTTAAGTAATGACACAATACTACTAGAAATCGTGATAATTAAATTCGTTAAACAACTTAAACGATTAGTCATAAACAATGACTAAAAAAAAAAAAATAAAGCCATGTGACATTCAGGCCACAATAGCATTGAATATAATAGTAATTGTTTACCGATGAAATGATCTATGGGCTCCGAACATCTGTACGACTACATCGGCACTTGTTAAAAATATTTCTGATATAACAATTAACGAATAGTATAATATTCACACGAATCACTACACGACTATTTATAATTATTTTTCTTTCAAATCGTATTGTGTATAAATATTTACAATTTTTTTTTCTAACTTATGAATATTTAAAGAGTACAACCCCTATGAATAAATAAGTTCTAGAAAACTAGAAATCATCGTATATATATATATATATATGAAGTATAATTGATGTAAGATAATAATACTAATATATAAATAAGTTACTTACCTATATAAAAATATATTATGGGCTGGTTTTGAGTGTTTGGTCGTAATTTACGTTTTGTGTAAGCATGCTTGTTGGACCACTTTTCAAAGTTGTTGGACACCAAAACTTAATACCTTAAAAATACGATTTTTTTAAAAGTAATATCATTTTTAATACTAAAAAATGTAGTGCTAAGGGAAAACGGTGATTTAAAAATAAGTAAAAATTGTTGAAGTGATTTTTCTTCATGTATGATGTGTAAATATGTTTGTTGGGCCACTTTTCAAAATTGTTGGATATCAAGATTCATTATTATAAAAATACAATTTTTTTGATAGAAATATCATTTAAATATGAAAAAACTAAATTACTGAATATTGTATAAATTCAGAAAGTGTTTTTAGTATTTGTCCAACAAAAGTCCAACAACGTTTCAAAATGTTATGTGTATATTTTTAGATCAGTTTTTAGAATGCTGGTTGTGAAGTTGACACTACAAACTTTGAAATTGAATAACTTTTAATATAGCTTCCAACAAATTCCAACAACGTCCAACAAGTCCGAGAAGAGTTTTTTGAAATGGTTTTAAATTGTTATGTTACCTTTGTAGTGCCAGGTTCACGTACGTGGTTCGTTGGTTCGTTGATTGACGAATAACGATTGTTAAGAAATTAGAGTTATCTACGAACTCTTATTTTTATAAATGTAGCGTAGTTACTATTAAATTTATTTATGACAGTCATTGTGCTTCATTGAAGTAAATTATGTTGTTCGGATAAAACGGTCGTGCGTTGTTTCAATGAGACAATGAAAATCTTGAAACACAATTTTTGTGTAAGTGATGGATATATTTTAATGAATTTGAATATGCGTTTAAGTCGTTTAAGAAAAATCATTATGTATCAGAGTTCATGAATAATGATTGAGTGCACTTGAAAGCGACATTAAATGTACTATACCGCTTTAATTAGTTTTCCATACAATCGCATAATTTTGATTTGATATTATAATATTACAGAATGTAAGATGGGTTTTAATCGCTGTTATTCTTTATCACAATTTATCACAACTCTAAGATGTACAAAAGACTTTAAAAATTCAGCAAAAATGTTGCAGTGAAAAACAGGGCTGTATTTTTTTTATTTTTGAAGAAAACTCAATTTTATATAGTTATATTATAAAACATTTTTTTATTATACAATAAAAATGCAATCTGATGTTGTTGTACATTTTATGATAACACAAGTATTCAGTATTTAATATTAGTTATTACTAATATTTTTTACACCTTCTTGAATTAACCGCGGCAGAAAACCACAGAAATAGACAGTAATGTAGCTAAAATGCCTATGTAAAGCGCCGCGTGATCTTAATTGTATTAATTACCAAACCATCAGTGGTAAGGACCTGACGTCAGTATAAAACTATTTCGTACTTTAAAGTGTCTTTAGATCGTCTCGAAATGAGTACTATTGCAGCGACTAAGTTGATACTTTGACTTTGCATGAAATTTGTTCGTGCAGATTATTCGTTATCGTCAAAATTCTCGTGTCTTGCATATAATTATTTAGGTATTTAGTAGTACTCTGAAATTGTTTTCAATAACATTTATATATCATACTGATATTAACTATAGTTTTTCTTTTTCATTAAATACACTTATTGTTATTAAATTGTAATAATTACGTACGTGTTTACGTTTTAAATCTTTAAATGTATTTGCACGCAGACGAATTCAGAATCTTGGTTAAGCGTTATTACAAAATCTGTCCGAATGAAAGAGTGGGAAAAACAAAATAGATACCTGATACAAATTTAAATAATGATAAAAATTAAAATTAAAATTTCCAGGCGTTTAAATGAGTCTGTTATTTCTGTTTGTTTAAATAGTGCTATACAGTTAATTAGTATCAGGGTTTGGGTTTTTGTTTTGTTAATTTATCACTTTTCTCATGTGCAGTTTAACTATCGCGTAAAATATTCCCTATTGTATTTATTTTTGGAAATTTTCGTTGCGTGTACTGAATCTCATTTAATAAAAAATAATGCAATCAAATAGAATCGTTTGTACTATAAATAATCTATTTTATAAATAACAAATAATTTGCGATTAACATTAAAGTGTTATATACCAGAGGTGGCCAAACCGCGGCTCGCGTCATAGAGTTTTGCGGCTCGTATCTTATCGTAATATTTTTACAAAAACAATTTTTTTAATATGAATTTATGTATATTTATATTAATGTATGACTTTTTTTTTTGTTATTGACATTTTGCCTCTTCCATATATATTAATATATTTGGTGGTTGCGAGTCTCTTCTCGCTGGCCATCCCTATTATATACTATATTATAGTAGTGCCAAGACACTTACTTAAATGTTTTATTTTGTGTTAAATTTTAATTATTATATGTTTTGGATTGGATTTTTATCATTAAATTATTATACCGGTGTTTATAAACTCTTAAAAGTGATATAATTGACAAATAATTTAGCCGCAATTATATTCAGTTTATTGATGGAATATATGTTTTACTTTAGATTCTATTTATGAAATGGAGCAAATATAACATATAAACTAATTTATGAAAGTTTACATGAAATAGGTAATAAATTATTCAATAATGCATTTTATCAAAATATCAAATACAAATTCATATTTATTTTTTTTACTATTGTCCATCCTTGCGAGTAATAATTAATTTACATAAATTTCTATGCCTAATTATTTACAGCATATATTATTATAAATAAATGACAACAAAGATCTAAATAAATATTTAATTAAAAATAAAAAAAAATATGGGCAAGTGGATATCGCTCTGCTGTATAGTAGAGATGAAGAGTAAGTCACTATAATGGATGTATTAAATTTGAATGCAGTTACAGGTATCATCGTATATGAAAAGCGATTCTGGACGAAGATGATTTGTCAGTCAAGGATATATTATATTATTATCTATATGGCTATATTTAAATTGTAATATATCGCTATTTTACTCAATTTCGTAAAAAAATAATTTCATACGCTCATAATTTTTTTTCTTTATTGACGCTAGAATTTTTTTTACAGTTGCTTGAAGGAAAACTTATAGATAAACCTTGTATTGGGTTTTCTAACCTTAGGTATAAATCACAAAACTTTTACGAATTTTCAACTTCAAAATGTCTTGCAAATTTTCGCGATTTTGATTATATTACGTAAACATTTGAACTTTAAATGCTTATACACAAAAATTATGACTAACGATTTTTGATTTTTTTTACTACGATAAGTATAACTTAAAATAAACCTTGTATTAAGTTTTAAAGATTTTTTGGATAGCCAATTTTATTTTATAGTTATTTCAAAAAAAAAAAAATTTAGAAAATTTCATTTGTCTGTAAATAGCTTTAGAAAGGTCAAAATATTTTGAAAATTTAATCGTAATTAGATAACGCTAATATTAACATTTTGTGAAAATTTCAAGTATTTACAATGGTTCATTTTTGAGTTACAGCAAAATAAAAAAAACTGATTATGCATAAAAATTCCCGTTTTTTCGTTACTTTTTTTGAATTTTTTCTGACGCATTTGAAAACTATTGGATGACTATCAACTAGATGAATTTTGCTTTTCAAAGAGGGGCTGAAGTCAAAAATCAAAGCATCATTTCTACTCCAAAACGTGATGACAGAATGACACACAAAAATAAAAAATAAAACATACATCATTGTAAAATCAATACATTCAGTGGTGTAGTCGTAAATATTTTTTGGGTATACACCTAAATTGAGAAATATGTAATACGTGGGGGCTCTGCTCCCCACACACCCCATATACTAATTGACTTAAATTTATCTATTATTATAAATATATTTAAATACATAATAATATATAATTTCATTATAGAAAATGTATTTATTTATAATTTAAAAAATGTTCTACTTTGTTTTTCTAATGGCTCCACTTTTCTTGAACAGTTATCATGGGCCGATCTGTGCTGCAACAGCCAGCTTATAATTCCAACATATTTAGTTGGGTTTCATATACTAAAAGGTATCCCATTTATATTGATAAACATAAGATTTGTTATATTTTTTATTGTCAATTTAGATCTTAGATCTGAACATATTATGTTCATTAGACATTAAACTAAATCCTCGTTCACATTCTGCTGTATAGTAACTAGCAATGTTTTTATAAGTATATTTAATTCCTGTATTTCTTCATTCATTGTATTATTATGAATAAAGTTTCTCATTCCTTGTACTAGTACAGATGTATATTTAATAAAAATCTACGGCCCAATTGTTGTATTTCATTTTTCTCGTGTCTTATACCTATATACCATATTGCCGTCGTCATAACTCATAACATTGATTTAATTTTAAATATTTGTTTTGACGTTTGGACAATTTTAAATTTTCCTATTTCTTATCATTTTATAATTAATTATTCTAGTACACCAATTCTCTTGGAGTTGTGAGAATAAAAAAAAAAAAAATTACAAATGTTCAAATTATAAGTATATCAAGCTACGACCGTATACCCGAGTATTTGTTTTATTTTCTTTCCTATACGCATTTAAGAATTTTAGCGTTTTAGGTATACGCCGTATATCCGTGTATACCCTCCACTACACCACTGAATACATTCCTCACTTCGTTCAGAATCTAAAATGATAAAAAACTCTTAGAGAAATGGTACTTTTAATAATTATTATTATTGATATCCGTACATTTGTAATACATTTATGATTATGGTATACTACATTATATAGTTTTTAAGTAGTTCGTCAACATACCATGTAACTATGTATTTTTTATATTTTTTTCTTTTGTATATTTGGAATTGTAAAATTTTGAGAAGTCAGTGTTGTCTGCCTGTAAATTGTAATTATTGTAACCATTATTACACTTTTACTAGCAAAAACATTAATAAAAATTACTCATTTTAGTAATAATATTATTATGTATTTCAAATGATACTTTCAACTGATATTCATATTCTTAATATTAATATTAGACCCATTAAATTAAAAAAAATTAATTATTTTTATATAGTTATTCTTATTTCAATTTTATTTTTCTCTAGTTCTATCTAATCATTATGTTAATACCAACAATGCCAAAATATTCACCAGTTTTTAATTTTACCTAGGTATTTGCCATGCGAGAAACTAAACCATTAGTATCTGTTCTGATACATAATATAGTTTTATCAAAGACACGGTTGACGGTTCACTGCTGAGACCATCAATAGTAATAATGTAAAATCGGAACAGTTGTAACTTTATGAATTTTATGAATTAAAATAAACATCAAGTATTAATGACTTCCTGGGTAAAATTGTTTAATGTTCATCATATATTTTGAAATACAACAGTACTTGACAAGAAAAATAAAAACTTCTAAAAATACGATAATATAGTAATGTAATTGCGTTTTATTGTGCGACATATTAATTCTGTTATTTTTTGGCATTTAGGCCATACGCTTTTACTAATATTATTGTTGTAAACTTATAGTACCTAATAACTTTTCATACCTATTCAACTTATTTTTATTTCATTTTTCTCTACAAAAATATTTGGAGGACATTCTCCAGGAAGAATCAATTTTTAGATTTTGATATTTATAATCATTTAGTTCTAAAGAATATGATTGAAGAATTGCATACTCTAGTATTTATTATTGAATTGTTGTAAAATAAAAATTCAGAGATCAATCCGTAATTATCTCTTTGTCTTACGGATAGCTCACCACTATTTCCTAAAGACAATTCAATTCGAATAAAATGATTGAAAGAAGGGTGATGTTTTTCTGCATACAATCTATCAGCAGCTCGAGAATTACGCTTGCAATCTCCATAAACTAAAATCATGTCAGCTTTTTCATTGTTACTCGGCATTTTAAAATTGTTAAATTAATTAAAATTGTAATGACATGTATCACATACGAGTTATTAACTTGTTATGAATTTTAATAACCACATTTAATCGAATGTTATATTATATTATTCTTAAATTTTTCTGAAATAACTTATTAATGATATAATTATTAATAAAAAACACATAAATTTTATTTTTAACATAAGATAGTCGATAAGTAAAATTTTGTTTATTTAACAAAACTAAAATAAAATAACTTTTAGAGATTACAAGTAAATAGTAATTTAGTTATTATTTCATTCATTTAATTTTATTTTGAACGTTACTTAATTGATATTATTTACCAAATAATACAACGTTATAACTTGTGTTTAAAAATATATTATGAATGAAAAAAATACCCGGAATCGCGCGGAAATTTGCAAAAACATAGGAAAATCATCGAAAAATTCAATGATTTAAATTAAAACATTTACTCGTTGTCATTCAGTCAATTTTAATTTTATAGAGTCATGATTAAGAAATTAAAATTACTTAAAAAATTCGGTCTATCCGAATTTGGTGTTAAAAACACCTGTTGCTATTTAAAAATGCAAATTATATTTCGCATGCGCGCACTAAGACATAATAATTTGAAAATTATCAAAAAAATGTGTATTTAGGTATTCTCTATCTCCTCCCAAAAAACCCATATCATCTGAGATCATTGAAGTGAAATATTTTGTGTTACCTTTAAAAGGAAACACACTATTAGTAGTGATTACTATTTTTTAAGAAATAGCCTTAGAACCACACACAAATCAAAAGTGAAAATTCTGTATTTATAAATTTTTATCACACAAATATTTGCACTGCATATTTTTGTTTATAAAAATATCATATTATTATACTTCGGTTTGTGTGTAAAATCTAATTACTGAATAAACATTTTTCTATCAATAATTAGGTGTTTGCATTGATTGGGATTGAGATTGGCTATCATCAGGGCTAGGATTTATATGCAACAGCATGTTTTTTTTCAACTTCTGATTATTGATTTTGTCAGTAATGTCCATGAATCATCTTAAGATGAGATAAATTGTGGTGTTTTTATTTTGCATGTTTTTGCATAATTTGAATAAAATGCAAATTATTGCATATTTCGATTAAAAATAATACAAAAAATGCATGTTTTATAGTATATTTCGTGATTAATGTTTCTTATTTAATTATAGCCTTGCGCTGATTATTTTATTTCTTGATTATACTATATTAAGACAAACAGCCAATCACTGATGTATTTCAATAAATAAATAGTTTTTTTGTAATTATATTTTTGTTTTTATCTTATAAAAATTTAAATGCATATTTTTGTATATTTTGGTAAATAAAATGCACATTTTACAATTTTTTATTGCATACAAATCCTAGCCCTGGTTATCATTATAGGTAAGAATTTTGAATATGGCATACGGCTCATTGCTTTTCTAGTAAATTTCACACCACTCCTGTACTTATACTTGTGTACTGATTTTTATTTTTATAATAATCAGTTGTTAATGATTTTTGACAGATACACATAAGATATAAATAAAAGAATATAGACTTCACAAACCTAACAGCTAATTGAGCTAGTAATAATTTAATAATTTATTTATAATAAAATTTTCTTTTATAGAGTAAAAAAAATATGAATATAACTTGATAATTATACTATATACAAAAACAATTTAATTGAAAAAACAACATATCAATACAAATAAAAACACAATAATAACAATATATAGTAATAGGTTGAATATTTTTAAACAGGTAATGAATTTGACACTTTATTTCTCACCATAGATGAACATATACGTCCAAAAAATGATAAACCTTTTTGACCAAATGGTATGGAGTTTAATAAAAACCAAAAAATAAGTATTAGATGAACAGTTAATGATAGTAAAGTAAATGGAGTACTTTTCATCCACAGTGAAAAATATATTGTACTCAAAAGAGTCGTCATGTAGCCAAACATGAAAGGAAGCTTCTCTTTAGACGTCACATACTTGTAGTGATTCAATGGACCCGTTAAGAATGACACACTAAATTAAAAAAAAAATTAAATATTGATGAATTTATTAATTTATTTAATGTATGTTATCGGCATATGCCTTTAACTATACAAAAATACTATGTACACATTTAGATTTCATATTAAAAATTTAAAAATATTATAACTTTAAGTATAAATACAAATTGGTTTTAATAAAAATAACTAAATAACTTTTTAAGAAAATTTTTTATTCTATAAACAATTTTAAAATAATTTAGTTTAAAACATTATTTAAAATTTGTTAATTATTTATCATTTTATTTGTCTGTACCTTAGACTACTGTTCCTGGCTCATCAAACTTTTTGAACTAATCCCCACCAATCTGACTAATGTTTTGATTTTGAACTCAAAACTATATTTCAGTTTTATAAAATCTGAGATGTTATTGTGAGGAAATATCAGTCCGATATCAGGACAATAAAAAAAATTTGATTTTTTCCCTTTGTAAAAAGATGAAATAAAATAATAAAACGGTAATGTTGTAATAAAACAATATTTCTCTCTCTTTTCAATTTCATTTAATCTCAACACTATCCCAAATAATTTCGTGATCTCAAAATCTATTGATTTCAATTCGGATTACCATTAAAAAAAAAGTTAGAAACCCCTGCTCTAGACTAATTGCATTAATAAACTATAAACGTCATGTTTTAAAGAGACATAATTAACTAAAAATTAAATATTAATTGTAAATTCCTATGAAAAATTAATTGATATAAAGACAATAGACATTATTAAGGACATCTAAAGATAAAAAAAAAACTTGTAAATGAAAAACAATACAAGTGTCATACATTACCTGGCAAAAGCAAAAATGCTTCCAGAAGCATATAAAATTGCAAACTTTCTAGCTTTTATTAGAAGAACGGGTAAGTATAATGCTGATAGAGAAAACATCAAACAACTGATTGACACACAAACAACAAATCCCATTATTCTTTGAGTTTTACTCTGTAAAATCAAATTACAATAATTGTAAATATTCAATAAAGCAATAATTAAAATTAAAATGTAATTCAAAGCTAACAAAATTGTATATTATAATAAATCTTACTATTTGTGGAAAATTAAAATAAGTTGTCTGTGTTGAATCCAACAGGTTTTCTGTTTGTTCTCCCGATTCGCTGTTGAGGAGTTTCTTAAACACCTTGGGGATGTGTACATGGTGCCCATTATAGGCTTTATTTTTTTGACCTTTGTTAAGATACTCATCGAGTTCCAGTTTTAAATTGGACATTATGAAGTTATATTAACCAATGGCATTATTTTAACCAAGGTTTCGGAAAAAAAACTGTACATAAACTTACAAACGAACACAATATAATTTCGTAAACCGTTGACTACAAATTTCACTGTTGTAGTCAATGGTTTGACGTACACAGAATCAACATCGTTACCGTAAAATAAGAATATAATCGTAACTAATCTTGAACGGACAGCCCAAAACGTGACTTATCTTAATTTTAAAGCTGATAAGTATTATTATATTAATATTTATTTAATGGTATAACACGCTAATAAAATAAACACATTACTCATTAATCATCGCAGTTTTAGTCATTCAAGATTCAACGACTACATTACTATTTACTATTTACCATGACTATTTACTACAATATTCGATAACACAGAAGACCGAAGCACAGAAGTAGATAAGAATATTCTTCATCACGACGAATCTGTAGTCCTAAAAGACTCCGATAATAATATTGTTATCACTACTGATAAACACGAATTTAGATAGCATTTATTAAGATAGGTATAATAATTATAATATGAAAATCAAGGTGGATTGATCCATCTTGAATCTTGATGAAAATAGAACATAAAATAATACATTATATTATTATCTAATATAAGCTGTACAAGGTATATGGGTTATAGCTACAGCAATACCTACTGTCTGTAGTGGTATTTGTGTTCAGCAAAATCCATTTAATCTATTAGTTTTAATATTAGAATCAACTTTTTTTTTTAAACTTTATGACTTGATTTTGAATATATTACAATCCAGGACTTATTCTAAAGCGCACTTGATAATTCATTTTAATGTAATTGATTTTTTACAATTTATTGTTATATTATTAAGATTAACAATGTAAATCTGTTTCTACGTAGAAACGTAAATTGAATCTTTTTATTCATTTTAACATGCCTGCTCTTCAAAATTGGGATCCAAGACTAGCAATATAAATATGATTAAACCTAAATAAATTCCGCATCAAAGACTCATCTGCTAAAGTCAAGAATGGTTTAATGGGATTTTTATGTTGTTTTATTACCTATTTAAGTTTCAAAAAGAAAATACGAAGATGAATAAAATCAAACTGAAAAAAATATTTAAAAAGAACTTTCTAACATTCTATTGTGTTCTGTAAACTACGAAAAATGTAGTGAACATTAATTAAAATAAATTATTTTAAACGCAAATATGTTTATTATTTTATTTCTTATTAATAGGTTAAATTTTATATACTTGATATTATATGCCGATTGCCGAGATCATAATTATATTTTTTTAATAGGCTTATTTATATTAAATGCGTACTTAATTACAATTTTTAGAATAAATCCTGTTACAATCTATACATATGTGTACAATAATTTATTATAAAACTTAAAAGTAATAAATAATAATATTATCTAAAACATCACAATACAAAATGTAGACTTTTATTAATATTTTCATTTTAAAATCGTAATATTTTACACAGCTTAATAGCTATAAACCTATAACTGAATAACTCACTTTCAAATTAAAATATCAATAAAAGCTTATAATATGCCATAGATAATATTCGTACCTTCAAGTTATATAATAGATAAATTTTTAATTTAGCTTAAAAGTTAAAATAGATTTTGCAGAACGCAAATTTGTAGATGTAGGCGGAAACAATATGTATGTCGTCCTCTTAAGAGCTAAGATCGATGGTATTATCGAATTTATCGCTTGAACTTATCTAATAGTCTAATACTTGTCAAACAAAAGGTTAGATTAGGTGTCTAACAAGGTGGATTGATCAAACCACCTAGGTACCAATTATTTTAGTTTTTTTCTTCTATCTACACTCAACCAATCTCCCCCCCCCCAGACAAGTGGCATAATTAAAGGAGATGCGGCGGAAAGATCCTCCCCCCCAGAGCCTTATTTTTCAATGTTTATAATTTAATAGTGATCCAACTATAATATTATAAATAATTGTGTCCTTAATGGAGTTTAAGATAGGTTTTTTTTTTTTGGTGATATAACTATAACAGTTGTCTACTAAAAAAAATGTAATATCTAATTACACCACTGTCCTAGGCCAAAAAACAGTCCTTCCTATAGCCCCCATAGGTAGATTATATCCAGTCCTAGATGGTTTAGGGGCTGAGGCTCCCAACCGACACACAGTGGTAGGAAATGAAATCAAGCTTGCCTAAATTAATATCTTCAAAGAAAATCAATATTTTCAAGTTTGATTATTTTTACAATAATTTGTATATAGAGGTCAATTTGAAAATAAAATAAAAAATTTTTATGGAATTTAATTTTTGAAAATTTTTGAATAATTAGTGATTTTATTATTTTTTTCTTTAAGATTTTTATTTTTTTTTTTGTGGGGGGGGGAGTATTCAGCTACTAGGACCATCCTGGTCATGAGATGTCTCACAGCCAATTACCTAACCATCTCTATTCATTTCCATATCATTTTATTATCTTATTTTTTTATTAGTTAATTAAAAAAATATATATATTCAAATTACAAAAAATTTTATCAGTTTACAGCAAGTATAATATTTCAAAATAGTACTTCCCAATTACAATAATAAAGTATATTGCTTAGTATTATTTAATTAATTATCAGATTCAGATTCATAATAGTTTGTATCATTTAAATTTAAATCATTTATTTTTAATAACATTCTTGCTTCGTTTTAAAATTTTGAATTATTTTTCGTTTTAATTTTTCGGAGACTTGATATAACTGGGTCAGATGATATAAGAAGTAAATGCAACAGATCTTTATTTGTGTTTAATCGAGAATTTCCATCTACCTGTAATCTGACCTTTTTTTGTGTGTGTATTTTATCAGCGTGTAGATATGAATTGTTCCGTGACTATATTATCACAGCATAGATTAAATTATATTATTTATGAGTTGTATAGAAAACACTGACTAGCTCAATTGTACAAATTACGTATATTAATTTTACTTTACAGCGATTTCGGGGTATTATCCCAGAAAATTTGTGCACAGTTGTAACCACATTAATATCAAAAATTTATCCAGATATTGCTCACAGCCTATGAAATGGTTGTGTGAACGTGCTATACTCACTCCAAAAATGACCAAGCGGCGGCTATCAATGATACACTGCTGATGTCTTTTGAAGGGGAAGAAAAAGTATATACTTCGATAGATACGGTGGTCAACATAGACGATGCCGGTTGAATTTCTAAATTCATTGAAACCACCGGGTATGCTATATCATAAGCTTATTCTGCGTGTGGACACACCTATGTTATTGCGAAATTTGAAACCACCTAAACTGTGCAATGGGAGCGGGCTTAAAGTCAAAGCTTTACATCGCAATATAATAGAAGCCACAATTTTAACTGGATATGCGAAAGGGGAAACTGTGTTTGTACCACGAATCCCTTTAATTCCGAATGATCTTCCGTACGAATTTAAACGATTACAGTTTCCCCTCAAAGTCTGTTTTGCATTGACTTTAAACAAGTCCCAAGGCCAAACTCTCAAATTTGCAGGAATAGATTTGCGAGATAACTGCTCTTCACATGGGCGGTTCTACGTAGCTTGCTCACGCGTAAGCTCATCCAGTAGCTTGTTGATTTTGTCGCCTACTAATAGATCAGCGAAGAACATTGTCTACAAAGAAGTTTTGTAGATAATACTTTGAAAAACTATAAGTAAAACATTTATTTTGAACCTGCACTGCTAAAATTTATCGTGAACAAAGCTACGGCCACCAAAAGTTATAACTTATAGAATAGGTTATGATAATAATTATTAACTTAAAAACTAAAATAATATGTATAAAATATTATTTCAACAATCTTAATTAATTTAAATTTCAATAGATTAAACAAAATTAAATCTTGCCAGGTTACATATATTTATATACTTAAACCCGGAAACGACGGGTAATTCAGCTATTTCCCTATAAATGTGTGTTATCATTTCCCCTACACTGGCTACAGTCCACTACTAAATTTGTAAATTTGTAAATGGTTTGCAGTTTGTAATAAATAGACAATAAATATGTTGTCATAATTATTATCAAAGTGAAACTCATGTCAGTATTTACATGAAAGTTTAAGTTTTGCTAAAAAATGATAGGTAGTATGGAATTCATTATTAACAAATCTATTCAAATTCTGAGTATTGGAATTTTTAAATATATTAAAAACCGTATAATCTATTACTATAATCTATATAGTAATAATATAAGTAATATATTACTATATTACTTATAATCTACTAACTAATTTTATGACTTACTCAAAAATATACTTTTCATGACATAGTATCCAAAATATATAGAGGGTTTGGGTTTGGAGGAACAGATCCTTTCACCTAGTTGGACCTATATGGTTTGATTCCATATAATCACATTTTACACTCGAATACAATACATGACCAATTTATAAATATATATATATATTATCTATATATGACATTTCTGTCATTAAAAATTTGTAATACTCAGTATATTGGTGGCTTTCTGTAAAAAATTATAGGCTTGGCAAACCTGTCTCTTTGCCAACATAATATAAATGTTGCAAAAAACTAATATATAATCATATAAACAACATTAATTCATTAGTTTTTGATTTAGGTTCAAACTAAGTTTACAAATATGAATTGAATAAAATATTGAAAAAATAATTGAACTTAATTCATGCAAATTGTTTTACGTACCATTATAATGCACACTAATATTGATATAATACATTTGACAGTCTAGTATTTATAATACATTTTTATGTATGCAACGTAATGACTATTCTGAACCAATTTAAATCATTTTATAATTAATCATTAAGTTAAGCTATCTAATAATAACTAAATAGTAAATACTTATATGTATTTATAAAAACTGATAATAGAAATGATTATGAAGTGCTAAATTTATAGATTTTTTTTCACACATACATGTATATTGTAGATAAAATATAATACAAGACTAAAGAACACAATAATGTTCACAATTAAGTAAAATATTTACTGAATTGGGAGGCATTATTTAGTTGATGATGCAAAATAAAAATTAAGCAACTTTTTAATATAAATTGGTGGTATATGTGATACATAAATTAACTATAATTTTATTGTTCAAGTTATAAGTTTTTGTAAAACTAATTATTAACTTTTATGTAAATAAAAAAAAAACATTTAATTTAGACAAGAGTTATACTATTGTTTAAAGCTTTATTACAATATTTTATAATATAATTTTATCATTTGAAAAATAAAATAATCATGAGATCAACTATTTTATACAATGAATACAAGTCGGCTTTTGACAGCTGAAAATATTATTTAAATATTACAATAATTCGCTACTTAACACCAGGTTAGGTTTTTAATATTTTTCTAAGCTTAAAAAGAAAAATATATAATAAAGAATAATGTTTTTTTCATAAATAAAAAAAAAATTGAAACTGTAACTTAAATCTAAATAAATGTTATTAAAATACAATACATTTATAATCAAACTAAAAATTAAAAGCTATTACTTATTTAATGAAGTCAATGAAATGTTTATTAACATATAAATAAAATATATTTAAATATGTAAAACTATTGAACACATTTTAAATACAACATTCACATGTTGTTCACAAAAAAAAAAAAAAATGCACAGCTAAAATCAGTACTAGGTGACGAGGACAAGAAGTCTCGCCTTAGTTTATGGCAGTGATAAGTTGTTTTACTCAAATGTAGCTAAAAATTAAATTACTATCGAATTGAACTAAACACATTTTTTGACTAAATTTGAAAAAAATATACTAATTAACACAATAATAGTTTTAAATTAATTCAAAAAACAAAATTAATGTCCAAAAATATTTTTTTTCTAAAAAAAAAATTAAACAAGGAACCCAAAAATTGACCAGATGAAAATAATAAAATTAATATAATGAAAAAAATCATAAATATATTTATATATAAAGAGGAAATGGACCATACATTTTACTTAATATAATATATTATTTTTGAATTTTTATTTGGATTATTTAAATTTAGAAAAAAAGAATCAAGAAACAAAATATAATTATACATATTAATATTATTTAAAATATTTTAACCTAATACTTAAATAGGTTTATAAACCTATTGTAAATATGGTTGTTAAATAAAATGTACTTATAAACAGTAGTTTATTCAATATTTTAAAAAAAATACAATGGTATACATATAATGTTTTTTGGACCTCATAATATGTATGTAACTCCAGCTTTAAAATGTAAGGCTCATTGTTTTGTACTACTGGATAAGTAATAACTAATAATGATGAAGATAATAAATCAAAATTCAATATTCTTATGAGTGTATAGTATTTTGAATAAAAAAAAAAAAACATACAATTTTGTACTTTGTAAAAGTAATTTCAGAATAAAGGCACAGAAAATAATAATCAGATAAAAATAAAACAATAATTTGATTTTTCAGTATAAAAATATCATGTTAATAGAACATTTAGGTAAAAAAAAATGTTGAGATCTGAAAAATTCTAGAAAGGTGTGTAGCTATTACAACCGAATTTTAATTTACATAGTATATACAATATTTGTCTACTTGTTTCTTATAGTTATTATGCATTTACTATAAATGGCATTAACAGTCCTTTAAATTTTGTACAATTTACGTGAACACATGTGTGCAATGAGCTGCCATAAACTTAAATTCAAAATTTACCACAATAGACAATTGCATGGGAAAATTCTTTATGAAACCAATTTGATACTCAAGAACCGTTTACTATAAACATTTTATGATAAGCAATTTTTTTGGGATATTTAAGCTTTACAAATCTACAATTTAAAAAATTTATGTAGATTTAATTATGTATAAAAATGTAAAAAGTCAAAATATTTATCAAATTAAAAAATTGTATACACATTAGATTCATAAACCAATTATATGATATACACATTTGTAACACATACATATACATAGAAAGTCAGACAATTTACATTTCATTCATTACATATATGTAAGCTACTATGATGTTTAAGCTTCTTATCTTTATATAAAACTTTTAAATATAATAAACGGTTCAAAAATATAATCAATGTTGATATTTTTCACAGTTGAGAATCATTGGTGTTCATCAATAAAATTATAATAATAATCCATAAATATGTTTATGGTTTATTACAATAATTTTAGTATTACCTTTTTCAAAATTAAAGTTATGTAGAAAATATTTTTTAAGAAATTAGGTAAAATACTTAATATTCAAATATTTTAACTACTTGAATACATAAATATACATACACATATACAATAAATATATACATATATATATACAAAGATACATACATATATGTATATATCACATAATAATAATAATAAAATAAAACATTTTTTTATCGCAGTAACTTACGTTAATTGCGCTATAGTATTATTACTAGGTGGCAGTACAGGTGTAGTATGACAATGTAATACAAAACTGTTGTAGATTTCTATTAGTTCAGACATTTTATACTCTTCTAAACAGACAAATCCTTCCAAATTTGGAGATTGTTTTTTTGCACAAATAACACAATAAACACAATGTTTTTTCTCTTGTTCACGGATTAAAAGAATATTGAATACTTCCACCTAAACAAATAAAAGTATTAATTGTATGTCTTTACAGAATAGCATTTTCAATTTATTTTTAATAATTATTATAAGACAGTTTCATCTATCATTAAATGTATATATTAAATATAATTAACATTAACATGATAAATATGGAAAATAAAAGTAACTTACATCACAGTCATGACAATAATGTGAAGCTTCATTTTTGCCTCTTCCATGAAAACGAGTTTGAATTTTTTTAACTTTTATAAATTCCAAGGTTATACCACATTGACGTAAAGAACACATTAAGCACATTCTATTTAAACAAAAACATTTTTTTTCTTTTAATAACATGTTATAAGTTAAATTATGATATAATAACTTACTTAACAAGATCATATAATCTCGGGTCTGATACTTTTATATTCCTTGCCAAATTCCAACTTAAATGAATCATTGGTACAATGCTTTTATAACTTTGCAGTTTATTCCACTCGTAACGTTCTATAGCAAGATGATATTGTCTGGCTGTTAAAGGACCAACATTCCATGCAATGTTATTACACCAACCAACAGCCTGGACCCAATGAACACAACCTAATAACATGAATATTTTAGAAATGTAATTAAACGCAATAATTCTTTTAATAAATATTACCTGAATTTACCCAAACCATGTCACCAGGTCTTTGTAAAAATCTATACAAAGGGACATTTGCTGCAAGTAAATCTTCAACCAATGGCCACCAAGATCCATGTAAGTAATTTAAGCCATACCTTTAATAAAAAATAATAATTAATATTTATTAATTTAATAAAAATGTTGATTTTATTAAGTAACACATTATTTGTTAAACTTACTTTTCACAAAGATTATTAATGACACCCCAGTAAGCATCAGGCGCAGCAAACCATTCACAATCACCAGGACCAATGTTAATATTAATCGAGCAAAAATTGTTATTTTCCTGATGCCCAGGTGTTCGGCTACCAGGAACCTTTTTAAAAATGAAAAAATAAATAAAATACACTTCAAATGTCTCAGTAATTTTTGATATAACTTTAAATAATTCTTACTTTCATGTACAACTGAACAGTATTCATGCCTAATATTGAATGTCCAACATGTGAAAGCATATTAGCGGCAGAGACAACTCGTGCAAATGCTGGTAGCTTAGTAAGTTCTTGAAGCTGTGGACGCCATTTTTTCTCATCAGACAAATCCACATTGGTTCCAAACTTAAGCATTTTACTACCAGCAGGAGGTTTCACACCAGGTAAATTCTTTAAAATTAAAAATTATTATTAAACAGATATTATAAGTTTTGAAATAATAAACAACATACAATATTCTTTTTCCGTTTTTTCTCCATTGTAATCGAATCTTTAGAATCAGAGTCAGATAAATTTGAATTAGGAACTGTATGAGCGCTTGGTATACCATCTTTTTCATCCTAAATTTAAGTCAAGTATAAATTAGTTAAAATTGTATGCAAATAATAATTAACAGATAACATAACATTTTTTTTTTCATTATTGCCATCTACAGTTCATTACTGTTCTTTACTAAATTGTACTTTTTAAGTACACATAAAGCCTAACAATTTATTAATACACTAAAAGACTATCTTGCAGTGATACAAAATTATCTTAACTTAATAAATAATTTTAAATGAATCAATCTATTTGAATGTTTATGGGGGTTCATTCAATTTTAAGTCTTAGTATAATAACAATTATTACACATAATTAAAAAATTCATTAATTGACATAGAAATTCTTTTATTAAAGAATTCTTATTTAAGTCATTTCATCTATTAAGATTTTTAGATTATGTTTTCATTTAATTTGTAGCTACATCAAAAAATAATATCTATATTACTATATTTTAATTTATAAACATTATAATACTTAGAAAATGTTTTATTTTAAAGTTTAGAATAAATACTGTTGTTCAAAAAAGTAAAAATGAAAAAAAAAATTGGTGTGTAATTGGCTTTAAGTTATGTAAAAAAATTATTTCCACAAATATAAATTCCTTTTGAGATAATAAGTGTGTAATTTTAAAATTGATTACCAAGTATATAATAAAAAATATATGTCTTAATTACATTAAAATCATTAAAAAAATACTAACTCTTATTGATTCATGAAAACTGGAAGCTTGGTATTGAGCATATTTAGCAATGGTTGTATGTGATCGGTGGCTAATACAAGCCCATCCTCTTCGATTTTGTTTCACATCCCAGTTATCATCACTGCTCTGCATTACTTGTGTTCGAACTTCAACAGAGTGATCTGGATTAGTTTCTACTAATGTCCGAGTTGAAAACAATCCCAAATCTAAAAATAATAAATAAATGCATTTAAATAATAATACTACAATATTTAAATTAATAGAACAATGTCAATATTTTATTTACCTAATTTAAGGGCACCAGCTAAGCATCGTACAACAGCAATAGGATTTTTTAAACAAAATTCTTGTAATCTTGGACTAAATGCGTCTTTTTTATTTTCAAGCATAACTGATGGAGTAGATGGCAGTAATTGTTCACGTGTTAATTGTTGAGGAGGAGGTTCTGGAGGTGTGGGTGGTGGCCCATTTGGACTCAATACATTTCTATTCCACATACCTGGTCCTGTTTCTTTCCTAAGTATTTAAGCACAAATTAACAAATATACATACTCAAGTTAAGGTATAATTTGTATTGAAAATAATATATTTAATTTTAATTTTAAGTCTTCTGATTACATTATATTAATTTATCTATAAAAATTAGATACATTAAAACAGACTTTGATAGGACTTAATATCAGTTTATAACAGGCAGAGTATATCGTCACTATTTAATTTTCTAGCATAACATAAATAAAAAGTAAAACTAAAAAAAGTGTGTTCTCTATGAAACCCAAATCAAACAATTTTTTCATAAATTAATTAGCAAACCCCAATTTAAATAATATTGATTGAAACTTAAAACTAGTTTTATATAAACATTAGTATATAGATCAAATAATAATCATTGAAGAGTAAATAGCTTTATTAAGCTTATTAAACTTTTGGTGTGTAGTATTAATAACTGAAAAACAAATATTTGATCAAACTGTTTAACAACAGAAAACCAAAGTCTAACAATTAGTCTTTGAATACTACTTTAATAAGATTAAAAAAAAAACTAATACCAAATTTATATATTAAATAAGATAAAAAGTAATACATAGTCAGGTGTTTAAAAACAATGAAGTGCAGGTGTAAGTTAACACAAAGAGCATGAATCACCTGTTGGTTAAATTGAAAAGGATATATTTTCTCCTTAGAATAAGTTAAGTAAGGTTACTCTTTAAATTTATCTCAGATATTTAATACTATATATATTTATGGTAAAATTAAAACTTTAAGAGGCTACAACACCCACATATGTTGTTTCCATCTTGTAAGTACGTAACATAGCAAATGTATGCTCAGCAGATAATGATTAGCTCCGTCAGTTTAAAAATAAGAATGAATCGACTTACTATGAAACTTGATGGTAAGAACATTATCTGTGTTTGTATGTTGGATTTTTACGATTATTAAGTTAATAAGTGAGTTATGAACATTATTAATTTACGCTATGTTATATAAATTGAATTCATGAAGTTCCTTTAATATTATGCTATCATACTTTAAAAACTCATTCTATTAATTATTTATAGTTGAAATAATAAAAGGAAAACTATTTTATGCTGCACTTTCAATTAAATTTGTTTTGATTAAGTAATTACTTACTGGGCAGTTTCCAAAACCTCCTCAGCAGTTAAGTCCAAAGAATAATCAGTGTCCAATGAACTTGAATCTTGATACCTAACTACCTTTTCAGTTGCAGGCTGTTGTATGGTTTTAACTTCTTAAATATTCAAATAAAGTTTGATTTTAGATTCAATCTATTTTATTATAGTATATATAAACAAAATATAATTATTTTAATTTATAATTGTACCTTGAGGTGATGCAGTGGTATTAGTTTCGTTTTTAATATTTAATTCATCTGATGAACCAAACTGTTTGAGCAAATCTTCAGCTAATGAAGTAGTTAATTCCTTATGGGATAGGAGAGCTTGTAATTCTCTATCCAACTCTTGATTTTCACTCGAACCATCAATTAAATCATTGGATTTTGAGTCTCCGCGGCTTTGGTCAGAGAACTGTTTTATCACAGTAGGATTTTGATATTGTCCTTGTTGACTAGGGCTATTTTGTTGTTGTTTTAGCCGCAATTGCTGCTGATGTTGTTGCATCATACGATAGTTATTTTGCAACTGTTGCAGCAAAGCCTAGATAGATTTAAATCAAATAGATAAATTATTGTGTAAAATCAACAAAATGTAATTATATTATTGTAATATACTTGTTGTTGATGTGATAAATTATGAGAATTTTGTTGAAGAACATTCATTGTCTGAATTTGCTGACTATTTAAATAAAATGCAGGTTGAGGATTACTGTTACTGCTAGTTTGAGGCTCAACCTAAAAGTAAAATAATTTTATTTTTAAATTGAAATTAGAAATAATTTATTAAACAACAAACAATTACTTTGATTCGTTTGATGTTATTTTCTAACGGGTTATCTGGTTTAGATGAATTATAAGGAGGAGGTTGCCCATGGGGTGTAGCAATCATATCCTGAGATTTTTGATATGGAGTTTGTGCAGTCTTTTGTTGTTGTTGTTGTTGTTGTTGTTGTTGCTGTTGTTGTTGTTGCTGCTGCTGCTGCTGTTGTCTTGAAGACATTTCTGCTGAAATTGGTAAATTCCAAGCCTCTTCGATTGAAGGTAATTGTCGTCGCCTAAAACATTCATAAAAAATATTAAAGCAAATACACAAATGTAATTTCAATACAAGCATAAAAATAAAACTTACTTGCTAGTAATACTAGGCATTGGTGCATTGCATAAATGAGTTTGTAAAAATTTAATACGCTGACCAAGATTAGGATTCATGTTCGATATTGCAGATGCTGGAACATTTAAGGTCGTTTTTATCAATGTTTCACTTACTACTGCATTACCTTTTGTTGCGTTAACATAACAAGCTAGAGCGTCTTTTGGTTGATTACAACTTTCATATAATATACCTGAAACAAAAATGTTATTAAAATTCTTTTAAGCTTAGTTGGCCAATACAAATGAGACATACCAAGATTAGTCCAAGCTGCACTATGGCCTTTATCTAATTGCACTGCACATATATATGCTTGCAATGCATCCATAGGCTGGTTCTGTTGTTGATAGAGTACTCTATAATACAAATAACAAATAAATAAATAACTATTAATGAAAAATTAAATGATTACTTTTTTTTAAGCAATGCATAGGTTGTTTTAATAAGTCTATTCAAGAAAAAAATAAGCAACATATATTAGGAAATATCAACTATTTTTAAATAAATCATATATTACTCAAAACCTATTTAATTCATTTAATGATTATTTATTGTTTTAAAATGTAATTAAATTTATATTTAAGCTTGAAGTTCTTAATTAAAAAAATATAATATTCAATAAATAATAAAAGATTATAGCATGAAATAAAAATGTTAATTTACCCAATGGAACACCATGTGTCTGCATTTCCTTCAGATTTTTCAACAGAATTTCGATACGCTATAAATGCATCATGAACCTTTCCAACACTTGCATAACAACGTCCTAATAAATAAAGAGACTGACCAGATTTGTTATCAGCTTCAATAGATTTTTGTAAATATTGAATAGCAACTGTTTCACGGTGATTTTTATCCCCTAAACATTCACAACTGTGGTACATCCATCCTGTGGAGATATTTTTATTAAAATATTAAACTAATTTATTAACTTATAAACACCTGATAGTATTTAATATGTAATATTATACTAACCTAACTGTCGACAAATATCGGCACGTAAATGAACAGTAATTTTTGAATCATTTAAGAGTTGTTCATAATGATCTTTGGCTAACTTGTATTTCCCTTGTACTTCATATAAATGTGCTATATGGAAGCTTACTGAAAATAAAAAGAATTAAAGAAATAAAGAAATAAAACAGCTTTAAAAATAATAAAATCATACTTTCAAGTTTTGAAAATGTGCTTAAACTAACATCTGAATAAGCATGTTTTAAATGTTTTAACGCTGTTTCCCACTCATTAAACACTTTGTACATCAAACCCAATCTAAGGTGTACTTCATTGGCTCGTTGGTAATTTGGATCAATATAAAGAAGTTTTTGAAAAAATTGAATAGACCTGAAAATCAATTAATAAATTTATTTAACAATATAGTATACTAGATTTATTTAAAAAATTGAAATTTTAATAATAAGAGTTTAAAATAGCTTTATAATAGCCAATAGGATATATAGAGATGTTTGATGATTTTGACAAACTGCCAAATTGGCAGGATGTACAATGACTAAATGCAATGTTGGTTTATTATTTTTATTTTAACAGTTATTAAATGAAAATTTATACAATTTGTATCTAGGTAATTTAAATTTTACAAAAAGGTCTCAAATATGAGTTAGCTAACAATAAATGACTTAATTAATAACAATTATGCTTATTATACCTACATAGATTATTCATTTATATTCAAAATATTGTTATGATTAAATTAACTAAAACATTAAGATTTAATTATTGAAGTATATTCCTAAATATTTTTGACGAATTATTTAATTTGAATGTTTTAGTAAGTAATTTTAATTTACACAAAATGGTTATTATAAATAAAACAATGTCCGTGTTTTTTTACCATAATGGCATTGTAATAAGATAGGATTAGTATAGAATTCATCTAGGTAAGTGGCATATGACATTTTTCTAACAAAACAAAATTAGAATTAAACAATTAAACAATTAAAAACTATTTATTTTTTACTGTCGTTTGTTCATAAAATTAAAAATATTTGACTACATAAATTTGTACAAGAATTGATATTTATTTTTACATAATAATTCCACAAACAATTATAAATATTATTACATAATATAAATTTATTAATAAATATCTAAATTGATTTATTTTTTAAATTTTGCATTATGAACTATTAATAAAATAAAGTTGTAGAATATTGAATATTAATAATATTAACAATATAATTAATGAAGAACTCTTTTTAAACCAATATTTATGTTATAATAGGTAAATAAAATATATTTTCAATAGGTATTATTGGCTTAAATAGATAAAAGAAATTATTAATTTTATAAACATACTGCCTAAATATGAATACAAATGTTGCCTCCTCAAACATTAAAATAAAGTGTTGATAACACAAATACTTAAAATAGAGAAATATATCTGTTATTTAACATTTGTTTTGTAATAATTATTAACTGGAAGTACATAGTCAATAGCATTGTGACCAACTATTTAGAAAGAATAAAATATTGATAATTTTTTTAAGTAAATAGGTATAGGACCAACTATGCAATTGTTACGACTTGGCTTCCAACACATAATGCATATTAGGTATTCAAAGCTTGGTGTCCTCGAAATAGAAATTCATATCTTTTAGCTCATAAAACATTACAGTTGAACATGATAAAATATACTTAAATTATTATTAAAAAAATAATTGTAAATAAAAATGATTGTACTAAGACATGGCTTGGGTAAACAATTAATTGTTAGATAACATTTTTTTTTAACATTTCATACGTTAATGATTAAAAAGTTATTTTAAAAATTACTCATTAAATAGATATTAAATATCATAAAAAGTAGAGAAAAATTATAAAATATACGTTTTGACGATGAATACTGTTGACCGCACTGTGACCGAAACAGCAAAAATTATAAATGTCACTACTACAATAAAGTATGATACAAAGTATGACACTAAAGTACTTATTATTGTTAACAATAAACTCCAAAATATTCTGACATACTCAATAGCCAATATTATTATTTCATATACTAGACACGATAAGAAGTTAAAAAGTTATACTATACTAACGACAGACGACGAAGACACGCTCGAACAAAAGAAATCAACAGTGGACGAAAACAGTCCGTTGTGTAGATATGAATTGTAGTAGGTATAATACTAGTTGAGAACAGTCTTAAAAACGTGCAACGCTAAAAAACAAAATCGACGACGAAGCGAAGCCACGTTTGAAAAAAAAAATAATAATACAGTAACGAAAAAATCCGAACGAAAACCGACTATAACTACATATTACACGACGACCGCCGGCGACGGTGGCAGCGGGACGGCAAAAGGCCAATGCGCCTAGTGCCTACGTGAGACACGATGGTTCAGCGCGTTGGTGTTTTGTTTACGAACCGCGAGCGACATGGCCGATACTGTGCGCGGTGTGGCGGCGATGATAGCGTAATGTTTATTATCTCAGGGAAAATACTGCGTGAAAAAAAAAATAAAAAAACCACTTAGTGGCGGTATGATTGTAGATCGGTCATCGGTGCAACCGCGCCGATGAATTGAGCGCGCGGAGCGTCTTCGTCGTTGTCGGAAACAAGACAAGACAGGAAAAATTTATAATACCATACCTATAGTAATTATAATAATACTATACAATAATACACACGTATATATATTTATATATATACATACATGTGTCAAAGTTTACCTGAGATAACAGGAGACGGTACGTGCGTGTGCGCAAGCAGCGCGCGTGTGTTTGAGTACGCGCGTGTGGATGTGTGTATGAGTTACAGCGTACGAACACTACGAAACATCGAGTCGCCGAACACTGGAACGACAGCGGTGGCTTACGAACTAATGAACACTGAACGCTACGTGCGAAATTATCAATCGGTATAAGTAAACAACGACCGGAGGCATTTGAAACGGACAAACGGCGATGACTAAAACTAACAAGAAAGAAATAACTAAAACTATAGTCGACCCGCACGGCCGCACAGTGAAAAGAAAACGGAGAAGGAAAAGGATGAGATTTTTAAAAAAAAACGAAATAATATATAATATTATTGTTAAATGTACAGTTGCAGGTCGTGCGGTGTAGAGAACATTGTCGTTGACGGTCGTTGTGAAAAAAAAAAGAGGGTCTTTCGGATGGATGTGCGTGCGTCGGGCGTCTCCCCCCCGAATAGCAGCAGCGGCGGCGGTGGGAGGGAACACGGCGCGAGCGAGAAGGGATGCGCGGCGGGAGGAGACGGGCGCGCGAGAGAGACGGATTAAAAAACGACGAGTGGGAGAAGGGCTGCCCCGCCGCCGAAGCGAATTGCGGGCGGCCACGGTTGTGAGGAAACGTCGGTAGCGGGTCGGAGGGTGGGGCGGAAACCATAATGACGAAGAGGTTATAGGAGAAGAAGGATGCCAAAGAGGCGGCGGCGGCAGCGCATCCCTACTACGGCCTACGGGTGTACGTTCGAAGGCGACTACTAACACGTACACCGTACACGATATACACCGCTGCGCGTACATGCAAACGCTCTAAACGTTGACCTGTGGGACGCTAACCTCGGCGCGTGAGACACTTCAGTGGTTGCCAAACTCACGTCTGTCCGGTTCGTCGCCGAGCCGTATTGTTATTATCGCGCACGCGCGAGTAGTATACAATTGCACTCGGTTCAGTGTCAGGCAGTTACCAAGCTACCGCTGGGCGCTGACCAGCAGCGGAAAAACTGGTGAGTATGCAGCCGCCGGCCACAGTCCACCGTGGTGCGACGGCTGTGTTCTGTCTCTGAGGGACATAGAACAGCGACCGTACACACGTCTTCGTCAAGACTATAATTATTATTTTTATTACTTCACTCTACGTATTCTTTATTGATTATTAATTATTATTATCGTTATGTCATAGACGTTAGAGTCTTACAATCAGCTGCAGCTAAATGGATGGTTTTATGCCGCAGACATTTCACCCGACCGGTTTACTTTATTTCACCATCATTTTATAAATTAAAATAATACAAAATCATCAATATAATGTACGTAGTTATGGAGTAAACTTTATCAAGCTAAAAACGCTTATTTTCTCGATCTACCTTTGGCTTTTTGAAGAAATTACATTTTTATTTCATTTTCACCAACTTATTTTATTTTATATTTTTAATGGATTGATTTTTTTCAAGTTTATATTTGTATGTGTAGTTTGTATTGCTATGGAAATGATATATAAATCATTTTTGTTAATTAAAAAATAAATGTAAATAAATACGCTAATTTCATTTTTTTTTTACTTAAAATCCTGAGATTACTAATGCAAAAATATAAATGTTTATAAAATCAATGGCATTCATATATTGATGTATTTTATTATTTAATAGTATTTATAAATAATAATAATTATACTAAAGAAGGTTATACTTATACATTTTGGTTATTTATTTAAATGGATTTGCTTATTTAATTTAAATAGTTAATAATAAATTATTACAATATATAACAGATATAAATCATCAATATTTTTAAGTATCATACAGGTATTCAAACATATTTTATATTTTGTGTATTTCTGTATTACCTAACCTATACCTATTGGCTCACCCATTTAAATCATAATAAATAAATAATTCTTATTTTGATATATAATAATATAATATACCAATTATATATGTACAATTTATTCGATGAAATTTAAGAAGTATAATTTTATAGTAAAAAGTAATGTTAAATCAAAATACTTATTTAGTAAAAAAAAGGATTTAATACCAAATACTATAAATCTAACAAGTTATTATTTACATATTGTTATTAATGATTTAGATACTCTATTACAAACAAATGATTAAATATAACTTTTAATTGCAACATGTGTAAATTACAATAATTCTTACCATTGATATGAGTTAAAGTGAAAATATACAAGACCAAGACCATACAAAAAATTAGCATCTTTCCAATGATTAGTTTCTGCATCATTGTAATATTTATGGTATGCAGACATTGCTAAAACAAAATAAAATTATACATGTTTATATTTTAAAGTAATATTATTATTATTTAAAACAAAAGTATTAATGAAAACAACTACAATAGAAGTTTAAAAAGCCAATAATGCTAACAAATATTATAAATATTAACTAAAATGATTTTAGTTAATAATACACATACAAATATGAACTTCTCAACTTAAAATCAAAACAAATCTTTATAATTAAATAACAACAATAAAACTTATAATTAATATTATTCCCTGTAATATTAACATGAATTAAAGTGATGTAAGTATATACCATGTAGTAATGTCATATTTTTATGTTATCTAGCATTATTTATTATAATATTAAATATAGCTAATATAATCAATTTGAATAACACCAATATAGGTTTTTACCTTGGATAAATAGTTAGAAATTTTAATTATAAAGAATTACATGTTTTTGATTGGAAGCTACTCATAAAAATATAAATAAAATTTAGTAATATAATAAAAAATATATACTAATTAGTCCCATTCTTAAATAATAATTGAACATTTTGAACATTATAAAATACCTTTAGAATAGTTTTCCAACAATAAATGGAAGTGTCCAAGTTTACAATAAGTTTTAGAATCAATGCTGATTGCTTTTGAGGATTCATCTTCTGTTTTTTCTTTCTGCATTTGCATTAACATCCTTTCAAGGTACTTAATTGCCTAAAGATGACCAATAAATAATTTAGAATAAATTCAAATAATTATATTTTATAAAAAATACTTATAGTTAGTAGTAAATAGTAATTACTGATTAGGTTAAGTATGTGGGATCAAATGTAATTAAATTTATGCTACAACTCAAATTAATAACTCACTTTTAATTAATACTAGTCTGTAATTAAAATAAAATATATAATTCTAACAGTTGTCAATTTTAATTTGTTAATTCATTTTTTCAAAAACCTCTCCCAATAGCATTTGGTAAAAAATTACCCGATTTTATATATTCATATATTTGTATATCAATCTTATGAAGTTGGATTAAATGCTAAGTAAACTAGAAATTTCCTTCAAAGTAATAGAATTTAATATATCCAATTGGTTTGCAATTTTTAATTTCAGTATATACTTGGTTCGAAATAAAAATTGACCTTAGCGGTTGGCTTTTAAACAATGGGTGTGGCATAATACATAGTTGCAACAGATGATTTAGTATAAAAGAAGAAACGATAAACCGCTGCCGAATTAGGTTAGGTATAAATTGATTTTATGTCTGTTAAAAATCAAATTAATTTAAAAACATTATAAATAGGTATATAATTATATTTCTATAGAAAACATTAAGAATATTATAAATGTAAAAATATAATTAATACATAGCCATACACAATAATTAAAAACAATATGTATAATAACTTATGAGCCCTCTTAATTACCTAGCAGAAATGTTTATACTCGTGTCTATGTGATGATAATATGGTTTCCTATCATTATTTAAATTCAAATTGTAACTTCTACATTAGGCAACTTTTAAATAATTTCAGATAAAAGCTTTAAAAGAAAGAAGTATATAATCTGGTTAGTGTTTTATTTTAGAGTTTAAACTTTTAAATAATACAAATTAGTTATTATGTAAATAGTAAATGTGATGTGTATATATACTTTTTTAATCCACATGCTAAGTACCAGCTATTGAGAGATTTTATAGAAATATTATTTTTATTTTTAATTATCAGATTAGTATCAACAAATTTTGAACAATTAAAATTTTACTTTTAAACACTTTATTAAATGTTCTATAGTAGAACAAGACTTATTATGTAAACACATTTCATCTATCTGACATTTTTATTTTATTTTTTTCAGATAAACATATACACTCTGTGACAAAAATGTATGATAACAAATCCTGTGTATAAATTGTGCAATCGTGATAATTTATATAAATAAAAAAATGTTATACTAAATATTTTTTCTAGCAATGTGTCATTATTTAAAAACATTTTTAATGCAACTGTATCAATGTTAACTGTAGACGCATTGCTATATCTCTAGGTGTAAGTTGTAAACTTTACTCAACAGACTTAGAAAATGCTTCAAGTACCAGATACTTGGCTAAGTTAAATTAAATTAACTGTTTTGCTTTGGTCAGTGATAATACAATTTAATGTATATGAAGCAATATGTATTAAAGTTAAACTAAAAATAACCAGATAAATTTTGAGATAAATTATAAATAATTATTTTTAAAAAGTATGATTAATGTTAGAGTAATTTCTGATTGATATTGGAAGATGAAATATTAAAAAAAAATATATCATACCAATGATGATTGTTTTAATTATTTTATTTGTAAGATAATATTCATTATAGTATAAATTTATCATTAATGAAAGAAATATACATACTTTTAAAACTAATGTTTTTTTCTTTTCTTCTTTTGGATCATTTAACTTCAAAAATCCATACATTCGACTAGAATAAAAACATATATTATACAACAAACATAAATATATATATATATATATATATATATATGTGTGTGTGTGTGTGTGTGTGTGTTTAATATTTTTTTTTAATTTAATGATTAATGATTAAAATATAAGAATAATAATATATAAATGTACAATGTCACTATTTTATACAAAATAAAAGTTAATTTATTTACTATAGAATAAAAATAATAATAGTAAATATTATAAATTGTTACTATCATTAAAATCAAAATACGAGTACATTTTAGAATAGTTAATTCTCACTTCTCCAACATAAAGTTTTTTTTTTATTTAATTTGAAGTCACCTCAAAACAATATTATATGTAAAAACCTTAAAAGCTTTTTGAGAAAATTAGAATTTACCTTCAAAAGAATCACATTGTATATTGAAACAACTAGCAAACAGTTAATAAAATCTTATCTTTGCATATTATAAAATAGATTTAATATCAGTACACTTCTATTTGAAGGGACAATTATTAATAAAATATGTCATAACTATATTTCTTTATTGAACAAATATTAGGTTAGGAAATTAATTAAGTAATAAGTGGATACCATAATAATAAATAAATAAAAAAAAATATATAAATTTAATGTCGGTATAGTCAATAGCTATCTTAAAATAATATATTCAACATTTACATATTATATATTTTATTAGATAATTATATAAGTTGGTACTTTCAAAAAGGAATTGAAAAAAATCTGTTTAACCATAAGGAAATTCTTGAGAAAATTCTACTTAAAACTATTAGGTAATTTTTAAATTAGAATATAAAAAAAGTTTTAAGGAGTTAAGTTATCCTGCTGAGTAATATTTTCTAGTACTTCCTAGTTATCTCGACTACCCAAATATTTTCAAAACTACCTCATATAATCATTCTGATTATATTAACTACATCGTATAGGGAATCTGGTAAGAATATAATAGAATTGTCAATCTATTTATAATTTTACATTTTGTGTTTTGTATCATAAATTTAATTTTACAATTTACTATACATGTATCTTGCCATTAGGTCATTAACCATTTATGTCAGTATTTATTTGTCAGTCAGTTGACTGTCATTTATTAGGTACCTTTTATCTATAGTAGTCATCAACTATACCATTAAATAGCACCTATCTAACAAATATTTTTTTAAGAATATAAATTATTTTAATTTACCATCACCATCATCAGAAAAGTAAGCTATCTAACTTCTTCAAGAACACAAAGTGTTGCAAAGTTGAAAATATATTAATTATAAATTATTTTAACCTGATTTTACCTGACCTCTGTAATAGCTTAATTTTAATTAAATGTCAACAATATAATACAAATATCTATATACTATTTTATTTAAATATTATGGTAATGGTGATAACCTAGTTATACACCTAACATAGTCTTAGAAATATTTTGGTAGTCGAGATAACCCAGATGTGTGCTTAAGGTAGTCAAGATAACCTATAATAGTACTTATTTTCTCAAAATTTATTTTTAAATGAAGTGATTAATCATTACTTTTAAATAAAATAATTCACATATTTCATGAATAAATAAACCCACATTGCATGTTTTTAAAAATAATATAAGATTCATTGTTTTTAAATTACCAATCAGTTAAAAATTAATTATCATAAAAAAATCATATATTTTAAATAAATAGGTATACAAATGCATTTTGTTTATCTTAATAAAGCAAATCCCAGTTAAAACCTTAATTAATCGCCAATCTTATGATCAAAACCTACATGTTAAATCACATGTTGTTCTAGTGCAGTAATTTAGTGATCTAATAATCTAGTACAGCTTAGTCAATTTTAGCACACAACTGCGATCAATGCGGGCTACAAAGTATAATTATAGGTAATAGCATTGACTATAAATACTAGTATTTATAATAATCAATGGTAATAGTTAAAACAAACATAATACGGAAAATACAAAATGTAACCCTTTCATGCTCACTGTACATTTTAATAATAATTTTTTAGAACTCTGTTAAAACAATTTACCTATTACTACTCAAGAGAATTAATTTCTAAGAATTTTATAATTATAGAAAAATAGATATTTAGGTACAATAAAATAACATTTTAATAAAAATACATTTTTCTGAGAGTACCAACTAGAATAATCTCCATCTACGTTTTTTGCGTCTGTTTTTATACATTCATCTTTTTTATCAACCTATTTATAATTTAGTTATATGTTAAACATTTTATATTATATCAATCTAATAATGTATATGAGGCATATGTGTAATAATTTAAACTTTAAAGAAATACCTAAATATTATAATATATTTGAAAATTTAAAAAACTGAATCATTCAAAAAAATCAAATTATGTAATTATATAAGTATATCATTGTCGTTCTTTAGTACATTTTATTTACAACAACAACAGGTGTAAAATTACTCTCAAGAGTTTCAATTTACAATTATATATTTTATTACACTAAATTTAAAACAATGTGTAAGAAGTATAAAAATATGGTAAATTTATTAGTCTATGTCTAAGAAATATAAAATTAAGTAATACTAAATATGATATTTTTTTCATAAACTTTAAATGAAAATAAGTATAAAATAAACAAATTTCACATGGCTAATTCTTTATTGATCATATTATATTAATTTTTAAAAATTATTTAATCTCCATTACTAGCTCAAGTGTTTAAAATATATAAATTACAAATGTGTCATGTTTGTAAATAGGTATTTGACAATCAATACTATTTTAAAATTATTAAATTAAATAATCTTAATGAATAACTCAATAATGAATAATATTTATGGGTTATTGTACATAGAGTTAAGTTAATGTGTAAAATCTGACATTTTACCTGTCCAAATCTGACAACATTTGCAACTCTTGATTAGTTAAATTAATTTCCCCGTATTCTTCCATAATAGTAAACGATAAAATAAATATATCTATGCAATTGACCGAACAAGTATAATTACAATAACAGTTAATTAATATAAGTACAAATTATATTATGAATTATAAATAAATTTAATTTTAAAAAACAGACGAATAATAATTAACACAATAGAAAGAAAAATTGCACAAAACTATATTAATAAATGATAATGGTAATACATGTTGAATTAGAAAACAATATACATTTAATGGGTCACGGACCCATTAAAAAATATAGATACCTAGGGTATCGTTAAGTTACAGAACGAAGTACCTCGGCACACACGACGGATTCGAAAATAAAAAAAAGTAGAACATGATTCAATGATCGACTACTACTACATATTAATACAATACATTATATTATATCTAATAATATAATATAATATATTTTAAATAATAATATATAGTATAATCAGTCACACTGAAAATCCGTCGGATATTATCCGGTGGCAACTGGCAAGACGGAAGTTGATAACAGGACGCTAACCTAACCTAACCCGCTTTCGTATGTAGGTATTTGAGGTTACCACAATAACGTGGCTGGTCCAAATAAATATTGTACGGTTACCAAGGTCGACAGTAGATCTTTTGTCGTACTTGCCACCGCCCAATCGGCGGTCAACCGATGACACATACTTGGGGTCGTTCAACTTTTTTCCGGCTTAAAGGTTAATGCACCTATTATTTATAATATATTAAATTAATTATCAAATATGATAATTCTGGCATTCTGTTGATGTTAAAAATAATATGCTTCATAAAGGCTAATACAATTATAATAATAATTTCTTTTATTGGAATTGATCAATATATTTTAGAATTTTTATTTAATTTTATTGTACAATTTAGTAGGTATTTGGTGTTCTACATTTATACAATTATTAATCAAAACAATGGAGTTTAATGTTTAAAATAATAAGTTTAAGCCAATATACCAGACACTACCGCACCGATATAGCAGTATTGCCATTTGCCAGTATTATTATTGTTAATAGATGCATATTAATATATAGTATTGACAGTAATGTATACTTATAAAGGTATTAGGTTTTGTTAATAACTAGGTATACGTTTTTGTTTGCACTATTGAATTAATTTGTTTATTTTACATTTATAATTCCATATTATCAATATTTATATGATTAAAAATAGGTAACGCGTATGGCGTATATTTAAGTACCTACCTATGCAATCATTTGTGAATTTTTAGTGATTCAGACTAAATAAAAGACAGGAGTTGTGACTCGGGGATAGATCGCCAAAGGCGCATTATCTTTACTACAAAAATATTCTAAACAATCCAACTATTGCTATAGTAATATATAATAAATGTTAATATTTACATAAATGTAGATATACACTATAGTAACTATATAGTTAAATCTAATACATATAACTATATGAATGAACTGAGATTGCACCGGACGCCTGGACGTTGGACATAACATGTTAACATGTTATATATTATGTACCCTATGTACCTACGAAATACACAAGTACACATACAGTGTACGGTGTGCCTATATGAAATAAATATTTATTTTTTAAATAAAGGTATTTCAGACTTTTTGTTTAACTGCTTTTTCAAGATTAAATTAATTCTTCTTGAATTTCCAAGAAATTAGAATAGATACACGTGTCTACTAAATCATAAAAACAATTTTAATAAAGTAGAATATATATTTAATATTTTATGGACTGTTGATATTAAATTATTAACTATATAATAATAAAGTATATATTTAACAAACTTGGCCTCCCAAAAAATATTTTTAAAACGGGAATGAATTCCAAGTTACAGCAAGTATATAGGTATAGCAGTAGCGTAACCAGAATTTTTTCAAACGGGGTATCCGCCAGTAGCGTATGCAATAGTTCCCCAATACATTTCTAATTTGTTAGTATACTATAGACAAAAGTTACGGTGCAAGGGGGTGTCTAGACACCCAAAACACCCCCCTTGGTTGCGCCACTGAGCTATAGTATTTACCTACCAGAACCAGATCCTACCTAAGTTGCTATGGATATGAGTATTGACGTGGAAACCATAACAGTAGTAAACGTAGACAAGTTACAATAACTAAAAAATAGTTAATATTTTATAAGAACATATAGATAATGTACTTTAATGATTGCATTACCAAGTTTTAGAATGTAAATATACCCATTTTTCACACAAAATATTTACTAATTATTAATTATAGGAATAGTTTGTAAATACTAGCTATTACCAACACCCACCTCAAATATGGTAAGACCACAAAAAAACATATTTTTCTCTTATTATACTCGGCTATCATTTATTAGTATAATAATACGTACAAGATTTTAAATTGTTGATATTTAATAGATTTACATTATTTTATATTAGTTGACAGTTTATGATATATTTTTTATACAGATCCTATCACGAGTAAAACCAGCGGTAGAACAGCAATTAGAGAAAACTAAACCATTAAATCATAAAATAACCGCTAAGGATTTCATCGAGAAAAGAGACTACATTGGTGCTTTAACCATTTTAAAAGTTAGTATTGATTTTTAATAAATTAATCACTTGAATTATTATAATTTATAAATGCTTTATTAATTTAATATTACAAATATTATTATTATTAAATTTAATATTAAATTATTTTTAATATTTATTACAGTAAAAAAAAATTATCACACATAAAATATTTATAACGTTCACATGATGGCATTAAAACAATTTTAAATACCTATACTATATATTATATATATAGTATAGATAATAGATATATTCGCTGATTTCACTATCTTCCTAATAGTTGAATTATTTTATTAACTAGTAAAAATACAATTATCCAAGGATTTAGAACCATTTTAACGACACCATTTAAACGTAGTATGTAATTATTAATTAAAAATGTTTTTATTCTAGAACCTGAAAGTACAACAATATAAAATAAAATGAATAATTAATAAAAGTAATAACTGTTAACTAATAGGAAAGATTGGACATTAACAGGTTAAAAAGTTAAAGTTAAGTAACTTCTAACTTAACGAGAAAACCCAGAATGACTTTAACATATTATTAACTATATTAAGCAATAAATTCGTCATGTCATCAACAATTATTATTTTTTCATAACACTGTTTGTATTGCTTCCTGTGACCATTCAATTAATTTTACATAAAAAAAAAAGTAACTTATTTTTAACTAAGTTAAGTTACTTTTTTTTCAAATTAACTTTTAACGAGTTAAATAAATATAAAAAAGTAGCTTTTAATTAAACTTTATTTACATTTTACTGTATTAACTTAACGAGTTAAAATAATCAGTTAACTTGTCAGCCTTGCTAATAGACATATATGCAGACATGAAGTATGCAGACATGAAGTATGCAGACATACAGTATTATTATTTAGCATTGAACATAGAATAGACTAATATATTATAGACTATAACCAATGGTATTGGGCATTACCATTAGCTGTTATTATAATATGCATTATACCTAATGTATATATGAACTTACCACAGTATGCACTAGCTACATACATTTATGTGTATATAATATATTATCTTTTATCACTCATTATTTCAAAATCTAATAATGTTTTTAAGACTAAAATGTCATCTTTTATTAAACTTTCAAGAATTTTGTAATGTTTAATTTATTTTTAACTAATTTATTTACTTTTTTTAGTTTGATATAGAAAAATCCAAACAAGATGTGGAATTAGAACTATGGCTAGCATATTGTTATTTTCATTTAGGTGATTATAATAACGCAATGTTAATTTACAAAAGTCATATCAAAAATTCAGGAATAAAACATTTGTTTGTCAATTTGGCTTGTTGCTATTTTTATTTAGGCATGTACCCAGAGGCTGAGGAAGTAATATATTTTAGTACAAATCATACGAATTATTAAAATAATTATTATTGCTCGTCACTTTAAGGTATTAGATAAGTCCAACATCTCCGACGTAAAAATTCGATTGCAATTTCATCTGTCACATAAACAAGGTGACGAAAAAAAGCTTATGGAGTATCATGAACTTTTAGCGGATGTGGTTGAAGATCAATTATCATTAGCAGCTATACATTATCTTAGATCACATTACCAAGAAGCTATTGATATATATAAAAAGTTAATGATCAATAATCGGTAATTATAAATTAAATTAAATTCTATAGTTAATACATAGTAGTTGGTTCATTAGTTGTAGTATTATAATATAATAATATATAAATGTTACGGTTAATGATGTTAACGTGGTAAATGTCGTCATTACTCATTCCTCGGTAAATGACGTCATTTACCTAAAAATTGGTAAATGTTGTAAATGTAGACATTCCCCGGTTATTGACGTCAGTCCCCAGTTTAATTGGAGAATGATGTTTAATACATTTATGAAAAGAATTGTATCGAATTTAAAAAAAATAGTTTTGACTTAAAAAATGTTGAGATTGACTAACGAAAAATTTTTAAAGCTCAAAGTCGGTACAACTGTTCGTGTCCCAATACCAGCTATTGATAGGGCTCGAGGTTCTCCGCGTAATTTACTTGCTGTTATAATTTTGTGTGAAGATGACATGTATAAATTATGTAAGCCAATTTTAATTTGTTAATATTTATTTTATTTAAAATAAAATAAGTACCTGGATGTTTGAACCGGGTACAGAATATGGTATGTTGAAACATAAACATACAAGAGCTCAAATTTCCCCATGTAAAGAAAAATTTCTAGAACTAAATGAAACTATGAAAAAAATTAAAGATAGGGAAATAACATCATCAAAAGGCTTCAATCGATGCAATTGCAAAACTGGTTGTGTCACTAAAAAATGTGCTTACAAGTTACAATGCAGCAAAAATGTTGTGCAGTTCAAAATGTCATAGTAACCAAAACTGTACAAATAAATAATTTGTAATAATATGCACCTATTTTATTCATTTCAGTTAACCAATTAACCTAACCTTTTATTAACTTCATTGAAATAAAAAATGAATTCAAAAATGAATCACCCGCCAACAATAAATCTTTATTTAATAGTATCGATATTAAATCAATCAGTGTATTATTTGAGATTTATCTTCATTTACCACAAGTTTTGGTAAATGACGTCAATGACCGGTGAAAGATGTACATTTGAATTTAAAATATGTGTTTTTACAACGTTTACCTACTTAATTGAATCATTTTGGTTAATGACGTCATTGGCCAGGGAATGACAACATTTACTAATTTTCGTCTTTCACCGTAACATATACATACATCTAATAATACTAATATATTGTACGCGCAACATAATACATTTTCACAAGTCATAACCATAAATAATTTCTATTTATCAATAAATTTCACTCAATTTATTACTAAAAAGTTTATGCTGCTTATTACAAATTAAAATCAAGTATATATGACAATAACACGATGGTCTCTAAGTCTCATAATTATAATCTAAATCCTTTTTACCACCTCTTATATATTATCTATTATCTTATCCTCAAGTCGCAACTTGAAGACAAATATTTTTGTGTAAGACACAGTAGGTAATTTAATGCCAACTTATTTACCTCCACTGATGGTTAAATGATTTGGTCATGGGGGCTGATTTTTTTAAACATATGTACTATCTAATCGTTACAAGTATAACGATTTTTTTTATGAAATTATTAAATCTATTTTCGCATATTTTCGCTAGTTCGTTATTCGTTATTTACTACTTATATTTTTAAGTTATAAGTTCATAATCCAATAAGGTTAGACGGCCATAGCGACTAAGTCATTGAGACGGTTTTAAAATAATACGATATTACACTACAATATATTTACTTTTACCAGGGCAGATGAGTAGGGTATTATTATTGAACAATCATGATTTATGATCATCGAGCGGAGTCATTCTCGTATATTATTTTGAAGACTTAAATATTAATATTAATAATTATAATAGCCCATATCCTAGATATGAGTCTAATAGATAATAATAATACACTATACACAGTGGTCAGCGACACAGTGTTAAGATTAAGAATATATGTTTATAGTCATATACTCAGAGCCCAAAATTTCTTATTATCTAAATTCTAAATTATAAGTGCAGTCTTTTTGCTATATGGATTTTTTATATTCAATTTATTTTATAAAATTATAAATAAATTATACTATAAGTTTATAAGTAATTATTTAATAATGATTAATATAAATAAAACGATGAAATTAAAATTATAAATATAAGTAAAAAAGTGTAGATACAGTTTTTAATTTAAACAAATGTTTACTGATATACATCATGTACATTGTACACAAAGTCAAAGTGGTAATATATTTTTCAACATAGTAAATATAAATAATAAAAAAATGTACATGATTTAGAATTTAAGACAATGGTTTTTTTCTAGATTTTGTTCACTAAACTTTTGAATTAGATTTGAAAAATCATGGGTTACGAAATATAGCAATACAAATTAAGCCGCAACATAATAAAACAACTTTTTTCTCGTTACTCGAAATTATTTCGTAGGGGGGAGAGGGAGTGTATCCGGAGATTGGGCCATAAAAGTATAGCACACAAGTATACTGTTTATAAATAAATAAATAAATAAAATAAAATAAATTATTATTTTTTGTCTAACAAATATAAATACAATTCGTTAAAATGATAAATATTTTTTTTTCAAATACTTCCATTCAGATTTCTAATATATAAAAATATGACTGTAGTAACTAGTAGGTACTATAGATACTACAAATACAATTTTAATAACTTAGTGTTACGCTAATAAAACATCGATTTTACATTCTTATTGCAGTTTAAAGAATACATAATTTTGATTTGATTTCTGTGTGGATTAAGCAATACAAAATCAAACTAGGTAAATGAAACCAAATCAATTCAAGTAAATTTCAATTCAAACCGAAAAAAATGGCCTTTACAACTAAATAATAATTCTTTATTTCCTTATTAAAAAACAAAGAATAAAAATCAAAAAGGCTTACATTGAAAGGTTATACTAAAATAAAATAATGTATTTTAGGTTGTCACCTTCTCCCGATTTTCAAATGCAAATTTAGTCTCCAAAATATAAAATTTTCACGCTGTCAAAGTTACTATTTATCATTTGGTTGTAGTACATCCAAATACTTGATGGCAAATTTATATAGTGCTATACTATCTAATATTTAACCACGGTAGAATTCTAGAAGTATAGAGATGTATAGGTTCTGATATTATTATGTGGTGTATAGTTAGCAGTTGGGTAATAGTTAATAGTTATAGGTTATTAATTGAATATCTAATTAAGTTATACCTGTTATACATATAACTTATATAACTATAGAAGTTAGTTCAAGTAATTTATTATATTTACAGACATTTTTTGGCACTGAATGTTTATATGGCTCTTTGTTATTATAAATTAGACTTTTATGATGTCTCTCAAGAAATTCTAGATGTTTATATGAAAAAATATCCAGATTCTATGATATTAACTAATTTAAAAGCTTGCAATTTGTACAAATTATATGATGGTAAGGCTGCTGAATCAGAATTGAAAAATCTTATTGTGAGTTAAACTATATTGATGAAATCATTTTTTCTTGTTTCTAATTAAGTTATTTTTTACAAAAATAATAAAAGGCGAGAAGATCATCAACATTTAAGTTTTGTGAAGATTTGATTAAACATAACATGGTTGTTTTTCGCGAAGGAGAAGGTGCTTTACAAGTGTTGCCAACTCTTGTTGATATCCTTCCAGAAGCCCGTCTTAATTTGGTAATATATTATTTGAGACAAGGAGAAAATGAAGAAGCCTATGAGTTAATTAAAGATTTGGAGCCAGCTATTCCCCAAGAATATATCTTAAAAGCTATTGTTAATGTAGTTGTTGGTCAAGAAAAAGGAGATGTAAAAAAATAAAATTATCATTAATAAATTATTAAAAAAAATACCTAAGGTAAATTTTTTATTCATATTTTTAGACCAAGCAAATCAATAACGGACAGAGTTTATTCAATATGGTAGGAAGTAGTTCCAGTGAATGTGACACAATACCAGGTCGGCAATGCATGGCTTCCTCTTTATTTTTAGAAGGGCGTTATGATGAAGTTAGCTTATATCTAAGTTCAATAAAAAGCTATTTTTCAAATGACGATAGTTTTAATTTTAATTTTGCTCAGGTATTTGTTTTAGCTATTATCTATGAACTAAATATCTGAATAAGCAATAACAAAATGTAAAATTGTAAAACATTTATATATTATTATAATAATATTTATTATGTATAGGTGAAATTATCGCTAGGTGAGTACAAAGAAGCAGAAGAGATGTATTTACAAGTAAAAAGCAACAAAATACGAGAAAGTTTTATTTACATAAACCATTTAACACATTGTTGTAAGTTTTCAATAAAATATTTTATTACCTATAAGCTATTACAGTATAATATAATATATTATGCGACACATGGATATTTAGTACCTATACGCATATCAGATTATTTTGTAATTGCTCAGTTTATAAACCCGGACTGAAAAATATTTTGTATTCAGTAACCCATCTTGAGCTGATTTTGCATATAAATTACAATTCGAGGGATGTTTTAAATTTAAATCGTCTGTAGTGGATGCCAGATGGGTAACTTAGTTGAGTCCGTAGGGAATGATTAAAGTGGTTTTTACCCCATAATATCTAGTAGGTACGTAACTGAAACTTCATCTTAGGAGAGGCGATTAATGTTTTTAGGAATAGTCCAAATACTTCATAATACATTTGTGCCGGTGTACTCTTATATAAAAAGGATTGCTCATTATACATAATTAATAATAAATATTAATAATTAGGGATGAGAACTGAGAAATAAGACTTGCATATTTTTGTCTATGCTTTCTATTTATAGCTATATGTGATCTATAAATCCGTTTCATAAGCTAGCGAGTTCATTTTTGTTGTTTTTTTGCATATTTTTGCATATTTGGGTACATTTTTAAGAATAGCATATTAAACGTATTTTTGTGCATAAAAATGCAGTTTTAGTTATAATATTATCAAGATTATTATACTTAAATTAAATATTATACTTAAATAAAAATATAATTTACAAAAATATATAAGTTTTTTTAGATATACAGATGTTGAAACAAGAAGTTGTCGATTAGATGCTGACATTTTGACGTTGTTTATAAATTGTATTATACTATATTATTTTTATTTATAATTAAAAATGTTATGTATATTTTCAATTTTTTTTGGCATATTTTCGTTTTTTTGTGCATAATATTTTGACAATTTTTCTTTCTATAATTTCTCATCCCTACTTATAAGTTATAAGATACATACTAAAATTGACAATAATACGGGCTTTTTTTTTGGAGGGAGGACGATTGCCACCATCACCCCCTTCAAACATGTGCCTGATATCTATTCAAAGTGGTTAATTTTTTTTTTTATTTGGAAACGTCTAATGTCTTTATTTCGATGTTTATATTATGTATATATACTATTGAATATTATACTTAGGTATCATAGGACACTATTAGGTATTATAGTTATTTAGTTTTAAATATTATAGTTCGTTTGTAAAATTATAATGGCATATTAGCATTTTTTTTAATTATAGTCATTATGAATAAAAAGTCGCAATCAGCATGGGATTTATATTTGAAAATAGAAAATTCACAAGATTCATTGATAATATTGCAGTCAATCGCAAATGATTGTTATAAAACTAATCAGTTTTGGCAATCAGCAAAAGCATTTGATATGCTCGAAAGGTTAGATTTATTACCTGAATATTGGGAAGGAAAACGAGGTGCTTGTGCCGGCATATTTCAACAAATTGTTCTTGGCAATCAACCACAGTACGTTTAAATTGCTATATTTATTTTGTATTTTTTATAAACCTACTAAATGTACGTTAATACCAGTGGTGAAATTAGGTTAACTATATAATTCTCCTATTCTGGAACCTGGATCCCAGAATTGCACCATTAGTAAAATACTAAAATCGTTATAATATACCTATAATCTATATAAACATTTCAAAATAACTACAACAGTCAACAAGTTAATAATAACATTTTTATTTTAATATAGAGATCAGATAGCTGATGTTATACATTTATTAAGAAATTCAGCAAATTCTCAAGTTGAACAAATGATAAAAATGATGAAGAAATGGGCGAAAAATAACAAAGTAGTTGTTTAGATTTATCCATGATATAACCTAAATAAGTGGGTGCCTAAAAATTATTACACCTTATAACCTTATTGTGGCATATTCTTATTATATATTATGTCTAAAACTTGTAAGTTTTAAATATTAAAATATGTATAGCAACTAGCAAATTATGATTAATAATATACGAGTACCATACACGTCCATGTTATCTATACTATATTTATATGTCAATATAAATTATTAATAGGTATGGTACATAAATGCATTATAATATAATACAACTAATTTTACTAATTATATTATTTCAGATCATTATTGACTACCTATTTAGTATATCAAATCACATTTTCAACTAGGGGACCCAACGGCCATCACCCGGCACCCACCCTCCTGTTCAAAAAAAATATCAGAGGCAAATTCCTCTGAAATTGTCACTAACTATAGTAACTACTAACTAAAACTGTAGGTACTTACCTTTTTTTCAGTTTATAACCGACGACGTATCGGGATCAGCTATCGCATTACTTCCGCGGAAACTGTAGGTACCCAAGGTATCTAACACTTATAGTAAAAACCATTATTCACGGTGAACTAGGACAAGTAGGTCAGTAAGTGTACTAAGAAAATTGCGTCTCCGAAAAAAGCTCACAGTCATCATATAGGTAGGTCGTAGGTATTAGTGTAAGTACTACGTAAATTGTAATACTTATTTTTGAAACGTACGTAAATTGCGTCCCTGCTTATGAAAAAAAAAATGCAGTGATAAATACATATTAGTTTAAAAAAATCAAGGAAAAAAAATAAAAAAGTAGAATAATAATGAAAAAAGATACCTATCTAAATAAATTATGTACAAGAAAAAATTGAAAGAATTGCAAACAAAAATAATATATAATACATAATTATTATTAGTTTACACTTAGTGTGGGAATCATCATACACATCACTCATACACATTTTTATTTATTATCAAATTATTAATTTTTAATAATAAATTTTTTATCATAAACAATATAAACAGCAAAATTAATTTTACTAATACAATTATATTGCCAGTTAAAATTCTAAAAAAAATAAAGATAATTATTAATTTAATATAAAATATTAGAAACCTAGACGTAATTTATGACATTTATATCTGAATAAAATAAATTTAGCCACAAACGGGTAAACGTATGCAAGTATACACTATTAACAGTCGGGCTGCATTTTACATCGACCTATACTACAAAGGTTAGTGATGTGCTTGATAATATAAAGTTTAAGAACTTTATCATAGGTATTATTGATTGATGATGTAGAGAACTAATCCCTATATGAAACTATGAAATATAAATGGACTAAATAGTACCATAAACTCTGGTAGAAAATCTTTAGTACCTAACACATAGTGATCATGTCCCTACTACCTAGTCCCAGTGCCATAATTATAGAAGGACAAATGGAACAATTGAACTGGGCGCACCGACTTCAAACATATACAATTAATTGTATAAGTACCTGTTTATCATACTTTGGGAAAACCTTAAAGCTGAAATCAAATTTGACTTAAAATATTAAAAATTTAGTGTGATATATAAGTGTAAAAAATAATAATGAAATGCTAATTTTTATTTAAATAAAAACGTTGACTTTTTAATTTGTGTACTAACTTAAATAAATATTACATTAATTAGACACATTTGAAGTGTAGTATTCTTGTATATTAAATAATCATATTTTTTACAATAAAATATCATTCTATGATCCAACTGCTCATTTATAAATAGGCAAACAGCTAATTACAATAATTATATATAACATTAATTTAAAAATATATTTTGCATACATTTTATTTAGACATTCGAAAAATAGAAATGAACAATTTGAGGCCCAAAATTGTAAATTGTACTGGGCCCATGAATTGGTAAATCAGTCACTGCATGTAGTAGTCCACCTTGCTATAGTCCAACGAACAATGAACAAACCTACCAAGGTATAAATGTATTTATAATTGTAGACAGTAGTGTGTACTGTGTAGGCATTGATTTTATAATATATTCAATAATAGTGTAATCTATATAGTATTATTATCTATAAAACTTGATGTGTAGGTACTAGCACAAAATAAATGCAATTTTATTTATTTATTTGATTTAATTTATTTTGGGGTACCTACTAAACCCATACAGGCCATATCACAGAACACCGACAGAACAAATAACAAATAACAATACAAAATATAAATTTATTGTGTACTATTTTTATTTATTATTATTACTTTTTTTTTTTTTTGATAAAGAATAATAAAAGATAATAATAATATTATGTGATAGTAGTCATATAATTTTAAATTTACTATCATTTATTAATTATCATTTATCATTATTACAATAAATTATTTCCATAATTTTATTATTACTTATTAGTTAAATATTTGAATTAAAATTAAATCTTTTCCACTATTAGCACAGAATAAATTAAATAAGTAGTAATTTAATAGTAAGTTATTAGTTGATATTTTTATAACACAATATGGATTCTATCATTTCTGAGATGGAAAAATTATTACTATCTGGTAGAGAGGACTGTAATATCCAAGACATTATAGGTAACTAGATATCTTTAAAATTTTTCAATAATTTTACAAACTATCTTAATAATATGAATTACTAAAAAGCTTATTAGCCTGAAATTAAAACTCATATATATATGTGATTTATAATACACATTTTATTCTCCATATTCAACAGATTGCTTTATATCTTTTAAAATTTTTTTAAAGTAGACCTGGAAATTTAAGTTGACGCAGCTCCTCATTTTGTAAATTTTTCTCACTTATTAAAATTTATAAGTAAATCTTTTATTTCTTTTATTGGTAAATCTTTCTGTTTTACCTAAACTTAAAAAAAATGTTTGAACACAAATTAAAACTAACTGAATGACATATCTTGGATAAATTATTTAACGATGCAACAATATATTGATTAGTTCTAAAATAAAAGTGTTTAATGACTTAAATTAACTTGAAAAGCCATCCAATCAATAAAAACATAAATATAAGTGATTATCTGGTGCTTAGTGATTCTAATAAAAAGACAATTTAACTTTATAATACTTTATGTTTACTATAGTAACATACAATTTGGTTGGGTTTATTTTTTTAATTTCAATCAGTGGCATAGTGAACATGTATTAACTATGGTCTATGATGCACAACATATATTTGAGTACCTACAACCTACCCACCCACTCTTTTCTCAATGTCACATATATGAAATTTGTTTGAAAAAAAATTGAAGAAAACTAAATCCTAATGAAGATTTAGTGGGTACCTACCGACTTATATTTTACTAATTCCTATCTGAGAATACTAAATTCTAAGAGTCGTTTCCTTATTTTTTGTTATAACTGACTTAGTTTATTAAAAATAACAATTTACCACTTTTTTCATATTTCTTATCATGATGGCTAGGCATCATTAAACTCTTTTTATCACGCCAATGATTCCAATAAACGGTTTATTCTATAATCTAGTGATAACATTTAGCAGAACTCGCTGTATATAATATCTTATATATTTATATCCACAATCTATTTTAAATTAGATAAATTAGTTTATCGATATTACCAATGCTAAGTAATATCAGTAGTTAAATGTTTCTATCATAGATTCATAAAGGATATAGATTTAACAGTTGTTATTTTTGTATTTTTTCCCCTTAACTTAAATTCATTTTTTAAATTTCATATGACAAATAAAAAAATTATTAACACTCAACATATTTGTGTCAATATCAAAACAAAATATAAAATAGTTAAAATATTAATAACAACAATTAAATAATTATATAAAGATAGCATGCATGCACTTTAATTGTTTGTTATTTTGATACACATACGTCTAAGTGTCTAATGTCTGGATATTTATTGTTTATACTCATTAATAAATGCTAAAACTTATAATTTTATTTGAGCTTTTACTAAGCACGTTATGTATATTAGAATATACAAATTTGATTTTTTTGACTGCGATTGTTTTTTCTTCCTTTACTTTTTGTAATTACATATTATAAATTTTACATGTTAAATAAAATGTACATTTTATATAACTAAAATCCTTATTTTTCATTATTGAATTCAAAACCTCATAAGACCTTTTAATATCAGTCATATTTAAATCAAATTAATCAAAATAATATTAATAAATTAAAAAATTACATAAGTTAATCACAATTTAATACAAACATCATATAAGTGCACAACACATTGCACAAAGCTTAAATAAAATTATAATTTTAAGCGAGTACAAGCAGGAAATCCTAGCAATAATTAGTAAAATCTAGCTTTACTTAATAATTGGGCTTTTATGGTAACACATACACACACACACACACACACACACACACACACACACACACACACACACCCACACACCCACACACCCACACACACACACATATATAAGTAGTAATATTTGTGAGTTACTACCTATTTAATTTTTATTAGATTTCTAAGTTTAATAAATTTATTCAGATTTTAATAAAAAATTAATTATCAAGAATTAATAAAAAGCCTAAAAACTCTAATTTAATAAGGTATGTTTAGTAGATAATAATATAATTTAATAAAAAATAGGTTAATTTAGAGTTCTGAATTGTTCAGCAAATTAAACATTATATCACTTTATTTTTATTTATTTTATATTTTTAATGATTTCAGGAGAATCTGCAGGTAAAAATATTGATGATTTGTTGATTGAAGCTGATAAAATAATTGGTGAAACACTTCCATTCTTCCAAACATATTCAAATACAAAAGTTAAATCATCAAAAGACTCTAAAAGTATACAAAATAATACTAGGATTATATCAGCACAGCCTGAAATTGAAAGGAATAATGCTAAAAAAGTTAATTTTAATTTAAAAAATAATTCTCAAAGTATTTCAACTCCAGAGAAACATTCAAATACAACAGAAAATTATGGTTTGTATTAAGAATATTTTAAGAAATACGATATAAAAGATATAATTAACCATGTTGAGAAATATAATGGTGTTTGGCCTTATCATTATCTATTCTTTTTTTTAAATTTATTTTGATCCTAATTAATTTTTTTGAAACTCATAATTGTTTTAAAGATTCACTATCCATAACTATTTTAAATACATTTTTATTAAATTCAATGTAAAACATATTATATGTTTATTTTTAAATTATTTAGAATATTAACTAGCTAATTTATTTTAATCTATTTTAAATGTAGAATTATTAATTTTTATTAACACATTTTCTGTTGTTAGCTGATACCTAAATTTGAGCTATTTAATAGTTGTCAGGGACATACACAGGGGGGGGAGTGTTTTGGGTGTTCAAACACCCCCTGAAATACTTGGGTTTTTGCATGGTTATTTACTTATTCAATTGTAATGTTAATTTTGTTATATCAATGTTTGTATTTAAAAAAAGTATTTTAAGTATACCTAATTTTCAAAAAAAATTTTTGTATATTTATTAAAAAAATTTTTACTTTTCAATAACTGATTTTCAAAAACACTCCCCAAAACTTTTTTTTGTGTACATCCCTGATAGCTGTACATTCTTTACATATTATTGGTATTCTGTATAGGTTGATTTTGACATCCTTTTCCTATTTTTAAGTACATTTTTATTAAAATAATTTATTGCCAATTTAACATTTGTGAACTATCAATAAATGTAATATAGTCATTGTGTTAAGTTATCATATAAATGTATAAGTTATTAAAATTCAGGTAGAGGATTTGATTAATAGAGAAATAGAAATGTAATATGGACAAATATTACAAGACAACTATTAACTTATGTCTTATTTAGGCCTTAGAGTTTAGAATATTTGTATAATTTAATGAAATCAATCAAGTTTAACTAATAAATTTTAATTATGTTTATAGGAAAATTAACTATAAATAAGTATATTAAAGAAGAGGAAAGAAAAAATCATAATATTCGTTCTCCATCTTTAAAAAAATGTACAACTGAGTTAAAAGTAAGCTAATAATTTTACACATTATTATTATTTTCTGAACTTATTTCATTAGCTAGTGTTGAGACTGCTGCAAATGCTTCTTTTCCAGTAGATAAAATCTCAGATGGTGGTAAAATGAATCCATATTTTCCTGTATCTTTCAATTCTACAGTGTATGAGTATTTAATTTTTGCAACTCCTTTAGCCCAATCATCAGATGCTCCTAAAAAATTTAAAAGTACATGGTATTGTATTTATTAAGACAAATTCTAAATACATACTATGCCTGATATATATATCAGTTAATTAGAAATTTATGTTACTAAAATGGTAGAAATATTATTTGATTCTTATAAAATCTTTACCATTTTTGGGCAAATTTCTAACTAGTAAGGCTTAAATAGAATATTTTTCAATTTTTCATATGTTTGGTGAAAATGGGAATATATTTTTCTATGTTTTTACTATACCATACATAAAATTAAGTAGTTATATATATGGTATACTTGGTATTTACAGAAGTATAATTATTTCACTAGTATCAACATTTAATGGATGATTTAAGTATTAACAAGGTAAATACATTTCTAAAATAAAAATGGGTGTCATGAGTGCCCCTCTTGGCTGTAAATTATGGATGTAAAATAATATCTGTTTTGGATGTACTGGTAGCATCAGTGATATCTGCACTTTGTATATTACTGTTATATTACTAGTACCCTTTATCCAAAAAAAACTACGGCTTGGGTGACACTGGTGTTATAATAATATTTATTAAATTTCATATACCGGCTGCTGGGTATAAAAGTGTTGCACTATTTCCGACAGTGTACTCATTTGATGTAGCCTTTTTAATAGCTGCGGCCATAGCCAGGCCTACACGGTGTACTTCTTTGTGATCAGATGGTACCCGTTTGGCATAGCCCCATGGATATAAGATATATTGTCCATAACTATGGAACGTCAGAAATCCCTAAAAATATATATATATATATTTAGTCTATTAGTTATAAGTTATAATTTAGTTATAACTTATTATTTAAAAATCAAAAATATTTTACATACTTTAAATTTGTTTGGATTTTTCATTATATACTTAACCACTGCTTGGGTTTCACGTTCAGAACTAGCTTTTACTCCTTTATATATTTCTGCACATGAATATTTGCTAGAACCACTTTCGCCCCAGTGATAATCCCAGTTACGATTCAGATCTGCTCCTATACATGAATTTGCTGATTGCTTGTTTCGGTTTTTTCGCCATAGGCGTTCCTTTTCATGAGAATATTTGTAACTAAATAAAAATGGTATATTTATTTTTTGTCAAATTGTATATTTAAATTATTAATACTGACCCATCAGGATTTAAAATTGGTATTATGTGGAATTCAATATTATTCATATGAGATTCCAATGAGTCTCTGTTATATACCAATTCATTTATTAAATATAACACAGAGGAGACTGCAATCCATTCTCGAGCATGTATCCCTCCATCGATCCATATAGCTTTTATATCAGTTGCATTTTTGTCTGGCTTAATTCGTATCACTCTTAATGAGACATTTTCATATGATTTACCAATAGTTTCAATTTCTAATATATCTGGATATTCTTGAGATAAGTAATCAATATATTTATATATATCATGTATCTTATGATAACGTTCAAATGTTAAATTATGTCCTAAAATCATTAAAATAGTAATTAATAAAACTAAAATCAACATGAGTAATACTGTAACCATTTTTAATTTAACTTATTAAATATTTATTTAACTTATATAACACAAATTAATATTATAAATGTATGCAATTTAAGATTTATTCAGCATAATTATTATTTATAAATAAATTTCAACCTTGTCTTCCGGATAATTCTGATTCGTCTTCATTTATTGGAGGATTTTCTACATCAATTGCCCTTTGTATGTCATCAATAAAAACATCAAATAATAATGATCCATTATTCAGTGTGTTTTTTACAATTTCTGAGTTTTCTTTTTTTACCATTATATCTACTGATGTAGAATTGGTAAACCATTTTTCAATCACTAAAAAATGTATTTAAATTAATTTAATATTCATTAATGAAAAATTAAATTTACTTACATCCTTGATTTTCTAGTTCCTTGATTTTTTTCCTTTGCTTAGAGTTAACTGTTTCAACTCTAAATACTTGGTCTCCATTATAAGTTACTTTTTCATCGACATCTCGCTGTTGACCATTATTTTCTAAACATATTGTAAATGTTATTAAAGCTAAAAGTGTAAGCACACAATAAAGCACTCTGGGAGAACCATCCATTTCGAATAACCAAATGAGGATAAACTAAATTAATTCTTGACCACAGGGAACTCTTTAATGTGTACAGAAACCGGTACTGTACTATGATCCCAATCCAAGCCACACCTATTTGATATTTTATTAATACCACTGGTTATTGACCAAAATTTCTACCTTTTGACATAAACATGAATAGAATATTTTATGACTTTTTGTTATAAACTGTTCTTCGCCATTGTATATTTATAACTAAAATAATATAAAATTATGTTTATAATATCTACAATAGATCTTTTCATACTAACAACTATTAATGACAATTGCATATCCTATCTTAATTTAATCATCAAACAATCAATATAATAGCTTGTATTAATTTAAAGAAAAAAAGAATTGTAAATGAAATAATTTCTAATCTTTTATAATTGTAAAGAGAAAATTTTATAATGAACAAAAAAGTAATTAATATTTTTTGAAAAATGTAAACATTTTAGGGTGAATAGTAATGTGTTATTATATTTAAATAATTTTTGTATTTTACATGTTATTAGTATTTAAATTTATTTTATATTAAGAATTAATCGTTTTAAAATACAACATTAAAGTAGTAATTTTTTTTATATGATCAAATTATATGTAAAATAACATGTATTTTACAAATTATTTATATATTGGAATAACAAAAGGTTAAAAATATAATATGTTGACAGTTGACTGTGTCAATAACCCCTACAACCAGTTAATAAACCACATTCCAAGAAACCAGATGTCCACTGTACATACTAATGTTTGTAATTTATCGATTTGGAATATGTTGTATGTAAACTGATGTTTAATAATATATTCATTAATTTTATTATGTAGGTCATTATTAGCCAAGGTGAAGTATAATTTGTAATATTTCGAGGTGAATGTTAACTACTGTCTACTGAATGTATAACTAAGTGTACTACTAAGTGTATTTGAAATTTAAACATGTTTATAAATAGAATTTATATGGCTCATATACTTAAATAATTTTTATCATTGCGAATGTATTGATTTTACTATGATGTGTTATATGTGTAAAAATTCATTAATTTTTAACTTCAATAGAAAAGTAATCCTAGTTCTAGATCTAGTTGGTATTTTTAGGAAGTTAAAATTAAAAATTCCAAAACCTAAAATAAAAAAGGTAAAAAAATTTGAATTTTCATACAAAACTAGTTGTTAATAAAATTGATTTTCTTTTATGGTGTAATTCAAAAACAAATAACTGTAGATACTTGAAATTTTCATTAAATTTTTATATTTATATTTTCTATACATAGTATAATTTTTAAATATTTTAAGCAATTTATAAACTTGACATTTTTTTATTTTTTTTTTTTTATATATTGATAGAAAAATATTTAATCAGTCAATAAGCTTGAATATGTTGTACAAGGTTTCTCATAAGTTGTTATCATAGTTAATTAAAAATATATTAGAAAATGTAGATCTCTCTGCTGTACATTAGGTTGTTGACTAGAACTCATTATTGAGTATCACTATAATAGATTTTATTAAATTTGAATTTAATAATAACACATTGTATATAATGAGAAGCAATGCTGTGCGAAAATTACGGTAACCATAATTACAAAACAATTATTTTAATAATAATAATATTAGATTTGTGTAAAAATTTTCCTAATATTTTGTTTGTTTTTCCTGATTTTAAAAACAGTACTTTACAGAACTTTTAATTTTGACCTCTCTAAAGTTCAAACTAAATCCAATTTGCTATACAAAACCACCCTTAAAATTGAAAATGGAATTTTTTATTATTATTTATCATGTGCACGGGGAAAAAAAACAAACACACATCTTTATAAAATCATTATATTCATCACTCAGCTCAGAATCTAAAATCTACTTGTTCCATATAAATATAATAAAATATACTTATACATACCTAATTAAAGTTTTGATTTGAATAGAAATAACAATGACTGTGTCTTATTGTTAAGTTAGTTGAACAGTGAAACTAGTTACCTATTTTTAAGTATTATAGTTTCCGTAAAGTAAACCTAAAATTAAGAAATGGGAATAAAAACTTAAATTAGATACGTACAAGTATTGTTAGGCTGAAATAAATATTTTATTACTGAAAAGTAAAACAATTAATTTTTCTTAAATTATTATGAATTGACATACAAAATACCGGTTATCAAAAATTTAAAAAAAAAATTTATGTGTATATTGTTTTATATTTTTTTTAAAAATCCAAAAATATTGTCTTTAACTTGATAAATTTTTATTCAATTTTAGTATTATTTATTTTTGAAATGTTTTGTTAATGACTATCTTGAAAATTTAAAAAACTTAATTGCATTAAAAAAATTGAATCTTTTGCCATTCAATCAGAATTTTCATCTTTAATACTGTAAAAAAAAACTGCATTTAAATATATTGAGTTTTTACGGAGATATTAAGGGTAATATGGGACTTTTAAGAAACATTGTATATAAATAATTTTAATAATTATGTATTAATAATACAAATAATGCAATGTTTTTGGCAGGTATTATATGAACCTATAGTTATTCTAGTAGTACAACCTAATAAAGTAAAATCTAAGCATTTTCTAGATATTATATAATTTTTTAAAAGTTTTTTGACCTCTAAAATCGATAAAACTTAATTCATAAAATATATAAATGTATAATATTATAAAACATCATTATATCTGTTATATGTGTACTTTTATTAAACTCATTATTCATTATTTATATGTCTTAGATTCTTGATCCTGAAATAAACTTTATAAAACCTCAATTTAAAGTCAGTTCATCTTTGTTGGAAAATCACAATCGGCTACAAATTATGTGTAACAGACATGATAAATTTGCTAATAATAATAAAACACAGGACCAAATTAATAAATTAAAATTGGAAGAAGAATTAAAATATTATAAAGTAAATGAAACATACATTATAATAAAATATTTATTTATTTTTTATAAATCATCAATTTTTTCCAGTTGAAAAATAATGAGCTTGAAAAAAATCTATTATTCAAAGAACAAGAAATTCACAATTTGGAAAATCGATATCAGCAATTAAGTCAGCATTGTGAATCATTTTTGAAAAAAAATGTAAGTACATAGGTAAATCATTAATGATATTTTATAATTAATAATTAATTAAATGTTATGCTCAAAACTAAATTATCTGAAAAGTAATATTACACTAGACACAGTTTTTTCCAACATGTATCAGTCTTTAAATTTGTTTAGAATAGAACAAATAGGTGAATAGGTCAAATTTTAACGACTTTTTTTAAATATCTATTTGTTTTGCTATGTGTCATACATATTAATTAATAATTATATTTTTTCTTATGATTTTAAGAAATTTTAATTAGGTATAATGTTTTTATATTAAACTATTTTCACATTTTTTTATTTTAGATTTATATATGAAAATAAAATAATATCATATTCATACATAGTTTATTAAATTTGTATGTGCTGTTAATATATTTGTAACTTCTCCATCAACAAAAAAATAGATAATATAGCTATAAAATTGAACATTACTTAACACATAGTTTATATTTTATACTAAATTATAATTGAAACCTATGTTTAAGAAAAAAAACAGCCATTACTATTATTTTTATTTTTTTTCATTTTTTGCATTAGATCGAAGAGACATTAAAGAGTTACGATTTTCAATTGAATGAACTAATTGAACGTAATATGACTAGAGAATCACAGTTACATATTATAATTGGTAATCTTCTTGAAGAAATTGGACAATCGCATTATCAATACAGAATAAAACTATCAGAAAAAAATAAACAAATACGAAATTATCTTGATCAAATAGAAACAATACTTGATAATGTTTACAAATTTAAAAATAATAATACAAAAATATAGCATTTGTAAATTATCAATACCACATTGACATTACAATCATTTAAAAAGAAATTTTAAATTTTGTGTAAACAGATAAGTTGTGAACACATTCATAGATGGAGTATGATCAAGTAAGAAATTATACTTTTAAACTTAATGTCCTTTTATTGCATTTACTATTTAAATACCTAAGCCTGTATACTTATTGATTATAATTTATAATACATTTGATACCTATACATCAGTTGGTAAATATGTAAATATATTTAGTCAAATTTTCTTATTTTACTGGAGAAATTAGTATTTAGTTTTAGCTAAATAATAAATTAAGTTTTTTTTATACAATATAATACCAATAAAATATAGTTGATAATAGGTTCAAACAAAAAAATTAAAACACAAATATAGTTGTTCTGGAAGAAAAATGTAATCATATATTCATTATTTCATTAACATTTTGATAATTTTGTTATAATACTTATACTAAGTGTTCACTAACATGTTCTTGTAAGTAGTAATTCTAATTACTTAATGTTTTTACTATGCATCCCAAAATAGTAAAGTCCAAGAACACCAATTGCTGACTGGACAAAATTTGAGAATGGCCTAAAATATATTTAAGTTTAATTATGACATAATGTTATATGCTAATATTAATGGAAATTACCATGATGACGCCTCATCCTTGTCTTTAATAGCAACCATACCATTCTATAAACATATATATATATATATATATATTTTAATTTATTTATTACATGTGTATGAATATTGAATATTTATGACTTTATGAGTATCTACCTGTCTGGTGTGCGCTGTCCTGCTTCTTTTATCTATATTATCTCGAATTCTTTGCACATCGTATTGTCTATCTCTTACTTCGCGTCTAAAAATTCTTTCATCAGGACGATGTTCCAAAATTCTTCTACCATTCCGTTCTAAAGCTCGTGGGTGTAGATTACCTCTTATGTCAATATCCCTCTCTCTTGCGTTCCGAATTCGTTCGCGACGAATATTAGGCAATGATTCTGATCTTGTCAATCTGCCCTTTCTAATATCGTCAATTCTAACCCAAACTCGCTGCTCTTGTTCTTTCCCGTCCACACTTATTCTATGTCTCTCGGATCGTATGTTCAAATTTTTAGTCCTGTACGTGTCTCTAATGTAATAGTTGTCTATAGGATTAAATTTGCATTGATCTGTCTCATTTGAAGTCGTCACCAATTCTCTGTTTGATATTTTTCGATAAACATTACTGTAAATAAATAACACGGTTATTTATTAATACAAATTTTCTTAGTTGATTTTAATTATATTGTTTCAATTTAAAAATTCTGTTAGTGCGAAGTGCATACTATTTATTTCTCTCTCTAACCCCGTACAATATGGTATATTTAAATATTTGCGTTCATCAGAATATTCAGAACCATCTTATGCTGTTACTGCTGTTAGCTCAAATATTAGATTGAATTTCCCAATATCAAACTTAATATTAGGAATTTAGGAACATTATATTCAGTGTTTCTATGTTGGATAATTATTTTGTTTAAGATATTTACATTTTTTTGCAAATTATGAATATAATATTACAATTTGAATATCTTCATTTATTGCAAAAATATTGAAATATGGTAAAAAATCCATGATACAAATACTAGCCACAGATATTGTTCTTTACTTAATGTTTATTAATAGGTCAATCTACTTTAATATTAAAACTAACAACAGCAGATTGGTTCTGCTGAGAGAATTTACTATTTCGCGTGGTTAATAGAGAAAATAAATAGTTTGATCGTGGACTAAATCTGTATGAATAGGTATGAATCGTTGAGATTTGAAATTTTATCATTTCGCATATATTGTTATTTCTAATTACAGTATACTCTATGAGATTATCAAAGTATCTAGATTATTTTTAAGCTATTTGTACTACGAACCTATGTCCTATTTACATTGCTCACCATTTTACTGTACATCGGTATTAGCTTACAAGTTATATTATGTAAGTATTTATTTTTTTCAGTTTTTCGCAAAAACGCGCCGAGTAAAAAAATATTTAATATTATAAAAATTTTAATAATATAAACATAGTAGAAAATAAATTATCCGGCAGTTACTTACGTATCAACCACTTCATACAAAAATTAATTGGACAACCAGGTCATGCAGCATAAGTATGTATATGTAATGTGTATAAATTATATTTATCGAATTGTCTTGGCTACCAGTTTATTTATACTTGTATATTACTTGTAGACACCACCTGTCTTCTTCGCTAATTATTTATATCATTGAATTGAACTTTAACGCAACCACTCCTTCTGTGAACTACCCGATGACACGGTACATTGGAAACTTAATATATTTACATACGGAAATATCGGCTTACGGCAAAAATTATGGTTCCTAGCTAGTTCTTCTTAAAATATTTATTCAGAAATCTAATAGATTTATTTTTAGTTATAAGTTTTGATAAACAATAAATATTTGTAAAAGTTCAAACAACGTTATTTAGTTAAAATAAAATATGAATATTAACATACAATATGTATTGTATCGTTTTTACGTTGGCAGTAAGAAAAGTAAATAAGTACACCGTATACACCTATAAGTATATTAGTTATAATAGCATTCAATATTTTGTCCAAGGCTTCAAAAATTCTAAATCAGGCACTGTTGACATTATCAAAATATGTAGATTAATTTTAAGATATTCTATTTATAATTTTATATCATGTAAAGTGGTATTAACTTAGGTTTCATAAGTTAATAACAATAATAGTTACATATACATATTATTATGATAAATACTAATAATATAATGAAAATGAATGCAATGTTTTGGGAAAAAAATTATTAAACCTATACCGTAATACCAATAATAAAATAAATTACCTTATTAGCAATATTAATGAACATTTTATAAAACATACTTAGTAATATAAGCTAACAAAACCGTCTCCGTTAAGAATTTGTTTTTCGAATCAATAATTTATCATTAAATTGAATTAAAACAGAGCAATACCCACTTGCCCACTTTTTAATCTTATAATGTTTAGTTTTGTAAAATTCCTGTTCTGATTGTTACTTAATTTTATTCGCATCGTATTAATATTAATTTCGTATGGTAGGTAGGTCGTAGGTAATTTAAATTCTTAAGTTAATACTGCATGTAAATTTGAAATGATTTTATTTTTATAGGATAAACCGATGGATTTCGATTTCAGTGATTAGATAGTAAATATGATCAAGCTTAAATAATAATATAACTGATCAAAAGTTACTTACAAATTATTTTCCGAAATCGTGCAGACGTTTGCATTCGAGTGTGAGCCAAGAAGAGCCAAGAAGAAAACAACGCCAACTACGATTGATAGAATCCTAAAATTATACCAATTGACAGTGTTAATTTAAAGACATTTATTCAAATTATAATTGTGTAATCGTATATGTGTATACAAATAGTAATAATTTGTTCGTATTATTATGATAAGAGCTTAACGAGGTACGATTGTACAAGAAATGTGAAAAAAATACGAATGTGTAAAATATATTTTTTACTTCAAATTCTTGAACTTACGTATTATTCATTTTGTGTAACGACGACAATGTTCTAAGTCACAATATACTCTTGGGGACCTCTACAAGTGCTTTTTATACCAGAATAATAGGTGTACATTTTCCGGTTGCTTTCATATTATGATGATTGTTTTCCAACCCAATGGTTTGTATTTTATTCGTGATGTACTGATGTATAATGTTACCTATTTATTTTCAAATCCTTATCTGAAAGAAACACAAACCGCTTACACGCTCGAAATCATTTTAACCCTACACTTTATCGTAGGTAGTGTAAATTTTTCGAATCATTGCGTTCAGAGATAGCTACACGTGGCTATGTATTAGGGCTTGGTGTAATGTATAAATGCATTACAGTATATTACACTGCTGCTGCTGCACTGATTCATATTATTATACGGGTAGGGGTATTAAAAACGCTTGAATGAACATAGGTTCTGATGACATTTTTGAACATTTATGTCACGAAGTTTGATACACAGCATATTTTATAATCTTCTAGACTTATAGCTGTATTTTATGTATTATGTGTAACCAGTAGCCACTGCGAAATATTGCGTTATTCAACCAGTCAACCTATAAAATGACAAGAAGTTAAAGGTATATTTTGTAATATACCTAGTCAATATAGAATATAAATATATATTACATATATAGCCATATAGGTAACAACTTGTCCATCTTCATAATAACTTGATATTTATTATTTCCCACCTATTTCTAAGTAATTTTGGTTAAATATTGTTATTTTTTAAGGACACGTCATCGGATTTTTTTAAGGTTAATATTGAAATACTGTATTATTAGGTATGTAACATGACTTTAGTAGCAGTGCTGTGAAGTATTTGAGTAAAAGTGTTCAAATGATTTTTTAAGTATTGAATAACTTTTTAAATACTTTCAACATGAAGTATTTTCAATGGTATTTTAAATACCTTTTTTTCTGTATTAAATATACTTATTTGTATTGAATACTTTTGGTTTTTTTTCGTCCATTTTATTTTTATTTGAAATATTTGGTTGGAAAAATATTATTGCCTGTAAGTTGTTACAATAATTGAATAATAGTTTTATTTAGTATTCTATTTAGTAGTATTTCTATTTAATGTGTTAGCCGAAGATAACTATGACATTGCTTTAAACAAAAAAATAGATCAATATTTGGGAACATTACCGACCAAAGATATAAACACTTTAAATTTTTTATCGACAATTAAATTATTTGACATTAACATTTACATATTTAAAATAGGTTTTCATTAAATTTACCGAAAATGCTAGGCAGCGCTTTAGTGGATCGAGTATTTAGTGTGGGTGGAGCGACTATTACCATGAAAATTTTGAAAATACAAATATGTTTTTAAAGTACAATAAACATTTATTTAATAAATGAAAATGATGATAAAATCTAGATTTAATCTACTATATGTTTATATTACTTTAAAAAACCAAAAGTATTTGAGTAGTATTTTATATACTTGAAAATAAATGTATTTTTGTATTTATTCAAATACTTTTTAAAAGTATTCTTTAAAGCACTGCTTAGTAGCTAGTATATACCATAGACCTATTGACCAGTTAATAGGTCAATGGTATATAATATATATAGTACTATTATTATACTATTCTAAGTTAATAAATACCAGTATGCAATCAGTGGCGTAGACATGATTTCTGAAAGGGGGAGAGATCGAAAAAAAAAGCTAAATGGGAGGGGGAAATTGAAAAATCCCCCGTCCTCCCAAAACTTTTTACTTTGGTAGTAAAATATAAGAACAAATGATGAACAATGAAATTTGAATGAATATAATTTAAATTGACTCAAAATTCACATTAAACACTATATGGTAGATTATTCACTCCAATACTCCATAAAGTCAAAATTTCCGTATTATAAAATGCTTGGTACATCATTAAATGTATAAATAAAATAAATAATAATTAAATTAATAAATAGTTTTCTATTTTTTTTTTTTTTTTTGCTAGTTAGTCTATAACTTCTGCTGTAATTAAAACTGGCATAACGCATAAGTGTTTTGCCATTTAGCCGTTCCTGTAACAAATACATTTTTACACATTTTCAACAATCCCGTGAGTGTCTTTTTTTAGATTTCAAATAAATAAATGGTAGGTACGTAGTACGTACTATGTACTAGTGTACTACGTATACGCGGTGAACTAAACTCATAGCGATAATGATCTCATTAGTTATTTCTCATAATGTAATAACAATTAACAACGATAATATCTGATGTCATTTTTAACACAGGCTCATAGTGGAAGCATAGCCCTTTTAGTCGAGCATACTTACATATTATTATATATAAAGTATTTTCTTTATAAATAATAAGATATGCTATAATAAAGTATAAACATAGTCGTTATTGAACATTTCGACTAAATCAACATTACTTTGCTACAAATAAAATAAAATAAAATTATAATGGTATTTAGTATTGAGAAAATTTTCATAATTCAATAGCTCGATCGATCATATCACAAAATATTGCATAATGTAAGCAAAAACAAAAAAAATAATAAAAATCCAATGGGGGAATCTGTCCCCCACGTCACCCCTTTGTATACGCCCCTATATGCAATATGCATTGTGTTAATATATTTTTTTAACATTTTAAGTTTTAAAATATAATTTTAATTTTTATAAAAATTGAAGCATAATAATAATAATATTTATTAACTTTCGAACAAGACGTATATACAAGTATAATATTATAGACGTGTATTTTATAGCTCTTTAAATTTTGTTTTTTGGCAATGAACGATTAAAACTGCAATATTTATATGTACGTATATCTAAATAAAAAACCATTATTTATTTATGCGTGTATCTCAAGTCTTAACTGCATGCTGTATTGCAATACCTGGTAAATGTTAATACTAAATTTTCTACAATAACAAGATTTATATCCTATTTTTTTACAATATTTTTAATCATAGAGAGTATAGAGCGTACGCCAAAGAAATCCAACAACAAATAGTTATAACCATCATACGGGCACGTTTATCTTGGACAAAAGTTATCCAAATACATTTACAACTATAATCAATTCCAGTCCAAAAATATTCTATCTAAATCGTTTTTTATCCAAAAATAATTCGTTCAAACAGTATTATTTAATTAGAAGATATTTCTGATTTCATAAGAATTGTATTTTTCTCGAAAAATATTACATTTTATTTTTAAATATATAAGTATATATTTAGTGTTGCAAAAAGGTAAGACTTATGGTAGGGAATTTATTATTTTTATACTGGCACTTGGCAACACCAGTTTTAAATTTTCTATTGCAATTGCTGAATTGCCCCAAAAATTTTAAATGAAAAGGTAATTTTATGAGGGTGTAAACATTTTTTAATCCAGCGATTCTAAATCTTTTTAGGATCATGATCCAAATTTTCCCTTGAAAATCTATGGCGATTAATGATCATATGCACGAATAGTGTTAGACATTTAGAGGGGTTGAACGCTGAAGCTTAGGTCTATATACTGGATACTCTTTTGATATTTTACGTCATAACAAAACCTCTAAAAAAAATTGTTTGGGTGTGGGTCTATAGCAACAGATGAGACTAAGCTACCGGCCCCTCTTAATTGTGCCTATGATCATGATCCACGTGGTTTTACTTTTATAGGATCAATAAGAAGTTCTAAAAAATCAAAGTTTGTTTATTTACTTATTAGTTATTACTTAACTAATACTTACTATAGTTTATACTATAAATATAGATTTTTCTTATACATATTGATCTTCCTAAAAATACATATTTAAACCAACTTAATTTCTGTCAGAAATAAATGAAAAGATTTTTGTACTACACACAAAAAAAAAAAAATTATTAACAGTATGTAATGTAATTTTTGTAATGAAGATGTAGAATAAGAATAAATTTCAATTAGTTTCCTCATTAACAAAATACTTAACCACTACTGGACATATTAATATATTATAGGTCATCATAAAGCTATAAATTTATCAGCCCCTAAAAGACGACTCAAACTACTCAAATGAAAATGACAAAGACGTGTTCTTAAGTAAAAAAAAAATCAGTTTAAGATTCTAATAGTTATAAACGAACGATTTTCCTACACAAGTCTCTTGTTTCCTTAAAATCTAAATTCTTATTTAACTTTAATTACACATTTGTTAGTACATAATACCTACTTTATGATAGCAAATACTGAAATGCACAATAAATAGTATGCATTATACATAATCTATTTGGTATTTACTTTGGTAAGAAAATATTATAAAATTTTCTTTCAACGCTAATTTGAGAATATGATTAGTAATTAATATCAGTGTTGCCAGGGGGAGGACTGAGGGGGATGCAGCCCCCCCGAAATATCAAGATTTAAAAATATTTTAATTACTTATTAATGGTCTATGGAAATCACTACAAAAATTTTAAATTGTACTTTACAAAAATTGATCAACCAAAAAAAAATCCTGGCTACTCCACTGATTATTATGAATGTCAGATAAAAATGTTACTAGAATACTTTATTAGAATTTAGCAAAGGAATATAAATAGAATATGAAGAAATAACACATTAATATTAGGTAGGTAGGTATATAGTTCACAAAAATCTATAATATTTACATAGGTAGTAATCATGAAAATAAGTAGGTTTATAATAAATTAAAAATTATTATCATGCACCTATAGATAATTTATAAGTAAAAAAAATTGTAAATTTTTAACAGAACAAATCTAATGGCAAGAAAAAAAACAACACATCAAAATAATAAAAATTTTAACATAAAACATTTAAGTTATAAGATCTATTAGTAAATGGTATGGTATCTATTGATAATAATAATTAGGTCCTTATTAACATAAAATATTGAGTACACATCACTCATGCCTATAAATTAAGTATGAAAATATTGAAAATAAACTTAATTTTTGGAACAAATTAAATTAGAAATGCCATAAAAGTAAATTACATAGTTTTTTTTTTTTTAACACTAAGGAACTAGACATTATAGTTGTATAAATAAACAGTCTGTAAAGAAAATATGATAATTTTTTAGTTATTAATTGAAAAATGTACATATGATATTATTAAACATCATGCTTGTATTTTTCATTTATCTATAAACTACTAGCACAAAATTTCAAAATTTTAAATAAAAATCATTAAGTGAAACAAAAGACACCAATTAAATACATATGCTCATTTTTTACCAATCATGGTTTGATTAATTAAATCTGATTCACAAGATGTGTAAAATTATTTTTGACATCAAAAATTACACTAATATTAACATGGTATGTACTATCAATAAACAATTAATTTGTAGCTATACTCTTACTTGTGAATAAATTCAAAACACAACATGAAAATAAATTACATAGAAATTATTTATCCATTATTGTTTAGTTAACAATGATACTAAATAATCATATTATCATAAGAGAATATTACAGCTAATAGTTATATTCAGTAGATATTTTAGTTTATTTTAAGTTACATTCAAATAGAAAATGATCTATTCATTGGTAAGAAAAATAAAATACAATACCTCCAGTATGTAATAAATCTTATTGTAATCTCAATTTTGTTTTTCATTTTTTTTAATATTTGATTATAAATAAAAATAAAAAGCAATGTAATTTTAAAATTTGAACACAATTGTTTTTTTTTTTATAAAATAAATGAATAAATATTTTATATCATTATATCAAAAATTAAGATTTTCAAAATTTGGTAGTATATACAATATTATAATTTGTATATTTTAGTGATATACATACAATATATTATATAGAACACTTCAGAAAATACACAATAATTAGTATAATATAATTTCAATAGACATTTTGTCTTGGAATGATTATAAACATATTACAATATAAAAAAGAAATACAAGTTATTCTAAAATAGTAAAATCATTACATTATTTTTCTAGAAGTTTATATAATTACAAAAAAATTATTTGCCTAATATGATCCTTATCAATATTATTTATTTAAAATCTGATTATACTCAAGAACAAAAGTTTATTCTCTATATTAAAATACACAATTAAATACAATTTATAATACATGTTAAAATAAAATAAATAAATAATAAAACATTTAAATAAACTATGGTTTTGTACGGTTTAAGTTTTCACTATATACATAATATAAACGGACTTAAATTAATATATTGGAACATAGTTTCTCTAGTTACTTGGATACATACTGTATTTATACATTATTTATGAAATATACATTTGTTGAACAATATTTTTGTTTTTTTTGTATTAATAAAAGAGTATGTAAAATCAATAATAAATACTAAGAAAACAATTATAAATATTTTATGGTCACAATGGAAATCAAGAGTTTTAAACCTGGTAAATTACCATCTTCATTTAACAGAAAAAATTGTGTTTATTTATAACAAACAGATTCTTTATCATCCAATTTTATTTTATAAAAATTGTAGTAATGGAAAATAATGATATGATAATTTAATTTTTAGTAAAATTACTAAAACATTAGTTCAAGAAGCCATTATTAAATATATACTTTATTGAGTTTATGTATTTAAAAAATAATGCTCTTAGTTTTCAAAATAAAAATTCACAAACACTTTTAAATAATAATGGTTTTAGGACTTTTGGAGAATTGTGTTATAATAATAACTGTTAGTTAAAATAGTAAAAACTTACTAACTATTGATGTATTTTAACATGAGCATCATAGTTATATTTACGCATAAATATTTTTCCACATATGTCACAGCTATATGATGCTTTTTTAACATAATTATGAACCAACATGTGTAGGTCTAGGTTACTTTTGCTCAAAAATGACTTGTTACACATTGAACAGGTGAATGGTTTATCACCTGTATAAGATACACTCATCTCATGGGTTCTTTTGTGTACAACAAGATATGAATTTAATTTAAAAGTTCGCCCACAAACATCACATGAATGTAATGTCCCATTTTCATGTCCTGATACATGTTCCTTCAGTTTTGACTTATTTGAAAATTTTTTTGTGCAAATTTGACATGTATATGAAATACGACGTCCAGCGTTTTGTTTTTTGTGTGCTGCTATGTGGCTGACAATTTGAGTTCTAAGTTTATACACTTTGCCACAAAGTGAACATTCAAAACGATTATCTGTACCACAGTGTATGGCTATGTGTTTTTCTAGTCGAGTAGCTTGTTCAAATGTTTTATTACAGATGGCACAACGATGTATTTTATGTTCAGTGTGCATTCGCATATGTTGTTTTAATTGTAAAGGTGTTTTCACCTTATAAAGGCAAAGCTGACAAACTATCCATTCAGATTGACCATTCGACTGTGGAGTATCATTATCACAATTAGGAAAACTAGAATTTTTGCACTGGTTGATAGGTGTTTCAGAGCAAGAAGAAGAACTAGAACTGGTACACGAACTACTTGATTCGCCATCAGAATCGGATGATGACGAAGAAGAAGAACCAGAATTGTTTAAATCATCAGCAGGAGGACTTTCAGCAGTCACATCGCCCATCATAACACTGAAAACAATTTGAAATAAATACACCATATAAAAATTAAAAATTAAATATTTTTATCTAACTAATTTTATTTCAAAGATAATTTATATCACATATTCCTGTAAATGCAATTTATTTTAGTAATGTTAGAATTTAAAAGAAAAATAGATGGAATACCGTTGCTAGATGGTCTTTCCACTCGCGCCACACTACTGTCAATTTCAAATCAAATCCTTTTCTGATTATTGTATTAAGAATGTACGGGTTGTTAAATTTCAAAAATGAAATTAAAAATAAGAATAAAAATTAATTAAAAGTAATTCTCCAAAATCTAAGATATACCTACATTTTAAACTGCAGTAGACACTAATAAGATTCTCATGTTATAATTTTTACTTAACCCTTATGAAATAATTTCTTACTGATCTATTAAATAAAAAAAAATCTACTCTTCCAATTTAATTAAGTTCTAAACATATCTAAGCTTGTATTTTTTATACTAGACAATAGTTACTCCAAAAAGTGTTTAATAGTAACAGGTATATTATATATACATTTTTACTAGGCTGTTATTGTTGAATTATAAAATTATTTTTATGTAGGTATCTATTTATAAATATAATTTTCCAAGTATTATAAGAAATTATTTTAAACAAATATTTGGTATCAACTAATGTGATAACTCACAATATCAACTATTATTTACTATTGTTAAAGATGAACAATGAATAATATTCCACAAGTATAATAAAAATGGAGTAATATTTTAAGTTTATAAACATTAACAAAAATATTTTATACATAAAAATAAAGATATAAAGTACCCACTAGATATTTCAGAAAAAGTGCAGTAGAACGATAAAGACATTATTTTAGTTTCAAAGCTTAATAATAAATTATAATTTTGTAAACATTATAGATGGGCAGCTTTTAACTAGATAGATACAAGGTTACCTATTGTAAATTGTAAGAAACTATTAAAATACACATTTGATTAAATCGACTTACCTATATAAACTCAGTGTATTGGTAACTGATCTAATATAATACGTGTAAAACTTATTTAATCACTTAAAAATTAAAAATGTATATGTATTAAATTACAGTATTGGTTTAGTAAACAATGCATTAATTGCGTTTGGAATATATTAAATAAAATATACAATTATTATTATTATTTATTATAAGTATAAGTTGAATAAAATAAAAACTATATAATATTGTTGTTGATATGGGCGAGCCGTCAAAGTTGGGAACGTATATCCCTATCCATTTCAATTGTTTATCTCCATACGATTGGTCGCGTGATAAATGCTATGCGTCGGTACGTCAATACGTGATTCTTAAAGGCTTAAAAGTTAAAATGAGTAATAATTATAAGAAAAAGCCAGTAAGATTTTTAAACCCGTCATAGCGTCTTCCTTAAATTGTTTGAGTAGCAATAACATTTTAAATTTTAAATAAATAAATAATAATATTATCAGCTTTTTAATATGGCGCTTTTACCACTGTATATTCATGTACTACCAAAGTGGTAAGTACCAATGGTGGTAGTTTACCAAAACACCAAAACATCGCATGAAGCGATAAATATTATTATTATTCATTAATGTTGTCAGTGAAATAAACTAATACGTCATGATATTTATATTTTTATATTGTGATTAAAGCAGAATGATGTTATAGTATATTAATATGATATTATGATTTAAGGGTATATTATGTGTGCGCTGCGCTTCGAAGAAGTCCGTTACTACCATCATACAAGTGCCTGCCGCCCACGCAGCCGAGTAACGCAGGGCACAGATCAACATTGCACTGCTGCAACTGTCTGGTGAGACTTCCGCGTATCACTTATTATCAAATTCAAAATTGAAGACGAGTACGAAAGTGCGATTAGTGCGAACTGTTTTCACGTACGTTTACAACTGCAGATGATTGAAGTGATAATAGTCCGCATGACCATATCCTGTTTTAAGCAAGCACTTTCAGTAATTTAGTCATTTGGTCCATAAGTAATTTTCTACAATTCGTATATGGACAGCCGCGATCAGATCGCAGCCAGTTTTTTGAGAGAACGATTCCTCGGCATAATTTCAAAACTAGAAGGCAAGTATTTTTATAAATAAAGATTTAAAGATTATTTAAGATTTTTATATACTGAAATAATCTGAAAAATATTAAGCTTCAGAATATGAATTTAAATATGTATCATTCAAAAGCTTAAAAATGTAATAGATTTTGAAATAATAAGTGTTGTTTGATAAAATAATTGCTCTGTTTAATAAAAACAAATTATTAAACCATGTTTCTTAGGTGTGTTATAGAACTAAAAGTTATTAACTTAGATATAGACCATAAAAATATTCACATAAGATAATAGAATTTTCTGGTATGAATAATTGTATTCTCTACATATTGCATTTTATAGTATTCAATGCTGTTGATAATGATGTGTATTCAGGGGCAAACTGGGTAAACAACAGATCAGTCAGCAATTTTAAAACTTTGGACCATCTTTTGCCAAAAATTAATGAATTTAATAAAATATTTTTTTTAACAAAATACTATTATGTTTTTATATCACAGTATTCCCTTACATGTCTTTTAAAGATAGTATACACATTTTAGGGATCTTACTATACCATGACCTCATATATGACAATGTTAAACGACCACTTTCAGACTACGAATCAGGCAATTTGATTACCTGATATGTTGTTAGAAAAACAAGATTTATACTAAGAATTAAAACTTTATCATACAAAAAATACTTATTTTAAATCTATAAATATTAGTTTTGGTATAATGATTAATCTTAAATAAATAATTACAACAAATAAAAATAAAATATAAGTATATATTTCTTTTTTAGTTGATTTTTGTCTTGATCAATAGCCTTTAATTTTTTTTTGTACATTCCTTTTTTTTGTCCATCCAAAACTATGTTTAAATTTCACTAGATATTTATTACCATCAATATTACCACTACGCTTGTTTCTTTTAAATTTTTGATATGTTACTAATCTAAATACCTAATATTATTGAAATAGTATGTTTATATAATACTGATATTTTGTTTTAATTTATTACAGTTAAATTTAATAAAGGCGTTTCCTTGCTAGTTTTTTTAAGTTTATAATTTGCATTACATTCAATTAAGAACATCACAATTGTATACTATTTAATTTTTAATATATATTATTAATTACAATTTAAAAATGAAATATAAAGATGAATTCAGTTTTTGAAATGTTTGATATTATGTAACAAAATCTGATAATCACGATTAAAGTTTAAAGATAATATTAAGCAGTCCCAAAGAAAAAAATATTTATATTTATTTTATATTTTTCCATTTCTACAACAAATTCATTTTAGTCGTTGCGTAGTCTGACTGTTTAGATCTTGCCCCTTCATACATGATTAACACTGAAAATAATGAAAACCATATAAAAACTATATGTTTAGAAATTTTGAATTGAGTATATCTCTAATTATAAATTCAATCATTTAGAGAAATTAATTTTATATTTTTATCTATCTTTTCTATTAATCTATATTAAATTATGATGAGCAATAACTATATGTATGCCACTACTGAGCTTCTCTAAAATTACTTATGGGTCTTAACTATTAAGTAAAATAAATTAAAATTATAACTAATATAACATGTATACATGGTATGGATAGGTTAGGTAATATTGGTGTATTCTGATAAATGTCTGTTCTATTTTGATGAGTTTAATCCATATCAAATTAACTTAAAGATTTTCATAGCTTTAATAAATACATAATATTAATATACAAAATTTAATGTTTTAGATAAACATTGTACTGCCATCTTATATGATAATTCTAAAGTGAAAGCTACATTTGTTGTAACGACTGGAGCCTACAACCATATTGCTGTTAAAGATTTACATACTCCAATAGGGATTATTTCAAGTGCTCTAATTAGAACAAAAGATATTCAAAGTCTTGTAATAGATACAGGTAAAAATAATTAATATTATTTATTATTATTTTGTTTTAAAATAATATTTTTTTTCAGGTATTGAAAATGTCTGATTTGGATTTGTTTGTGTCTATTGGTCTTTCTGAGGCTAAGGCTAAAGAAACATTAAAAAATAAAAATTTGACTTCCAATTTAAAAAGTATTATCAATGAATTTCCGAAAACAGATCAACCATTAACTAATTATGGTACTTTATTGTACCACCTAGCTTCCAAGTTAAAAAATCAAGATTCTAAGTATGTAGGTCTGATTGATTTATATATATTTGAAAACAAATTGGATACTCCCCAAAGAATTGATTGCTGTTTGGATTACTTACGCTCATTAATATCTGAAAATATAGATTTATTAGAGTTGGATAAAGCATGTGGGGTTGGTATTGTTATTACACTAGACGAAATAAAACAGACAGTTAAAGACATTATATCTCAAAATAAGAATGAATTATTAGAAAAAAGATATAAGTTTAACACAGGTGGTCTAATGCAAGAAGTTAGAAAACAACTGGTGTGGGCTGACGGAAAAGCTATAAAAAATGAAGTTGACTATCAAATTTTAAATATTTTAGGTGCTAAAACTGAAGCTGATTTAGCACCTGTTCAAAAGCAGAAAAAAGTCAAAGAAATCAAATCTATAGAAAAGAAGACTCTTGTTTATAAACCACTGTCCATTGAAGAGATAATGAGTAAAGTGGACTTCCATAAGCCCGGAGAAAATTTTAAAACTGATGGTTATGTTATTACAAAAAATACAGAAACGTTATTAACACAACATTTAAAAGAAACTAGTGGCAAAGTTATCACTAGATTCCCTCCTGAACCTAATGGAATTTTACACATTGGTCATGCCAAGGCTATAAATATAAATTTCGGATTTGCTAAAGCTTCTAGCGGTGAATGTATTCTCAGGTAAAGACATAAAATTTCATATTACTGATAAATAGGGTCTGTATTTTAAAGTAAAATAAAGAATATAAAAAAGGGCAATAAAAAGCATTTTTAACACAATCTTATATCTACCCATCAAAAATACATTTTATTCTAGGTATTATAGTTATTTTGATAAACGCTAAATTAAGTTTACTGAATACTTTATCTGTGCAAATAATAAAAATAATAAAATATACTGATTAAAGATAATTTTAAGCATAACATCAAAAATGTATAGTCTTTGTAAACTTTTATTGATTTGTATTGTAAATATTTATTTAACTATTATGATCAATTTGTAATTAAACAAATAATATAAAAAAGAAAAAAGCAAAAATAATATTTACCCTTAATCTTAGAAATTATATGTAACATATTTTTATATAATAATTAATTTTCTATAATTATTGATAAAAAAAAAGGCATTTATCTTCCAATCTGAACCCTATTAGTAAAATTAACAAAATTAATTAATTTTGTGTACTTCTAGGTATGATGATACAAATCCAGAGAAAGAAGAAGAAAAATATTTTACAGGTATTAAAGAAATGGTAGAATGGTTAGGCTATAAACCTCATAGAATCACCCATTCTTCAGACTATTTTGATCAACTCTATAATTGGGCTATTGCTCTAACAAAAAAAGGATTGGCTTATGTCTGCCATCAAAAACAACAAGACATGCAAGGATTTAATCCACCACCGTCTCCATGGCGAAATCGTCCAGTTGAGGAAAATCTGTCTTTACTTAATGATATGAAAAATGGAATTTTTGACGAAGGAGAAGCTACATTAAGAATGAAAGTCACTCTTGAAGAAGGTAAACAAGATCCAGTTGCTTATCGTATTAAATTTTTGCCACATCATCGTACTAAAGATAAATGGTGTATATACCCTACATATGATTATACCCATTGTCTCTGTGATTCTATTGAAAATATTACACATTCTCTTTGCACTAAAGAATTTCAAAATCGAAGATCTACATATTACTGGCTGTGCAATTCTTTAGATCTTTATTGCCCTGTACAATGGGAATATGGTCGACTTAATATGAACTATACAGTTGTATCCAAAAGAAAAATTGGTAAATTAATTGAAAATAAAATTGTTAATGATTGGGACGACCCTAGATTGTTTACATTATCAGCATTGCGGCGTAGAGGTTTTCCTGCAAAATCTATAAATTCATTTTGTGCCCGTATGGGTGTAACTGGAGCTCAAGCTATTGTTGATCCACAAATGCTCGAATCTGAAGTTCAAGATTACCTGAATCTTACAGCATCTAGAACTATGGTTGCCCTAGAGCCTTTGAAAATAATAATAACCAACTTTGACAAATTAAATAAGGCATATTCATTAAGTGTTCCTGATTTTCCTAGTGATCCAGATAAAGGTTGGCACGATATCAAGTTCTCATCAGTGTTATATATAGAATCTAGTGATTTTAGTCAAAATCCGGATAAAGATTATCGTCGTTTAACCATTGATCAAACTGTTGGTTTAAGATATGCAGGAATTGTAATCAAAGTGATTAAAGTAATAACTGTTGGGACAACTATAGAAGAAATCCACGTTGAAGCAACAGATGTTAAAACTGCACCAAAACCAAAAGCATTTATACATTGGGTTTCAAATCCTATCGAAATTGAAGTCAGATTATATGATCGATTATTTATGCATAAAAATCCAGAAGATACTAATCAAGTGCCAAATGGTTATCTTAGTGATATTAATTCAGATTCATTGAAAATAGTCAATGCTTATGCTGACATACATATATTAAAATCAGCAGTGTTAATGAATTATCAATTTGAAAGATTGGGATATTTTTGTGTGGACTTGGATTCTAATGATACTAAATTAGTGTTTAATAGGACAATTACATTAAAAGATGGTTCTTCAAAATGAAGATTTTATAATAAAAAATGCATATTTATATTTGATTATTTATGTTATGTTTAAATATTCAATAAAATTATGACATATTGTTCTCTTAAAAAATATATATTTTATTTATAGGATGTTTCTACAGCAAAAGAAAATTATAAGAATATAACTGAACTGTGACCCAAGTTATAGTTCCTTTATTCAATACATGGTTTTCTTATGCCATTCTACAATATTTGACCGTATAAACATGCTTTCATAGTTCCCATTTTCCTCAGCCCTTGTTAGTTGTAACAACATGGTTTTTTAACAAGATAATCTTGAGAAGTTCTGCTAAACAACTACGTTCAAGATTTTCAAATCGATTATTATTTGCATTTGAAATTTTTAGAATACTTAAAATAGGTAAAGATATATACCAATTATTTGTGTTTCTATCTTATTTGCTGAATAAATAACAAAATAACAAGCATTTTGTTTTAAAATTTGTGTTTGTCCCTAAACTTATTCTCTTTTAGAAAAACGTAAATGTTATGTAATGTAAATAGTTAGTATAAATACAATTATATCAATGTATAACATTGATAGTATTATATACTTAGACTTAATACATATTTATGTAGTAGTACTGTAGTAGTCAAATAGACTAGTAGCAGTAGTTTAGACTTGTCACTTGTATAATATACCAGTTTATATATATTACCAGTTTTAGTAAAATAGCCAAAATAGGTTATTTATATAATAGGAATTGTTATCATTATATTATTTAAATATTAGGTACCTAAGTTAATTTTTTAGAATAATAATTAATGGCATATTATTCAATAAGACTTATTTCATTGACTATATTTGTATGCATTAACCGAAAAAACTTCACCCGAGTTGCATTATACAATAAACCGTATATAACTATATAAACATATAGCTCCAACTCGAGCATTATACGAATTTTTTTGAGAATACATTATTTGTTTACCTGCTAAATATTTATTAATTATATTAATGAAATGTTCACTCATTGTAGTAACATTCATATTATTAAACTATCAATATTAGTGTCTAAATAAGATATTATTCGGGTTTTGGTTGTTCCGGGATCGAACCCGTATTAAAATGTGTTCATTAATTTTACTTAAAGGAGTCTGGATTACTTCATTACTCTATGTAATTCAACAAAATACAAATCTAAAACTGAATTACATGTTGAAAAAATGTATTTCAAGACTCCAAGTGACCAAGTGAAACCCCATGCGGCTATGCATATAAAATAAAATATTACAAGCCTGTTAGTAGTGAGTACTATAACAATTGCTAATGTTTATCATCTATTGTGTGTTTACTAACCAGTAATTTAAGAAATATCCAAATATGAAAACTAAATATACGTCTTGAACGTTGTTGTTAAAATAAAGTGATAAAAATAATCACATACCTATTTAATTAGAAAGAAGACATGATGGTAATACCATTCATTAAATTAATAAAAATAATAATCTTTCGTCTTTAATAATAGTAAATAATAATTAATAAATAGAAACATTGAATTCGATAATAAGCCCTTGATAAATTTAATATTTATAAAATTAATTTAACGTTTGTATTATGAAAATGTATTACCTATCATACGCCTATACAATACAATAATATATTATATTATTATACCTAGTTTCGTAATTCGTAGTAAACGTAAATATTAATTATAAAAATGAACTTACAAAATCTAAAAAACCTAGTATTTTTAATAACATATTGGCCTAATATTGCCACCCTAAAGCAACTGTAGAACTGCCTACTGGCCTACTTTGCCTGGCTAATTCCACCACTGTAAGTAACAAATATGATAACATGAATAATGAATAAAGTTTAATTTAGAATTTAGTCCAGTAGAAGTTTGAATGTGGGTACTACCTATGTCTATTATAACATTTCTATATAGTATATACAAATGAGGTTAATGGTAATCAAATAATGTGTCGTATGGTGTGGACTCTGGTCTCGTGGTCGACAATCCAATCAGGCAGTTCTGGTAGCAAAATTCGACCGTAAAACCATGCGCTTTCGTACTTCTCATTTTCCTCAGGTCTCGTTAGTCTTAGAAACATGATTTATACACCAAAATAAATTTGAAAAGTTCCTCTAGTCGACCTCGTTTCAGATTTCCGAATGTTTTTTCAAGCAGGAGATATTTGCATTTAAAATTTTCAAAATTTTTAAAAAATTATTTAAATTAGAAAAAAAAATATATCAAAAAAGTGGAACGCAGTCACTAGAGAAACTTCTCAAGTTTATTTTGGTGTATAAATAACGTGACCATATTTTTTTTTTCTTCAAAGCGGGACACCTGTACATTTTAATAAAAAAATCATATTTTGCGAAAAATAACAATTTTTTTCGTCGTAAAGAACGTCAACTAACTCGAGGTACAGTACAGCGCGTGCCAAGGCAACGGAACTACTAAGATAATAATATTATGTGTAGGTATTCGGCCGTATTCCATTTATCGCCGATTCCCGCAGTTGACGCGGTGGCAGCGACAATAACAATAAGATAGTTATTTTTGTACCATTTTTATCTATGGACTATGGGTTTTAGTGTTTTACGTAATACATATATATATATATATATATATATATATATATATATATTACGTAGTTATACTATACGTCTATACGACTATAGAGTATAATAGTATAAATAATGTATGATTGTGATTTGTGATCAATAAATACTTACCACAAGTCGACTTTTCTTAAAGCGGGACATTTTTGGGTTCTTTGGCGACAGCGGGACATTTAGCTCGAAAGCGGGACGTATGGTCACGTTGTGTATAAATCATGTTTCTACGACTAACGAGAGCTGAGGAAAATAGGAAGTACAAACACATGTTTTTGGTTAGAAAAATCATAAATTTATAGTCATGTTCAGCTCTGCTAAAATAGCGGCAGCGTTCGAGGACAATGTTCATACCACCACCCTGCGCGCGACTGCAGATGTACCGCACCATTTTCTAAACTGGTTTTCATATCGCAGTTTATAAAAAAATATTGTGAATACGAAAACAATAATATTGGAGACTGAATAATATTTTTCCATAAAACCGATATCGAATTTTATATTTCATGTATTATTATTCTCACGTCATTATAAAATTATTTTAATTTGTTTAATAAAAGTACAATTTGAAAATTATCTTTTTAAACTTGAAGAGAATTTGATGATTTAGTTAATTTTATTAACGCTGAACCACTTATGAAAAAAAAATTATGAAATTTAAATCAATATAACAAAAAAACACTTTAGCTTTAGGTACCTACATGAAACCTATATGAATAAATAATAGCCTGTTGAATAAGTTACAAACGTAATCAATATACTTTGAATTATGATATAACTCGATAACTTATAGTAGTCCAAATAAGTGATTTAAATCCCTAATTATACTAATTATACTAATTATTTACATAAATGGTCAGACTACACATTTATAAATATAATTATAAATCACCAACAGGGGATAGGCTACTATTTTAAACATTAGTTAGATAACCCCATAATTTAGCTGTACCATGTAAGCTCGAATAAACTAGTCGCTACTGTCTATGCTATTTAACTGTTATATTAAGCTCCTAAACAATTATAAGACATCAGTACATCACTATTAAAAGACCTTTTTTATTAACCAAATTGTTGTGGGATTTATTTAGGTACTTAACATTTAATTTGTAAAAACCAAATTGTAAAATCCAAAATTTCAAAATCCAAATGCATTATAATTATAAATAGGTAACATACTAACATCGCAAACCCAAATACCCAGTATTGTACATATTATATAATATGTAAATTATATATACATATAAAGTACGTTCATCGTCCATTATCAATACAAAAATACAAACTTTTTAAACTTATTTTTATAAACGCAAAATTACACTTTTAACAATATTTTTAGCTCAAAATAAGCTGGGGGTGCTAAGCACCCTCTGGCGCCTCCGTGGACTGCATGTGCAACGATGGCGATGTTATTGTTTTAAAACATACTTTTGAATTTTATACATTTATAATTTATATAGTATATATGTAGGTAGATTATATCTCAATAATTTAAAGTAATGTATAGGTACGTATCGGAGTTGCCCGATTGCGGCCCGAATTTATGTAGTCGTATTTTATCCTAAATATAAGTATCCCGATTGCGTCCAAGCATAAAGTAAATATTTAAAATTTTTAAATACTGTATTGGAGCCATTTGGAGATATTTGTATTATTATTATCATTATCATTTATATAATCGAATATTAAAATAATAAATTGTTTACAATATAAAATACAATTAATTGAGTCCAAAAAATAGACTAAATTTTTATTTTAGCATCTGTTTAGCGTTCTTTCAAAATTTCCAAAAATCATATACTTGGAAAGTGAATTTAATTTCGAATGGAAACTTTCACACAAATCGTTGTCAAATACATACTGCCATACTGGAACTACAAGTAGCCCAAATTTCAGGAGGAAAATCAGAATCATCATTAATATAAGTGTCTATTAAATAATCACAAAATGTTAGTATTTTATCCGTTGTATAGAAGCTAAATATATGGCAGCACCTGGTGGCGAGTATTAGTGATCGTGTGAATCGTGTATAATCGAAAAATATATTAATACCAAAATACGTATCGAACGCGATCCGAATATGTATTTAGTTTTGATAACCACTTAAACTTAAATAGTATTTCCTATCTATAATGTACGGGCCGCAATTAGGATAGGTGAAAAGGTAAAAAGTTTACTTTGGGCCGCAATCGGGCGACGCCCTATTTGTTGTATATAATCGATGAATTGTAGCATTGAACATAGGTTAGATTAGAAGTTAAAATACAATAAGTGGAATGCTCACCACGTACTGTAATTATTGTAGCCTAAGCTAGCATGTTAAAATGAGATGACTTGATGACGAATACATTAGGAGTATTTATTTCTGTTTAACACGCGATGGAAATGAATTATGTATTATTATCGATAGGTATGTGCTAAACTGCCAAGTAATATCTAATTGTATTTATTATTTATGCGGCTTGATAGCTAACTCATAATTGAACTAAGATACATTTATTTATAATATATATTTATATATATATATATTAATTAATTAGTAATTAAATCTCATCTGAGTTCAGAAAATAAACTGCCAGATTCATTGAAAACTAGTTTATATATATTTAGCAATATAAGTAGGTATATTTGTTTCGATATAATATTTAAAATAATATGAATTTAATTAAAATTTTTTTTTTATTCAGCTCTAAGACAGGTATGCTAATAAATAATTATAATAAAAAGATATAAAGTGGTAATGCTCTGCTATACGCCTATACATTTGGTGACGAGTATATCACTTTTATAGGTGTATAGGTGTGTTGAATTTGAATTTAAGTATAATTTTAAGGTGTAATTCGTTTTAAATAGAAAAATATTCTAAGCGGAGCCGGTATATTATGTACGTTCAGTGGCGTATTTATGGAGGGGGGCCGCAAAGGGGGTTACTAAAATTCCTAGCTATGCCACTGTATACGTTTATAAAAATATTGGGAATATACATTTTTTATATTTTTAATGAATAACTTATTAACTTATTAAGAAATTATTAATTCAATTTTCAAGGATTTTAACCAATTAATTAATTTTTGCTATTAAAAAACACTAATAAAGCACACAAATATAATTGTCTATAAAAAGCTCAAAATGAATTACAATTATTTGAAAATTATACCATTTATAGAAAAAATGATAATATAAATACTTAGTAAACATTTTAAATTTTACAGCTATTCGTTTTTGAATTTTTAGAAAATAAAAAATCACTTTTATTGAAAACTAGTTAGTGTAAAAGATTAAGAACATAATGATTCTAGAGGAATTGTAGCCTATGGTTAATAAAATCCAAATGTGTACAATCACATATTCACATGAAAACATTTATATTTTATTATAAGACACAAATACCTACGTAATCAATGCGTCAGTAAATTAGTAAAATATGAAGTTTCAGATTTACATGAAATAAAAATAAAACCATTAATAAAATACACAATAATTAATAAATAAAAATATGTGAAAAATTCAATGTTTTAAGTAAAGTAATAGATACATACAATATTAGGTTATATTGGCAATATTAAACTTGTCGACCCGCTTTTGTTAGTGTCTTTGTAAAATAAGAACTAACTACTTGAAGTCTTTTTATAACAAGTCAAAGAATATTTTTTTTTCAAAACTATTTTATTGTAATACTTTACAAAACGTTAATATTTCTCGTTTCTTGATATAAATAATTATTTAATTGGTATTTAATTAAAAAATGTATGTAAGGTAACTATAAGATAAGAATAACAGTGTTAAGTAATTTTCACACCACCTTTATTATTAAGCGACGTACAATAACATTGTCCGTATTGTTTAATAACTTTATGAGATATTACACGAGGCGCATTTTTTTTATTGTGGTGTCCCCATGTGTGCCTAATCCACATCGTAAGCGAGAACGCATCATATGCAGAGGCGTATTTAGGTAGGGGCTTTGGGTACCGTCACAACAAATGTGTGCCATAGAGGAATAGAATACTATAATATTTATATAACATGGTGTTCTATGGTATTAACAGTTTCACCATTGCGCGGCGTAGAAGTTTTTTAGTTTTTTTTTTACTGGAGGGGGAGGCAGCAAAATATGTGTTACCCTTATTCTAAAATTCCTAAATATGCCACTGATTATATGAATGCATTCAAATAATAAAAAAAAAATATACAACTTAAACTATGTAGATATCAATAATACTATATAATTTATTTCAATAAGGAAACCTAGGAATAAAAATACGATTTTCGCTATTGTACAAGCTACAAAAACAGGTAATGTATATAATATGTGTTGCCGGCCGGCGATAGTCAATGTGTTGAATGAATGGATGAGAGATGAGCGCTAACGCGTAAGGGGATAACTAAATAAAAATTATTATAATATAATATAAAATAAAAAATATATATAAAAAAAAATATATTAAATATTAAATAAAAAGTAATAAAATACTTATATATTATATACTACATCATTAAAACTACATTACATACTAAAAATAATTTAATAAGTCTATGTACTAAGTCCTTATACTTATACTTAGGTATATTTATTATATATACACACAGTCGGCACATTTTCTATCAGCTCAATGACACATTGTTTGTCGGTGAATAGTCTATGATCCAGCCAAATGTTCGGTTCCTATAAAACTTCAACTAATGTGCAGATTAAATGTAATTTAAAGTTACAGAAAAAACAATTTTAATGTTTAAGAAATCTGTTTTGGTATTTTTTTATTTTTGAATTTAAATTAATTTTAAATTTTATATTTATAATTGGTCAGTTAAAAAATTTAAACAAGATTATAGTACAATGCCATTTAACTTTCTGTTCGGTGGCCAATTTAAACATACACAAAGACGTTAGCTATTTGATAAGAAAAAAAATTTATAAAAAGTTGAAATAAAAGAACACATAAAACCGTAGTACAGTATATTATATGAAAAAAACCATAAAAGTTAAATACAACTTAAGTAAATATTCATAATATACTGTACTACTGTTCAAAAAATTATACTATAAAACAAACACATCCTGACCACACTTGATATTAAGATGAGCTTCTTATTAATGCTGCAAATCTTCCTCCGGGTTGAGTTACAGCCAACACATTTCCCATCAGCTTTGTGACAACAAATTCTTCTTCACGAATAAATATTATATATTTATATATAGTATACTGTACTTACTTCGATTCTAAAAATTATAATATAATACAAACAAATCCTTTCGACAGTTGATATAAAGATGAGCTCTTATTGATGCTGCCAATCTTCCTTCGGGTTGAAACGAATATTATTAAAAAATATTATTGAACTGCTTATTATGGTATGGTTTCTCTGCAGCGTCCAGACACCGTGCTGCTGTTCCACTCTTGACACTGCAGTGCAAGGGAACGGTATCTTTATTAGAATTATAACTAGATAAAACTAAAAACTAATTATAATTAATTTAATTTCTTATATTTGTATAAATTGTACTTAGTACAATAAAACCTCTAATTGGCGGACACTTGGTCAATCAAATTTTTTGATATTCGTACACACATGTAGAAACTATATAGTAGTAGAAGCGCGTTTATCTATCGCCGTTTTCACTATTTTTAAATTAAGGTGAAAACAGGTGTTCGCTTTTCGGATATTTTCCTATTGAAAAGTAGTGAAAATGTCTCCTTTTCAAAAAAAAAAATGTCCGGTAGGGAGGTTTCATTGCATTAAAATTCAAAACTAAAATTTTGAAAATATATAGGTACATATAAATTTATACATGATGTTTAATATTCAATTGTATATTTAGTCCAAAATAAGACTGCAGATGTGTCAATCAAAATTCGGTTATGAATTTAAGACAACAATTAAATAACGTAAAATAATATTTGATATTACTAAATATTATACCTTTTATTTAAGGTTAATGACATTAATAAGTGTGTAATATAATTATTAAACGGATACAGACTGGCTTTATTCCTAACCTTATTCAAGATTCAACAAACATTAATATCACTATTCGTCAATTCTTATAAAAGAACATCATGATATTCATTAAAATATGTTTAAAATATTAATATTATTTACGAGTTCTTAACACTGTCTTACTTCATCACACTCGACAGCAATTATGATCAAGCGAATAAAATATTAAGTACTATAAACTTTCATAATACTGAAACTATGGTTTTGTTGAGCGTTAAAGTAACTTTAAATTAGTATTATTTATGTTAAATTATAAATACTTAGGTATTTATAATATTAATTTACAGACAAATATATTCAAAGAAAACTATAAAATATTATACTAATATATTAATATTTCATATAGAAAAAATTCTCACTACTCACCAGTTAAAAATTGATTCGAAGGCTACGCAGAAACGATTTAGAAAAAGTAAGTTATAACTTTAAAATCACTATTTCAGAAAAAAAATAAGCCCGCGAGTATTTAATAATTAGAGGACGACCTCACGAAGTCACTGATGTAAATGAATGACTATTGCCACTAAGTTAGTAAGTTACAAGAAGACAATTTAAGACTGATTATGGCATCAGTGCAGTTCATTACCGAATAAAAATTATTGATTTATTGGATTGTGTTTTCAAAAACTATCGAATAATAATTTTAAAATTTGAATTACACAAACAATTATTTGGACTATCAACATGTTTATATAATTTATTCATAAAAATAAGCTGAACAGAACGGCATATGCGTGTAAAATATTATATATATTAAAGTACGGTTTAACGATTTGTACGTTTAATTTTTTTCTCAGTTAAAATTATTACAACCGTCAATCATATCCGACGAATAGCGAAGAACGAAGTTTGATGATTGCCATAGACAATAGATTAATATGATAGTTCCATATCCATAGATTATACCATATACTGTATTATTATTACTTATTTCTGCAATCAAAACTAAAAACACGTTATAAAACTTGGGACACACATTTGTCATTTAAGGGACTCGCTTTGATTTTGAGGGGACACAGTATTTTAGGCCCTGGTAAACATCAGATTAAATAACATAATTTAAATTAGATTATTATTGTTATATTATTCTGTTATTATTATCTGAATGGAATTTCCCGATTATTATTCTGATACCATAAGTATGTAAAACTCATCCTACCCTACCCCAGAAGGGTATTTTTTTTAAATCTACACCTTAAGATAAAAGTACTATCTATTATGACAAATAGCCAATAGGTATAGGCAATAATAAAATGGCTAAATCAATAATTTAAACAACAGTCACAATAATAATTATTATTTTCAAATCAATGGACTGCAATTCTATTCATACTAACTATATTTTTCTAATGATTAGGTAAATAAAAAATAACATTATTAATATAAAAAAATATCAATAATTTTATATTACCATAAATGGTCATAATCTTAATTTACAAATCTAAAAATATTCAAAAAAATCGAAAAACATAAAATATTGTATTAATAAAAATTAAGTAATCTATAGTAAAAATGAAGACAAATAAATAATTTTATACATTAAAACCTTAAAATTAAATAATAACATTAATAGCACCAGAATATTTTATATAATTAAATAGTAGGTATATTATTTTTATAAACATTTCCAAATTAATTTTTTGTCAAATATTATATAAATAATATTTTCAATTACAACAAAATATGGTATAATTTAAAAACAATAAAAATTGATTCAATTTTAATATAAATTGTTTAATTGTTTAATTACACAATATCACAGTAAAACAAACACTTGTGGCTATAGTTACCTAAAATCATTTATTTTTAAGAAAATAAAAAATAACTGCTAATGGGAGTGTATAATATACGAGTATTCTTCTGGGGTATTTAAAAAAAAAACAATACAAACATTTTTCTTTATCGGTATGCACTTTAGTTCCTAAATTTCACTGTATTATATAAAAAATTATAAATTAATATTTGTTGTTTATTTTAACAATACTACAAAAATCAAATCGAATAATTCATAAAATCATGATAATAATTCGACTAGTATGAATTCCAAGAATGGCAAGATTAGTATTCTATTTATTTAAACAATAATTCAGACTTTCGGGATTACAAACATATTGTAAATTTAAATGAGATCATCGATTATCAACTAAATTCTGAATAATTGATTTATCAACTATTATTTAAATATTGTAATTAATTTGACCGTGTTATACAACAAATATTATAGAAAAATAATATTTGAAATAATAGTATATACAATTCAATTTTATAATTTGTTTACATTAATAATTATATGTTATTAACAAGTTTTTGAAAACATTGATCTAAGATTTTTTCAAATTAGCAATACAAAATATTGTAATGTTACATACATTAAACTGTAAGTACAACATTAATCATTAAGTTAAGAATATTATGATTATGTTCACCTAATAAAATACTTTGTTAAAATTATTTTAATAATCTAATAAATTAATGGTCACTGGGGGTGTAATCTGATTAACTTCATATTCAGCTAACAATAATGCTGCCATCCATCGTAAATGATCTTCTTTAGTAGTACCAGCAATTGACCAACCAAAATTATCTCTTAGTCTAAAAATTATTAGTTTAAAATGCATTATTTGATAAAATACATGATGAATTCCAATTATACTTTACTTACTCTTTAGGTAGGTCATTCTTTAAAATGAATGTTATACACCATCTAAACAAAAAAAGGAGATTAAGTATAAAAAATTATGAAATAATATTTGATAAATAATCATTACAATATTGAAGATAATATATTATTATAGTTCAAACAATTGATAAATTAAAATTAAAAAAAAAAACACTCAAAATATTTACTATATCCTGTTTCAAAAAAAGAGAACAATCAATCGGCCAATCAATTGTTGTCCATTTCTAAGCATCTCCCACCAACGACCCACACTATTGGGTGGTCCCCAAATTAAATATATTAATTTTACTTATTAGGAATATTAATTGTAAATGTTCATACAATGTCTTTGGGAAACATAGGTTAGCAAGGTGGGAGGAAATTTGGCCTTACCACTACAGGAATTGTCAATCGGTATACATGAAAAATAAAAATAGTGATTATTCCCTTTTAAAATAAGATATAAATGGTATAATTCCAAGTCACCAAGAAAAAATTAATGAATTAATCATGATCTCACATTCAAGGAACCATTAGCTAACTATCGATTGATTAATTTTAGTTGATAACTAACAAATTGCTCTCCCCCCCCGTTTAGGATCACTGTAGCCACCATTGATTCAACTGGGTAGGTATATAAATATTTTATTTAATATTAAGATATAGTAAATCTAGTTGAAAAAATGAACACTTGTCTTTGACACTAAGATAATTTATAATGGATAATGCATTTTCTACTGTCCTATAGAAAATTAAATAGACAAGTTTATATTTACCTAGCATGTGGGTTTCTTTTAGGTTCAAATCCAATATACCAAATTAAATCCTTAATAAACCATTCATACAATAATGTTGATCCCTGAAACAAAAATTATAAATAAATCAGAGTACACAAAACATAAAGTTTCATAAAATAAACAATAATTACAGATTTATCTTTGTAGCATATTAATTTTCTATCACTTATTTCAAATAAATAAGACTTAAACGATTTACTCTTTTGTTCTGCAAATTTTAATTCAGCGCAAATAGTTAAATGTTCTTTAGCCTGTAAAGAAAAAAATCATTAATAATCTATAATTGTAGTTTTAAATGTATTGCCTAAATGGTAGTTATATCATACTTATTACTTACAAATGGTACAATTTCAATAAGTAAAGAATTCGGTTGAAGACAAACAATATAATTTTCCTTTCTATACTTTACATCCCAATAAGCCCATAATAGTACTATGTCTAATAACAACTCTGTATGATGAATTGGACGAATCATTGTTCCATTACAAACTACTTCTTGCAAACCAAGTAAATATCCACCACGGGCTCCCATTTTATTTGCAAGTTCATCACATATCATCAATGCGGTTTTACTTGGACTCAACTAAATAAAAAAATAAAAAATATATAAATATAATTATTTAAAAATTATAAATTATATACTTACAGTGACATTGACACAATTTTCACTATCTTTTGAACCAAGATAAATCCAAATTTTTAAATCTCCAGAAGGTTTTGATGGCTGAGGGACATTGCCATTTGATAAATTATATTGTATTAATGCTTCCATTATTCTATCTTCTCGCTTTATTTCATCTTCTTCTACATAAAATAATTTAGGATACAAGAGTATAAGATCATTTACAGCTTCAGATTCTACTTTTGACCAGTTAAGTGAATCATTATCCTAAAATAAATATTAAAAATATGAAAAAAATTATAAATTGTATAATAGTATTATTTAAACATACTTCTATGTGCATTAAGGTTGGACCCCAAATTGATGCTAAATTTTGCACAGTCATCAAGTTTTTTTCATTTTGAAGTTGGATGTAATATAAGTGACTCAAAAGTTTACGAACAGTCACATAATTAATAGCTGGTAGTCGTTCTAATAAACTTCTGTAAAGTATTACTTTTTCATCTTCGGAACAATTACATTTTACCGCATTACAAAAATGCGTGTGGAGTTCAGTTGTAAGCACAGGTTCTGGCAAATCTCTAAAAAATCGCTTCAATACACTTGCCACATCATATACTGAATAATCTTGTTGGCTAAATTGTACAGCCCAAGCATCTTTTCTGAATGCAGATAAAAGTTTAGTAGTATTAGAACAAGAACCACTACGCCTATAGACACCTTCTGTCAAACATCCTGTGTTTTAAAAAAAATTATTTTATTTTAAAATTTTCTAACTGTTAAAATATATATTAATATTTTATACCATGAGCATAAATGAATTTTAAACATTTTTCAACGATAACTGGAACTTGATCTGTACTTAGTTGCTGATCTTTTAAATGTGGACTAGTATTCACAGTTTCAGCTTTTATTATATGTTGCCAATTCAAAATTTCCGAATCTTCATCAAACTTCAAATAAATTGATTTTGTGATATAATCTACAACCAGTATAGTTATTTTTAACTCCTCATCTTCTTGAGTCACTGAAATTGTATTAATTATTATTAATAATGTTAAACATTAACTCAATTTTATAAAATGTATACTGACCTACATTTCTGACTTTTCTTAAATCAACCAATTCTGGCCCACAGGTCTGTTTAGCAAATGTTAATACTCTATTATGTAACAATAACCAGGCTTGTTTCCATTCACCGTTTATGCCTTCCTATAAATATATGATATTGAAAATGAAACTATTACAAATTAATGATTAAAGTAATTAAATTATGCTAATGAACTTACTTTTAATGTTGCATAACCGGCTCTACTAAATTCAGAAGATATTTTAAGTGGAAATAAACCAGTCACTGATCCTAAGAATTTTTGCATCCATACAAGACGTTCTGTAGTACATAGAGCTCCAAACAAAATTGATTGAGGACGTAACAAAAACTTTATTTTAAAACAAAATATATCCTCTCCTTCACTGCAAAAGAAAAATATTTTAAAGTTCCTTATGAAATTAAAATAAATTAACAGATTAAAAATAAATTCACCTTTGTTTAGGTTCATTGATAGTTTGAATACTCAATAATGATGATAATGAGATTGAATTTCCTGTTTGGTTTTTATTAGTTGAGTACTTGAATTGGCCACCCACTATTTGACACCATTTCTTTTCAAAATCTTTATTTTTTTCATCAATGCTAACAAATAAAATACCGCTGTGAAAGATATTGGAAATTTCCACTTCTAAATTATCTTCTTTTTCAATTTTTTCTTCTGGTTTTAGTATTGATTTCATTTTTCTAACTGAACCTGTTGATCCATCAGCTACTTTTTTCAAAGTACGTTTCATACTTAGCCAACTTGTTAAAGAATTTTTTCTCGGTTTTTCTTCAAAAACAGGTTCAACTTGAATATCTTCTTTACAATTAATTTTATTTATATTATCATCTTGTAACACTAATGAATTATTAGGTTCTTCAATTGAATCCAAGCGATCTGGAGGTTCGGGAATAGTATACAAATTTTCATCTAAATCTTCAAGATTTAAGTTTACAACACTTCTAGATTCAACAGTACTGTAATGTGATGAATATAATATTTCATCGATTTCTTGTAGTAATGAGCAATCTTCTTCTTCTTTTTGTTTATCCAATAAATTTATAATTGAATTATGTAAAGGATCAAATTGTAATACAACAGATTTTGTATCATTAGGTATTTTTTTGTTGGTAAATAAAGAGGTTTGATGTAAATTTTCATCATTATCAGATTTATTATGTTTAGTTTCATTATTAATATTACTTGTATCACTTGAGCTATAACTTTTCTCACTTGTTGGATTCCAGTTTTCATAAGCTTGTGATTTTGTTTGTCCAATTAAAATAAGTTCATATATGTTTTCTGTAGAATATGATCCACATTGGCTACTAGAATTACTTGATCTTGGTACCTTATCATACAATACATCTTGAGGTAAAGGAGGTGGTGGAAAATTTGGAGGCTGTGAACTACAAAAATCTGATTCGGAATAATAATTACTGAATGATCGGTCAGAGTTACTGTCTGATGGAATTGGAGAGTCAAAACTTAATGTAGAAAATATGTCATTATCAACTGGAGATTCACTGATGTCTGGTTTAAAATCTTCAGATGTTTGACTTATTGTATGTCGTCGTGTAGGTCTAGGTAAGAGGCTACGAAAAGATTTTTCAATGCAAATACTCATACTTCTAGTATTTTCGATGATAGACTTTTTTCGCTCTAGACCATTTTCAGATTCCATTTTTATTTCTGGTTTGAAATTTTTTTTTGACAAAACATTTGTTTCTTTAAAATTTAAAGAAATTAAACTTGAACCATTTTTCAAATCACTATCATGAACATTTACATTCTTGCGTGGTAATGGTACTGGTGGCTTTTTTTTAGTGCATTTACTAGTAACTTTATTCCTAGGAGGTGGCAATGGACGGTAGTTAGTGTTCTCCATCACTCATCTAAAAATTAAAAACAATTATTAAAATCACGTGTAAAAAAAATTTAAATAATATTTATGATTACTAATATATTTAACTGCTATTATGATGGAATGTTAAGATAAAATTGCAAAAGAAAATTATATTAAAATAACAATAGTACATTCTTTAGCTAGATAAACATTAAAAATGTAATTATAAAATGAAGATTTAAACAAAAATAACTATGAACTATCATTTTTAATAATTATTTCTAATTAAATAGGTATGTTAATAATTGTTCTACGAATTAAAAATCATTGGAATAATATAATATTAAAAACAAAAACAAAATTAAAATATAATAATATAAGACAAAAACAATTAAACCATATAAAATTAAAGGGGAAAGACATCAAATTATGTAGATAGCAATAGAAAACATTTCAATAGATTTTTATCATAAAGAAAGTTAATCAGTTTCATGGTTTTAGTTTAGTTGAATAGTATAATAGACATATTACTAAGAAAAGAATAATTATTTAACAAAATGATTATATACAATATTAGCCATTAAGCACCTATATATAACCTATATACTTTAATAACATTAAAAATACTATTAAAAACCCTTATTATTATTATCCTTTCATTCTAATATTATTTTTTTCAAGGAAAGTATCAACATTTAATGTATTTTAATTATAGCTAAATCATAATTTATTTTGTTAAATAAAATTTAACTTGTTAGTAATATTCTCTTAACAAAATTATGTTTTTCTAAAAATAAAAAATTATGTTTTTCTAAAAATAATAATTTATTAATGAATTTAACTCATTGAGTATCCATGTAGGCAAATAGGTTTACTTGTTTAAGTAAAAACTATATATATATATTGATATATAATTATCATAGCATTATAATATTAGGTACCCTTAGTATAAGGGTTAGAGTAATCATTTAAAATTGAATAAATGAATACTTAACCATTAAACATGCAAAGAGTTTTAAGGCTTAACCTTTAAATATTTTTAAAAAATTGAATTAAGGCAAAACATTTTACAATACAAAATTCATGGAAAATAATCTTCATTTAAAAAAGGCAAACTTAATATGTATACAAAAAATTGTTATTAAATTGAAAATTATTTTAAAAACATATGTTATAAACGTCTACATTATTATAAATTTATCAAGTTATTAAAATATTTAAAAGAAACTCACTTTATTATTTGGAAAACTTATTTTTTATAATATAGGTAGATAGTATTAATGTCTTAATTTTTGTCTATAGTGAGTTTAAAAACAATTATAAGCAAGAAATTTAAAATTTGGTAAAAATGTAAACTAACATATTACTAAAATACAGGTATAACAAACTTACAAACTGTACCGAACCAACTACATTATATTAAACTAGAATGTAAAGTATGTAGGTATAGAAATTAATCTAAAAAATATGCATATGCACACACTGTAAAATGTATAAAATGTACTTGTGCAAAAGTAGTCAGAACTCAAGGCCATTTTAGTATATACACATTTAAATAGGTAAAATGTTCTATTTTAAATACCAATTTAAATTTTAAAACTTTAATAGAATGAAAATAATTTATTTTATCAAAAATTAAAACAATGTTTTTTTTTTCAAAATATTGTGTTTAACTTAATTTTAGGTTTTGGTTATTATAGTACTTACTTATATAATATTAAAGAATGATAAATCATTATTATCCATAAGAATTTGGTAGAATTGTGCAACAATAATTATATATTATAACTTTATTATCTACTTAAACAATGAGCATACTTATTACTTATCATTATTCTTCTATTAAAATAAAAATACAATAATAAATTAAAAGATTTATTAACATAAATACACGAGTAAATTTTTTACATTAAATATTGTTTTACACCCTGGTTAAATTGTCATTAGGATTTAGTCCTTTAATTTGATCTCAAAATTTCTCCATTTATAATAAAGAGTTGGAAATTGCCACCTATGACTAATAAATCCTTTAAGTATATTTAGGAGTTTGTCGGTTTGAAATACAAACTGTTATATTATTTTTTTTACATGTTCTATTGAATGATAACATTGATTTTCCATGATTACTTGTACTAATAGGTATTAAATTAGCTAAGATTTCCACCTCTCTAGATGTCTTTATGTCTACTTATCATTGTTTTTTACAGTTTTCCTCATATTAAAATTTTAGTTTAGTCTTAGAATATATTATTCATGTATCATAACATTTTTTTTTTCTTTTTGGATATGTGTAATAAAATAAAAATAATAAAGAACAGAAGAAATAAAAATATTTTGAAAATAGTAAGATTATAAGACTTATTAGTTATAATGAAAATATATTAAAATAAAAATAAATAAAAATACAAAAATACCTACATAAATAAAACAAAATAAATAATCTTGAACTTTATAGTCATTTGATGACAATACAATTTAAATTTAAGCAATAATTTACATTTAAAATGAAAATTTTGTTTATTCTTAATGTTATTGTTACGAATATTGGTTTTTCAAAACAAAAGTAAAAATAATATTACTAAGACGAGGTTAATTGTAATTAACTTAATTTAATCTTAATGCTTTAAATTATTTAAAAAATGACCTTATGAATTTGATAACTGTTAATACCTACTCTGTAAGACAGTGAATTTTATTTACCAATATTGTTTTATGTGAACCCAAAAAATGATACTTTAGTGTTGTCTGTTTTTGCATGTGGTCTGTTTTTAGGTCAAATGGCTAATTCAGCGTATTCTATTAGGCTATCTATGGTTACTCTTATTTGGTATTTTATAGCTTAATACATTTATATTATTCTATACTGAATACCATATACCTAATAGATATATTATGATAGGGGTCGGTAAGTAATTTCTATTAGACCGAAAGTTTAAAATGATAAATAAATGAGGTCTGGACAAAAAAATATTTATAATAAATTAATAACATAATCTACTTGAGATATTTTGATGGTACAATTTTCTACCCTCAAATCCAGACTGGGGTCCATCAGTTGCTGACCATTGTACCAAGCCCAGATAAGAAATAGTACCTTTAAACTATATCTAATGAGTTCTTAAGAATACATAGTAATTACATAACTATTTTAGTAAAATAGCTTATTCTAATGACTTAATTTATTACCAAATAGATTGACTGTGTAAAAATAATAATAAGACTCAAAACACTATAACGACATTGAAAGATAATTTTCACTAACACTGTACAGTGAACAATTGTAGTTAAACCTGATATCAATTTGTTCAAAAAGATTACATCATGTTTTGTTTTTAAAAATAATCATAACTAATACGCATTACAATAATAATATTATTATTGTTTATTATGCATTGATTAAATAATACTTAACTGTCTAAACTATAGGTACTTTATAACACCAGTAATTTAATCAATGGTTATTTACTTATATCTAATACTATTACATATTTAATACTGTTATAAAATAGTAAAACCTATTTTGTAGTACTATATCAAACTGATTTAATTTTCATAGTGCATCTTTAAATTAAATTGGTTTACCTAAATTATTAAATACAAATGTTGATAAAATATAAATAGCGTCGCTAAGATATGTGTGTATTTTTAAATTTAAATACGCATAGCAATAACTATTATTTACCTCGATTATCCTTTGTAATTTTCTACCGATAACAATGAAAAAATGATTGACGAATTAATGCGAAATTATAGAAAGACTGAAGAGTTAATGTGTAGTAAACACTGTAGCTACAATAGAAAAAAACATTTCTGAATATTGTGAAATGTAAGTTTTTGTTATCATTGCAACAGTAGAACAGATACAGTACCTACTACTACTACTTGTTGAATTCATTGAATAGTGATTAGTTAAGCATTATCGTGATTCACTGATTCCACCATATTATTTCAATTTTATGCTCATATCATGACTATAGATACTAGATAGTGACTCATTATTCTTTGGTATACTAACTGGTATCACATCATATTCTGTAAGGACACAACGTAATAAACTAATAACTTTAGAATATATAAAAATGTGCCATGTGGTAATGACGTGTCAAGCACTAACGTATAATAGTAACGTATGCATAGTCGTTTCAGGTACTATGTCTTACCACCATTATCGCACTTTTAACTACCTATAATTAATTTAAAAAATATATAGATACATATTTAATGTATTAAACAAGGACTTAGATAATATATAAGCTTATGGCATAGTGTATGGCTTATGGTATTAAATAGAAAGTAGCTAGTTATATTACTTATCAGTTACCATTTACCTTTTTTTTTATTATTTATTAATTATTTTACCTATTTATACATATACGTTTTAACAACGATCTATACTGGTTACAGCCTTACAGGCCACCATTTAAAGTTAGTAGTTACTATATCACTACCAGTCTACCAGCAGCTATCTTAGATCAATATTTCTTTTTTTTCTAATAATCTAATTCACTATCTTGACCTATTAGTATATTAGCAACATCTTTGTATTAACAAATAATGCCTTAAAATGTAAATAATATAAGTCAAACTACAAAGTTCCTTAAAAGTCGTTTCTTATTAAAGAAATTAAAAAAAAGGTAGGCTAGTGTCAGTAGTGGATACCGCTCTACTGAACTATAAGTGTCTACTTTGAGAGGGTAAATGGATGACTGTGATGGGTGTGTTAAATTTGAATTCAATATAATAATATATCAATATATCATTGTACCTTTGTACCAAAACGAAAAACGATTCTGAGTAAAAATAGTATATCAGTCTATACCTCTAATTAGAGGTATTCGTATTACCTACATTAATTCATTTTTTACATTATGTTTTTTGATATTACTGTTAAATTAATATAGAAGAAAGAATAATTTTTTGCGAAAACATTGTATTTTAAAATACCATTGTACATTTGTATTTATGTATAAAATATAATAATATAGATATACTTACAAAAAAGTTTCCAAATTTAAACTTAAAATATCCAATTAGTGAGGAATTTTCAAGCTCTATACGACTAAGTAAAAATTTTATAGACATTTGAAAAAATAAAACTAAAATAATAATGAAAATATCAATTAATAACTCAAAAAAACAGTTAAAGTATGTATTTTGAAAATGTATTATGCATAGAAAATTAGCCATATAAAAATTTAGTAAAAATTTCAAGTACTTATATATTTACAGTTAATAGTTTTTTGATTATAACAAAACATCAAAAAACCGTAAAAATTTGAAGTTTATAAACGTTCAAAAAAAAAATAATTTTGTTAGACTTTTTTTTTATAATACATGTTGATAAATTGATATAAAAACTTTTATTGAATTTTCAAATCTAAAAAAAAAATATTCTTATAAATTTTTTATTACAAATAATTTGTAAATTTTTAAGATTATACGCATAATAATAATACAAATTTTATTGGAAATTTAAATTTATACACTTTAAAAAAAAATTTTGTGATACTTTTCGATATTTTTTAATTGGTAATTAATTAATAAGCAACTTATAAGGAATTTTGTACTCATTAAATTTTTAAAAATGTTTACACTGAATAATATTTTCTCGAAACTTATTCAAGATGATTCTTTTATCATAAAACACTTATTATTTCAAAAAGTAGCTATGTTTTTAAAAACATGTTTTTACATAGTTCAAAACAACGTTTTATTAAAAAATTATATTTTTAAATATTTTTATCCTATAGTGGTCCTAAACGGGGGGGGGGGCAATTTATTAGTTATCAACTAAAAAAAGGTCATCATCTATTAAAAAAAAAAACTTCATTGACTTTCTAGATAACGAACAATAACTGTAATAGAGTAATAGACACCATTTTACTGTATATTCATTAATACGCTATATATTTATTTAAAAAAAATTAATTAACCTTAATAAAATGTTAAAATAATAAGTATTTATCTAAAATTTAAAAGATGCTATAGATACTATCTATAGCCGTGGAGCTGTATCAGGAATATCATTATTTTTCTTTATTCCAATATTCCTTCCACAAAATCATTTCCCCTTGCAACTGTCTAATAAAAGCTTTTCTATTTGCAAACGTGTCATTTACGCGAGGAGCGGTAAAACCATTGTACTACGGGATAGTTAATTTAAAAATAGATGAATTGGTGACTAATGTTATAATAAAAACTGCAGTACTATTAGATAATAGTAATACTATAGAAGAATATAAAAGCATACATTTGGACGGGAAAAAAAAATTACAAATGGAATATATGATACATTTTTTGAAACAGGTACCGGAGAATTGTACGTAACCGTCAAATGGGTACAACATTTGTTTGGTGTCGAGTGGGTCAAGTTCATGAACGTTAAATTTGTATCCAATGATGTATCACATCGTATACGAAAAATTATTTTGAACGGAAACAGTCGTCAATCAATAATATAGACTATACATATATTATTACCATATATATTACCAACTTGTAACTTCTAAACACGTTAAATCTTATGTTTTTTTTTTAATTTAATAACTAGTCATTCATTTTACTTTTAATATTGCGGTTAGTTATAAAAATTATCTTCATACATTTTTTTAGATTTTATGGGTTTTTTAATGGTATAAATTACTTATGAAGAATCTTGAATAAAGTTTTCAAAACTTAATACAAAAATAAAAGTTTTGATAATAGTTTGCATATTATGTGATTTTGACGAAATTTGTCAAAATTCTAACTTCAAATGCATATAAAAAAAAAATTGTGCTTATATATTTTTTATTTTTTTTTTTATAAATATAAAAGTAACTTTTGTGGAATTTTGTATTAAATTTTCAACAATTTTGACTCGGCAAATAATTTTTATCGACATTAATAGAAAAAAAAATAAAAAACCAATAAAAAACCAATAAATTTATACCTTAAAAATAGTTTAAAAAAATTGAAAATTTTATCATATGAAAATGATAATGAACAATTCAACTATATATTATTGTTAATTTTTTTTTTGAAATAAAGTCAAATATCAACAATTAATTAAAGAGATATAATGATTTTTTACGAGTAGATGAATATCGAACATCTTTAAAATCAATACTTTTTTCATTCATCACTCCACTCAGAATCTAAAATAATAAAATATTCGTCAAATTTACAAAAATTTCAAAATTTTTTTATAGTTAATTCAAATAACATTCTTATAGATGGTGCTTAGAAATTAAATTCTATGTTCTTTAAAAATTATTCTTTCAATATTTTATTTTAGACATTATTTTTTTTATAGAACAAATTGTTTATGTATGTAGTACGTATATATTTGAAGTTATAATTTTATTATAATTGGATGTTTAAACAAAAAACGACGATTTTAATTAGTTTGTTGCAATAAAATAAAATTATAGCAATGGGAAAACATGTGTTTGTATTGTTTGTCGTTTCGCTATTATCAACAAGTTTAGGGATGCAGTGTGTCTTTATATAAATTTCCAGCATCCCTAGTGTAACTATGGTAACCCTGGATATGCAATAAAAATCAATAATAATATACGTACGTACAATATATTTAACTTTCGTTGAGTACATACTATCTACTTAAGAGTTTTAATAAAATATATTTATATTTTTTTTATAAAATAAAATGTCAAAAACGACATCGTTGGACATCGATGGAATGAGTAAGTTAAAAAAATCATTTTAATTTATAAAATAGGTACAATATTACTTTTAAGTTTTAAGTACTTCAATTTTATTTTAATATATCTAAGTAAATACAATAGAGTTGTAATAATGTTAATAATTTTGAGTGTTTTTCACTTAACGTTTCCAAAAAATTAATATAACGATCCATTAATAGTATGCTTACCTTTTTTTTTAAACGCAGTTATTAAATTTAAATTTTGTATGTTTTTCTAAAACATATTCTAAAATCTTGTCGATAGCTTTTCGACTGTGTCTGTTTTTATCCATTGTCTCCCCCCTCTGTAAATATGTTTTGAATCTATGTCTGCTAAAGTGCTAAGCATAATAGGTTCGCGAATTCACGATAATGAGTTTGGAAGATATGAGGGCTAGACATAGATCTATAAACATTTAGAATTTTTAAAAATGATCGAACTATAATAGGTAGGTAGTACTAGGTATATACTAGATCCAATATATTTTTACAAATGTTTATTATAGAGTTTTACTTAAAATAGATTAGTTTGTTATTAACATACACTTATAACGGCAAAAATACACCTTATATATGTGTGATTCCAAAATTATATTTTTGTTTATTTAATCCTAATGGACCAAATAATGGTAAATATTGTCTATCTCTATAAGGTTGTCTATATCTGATACGGAGTATCAATAATAAATATCAAACAGGGGAATACGAAAAGATTTTAATGTTAAATTTAACAATTTAGTTATTCCGAGTACAATTTAACGTATTCCAAAATTATTTAATAATTTTTTTTCAGAATAATTAAATAATTTAAAACGGTATTCTATTCATATTACATACGAACATTTTAATTATTGGAAACAGTGACATATATATATAATCTACTAGCTATTACACAATACCAGTATGTATCATTATACGTACCTATATACCAAATTAGTAATTGCCACATTGATTTCTATATAAACCAATTGGCAATTTGGTGCATATTAAAATACATCGCGCGTGTAATGACTGTAATGTCAATGTGTATGATTAAGGGTTTATGGAATCTATTAATTGTCTTATTGCTTTTAAATTTAACACGATGTTATACTTGTGGTGATCTTTTTCTTTATTTTCTAAACTTTTCTACTACCCATCCTCACCTCGAAAAAATAAATCCTAGCACTCCTAGCCATATGGTCTTGATATTTTGATCTTCTTCTAGTTTCTACCCTATCGACTATCACTAATTACGCAACTGCAATATACAGTTGTAATGGTCAGCGTTGAAACACTTGAAACTATTAAGATACAAATAGGTACTTACATTATTTATAAATTATACTCTTCTAAGTTATAAGGCAATTATAACGTCCAAAACAATGGCACTAAAACTACATCACTATCATCATTCTCATGTGAATCAAATTTTTTAGATATTAAATATTTTCTTAGTTTACTTATTAATATTTATATTTATAGCACAAATATGGTCAATATTATTTTTGTTTTCAGGCGCTGAGGAGAAAATCGAACAAATTAAAATGATGCGAGATTTGATTCGTCTGAAAGAGAAGTCTGGAGATGGATGTAGTTCTGCGTTTCAAAAGATCGGGAAAAAAAAAAATCTTATCAGTGACACTGTTATGTCAGCTGTATTTGTTACTAGTTTCGTTTTAATTGTAGCAATGGCATTATATTCTTTCCGAACTTTATACCTCGCCATACAGAAAAAATTTCCTTCTCAACACACAGAATTGTAATAACAGATACAAAATAATTAAAAATGTATTATTTAATTTAGATATTTACTTTAACATAATATGAAGATAGTAATTTTAATATAGTTAAATCAATACAGATGATCATACAAAAAAAAAAAAAAATACAATAGGTAATTAAAAAAATATTTGATGATATTGTATATGTTCCGAGACTTTTTAGTTTTAAATTAAATTAACACTTATTTATTTCCAGATTCTATTAGTTTTTTTAAAATTGTCATATTTTCTGATGCCACAGCTTGTCGATAAGAAGTTATCATATCCGTTCTGTTATTATTTACTAAAATAACAAAACAAAATAAAATTGTATTTATAACTTTTAATTTGACTTATAATTATGTTTGACAATATTATAAACATTGTAGTAAAAAGTAATTACTAAATAAATAGACATATAACTTATATTATATAAATAAACATAGATGATAAGAACAACTTTAATATTGTAAAATTGATTCGATATTTTTATATCGATTGCATGAATTCTTGTCTCTTAATTTAATATTCAAAGTTGTACAAGTGCAATCATAACGAAATTCAAGAAACTGAGAATCAGAAAAATATTTAAATTACAAACAGGCTTGTAAGAACCGATGTACCTATTAAAGTATACAATATGTTAACCTAACTTTATTAATAGTATACTTGACATGCATTGTTAATAGTGTTTATACTCAGTACTCGACTTGGCAAAATTAAAGTAGGGGGACTCTGTTAACTTTTAAAAAAAGAGCGTCCCCGTTACTTGTTAAACATTATACCCCTCTTTAAATCATATGAAAAATATTTATAAATAATCAAACTAAAAAAAAATTACTGTAAATATTATATTGTATATTTTAGTTATAGGTAACTAATATTATAACAAACTCAAAACTAATTAAATAAAAAACAATTCATTTTAACTATTTATTTAAATAGTTCCATAATTTATCATAAAACGTATATTCTAAGATGCAATAGTAGTTAGAACAAATATAATATGGAACAAATATTTTGTGGCACAATTTGTAGTGATGATTTAAGATAATTAGTTAAATAATAATAATAAATATCTTAATAATTATTAAATCTATAAGAAAAATTATTATGATGTTGTCGCATGCATTTTGATAAAAATTAAGAATGATGCAGACGATGCAGTGTCCCCTGTGTTCCCTTTAAAAATAAAAGTAGGGGTAGGCTAAAATTTCTGAAAAATTAGTTAGGGTACTCCATCTCCCTGCGTCCCCTTCCAAATCGAACACTGTTTATACTAATAATCAATATAATCATCTATGTATTTTTTTTTAATCAATTATCACTAACCTCTAAGTCGAGAAGCATGTTGTATAATATTATTTATTTTCTTCAGTGTAATTAACAATTGTTCATGATTTTCACATGTAACTTGATGATTTTGAATCATTTGTTTATCGATATGAAATATATCGTTTAGACATTTTTCCATATTAGACCTTAATAAAAAAAACCTCAAACAATTTAAGAAATTAGTTGAATAAAAAACCATCTTTCTTACATGTCGTCTAAAAGCCGAAAGTCTTCTGCTTGAACAATGAGATTTTTCAACAAAGTTGAACTATCGGCTATTGAAGCATTTAATTTAACTGCATTCTGCTGGAGAGTCTTAACACTTTGTATACTTTCCCATAAATCATCGAGAACTTGGGGAAATTCTGCTACAGACTATACTTAGAAATAATTGATAAGCAATAGATATACATATCTATCGTAATATTAATACTAACTTACATCAATTTGATCAAGGTTAAGATATGATGCTAGAGTCTGTACAATATCAGCTGTAAGGCTTATATTTACTGAATATATAAATATCACTTCTTTTTCAAATGCCACACATGTAAGAGAAGAATCTCTTAATGAACTTATTGCTACTTTCCAAAAGTCTTGACTATTGGTTTTAACCGGAGTTTTTTGGGGTACAATAAAATTTTGACTTAGCCATAAATCTAGCTTGTAAAAATAAATTAAAATTATTAGCAATACAAACAAAATTATATATATATATTCTTACTCTTTGAACCCTTTCAACTAAACGAAATTTGACAAAACTTTTGGGTACATCTTCAATTTCTGGATAAGGAACTAATAGATACATAGAAAATTTTGGTAATTGTCGGGTAAGTTCAAAAACGTGAAATTGATCATTATCCACGCTTGATCCAACAAAAGCCTAAAAACAATTAAATTATAATAATAAAATAAAATTGATTAATTTTAATTAATTAAAACAATATTATTTTTTTAATTTACTTATATTGATCTTAAAAAAGTATTAAATACACGCACATAAAAAAAAATAATAATGATCAAATAAAAAACTCATCGTTCTAAAACTAATTCATAGGTACAACGTGCGTTAAGTTAGACCTCTCACTTTATCCTAACCATCTTAAATCTTCTCCAATATTTTGGAACTTATTTGGAACCATTTGGAACCGAGTTTTCTTAATTTGGAACGTTATACTTTTCATGGAAAATATACAAATGTTAAAGTTAAATAAAAATTATTGATTTAACATCATAATTATTAAGTTATGGTTAGTAAGTTTTAACATAATCTATGGATTTTTAATAGTTAAAAAACGGGTTTTATTTACCATAGTCGTTGCGTCGATTGTGCTTATAATAGAAATTGCTATTTTTGCAATTCTAAAAATGTGGATATTTAGCAAGAATTTGCACGACTATTGCCGAAATTCGTATAATAATTAGTAATATTTCAAAGTATTCTTTAACAATTTCTCAAAATGATGTTTCAAATTTCAATATTAATATTTCTAAAAGGAAATTCTCAACTAATATTACAAAAAACAAATGGATTAACGATTGATCAACAATGAACAATCTATGAGTATTTTGTGTAAAATATATTCAAATAGATATTATTAATTTAGGATGACGTGTCACGTGCGTACAGACGCGTAAAATATTTACAAAAGAAAAATAATTCATAAAATGTTGTATGCAAAAAGTTTTAATTTAGAGAATACAATTTAAAAAAAAAATCAACATGAAAATGTTAATATTGAATTAATAATAGTACCTAATTCAAACTATGTTAAAGAAGCTATGTTTTACTGTGTATACTATAAATAATGCGATTTTACATTAATATTTAATAATAATATATTAATATATAATTCCAGTATTTAACATATTTCATAGATTTTTTTAAAATTTTATGACCTGAATTTTGGAGCATTCTAGTTGAAAGTTTATTTTTAAAACTAAAGTAAGGTATTCTGAAGGATTTTTTTTTTTACTAAATACTTTTTAACTATATATAATTTATAAGACGAACTTACTCGAATATGAATGTCCAGAAGTATATCTTTCGGAGGTAATAATGCGATTTTCAATTCAGTTGAAGTACATTGTCTATCAGGATGTATAACATGGGTTTCATCTTCAAAAATACCTTCAGCAAATACTGTGACTGCTTTTAAAATCATTGAATTGTTAGTTGACAACGTAAGTAATACACACGGTTCCTATGCAAAAAAATATCTGATGAGCAATGAGATAATTATATTAAGTATGAAACTATAAGATTAAAAATCAAGATTAACATACGATGGTTTTTTCTGAAACCGATACTTCAGTGATGAGCCGCGTGTCTCCCTTAACAACAATGTCACAATAATAATAATATAAATTAATTTAAATTACTAAATACATAAAATATTATGATAATATATATTTTATACATATTTCATATAAAATTCTATATATCTACAGAATAATAACGTGACAAAAACTCAATCTTACTGGAATTCCCTGACCTTCATTAGATGCCTTAATGTAATTATTTAATTCTGACATGAGTATCTGTCTCTTTTGCATAAGATCATGAATAACATTTGTTTGAACTCCAGATTCTACCTTTAAACTAGTATTATCGTATCCTCGGACTAGAAAACCATGTTAATTAAATATTTAGACTAGGAAAATAAATATAAAATTATAATACATTAAATTATTAAGACTTTAAACATATACCTTCACCAGTGATCGAAACTACTATCAATTGGCATTTACCAGCTCTTATATAATCTCCAACAACTACACCAGCAATGCTATTAGATAACACGTCTCTGAAAATTACTTCTCCAGTTATAGAGTTGCGTGCATCTATTTTTCCATTTGACCATCCAGTTATTAATTCTTCTTTTCCATCTCCATCTAAATCATATTTTTCGAGGAAATTCACTGAACTTTTTGACTAAAAATTATTTTATTTACAATTATTACGATTTTTTTTTTTTAATCATTCCAAATTTACAACTAATTTTATTCATTTTTAGACAAAACTACAAGTCTTCATAGCATATTATTTTATTTATTAATATAAATTATTTGCAAACCGTCAACCATATAATATATAATAATGCCTGTTGTAGTATTGTCTATAAAAAAATATATACAATATGTTAGGTACCTAGACATTAATTATTTTTACCTTTACTCTCCATACACGTCGAAATTTATCGTATACACCAACAGTTCCATTATCTAATGCATATGCAAATCTTCCAATCGAAAAACTAATTAATGAACAAATGGACGAAGTTTCAGATATTTCATTTACAATTATATCATCTTTAAATTCCCTAATTTCATAATCGTCAGAACCTACAAGTAACTGAAACATAACAAATTTATTTATTTTTTAATGTACTGTACATACAAATAATAAATAATCAAGTTTAACTTTGTAAATTGCAATGTTACAAATATAATCAAACTAAATGTCACCCCTTTTTATGATAAAAAAATGTTATAATTTAAAAATTCTTTTACTTACATTTTTAAGTACATTACTTACAGACACGTACACAAAAAAAAAAATGTCGGTGGGGGGTTTACAAAATTTAGCAATACAAATTGTGCTACAACATAATAAAACAATTTTTTTCTTGTTAATATCGAAAATATTTTGGGGAGGAGAGGTTGAACCCCCCCTGTATACGTACCTGATTACTTAAAACCATATTTTAAAAATTCTATTTAGCTTGTTTACACCTGTAATGTTTTGTGGTGATCCAAATTCAATTTATAACAACTAGTCTTTTTTACTATAGTTAGACGCATGATTTTCTTTATGAAAATGTTGATGCGAATATGCGATTAATATTCAAGCGAATAATAGTTTCCGAGTTATTAATAAACGTCACGAACCAAAGATAATAAACCTTATATTTTATAAAAAAAAGATTTGCATCAAAGGCGTCTGCAGAAATATAATCCGGAGATGGGGAAAAGTCAAATGTATAAATACTTAAGCATCTTAAGCTATACGAGTAAGTAATAAAACAATTAATATCTAATATTTAATATTAATTAAAATATTTTGGGGGCATGGCGCGGGAAATAGCTGAAAAAGCTACATTCATAACACTCATAACTATAAGAAACAAATTTTTCACTACATAAAAAGGAGAACTTTGGCTGTGAAATATCGTTTTTATTTTTTCAATATCGGAACTACAAAAAAACAATTATTTAAGTCCAAAAATAATAGATATTGAGACAATAAGAACTTTTTTCGTATAAATGATCAAAAAAGTAAAAACGATATTTCACAAATAAATAAATAATACTTTCAACTACTCATCTATATACTTTGTTCAGCAAGAGAACGCGCCGCAGACCGCAGACCGACCAAAATCAGTTTTTCTGCGCATTTCCCAATGATACCCAGCCATAAGCGAACCAGTTTTGATGGCATGGTGATGCGAGGGTTGCGCAAAATCGGCGCGTACTTTCGCTGAACAGACTATAGATATATATTGTATATCGATTTGAAGTCTTAACTATCACTACAGCCTGACTAGTGTACTATGTGTGGGCTGCTCTATCCTGCGCAAAATAGCTTACAAATTCCGGCCAAATCTTACTTCAATCAAACATTCAAGCATTACCTTTGATAAAAACTATTCATTAGCGAGTGTTCACGTGTACACAAAAAAAGATAATCAGTAATTATAATTAAAAGAAAAAAAAGATGCAATCAATTCGTCGAAATCCGAGCTCTAATAATCACATAATCTCATAATAATATAAAAGTTTACTTCACGTCTATTATTAATTTAAATCTATTATCAAAGTTTACAACTTTACAAGACTCATTATACACAACAATCAATAAATATTTATTAACTTCCACTTCAATATTTTTTAGTTTTATAATTTTATAGTATGGTAGCTAAGTTTGGAATAATCCATAAAAAACAATCTATCATTAAAAGTTCAAACTTTTCAATTCAAAACATTTAGATTTTTACTAATGTACAATATTTAAATATATACATATATATTTCAGATTAAAAAAACCAGTCGCTATCATTTATCACTCAAAAATCACTCTAATCGTTTAAATTAAAACTAGAAGCAAGTATCATTTCCAGTCTTTTCCGCTATACGCTGCCTACCTATATCTATATTAAAATATCCTTGTACCATATTATCTTTAAAACGTTTTCTTCATATATATATAATTTATTATATCAATCCAACTTTTTTTCATGATGACATTAAGTCAACAGTCAAAATTATAATCCCATGTTTGTATCAGTATTATGACTGACTCACTTACGTTTATTGTACATTTTGAATTTTTATATACTATACATAAGTTATATAACTTTATTTACTTTTACTTTTTTGATTTACGAATGATAAGTATTAAAAAATCCCTTGTCTATAATGTACTATTTTCCTAACTTAATCTAATCAAAAAAATTAATTTTGTACCATATGACTATGATAAAATAAAAGAATATTTGGTTTCAAAATATGCAAATTAACTTTCAAATAAACCAATAGTTATAGGTGTCTTTCAGTAAAAAAGAAATATTTGTAAGATGCATCTCAACATTTGCAACAAATGTTTATACAATTCTATACTATATGCTTATTGGATATTAAAGATATATAATTATGGTTTAATAAATATAAGCATAGTAAATATTATAGTAGTATATAGTACATAGTATATATGTTACATTTGTTTTAATATTTAAGTATTTAATCAATATGATCCTAATACAAATTGAAAATATGTTATTATGTTATATTAACCTCGTTCGATCCATCCAAGTCTATATCCATAACAATAATAGATCTGACATTGTCACCAGTTACTGTCCATAATATTTCATTACCTTTGAAATCAAATGCTTGAATCGAACAATTGCCACCGATAACAATTGCTGGATCTTTCATAAAATTAAGCTTGCCAATAGCAATTGCTGTAACACCATCAGGTATCTGGAAATCCATTACATAGTAACATTAAAGTGGTCAATATTATGGTATACCTAATTAAATTATAATGCATAATTACTATATAATTAAGTTCATAAGCGTTAACTGAGGGGATAAGAGGTGCAACTGCCTCCCCCCCCAAAAAAAACTTAAAAATATAATATATAATATAACTTTGAGTTTATATTTTGTTTAAAGTTAATAAAGTTAGTTTTTAAATTAATCAACTCTTATTGTCACTACTTTTAAAAAAATATGTCAACTTGAAACTTCTCTACTATTTCAATATTAATATAGCAGCTACTAGCTCTTTTGGAACTACAATCTCTTCTCAGTAATGAGATAGTTTCGATCAAAATTGAACGGAAACAGTTCAACTAGCTTCCAAAGAATCTATTTCACCACCCATAATTCCAAGAATAAAATCAATACATCAATACCTTCAAGATTAGGCACTGGTGAAACATTAATTTCGAGAAACGTTGCATCATATTTCGAAATTAATATTTATTTTCCTGTGTTAGATATAATTATAAATCATGATTAAAAACAAAATTTCCAGAAAACAATTTAAAAATACTTAACTTTTTTCAAAATTGTTTAAGTACTAAAAACCACAGGGATGAAAATATTTTAGAAGTTAGTAACACCTACAAGACCGTAACTGAAAAAAATTTTAGGGGGTCCAACATTTTTTTTTAATATAGATATTGAAACCCTTTTGAACCCCCCACAGATACGGCCTTGAAATTAATACTATTTGGGAAAAGTGTTCTTCAACTAATATTGCTGAAAATGTTGAAGCCCATAATTTGGCTATTTAGCTTTGTACTTGGAAAAAGATTTGATTGGCTCATTTGACAATATTTACATTATTTATACAATTTTTCTTTCTATTCCAATGAGTTCTGCTTCAAGTGAACGTTTGTTTTCATCTCTTCGTCGCCTTAAAATATTTACAAGAAACACCATTGGCCAAGAAAGACTTTCACAAATTTCGCATTAAAACATATTATATTAAATAATATATTACCTATATAATATACGTAATTTGGTCACGGTAAAATGAGCGTCAAGCATCATATAAGATGTAAGTAATTTGATTACAAGAAATTTAATTACATAAACTAAAAGATACCTTTACACATTTAACAATAAACTTGTTTCATTTTATAAAATGCATTTTTGAGTAAAATCACAAATATTATGTTGGTGAAGGATTTACGATTAATTAACCTTTCAAATTTCAATCACTGTAGGGATTATACATTTTATAGTTTATATAATAATATTAGAATCATTATTCAACTAATAAAGACCTTAACTAACTCAACGGATACTAATTTTATAACCATTGTCATAATTTTCAAAATTATATAAATTAAAATATAGTAAATATTGTATTGTATAAAAACTACATAACAGTTAATTTGCATTATATTAAGTTTTATATTCAACACGCAAGATATAGAAACACTGCAGTGTCACCGACTTATTTATAATAATTATTATATAATAAATGAAAACACTAACCTGCAATTTTTTTGTGAGTATTAATACATAATATAATAGAAATTAATAAATATTTTTTTTTCGCATTTTACAAGTTATCTTTTGATCGTCAATTATTCAAAATTAAATACCAGTTACATTACATAATAATTTGTTTCATAAAATTCCCGATATTCTTATTAAATGTATTATACCCAGTCACTTTAACCAGTAATCGATTGATCAATAAATAAGTTTTAATTTTCAAGTATTTTAATTTTTAGTACTTATGTGTTATACAAACGCAATTGGTATAGGTATTTTTCCTAAACTATAAGGAGCGCAATTGGTACACTGACCTTAAAATATAAGGAGTGTAATTGCCAATTGGTGTACTGACTAAACAAAAATTGTGTTAGGTGCAATTGGTCCATGCCCACCTATGGCGTCAAAGGCTAATATTTTATTGAGAATACTAGGTTTTTTTTAGATTTTGTAATGTAGGCCGTAGGGTAAGATTACTCTGAACGATGGCGAATAAAAATGTTTAATATTTAAACATAACATATTCTTATTAATTTAATTAATATTTCTTTTTAATTTTATAATACACAACAATAAATGTCCAATTTTTTCGATTTAAAATGAAATAACACAAGAAACATAATTCAAACTTCTGCAGAAATATAAGTAAGGCGCAAACAAATGAAACAGCTTTTTTTGCTATAATAATATAATATGTATATATAATAATAATAAGTTCGAATTTTTAAATTTGATTATTTGCTATTGTTTTTTTTTTTAAATAATATGATTTAAATTTGATTGAATACATTAGTTTGTTTAAGGAACCTAATTTATAACTATACAATAATTATATTTAAATATTTAATTGGTATACTATTTTCTTGATTAGAACAGTTAATGAACATAATCGATTACTATTGATAATAATAAAATAAGTACTTAAAAATATGTTTTCTCATTGATAGATTTAATGGGGTTGCAAAATAAAACTTGTCTAGCAGCGGCAATTGTGTAAAATACTAAAATGTAAATCCGTCTGTAAATGATAATGAATGACGAAGCTTAAAGTAATAAATATTTAAAGAAATATTTAATTTATCTTAGATAGTTAGATTATAATTAATTATATAAGTTATTACTTATTGCCTATTTGCCATTTATTTTTTATTGGAAAAAGTTATTAAATTTTTTGCAAAAATGAAAATAATGAAATTATAGTGAAACAATGCCATCTATGAGATAAATTCCCATACACTTTGCAGTGCATTTGTGGATTTAGCCGTCAGCTATATTTTGGACGTTTCGGATTAATCGGAAAATTCTAAATTTTGTTGCGTCCAATGCGTCCCATTTTTACTTTAGCGCTCAGCAGCAAGGGACTCGAGGCTCAGTTTACTGTTTTCGGCTTTCATCAAAGATTTAATAATGTGTTTGCACTTTATTACTTTAAAACACAACGTATGTCTTGATAGATAATTATTTTCATTTTAAAATACGTTTAAAATAGTAAAATTATATCAAAAATATCTCTAAAAAATTATTTTAGTCCTTAGTAACTTAGATGCTTACATTCATTTAAAACAAAAATTATGTTAATTTAAGTATCCTAATATTAAAAATCATTATTAAATAATTGAAAATTTCGTAGCGCATCATCGTATATTATAAATTATAATTTAATCTATACTTTGTATCACTTATGCTTTATCTTTTGATAGTGTTATCTAAAGTCTTAAATGCCAAGGTCTTGTAAGGTATCGTGAAGTGTAACTACCTAATACCTATTGCTATTTGTTTTTAAATCATTGGACCGGTTTTTTTTTCTGCAATCATTATGTATTGATGTGTGTGATGCCTTGACGCTTTTGTGTTTAGGCCTATTGCCTATAGAGAATACACTGGCAGTGTACACTGCTCACTACTCCGTAGTCTATGCAACACGTGTTTGTTTTTCAAGTTGAAATTTTTTTTCAATTAAAAACTGATTTTTAAATTTTTAAGTTGAAACATGGATATCGATCGTCGTTCTATAATTATTAATCTCTATGATATAAACGCATTGAAATTTGGCACATTTAAATTAAAATCAGGTGAATTGTCGAAATATTATTTGGATTTAAGAATCATTGTGTCGTACCCAAAAATTCTAGTAAGTTTAACCAATTTTTGTTTAAGACAACGCTATACACGGATATTGTATTTCTGTCTTATAAACAATCAAGCAAATTTGCATTTAGAAGTAACCAATACCGTGGTTTAGCTATAATATTAAAATTAATAACCAATTGATTAATTAACAAACTTAAATGTACGAACATTATCTGTCTTTGTATTTTGGTACTTATTATATTTCTAATTTTACATGATTTATGAATACATAAAATATTCCAATTTATTAATGCTAATAACAAGCTTAAAAATTAAAATTTAGAAAAATCCGAATAAAAAATATCTGAACATAATCATACCTTTAGATTTAATAATTGGTCATTTCACACCGAAATTAAAATTATTCTTTGTCCACCGAGAGAACATAATGATTCTGCACGTCCTCATGTGCTGCCCTGCTATCATGACCAATTTCACTATGGTAGGGTATCGCTCGAGGATGCACAGAGAAACTAATTTTTGTTAGGTCACAAGATATTTTCTTTCTGAAGAGAATACAACATAAAATTGATTCTGCTATTCTGTTGAATGCAAATTTTGTATTTTACATGTTTGTATCGATGATAATACCATCAGGTAAACTAGTATCTCCTTAGTAATTTTCTACAACATTTTTCTAGAAACAAGTTTGTTCACTAGTATCAACTACTGTTCTCGAAAATAATGCAGACTCTAAAAATCAAGTGCGTCTATGTGGTGTGCCTTATACAGCTTTACCTATAGCTACTGTAGTATCTATAGATACCAATTTACCAATGTTAATTCGCAGAAAAGAACAGAAAACTTATGGTACAAAAAAATTAATTGATGGTGAATATTCTTGTGGTGACGATGTAATTGTCATTGAAGATGTAATTACAAGTGGTGCTAGTATATTAGAAACTGTAATTGTGAGTATTGTAGTCTCTAATTGAAATGTCTTAATTAACATTATATTTTATTTATAGTATTTGTTTGTTATTGCCCTACTACCAACCCATATAAAATTGATCATCCCACCTGCAGGAAACCTTATTTTTAGCAGTCTTTAATGTAAAATCTTAAATTTTGATATTGATGATCGATATTTCTTTATGATATTTTATGTGTAGGTTAGTCTAGTATATTATGATTTATTTATTAGTGAAAGTTAAATACTTATCATAATTTGAAATTGTATTTTATTAATTATGTAAGTTAGTTGTTAGTTTGTCACCAAATTATATTTAATTGTAATTAAAAGATATTACTATATTACATAAGTGAAATCTCGATTATCCGGGGTAATAGTGGGGAGGGAGTCACACAGTTAATTGAGACTTTTTATAATAATGTAATTTTTTTTAAATTATAATTAGAAATACATTGGTACAATTTTATAATAATGAAATTTTGAAATTTTTTATTTAATTATAATTAGAAATATATACAATAATGTTTTACATAATATATCTACAGTCCATACATATTTTTAAATTTTCGGAAAAGTGAGCATGGTTAATCGCGAACACGGATAATCGAGGTTCTACTGTACTTTCTAACATGTTTTATAATATTGATAACAATTTATTTTACTTAGTTATTTCCTGCAACATTTAATACTGGCTTTTATTTTTTTACATCTTATTATTAACTATGTAATTCTTATTATAAACAATTTATTACTATTATTTATTATTATTTGAAAGTTTTGCTACAATATATAAAAAATATAAAAGTACAATTGACAATCACACCCTGATACCCAGTGGCAGATTGAAAAATTTAATTTGGTACAATAGTGATGCAATAACAAAAAGTATCTTATTTATTTTAAGTAATGTACAATTTTAATATTAAATTACATTTATGATATAGTTCACTGTTATTTAATACTTGACACTTAATAAACTAAAATAGTTTTGTATTTTTTTTTTAGGATTTGGAGAAAAGCAATTTAAATGTATCAAATGTTATTGTTTTAGTAGATAGGCAACAAGGAGGAATGCAATGTTTAAGTAAAAGAGGACTAAAGATCAAAAGTTTGTTCAACATTACAGAAGTAAATTTTATATTCTTTTATATATAAAAGAAAAACAGGCACTTTTATGTTCCAATTTTGCAACAACACTATTTAACTTTTTTCGCAGAGGTGTTCGAAATACTCTTCTGAGTGTTACCACATTACCAGATTTTTATTTTTTTTTCTGTGAGAAGGAGAGGGGGTTTATATTTAAACGTTACGGTTTTTAGCATGTTATAACTTAATATATTTTTTTTTTCACAAGGATATACCCCAAATAAGTCTATGAGTAAATCACTCATATTATTTTTAATTTCATTTTATTTGTCATTTTAGTTATAAATATCATAAATTAAATTAAATTATAAAAAATATTATATATTATGTGGCTAGGCTTTAAAAAGTTTAACTATAGTAAAAAAAAAACAATTTATAGACGAATCAATTATTTAACACATGAGAGAAGACTGGTTCAGTTATTTATATATATATTAGTATTACTAATTCATGCTATGATATATTTTGATTAAAGATAAAAACAGATTACTTTAAAATGTTAATTAAAATATTTGAATATTTGAGGTTTGATAGCTTGAATTATATATAACAAAATTTACCTTTAAAATTGTGTAAATAAGTGCATATAAGTAGAAATAAGTTCTTTAAAAAAAATCAATATCTAATAAGTTATAATTTTTAACTTGTTTTTAGATTGTAACAGTACTTAAAGAAGGAGGAAAAATAAGCGATGAAGTATATCAAAGTGTTTTAGATTATGTTATAAATAATCAAATTCAACATGTAAAAGAATGTGGTAATAATTGAATTAATACTTGGAGTTGGACACTGGTTAATATGTTATCTACAAATATTTCTATTTTAAATTCCATGGTTTTTGTATGATAAATATTGAGATTTGGTGGACCTGAATTTTTTGTCTATTATTTGTAATGTATGAATAAAAGATAATAAATAATTATAGGTTTGAATAGTACTATCATACTACTATTTATTAAAACTTAGTATATGAAGAAAAAATAAGACCTTATGTATATATTATATTATATTGAACAATAGTTATTGAAAAAATAATTTATTTTATAAAGTTTGGTTGACTTAGAGGATTTTATATCCACATGTTTTGTCTTGCATCTTACATACATCATAGCAAATTTGTGTTCAATAAAATTGATTTTTGGTTGTTAGCTTCAATATTAAAGTGAATTGTGTAATTGGTCAATTCTCTCTAATATTAAAGCTAACAATGCATAGTTGGTTCTACTGAACTCAAATTTATTATATTGTATGTTTGTAAGACGGATATAATACATGTGAGTGTAGAGTCCTCTTAAACTCGACTACATAAATCTTATATGGTAGACAACTAAAAAAGTACTAAATAATATATTATATATATTGTTACATAGATAACATATTCAACTGATGTGCAATATTTGTTTTTTATTTTATGATAATTTTAACATTAAGCAATGAATTGTTTCATTAATTTATCAAGATAAATTCCAAAAAATTTAGAAACGTTGTTTAATTAAACTTTTTAAAAATCTCTCCTAACCTATTATATTGCTGGTATTTTTAACTTTTCTAATTTTATAGTAATTATTTAACACTTTATTATAATTATATTTTTTTAGAAAAACCATTGAGAATAAAACTAGAATTTAAAGAAAGAGCTAAATTATCAGAAACTTCTAAAATAGCTCAAAAAATCTTTAAGTTAAGCATTGAAAAGAAAAGTAACTTATGTGTAGCTGTTGATGTTGATACTGCTGACAAACTCTTAGACATTGCTGAAAAAATAGCACCGCACATTTGTATTTTAAAAACTCATATTGATGCAATTAGTGGTGTCACAGATGCTACTATCAATACTTTACAACTCTTAGCCAAACAGTACAACTTCCTTATTATGGAAGATAGGTGATTATAATGATAGTTTTAAGTACATAATACAGTAACGTATATAAGTAAAATATTACTATTGAATAATTTTTATGATATTTTACAGAAAAATGGCAGATATTGGTAATACTGTTAAATTGCAATACAAAAAATTAGTACATTGGGCAGATCTAGTAACAGTACATAGTGTTTCTGGTGGAATGATGTTAAAAGGCATTCGTGAAGTGATAAATGAAGATGCAGACTTATTAGATAGCCGAGGTTTGTTTATTGTTGCCGAATTAAGTTGCAATGGAAATTTAATATCAGAACAATACATTAAAGGTAAGTTAATAAGGGTAAATTAGGCACTGGCTTAATGAACTATCAAAAAAATTGTAGTAATATGTAGCTAAAAATATATTATATATATTGTATAAAACACAAATTTACCAGCAGTTAGGTAATTTGTTTCAACTGCTTTAAAGTAGAAATATGAGTGAACCATTCTAGCTGACTCTGGGTTAATAAAGATAATTTAATTTACCAATGAATTTTGATTTTTAAATTATTAACCAATAAACATTTGTAGAGACTGTGAAGATAGCTGAAGAGTATAAAGATATTGTGGCTGGTCTTGTGTGCCAATCATATGATGTTATTTCATCACCTAGTCTACTTCAACTTACACCCGGTGTAAATATTAAAAATTCCAATGATAATCTTGGCCAACAATATCAAAGTCCTAGTGATATAATTTTAACTAAAGGAGCAGATATTGCAGTAGTAGGAAGAGGTATTTATCAAGATGACAATCCTGCTGAAGCAGCCAAAGTATACAAAGAATTATTGTGGAATACTTATTTAGAACGTGTATCAAGTTCTTAATTATTCTATATAACAATTATATCAAGTTTTTAATTGATTAATATCATTAATTTGATTAATTTTTCATAAATGTATACAGCTATTTTTGCTACCCGTATTTTTACAATTCTATATTAGGTATTGATTTGTATTGCTTATAATTTCATTGTTAGCTACTAAAATATTAAATGTTAGTTATGGTATTACATATATGCATATTATTGTTTATTGAATAAATACCTAATCATATTTGCCAAATTGTATTTTTTTAATTATATTAATAACTAACATTTATTTTATGAAGTAATAAATATTATTTATTATTTAATCTAACTTTATTTTTTTATATACCATTTAGAAAATAAGAAATAATACAAACAAGAAAGTTATCAACTCATTGCTTTCAGATTTCATGTGGAACAATGAATGTATTAATTCTACAATGTATTTTTGTGTGTGTATGATGTATACGTAATGCCAAAAGTACAAAACAAATACCAGTAAAACCTAGAATTTTATATCACTGTAGTTAGTTAATGTCCAAAATCCGAACATTTACTGATTGATTTTGGTACAACCTAATAGGTACACAAAATAGCAGTGTAGGGAAAGTTTATATTCATTTAACTTTAAAAATCAGTATTTGACAAAATCAATTTTTTTATTTTGTTGTAAGTTGTAACTCAAAAATGAATATGTAAATACTTGAAAATTTTCATAAAATGTTTGTATTAATGTTGTATATTTACGATTATATTTTCAAAATATTTTGAATTTTTTAAGCAATTAAAATTTTTGATTTTTTGAAATACAAAAAAAAAAATGGCAATCCAAAAAATGTTTAAAATTTAATACAATGTTTATTATAAGTTACACTTATCGTAGTAAAAAAAAAATCAAAAATCGTTAATCACAATTTTTGTTAATAAGCATTTAAATTTCAAATGTTTATGGAATTGTCAAAATCGCGAAAATTTGCAAGGAATTTTGAAGTTGAAAATTCATAACATTTTTTGATTTATAACTAAGGTTAAAAAACCTAGCACAATGTTCTCCATAACTTTTTCTTCAAATAACTGTAATGTATTGCATTCAAATTTAACACATCCATTATATGGACTTACTTTCTACCTCTACTATATAGCAGAGCGATAGCCACTTGCCAATCCTTTTTTTTATACGATTGGAGTGCTTGTCGATGGTATTTTTTTTGTAAACAACTTTTTAACCAGAAATAATCGACTAATTTTTATTTTCAATACTTTTTCTGATAGTAGTTAATTGAACCTAGATTCATCATTGAAGGTATCGGCATTTGAAATTTTCTCACTAACAATAGTTAATAAATACGTAAGGAAAAGCTAACAGAAAGTGGCAGAAACAGGAGTTAAATAGATAAAATAAGTTATGGCCTATAACTTATCGTCAAATTATCATAATAATCAATATAATATTATACATGTATATATATATATATATATATATATATAAGTAAATAAGTTATAGACTATATTTCATAAGGGATAGGTCATAGCAATGATAAATCAATCAATTTTTATAAATTTTATTTATTTCCTATCCTAAAAATTGGAAATGAAGAATTTTGTAGCAATTTATTAATAACTGACGAAGTGATGCCAAATTATCAACACTAAATAATATTATATTTTAAAAAATATTTTTTTTTCATATTTTGAGTGGCGAACATTTTTGTTCGAATTCCTCAAAAATAGAAACTCTTTTCCATTTCTTGTTCCAATATTTGAAAAAAATGCGCTCCTTCCTAACACTGCTAAATAGTTAAATCAAACCTTTTTGTAGTTCGGACTTTTATAAGTACGATTTGATAAATCTTAGGATATAAACAACCAGTGTTGTTAAAAGTCCAAAAATGTTTACCAATTACCTATGTGATAATAAATATTATAATTTATAAGTTTATTAGGTACTTTATTAATTACTACCAAATGCTACTAGTATAATATACTAATATTATTAGAAAGGTACACTCATTTATATTATTATTAATTATTACAATTATTTATTTGTGCAGGCTTGGCTACTGTGGCATCTTGAGTTGCACAATACATTTGGATCGGCTCTTACATCTATTTGCAATACAGTTTTTTAAGCAGTCTTATTTTATCAAGCTGTATTCACCAGTCAATGATAGTTATGATACTGCTTTTTAAATACTAATTATATTGTCATAGTTTAAAAAAATGTTTGCGAGGACTTAAATTTTTTCGTAAATTATTATATATCATACACACAATGACGTTTTCAACAAACTTAATTGTTAATTCCAGTGTTCGAATTAGGGGACTGCACAGAAGGACGGAACTCCTCTTAACTATTTTTTTTTACGTACCCAATCTATATTTTTGCACTGGAACGGAGGGACGGCACAAACTTATGTTCAAAAAATTGTTATTAAAATATGGATTTCAATAAAACTAATTTTACGATTTTTAATATCAAAAACAATAATTATTAATTTTTTCATCTGTTTAATATTAAATTGAATACCTAAATTAATTGGTGCAAAACAATGCATATATTGATTATTATTTTTTTTACTTTCTGTTAACATGTAGGATATGATGGTTATTACTATCAAAATATATTGTACTTGGAATTTAAATATCGGTGTAGGTGAAAAGTGGTGTTTAAAATATAAGTATGGTTGGTAAAGAGCCCCACGGGTCTGTATTAAGTAATTGTGCACTTATTAGAACGTATAGTTTTAAAATTGTTGGATTGAGCATTATTGAGCTCCTCTACTTAATTTTTCCCAATTCGAGCACTGGTTAATTCAATGTTTTGTACAGTCTTGTAAAAGATACTTTTAAAATTGTATTTAAATACAGATACAAATACATCCATTCAGAAAGTATTTAAAATACATTTCAAATACTTTTAAGAAAAAGTATTTAAATACATGTACAATGTACCTCAAATACATCACAAGACTAGTTCTAGTGGTTCTGTATTACTAAAAGTAAAATAAACGACTGATAGCAATATCAAAAACACAACATGAAATATACTTAGTGATATAGGCTATCGCCTATAGAAAATATATTAGAAAATAATTTCTATACCGTTACCTTGGATAGAGGATAGACTATTTCCGCTCAGAATCGTTTTTGTATACCAACATACGATGCAATGTAGTGTTCAATTAAAATTTAATATATCCATCAGTATCATAGTGGCTCACTTGAAACCTACTGTACAGTGGAGCGATACCCCCATTCCTCACATTTTTATAATTGAGAATATAATTATATATAACATTTTTTCACGAGTTATTAATTTCAAGCAAGATTGTTCGCCCAAAAAAAGACCTTTCGCTTTTTGTTCACGTCTCTTTTCGTCCAAATATTTTTAAACTACTTTACTTTATTTTCCAAGAATATTATAGCACTTTATGACTAAATTTTTATAAAGTATGACAAATAAAAAATACAACAATTTAAAACACAAACGATTAGTCGGTTGTCGGTATAAATTTATTAAATCAATAGCATTTAATTATTATGAATATAATTTTTTTTTGAATTTATAATATTTTTAACACAAATCTACGATTTTATTTTTTTTTATTCTTAATACTATATTTATATACCTAAACTAACAAATGAAAAATACTTACAAATGTACAAATATACAATATATTTTGGAGAGTTATAAAAGCCGGTCAAAAATTGCTATAATATTCTTGGGCGAAAGAGTCCCGCTCATCAGTTTAATATTATTATTTATTATAATACTTTGCATCCTGTGCAAGAGCGTCCTCAGAAGAGGGGGGGTCAATGGGGCAATCGCCCCTCCTATAATATCTTCTTTTTCTTCAAATTTATATTACTACCTAGTACCTATGTGGCTATGTCCTATAGTAATTTATGTATATATGGTAAGAAATATATTTTACTAGTATGTTCATTACATATATACAAACAATATTTACTTATATTCTTATATAGTTATAACTTATAAGTTATAATATACCATTAATATTTGTGGCTTTTATGTATTTTAACAGTCCAAGTTAGTAATTGTAAATTAAGCATTTTGTCATTTTGATGCTAAGATTTTTACTCACCTCTTTAAAAAATAAATCACTGTTAAGATCTACATTATAGGCCAATATACTGCCAACTGTTCCTACTATAAGTATATCCTTTTCATCGTTAGGAATTGCTTTTCCTGCCAGTAAGGCTGTAATTTTTTGATTGATGTTTAAATAAGATATGTCCTTTTCTGGCCTGTGTGGACTATGTATTAAAATCTATAACATAATAATTTATTTGTTTGCTATTGCTACTTTTTACTATTTAAAAATATTTATGATATTATATTAACATAGTTAACCTAAGAATTGAATGTGTAAAATTGTATTTAATTACTGACTATTGGGTGTTTGAATTTTTTTTATAAAAATTAAACATATTATATGTTAATCAATAAGTTAAAATGTATAAAAATATAAAGTCCACCTCAAACTACTAGACGTAACGTAAAAATAAAATAGAACTGTAATTATGTGGATACTCATTAGTCTAGGATCAAGGGCGCCTTGCAGACATATTTACCCATTGACACCAAAAACCGCACACTTTTGATAAAATACAGGACTAAATCTCACACTTTTGGTAGGTTAAAACCGCACAGATTTAATAGGTTAAACTCACACAATTTAAATAATTGTTGTATCCAAAAACCATACAGTTATGATTTCGACCCCAAAAAGATCGATAAACAAAAAACGCATATGTATATGTATAATTAATTATTTATTTTCATTATTCTCATATTTGAATATTTCAACAAATTTTTTTCATCGAAAATTTAAAATATTAATTTAAAACAATGTGAAACTAAAAATTTATATAGTCAAAAATGTAAAATATTAATTTAAAAAAAAATAAAAACTTTCTAAGTTTTATTGACTGAAACTGACTGCCGATGTTTTTTAAAAACTTTATACGATGATCCGTCATGTAACATTTTTCCCGAAATTGAAACATATGCTTCTAAAACTAAATTGGCAACTTATTGGCAACTAAAGACTTGTCTATTGTATAGTACTTATCTTATAATCTTATCTTTTCACTATTTTCACTAAAAATAGTGTGCGGTTTTAACGCACTCTAAATGTGCGGTAATTTTTTATAAAATGACCGATAAGCTGGCAGTTTTTGTCTATTGACCTTTTTAGGGTCAAAATCAAAATTGTGCGGTTTATGGCAAACATTTTCATTTCACTATGGGTATATAATGTATATATCTAAATATTTATATATTTAGAAAACTTGCCTTATTTTCAGATGTTGCTGCTGTCAAACAATGATGTGATCCGTCATATTTTCCTATTGTAACCAAATGTGGTATTATACTATGTCTTAACTGTAATGAAAACAAAGGTATAGCCATTTTACATTACAATAAAATACTATAAACAAGTCTTAAATATATATTATAAATATTAATTAAAATAATTTGGAGTTATATTAGGTACGTCTTGTATTTTTGATTTGTATATAAAATTGGAAACCATAGTAACTATAATGACTAACTACTACGAAATAGAGTCATACATAGGTATTACATTACTACATACCACGGTTATTATTGTGTGTAGATAACCGTGCTACATACCTAAAATATGAAAGTACGAAAGTATATTTTTACGGTCGATTTTTCGCTACCATGCGGCCTCTTAATATAGGTAATGAATACAATTTAATTTAATTTAAACATGTTTCAATAAAATATCAGCATCTGATTTACATAATTATAAATTAACATTGTACTCGTATTTGCATTAAGAGCAATTTTTTTAATAAGTGCACTATTTTTTTTTTATCTAATTAACTGTCTTAGAACATGCGAATTTAAGTACTAAATATAGATTAATTTTTTTCGATCAAAATACCATGCAGCATTGTCCATGCTGTTTGATTTATTGACTTTAATTATTCCTTCTTTGTATATTGCCTATTGATATTTATTTACTTGTAAAAAAAAAATATTAGAAAATATTGTAGAATCAATTTTATGTTTAAATGATTCGGGTTAGAAGAAATTTATCAGCATTCAATTAAAAAATATAAGAGCATAAATGCAGTTTAGCAGTTAAGCTATCACGCGATTTTTTTAAATTTTTTTTATCGAAACATAAGTATAGGTATTTCAATGATGAGGGTGTAAAAACGAATTTGCCTAAATCATTATTTTGGAGTTATATCCTTCCAAAATTTGTGATTTTACGCATGCATATACGCGTGCAGTGTCTTTTATGATTTTTTAAATTTTCTTTACATATTTTAATGAATTATGAATGATGATGTGAAATCATAACACGATCGACTGCCTAGATTTATAACAACTGTGACTGGGGATAGTGGTCGTAGGGGGTGACTACTTTTCTTACTTCAAAATTATTTATTAAGCAGCGTAATATATATAACTTTTTATCGTTTTCGACTATTTGTCGTTAGAAAATATTAATGTATAGGCTATAGCTCAATCATTTTAATTTTATTACAAATTTACTATACAAAATTCATACATGAAGCTTAAATGTTCACATAATACATACCTATTGGATATCCTGATTAGGAATTATGTTTTACATTTTATAATTTATACTCTAATAAATAACCATAAATTTATTGAAAAAAATTGAAAAAATGTAGGGGGGCTAAGTCCCCCTCAATTTACGCCTATGGAAGTACAATTTTTGAATATTTTATTTTCTGAAAATATTAGAGAATAGATATCAGATTCTTAGACTTAAAGATGATGGCAATAGTTTGTTCTAACTTTTTAAGAAAAGCTATTGATCAATTAAATCAAAATGGTGATGTCATGTTATATCCCATCACCAATAATGGCAATGTTGATGTTGAATATCATTCAATATTGTAATGTGGGATTTATAAAAACTTTCCTTTAGGATCTCGTGATATTATAGAACATATCTATGATGGCACAGCCATATCTATGATGATATCTCGATCATAGACATATATATATATATGCTATATCTATTTTGCATGTACCTATTAAACTGGTAAAACTGGACATTTTTTGTCATATTTTGAGTAATTTGTAAGCTTTGATAAATGTATATATAATTTTATATTAAAATAGAAAAAAAATATATTTTTATTAATTTAAAACAAATATTTTAAAAAAAAATAGGTAATTTTTTAAGGACATTTTTATGTCACTTGCATTTTTTTAGGTAATTTAAAAAAAAAATTAAGGTCATCAACGTCCGAGCCCTAGACTGATGTACATTACATTTAAATGATCTAGTGTGTAAAGGTGTATAACGGATATCGTTATGCATTTTATGTACAATAAAATAAAAATATATTATTTGAGTTAATACTTGTGTAATGTGATATCGTTCTCATTGGATCTTTGAGATTTGCAAATGCAACATTTTTGTATCATTGTGTTTATTTGTACGAAATAAAAACAGAAAAACGTGGTCAAAAGTACTTGGTGTATAAGTCAAAAAAATTATAAAACGTGGACTACTGGTCGTATTATTATGAGAATTCAGCATAAAAAACAAACCATAATAATAAATAAACAATATGTATTATAATCTTATCTATCGACTATCTGTGTTATCAGCATTATAATGTCTTTGGTAAAACCGCAGTTTTATAAAGTCATGTTCGCCTCATAAATTTCATCATTCCTGGTCTATTCTATTATATGTTTATGATTTCAAGTAATAATGTGATGTGATAAATTGATAATAACATTTATAACTTTAATCATGGTCTTTAGAAGACCGTGATTTTTATCATATTTTTTAATCCTAGTCCATGATTATCAGATAACACAAAATAACAGGTTCTCTGAGTAAATCTATAATCTTTATTCTATTTTGTGCTCTCTGTAGTTAAATCCATAGTCTATAGTTTATGTAATGATCCTGTATTGATAATCAAATATTGTTTAAGACTTTTAAAATACTTAATTTAATACACAAATTGTATTTAACTCTTAGTCATAATTTTTTTTCTAATTCTTAAGTACAAATTTGTTAACTTGTGATAATTTTATTTATTCTTTCAATCATGATTCATAGTTTATTTATTATAAATTCTGCTTGGTAAGTGCTTTGCGTACCTAATGGTTTATATTGAAAAACAAAAATGTATACATAGTTGCTACTATAGTAATGGTTTATTTTCTAGCGATGTTTTTATAGAAAAACACTGGAAAAGTATTATTTCGCGATCAGTTTGTGATTACTTTTTTGACCAGCATCGAAAAGCTATCAATCCAGAAGACATTCCCCCAGTTATAGCTACACCACATCACTATTTGATTAGTATCTATCGATGTGGTCTGTATTTTGTAGCTGTTTGTATGACAGAAGGTTAGTTTCTCAGTTATACAATAATAATATTTTATTTTATATCAATTAATTAGTTGCATTACTTGAATTACAGTTCCACCATTATTTGTCATAGAATTCTTACATAGAGTAGTTGATACGTTTGAGGATTACTTTTCAGAATGTTCTGAAAATATTGTTAAAGACAATTATGTTGTTGTTTATGAAGTAAGTTTCTTATATCATACTATAACACTATTAATTAATCAAATATTAATTTATTATTCTTAGCTTTTAGATGAAATGTTAGACAATGGTTTTCCATTAGCTACCGAGTCAAATATTCTAAAAGAGCTTATTAAACCTCCTAACATTCTTCGAACAATTGCCAATTCTGTCACAGGAAAATCTAAGTAATGATTCCATCTCCAACTATGTTTTTTTATATTAATGTTATGTTAATATTTTAAAATTTAAGTGCCTTTATTTATTAATGTTTTCAGTGTAAGTGCAACATTACCCAGTGGTCAATTATCTAATGTTCCATGGAGAAGATCAGGTGTAAAATATACTAATAATGAAGCTTACTTTGATGTAATAGAAGAAGTAGATGCCATTATTGATAAAGGTGGTTCCACTGTATTTGCTGAAATTCAAGGATATGTAAGATATTTTCATTTTTAAATACATATGAAAATAATTGGTAAAACATTTTTTTTTTTACAATAAATATCTAGAATAATTATTTATATAATATGTTTATTTATAAAAAAAAAGAAAGGTTTAAAATAGATATACAACAAATTGTATTATCTACTTTCATTATAAAAATTCACTAATTTAATTAGAGTAATTGATATAAAACTGTATCACTTCATAAATTTATGAAATAAACTATATTTTTAAATCAATTTTATTGATACAATGTATACAATTTATTTTATATTTTTTTACTAAAACGTTAAATTGAATGACATTTATATTAAAAATATGAAGTTGTTTAAAGAATCTTAAAGGTACTTCTACAAGAAATTATTTTACTTATAATAAAAATACATGTAATATATAATTTAAACATTTAATATGTAAGCTCTTTGGTTTTTTTTTTAAAGATTGATTGCAGCATAAAACTTACCGGGATGCCTGATCTTTCATTATCATTCATGAACCCTCGTCTTTTTGATGATGTGAGCTTTCATCCTTGTGTCCGATTTAAAAGATGGGAGGTAAATCAAAGCTATTATTCATTATAATTTATAATACTTGTATTCATGTCAGTAAAAAAGAATATTTGATATATTTATGTATATTTTTTTTTTATAATAGTCTGAAAGAATTTTATCATTTATACCTCCGGATGGTAATTTCCGATTAATGTCATATCATATTGGTTCACAAGGAATAGTTGCTATTCCAATTTATATACGACATATGCTTGCGTTAAAGGAAACAACTACTGGTAGTGGTCGGCTTGATATAACTGTTGGGCCAAAACAAACACTTGGAAGAACAGTCAGTATAAGTATATTATAATTAAAATATACACATTTTCTTACATTTAATTAAAATTTCTAGATCGAAAATGTCATCATAGAGGTACCTCTGCCTAAAAGTGTGTTAAACTGTACACTTATTCCTAACCAGGGTAAACATTCATTTGATCCTGTTTCTAAAGTTTTGACTTGGGAGGTTGGGCGAATAGAAACTGCTAAACTTCCAAATATAAAAGGAACTGTAAGGATTATTACTAAAATTATTAAATATTATATTAATTTTAATTTTAATTTTAGATTAGTCTGCCTGTAAGCACAGTTGTTACAGATTCAAACCCTGTTATTAATGTACGTATAAATTATACTTCATTTATTATAATCAATTTTAATTTACAAATGTTAAACTCATAGGTGAAATTTACTATCAATCAATTAGCATTATCTGGACTAAAGGTTAACCGTCTCGATATGTATGGTGAAAAATATAAACCATTTAAAGGTGTAAAATATATTACAAAAGCTGGAAAATTTCAAGTGAGGATGTAATATTTACATTAATCTAACAAATTGTAATTTATATATAAAATAAAAATTATTATATAAACATTTTTTATATTTAAAAATTAAATATTTACAAATAATATTATTTTGTCATTCATAATCTGTATAACATAAATATTATTAAATCGTAGTTATATTATTGATATATTTTTATTTTAAACTGTTAAATATTATAAATATTGATTTTTTTTTTTTTGTTTATATCTAATTAGTAAATAGAAAACTATCAAAAATCCATATTAGTATTAAGAAAAAATGTAATCTGTATCATTAGTTTATTTTGTTTAATAAATTATTTTTAAAATATATAATTTTTCCTTATTTAAGCAAATTTAAATTTAAATAATATAATTTCATTTAATTAAGCCATAATGATTATGATATGATTAATTTTCATATGCATATTTAATACTTTAAAAGAGCCAACAATTCCTCATTGAATCATTTGAGGCCCTTGTACAATATTGTTTAAATAAATTACACAAAAAATAAAATAATAATAAAGAATTAACTTTTGTTTTCAACATTATTTATAATAATTATAATGTGTAAAATAGGAGCATATAATATAATATGACTTAGCAGTTGATATTAATAAAATTCTATTAAAAGAATTCATTAACTAGGAAAAAAATCCCCACTATAAAAATTAAACAAATAGTTGTTTAGCTTAAAGCATAACTGTGTAAAAATATTAACAAAAACATTTTTAAACCTGTAATAACTTAAAAATTTCTAACTTTAAATGCATAAAAAAAATTGTTCCTATGTATTTTTAATATACATATTTTTACAGATATAAGAATACATTTTGTGGGATCTTGCATTAAATGTTCAAGAATTTTAACCCATCAAATAATTTTTTATTGAAAAAATAAATAAAAAAAATTCATGCCTATAAATAACTCAAAAAGAGTTTAAAAATATTAAAAATGTGATCATATAATGAAAATGATAATATATTAATATATACATTGGTGAAATTTTCAAAAATTTTTTGACCAATAGTATATCAACAAATGGTGGAATAGAAGTAATTATGTGACGGGTGAATACTGAATGTCGTAAACATTTTAACTTTAAATACTGATAAAAAATTGTTTTGGCTTTTCGTTAAAAGTTTTTTTTTTTCATTTATAAGTTGAAGAACTAATAACGAACCTTGTACTAAAATTTAAAATCTTATGTATAAAAATAATACTTTTTATGAATTTCTAACTATAAAATAATTTACTAATTTTTATGCATTTTATGAAATTTGTCAAATTTCAAAATTTAAACACTTATAAAAAATATATTATGACTATAGAATTTTGATATTTTTTAATTAAGAAATTAACAACTTATAGCTACTATATCTATAGGTTTGTATTAAATTTTCAAACATTTCTACTTTATCTATTTCTCTTAATTTACATTTATATTAAAACAACTTCTTAAGTCTATGAATAGCTCAAAAATAGTAAAAATATTTTGATAATTTTATCGTAAATAAAAAACGGTTAATATTTGGTGAAAGTTTCAAGTACCTATGTAAGGTTATTCCTTTTTGAGTTAAATCAAAAAACAATAATTGATTTTATCGAAAATTGGTTTTATGTAAAACGAATGGTTTTCTTGATGATTTGTTTGTTATTATTTATTATATAAATAAGTGCTAGGAATTTTTAAACTTGACCTCTCAAAAGTACAAACTAGATCCAATTTGATATCCAAAATCACCCCCATTTTTGAAAATCATAGCTTTTATCGACAACTTTTATAAAATCAATACATTCATCACTCTACTCAGAATTTAAAAAACACCAATTATTGTCTATCCGCTTATTATCTAAAAACAAGTATTCAATATATGTATAACTATATAATCTTTTAATCATAATAAAAATAGAAAAAAAGCAAACATTTGTTAAATTCTTATAATAGTTGAAACTGTTCAAAAAATTATTTTATTTAGTGTTGATTTTCTATTCATAGTACAAAAATTATGATTCTTATCGATAGTATGAAAAGCTCATATTATATCTTTAACTTCAGCTACTTCTAAATCTTTTGATGAAAGGTTAAATATGTAATTTATTGTTTATTAACCTAATACTACTAGTACAAGTAGTGTAATCGGCAGATTTGTGTTTATTAGATTTTAAGTATACATACTATAACTTACACCTCTAATAATAATATAATTTACGTCAAAAGCCACATTCACATATAAATTCTTAAAATAATATTAATAACATACCTGAATGTTATTCGAGCGTAAAACGGTACCTATAACAGATGAATTGCAGGTCGATTGTATCGACTGCATGGTGTATCGGTGTTGACAAAGAATAGTAAGCAAAAAAGGGCGATTGAATCTTAATATTGAATTATTGATGTTTTTAAAATAATCAGGCACGGATCCAAAGCAAAGATTTGTGGAGAAGGGCAACAATTTTTTTACAACACAAATACAATTACAATATAATATACTTTATTCTTAATTTAAACATGCCATAACAGTATAGGTAATCAATGCAACAAAACATATTTTAATATATAAAGTAGGTGGTATGAGGGGCACATAATTATTATAATTATTTTCTTATGGCTTATAGTGATACTGCCACCTAGTAAAAAATTCTTAAAATATGCCTTGCTGCAATGTAATAAATAAATTATTGATTATTTTTTTAAATATATAAAGCGACAATGTGAAATTAGATTTTGTTTATTTGTTATTTAATAATATACAATATTTATATATTGAATAACAAAGTCTAAACATCGTTTTACATTGTCGTTTTTTACAAAACGGTTAGTTATTAGGTCAATATTTATTTCAACATCCTTGTGTTAATAATATATTAATTATAGACAATATAGTAATATCAGGATCTGTAGAATTATAAAAAAAAAATTGGAAAAATAATATGTATGTAGGTGGGCTTGTCGCCTAACCTCCCTCCTGAAAATAATAATAATATTATGTAATATAAAGTGTAAACTGAAAACATTTTTATCTACTTTACCTCTATCAAAGTCGGATTAATTGAATTATAATATTACCTAATTTTAATTGAAGTTTTATAGAGTTATTTATTAAAATATGAAAATTCAGACAATTTTAATTTAATAGCTGTATTAAATAATGCATATTTGCTCGAAACTTTTAGATTTTATTAATATATTATAAATATGTTACTAATCGCTATGATACCTTTATTGCAATAAATTATAATTGTATAAAATCTTCTCATATTGTGACTTTCGCTATCTTAATTCGTTAAAACTAAAAAAGAAATACTAGTATACGTTGTGTAAATTTATAACTAAATTCTTTTAGAATCGTCATAATTAGGGCCCCGAAGTTCTTTTTACTGAGTGCATCAAAAAGTTGCTGGACGAGCTAAAAATTTGAATCAAAATTGATTGTTTAAAAATGAAATTTTAGTGTGCATTTTTTCAGGTTTTTAAAAAATATATGCATTTTTTAAAATAAGATTGCATTTTACTGCATTTTATTGCATTTTAATTGTGTTATTTATAATTTTTTTATTATTGTGTATTAATATTTCATGAAAATTTCGGACCAAGTATATTTCAAAATGTTTTAGTTGAAAAATATGTTCTTATAAAAACGTTGCCAATATAAAATAAAAAATTAAAAACATTTAAAATAAAGGTCGTTATTGCTTGGTCGGGCTGATAATCGCCGTTAATTTGTAATTAAAACCTGTCAAAATCTCCAATTGTAATTTTTATTTCTTGAAGTAAATACAACATATCATATTATATTAAAATTGTGTATATTTTCCCCAATATTATAATTATTATTCTTATAGAAAACAAAAAAAACTTAACATAAAAAAAAAATTAAATGCATATTATTTAGCACATATTTTGATAGTTTTTAGTGCATGAATTTCCGGGCCCTAATCATACTCATACTTACTTGTATCATAATAATAATTGTTTTAATTAATTTTAATATCGATTCAAAAATGTTTTTTCTATTTAAACCATTATAATTCATAACATGTAGGGAAATAAAAGTTTTTTATAGGAGTAGGTGCCTACTTGAATTATTGCTGGAAAATGTATGCATAATTTGAGATACCTACCTACTGTCTGAAAAAAATAAAAAGGTCCGTAATATCACTAATATCTAATTAAATTCTACAAAATGATTGAACATAAATACGGTACCTACTAACTTATCAGTTATCTATAGGATTATAGCTATGTGCTTACATAAAATAAAGTAATAAGGACCCTGGATCCAGTAAAATAAAGCTGCATTTGAATTGCATACCATTTCTCATGTTGTCATGTACATAAATACACTGTATAATTTTACTTATCATATTATTTATACAAGTATATTTATATAAGTATGTTATATATTTTAATTTCATATTAAAATTTTAAATGTTTTCATTATAAAATTAGGTATTAAACAATTTTATTATATTTCATTATTTTGGTATTAATATATACTTAGTATAATACATAGAGTAATAATATCGTATTAACTATTTGATATTATTTATTTTTATTTATTTTATTATCGGCAATACCATGTAAGCTAATATTTTATAAATATTATTCTACTAAATTCTTTATTTTTGTAATAGAGTCATTGCCGTACTTATAAATTCCTCTTTGTTTAATATTTTCCGACGTCTATTATTTGAATTTAAACTACGCATTTTTACATATACATATATTATATATATTAGGACTTAAATAATAGTATTTATAATCAATGATTTAAGGTTTCAAAACGAAATCTATTTATCTTTATAATTTATATTCGTAGAAAAAAATCTTATGAATGTTTTAATAAAATATTATACATCATGTAATTCGGGTAGCCCCTCTAAGACATAGGCGAACATTCAGTTGAATTTCTAGGGGGGGGGCTATATAATAATCCAATGTAAAGTGACCCCGCACCCCTTTTCTATACACATCTACATAAGTATTGAAGTATAACATATTATATTCGATTTTTTTTTTAAATACTTGGGGGGCTGAGCCCCCCTATGTCCGTCTATGCTCTAAGAAAAGGCATCCCACTTATATTTATTTTTTAGCATACTGCAATTCGTATGCATGAGGGGCGAGGACCAGGACTCCTATAAGCAGTAAATTGAATGATTATGTACGTATATCCGTCGTACCCACTATGATCAACTATTTATTCAAAATATTATACCGTGATTTATAATCTCTAAGGTTTTATGAATGTTTTATTATAAGAATTAAAGTTCAATATTTTTGTATATATTAATAAATAATTTGTCTATTCAAAGGTGTATAATATGTACACATTGTAAACATTTTAACTGCGAGCTATTTTAAATAGGTAGGCATAGCCGCATAGGTACTTTAATATATTATTGATAAATGATAATGAATTAATGAACAATATTAATAACGAGATCTTTCGTGGATATGCGAAATTAGAAAAATAATTTTTTTTAGAATTTTGAAAACGTCAATGTGTGTGAAAATGGCTATATATTTTGATATATTGACATGGTCGACGAGTGTCACGGTTTTTTATAGTAGTTACTGGTTAGTCTTGTTAGTGTTAGAGCTGTTAGTAGTGAATGGTGAGTGGTGATGATTACTAAGTACTGACTAACAACTGCTGAATGTTGAATAATAAAATGATGTCTGAGGATTAAAGAGTTAAAAGCGTCTACGGCGGTGATTCGTTTGACGGTGTGGCCAGCAGCCGGAAAACGTGTTGGCGACACTGTAATGGAAAGTTTATTTTTAAGCCAATCATATGAGCGTTTCGTTTTGACAATAGCCCATTAGTTTGTTTCTTACTGCCGTCGACCGAAGGTCAGTGGATGTTCGTCCGCACTCCGTAGCAGTATAGATCTGTGTTCTGGTACGCGTTTCGCGATAATTGTTGCTCCCGTGGTGTCCGTCGTTACCGTGTATCCCCCGTTCTGCCGATGACGTCCATTGCAGCCGGTCTCCGACCATTTGCGTTTCACACGCGCCTAAACAGGACCGTCGTTAACGCGTCACGTTAGATCGATATACGGCGTTAAGAGAGCGACCGCCGCCTCAGTACACGGCCGTCGCAGTCGCCGCCACCTCCTTCACCTGTACATGATCATAGCAAAAACTTGTGACAAGGAGCGCACATTGTGTGTGCCGATTATCGGTGAGTAGTACAACGATGTTTTTTGAGGTGCCGTTGGTGTTCTTTTTCCAGATACTTTAAAAGGGGCACACGTATGACGACGGGGCGCCAGTTATTGTCACGTACGTCGTCAACGTCAACGGGTTACAAGTCATAACGAACCGGGCTCAGACGTTAATTCGATGACCCAGTTTATGTTAAAGTTAGGCCCTTTGCGCGAGACGTCAGGGAAATCCAATATTATAGTTCAGTCGTGAGATATTATCATGTCCTAAATACGCTGTATGCGTATTGTGTGTGTGTGTGTGTTTGTGTATGTGTGAGTGTATATAATTGTTATACTATATTACTGGCCCGTGATAACAGTCACGGACAGGAAAGTGAGTGATAACGTGGTATAGGTGGCCCGCCACGGTTGCCGTCGACCGTCGTAGTCGTATACTTACGGCGTATTATTACTAGTTAACGACCCCTTGGCTAGGGTATCCGTTGATTCATGACTACCGAGGTTTATGTTTCTATTCTCACATCTATTTCCGTCTTTCGAACTGTATTTTCATCGGATATCCTGTCTACTCGTACCGTCGTCTCATCGATATAATCGCGCGATTGATATCTTTGAGGAATTGGGTTTCTTCCCTCTCCTTTCCCATACATCCCCTCTGTAATCAATATTTAATATAATATTAGTATAAATAACATAGAAGTGTTGTCAAAAATGTGTGTGTGTGTGTAGGGAGGGGGCATTTAAATTTAACTAAGAACATCAAGTCATGCTACATATTTATAATATTATTATAATAACTTGCTTTTTAATTGCATTTATCATTTTTTTTACATTATCATTTGGTGTGCTTGCCGTTTCTACCAAGTTTATTTTGTCACCTACATGTTTTAAATTAAACTTCTTTAAAATACACCTCTCCTAATGTTTTTCTTCAGTTTTCACATTTTGTAAGATTTTCTTATCACATTAGTAAAAGACTGGCAGCTGTACTAAAATGATATATTTTATAACTGTATATTGTTTCTTTTTATGAACACAAACAGAAATACCCAAAGACCTGCACTCTGTCATTGTAATAGTAAATTGTGTTCGGCTTCAATTTTACTGCTAACAGTGATATGTGCAGACCTTAAACATTTAGATCATCATATTGATTTTGACAATTATGTTTAATATCACTGTGTAATATTTAAATCAGTTTCCATTATGGATATAGGTGCATTAACTCTCTATGCACCTATATTAGGTTTGGACAGTTAAACAAATGATTTTATTTTAAGTAGATTCTGGGGTTTGAGATTACTTTTAAATAAATACTTAATAATATAGGTAGATATTAAATGTTTATATTATAATATTTTGTCAAATTGTACCTATTATTAAAGAAGTTAATATTTCTTATTAGCAGGCGATTTTTAAAGTTTCTAAGGTGTCTGCTATAAGGATATTTTCACTATGTTATTTAACTTATTTTTAATATACTTAAACCTTGATTTAAACTAATAACAAATTCTTAAGTGTACCTAACATTTTATTAGGTATAATATTTATTCATTTATTGATTATTTATTTTTAGGGTTTTGATATTAATATGCTTATTATATTTTATTTTTCAGGAATTTAGCCTCAAATATAGCAGGCCTATTACATCATTTACCTGAATGATTCTCTGCTTGATGGATCAACGAGGTTTTGTGGATTTATTTCCCATAGTTTTGTATGTAAATGGATAATTTTAACATACCATTGCTGAAGGCGAGTGAAATGGATAATAGTAATAATTGTTTTATCAGTGATCCATCTCTATTTTCCCATTTGGAAATAGACCAAGATCATGAATGTCTTAAACAGTTTTTATTGGATCAAGATAAAACAACTCATCATCCACCACTACATGTTCAAAATTTTGATCCACTATCATACAATAACATGTTGCATCCTAATAATAACATGATTCAAGATGTATATCGGAACCGATTAGATTCAAATCAGTTACTGAGTCAGGGTTTTAACAAGGATAATTCAAATTTTATGAATGATTCTTATGGTGGTTATACTGTACTAACACCAAATCCTTCACCTATGGCTTTTAATTACAACCCTCAACCATTAACTTCAAACTTTAATTCAATGGACACAAGTTCTTCGGTCTTACCACTTCCTGGCTTTGATCCTAACACAATGTCAAATCATGTGGATACCTTTATACCTTCAGTTAATACAGGACCACCAACCTTGCCTGATTTTAATAATAGACAAATTAGAACTGATCAGTATTCTCCTGGTATATCTCCAACTATTGCTAGTTTTCCTACACCTGTTAGCGTGTCTGACAGTCCAGGTGCTGGAGCTCTTAGTGCATCACCTATGTGTAATGGAGAAAATTCTAGTTTAAGTGACAGTGTTATTAGTCCTGCTACCACTCAAAGAACTGGTAGTGAACGATCTGTAGAAACAAATCCACGATCAATTGAAAGTGTATCAAGTGATGTATGTTCACCTAGAGTTGATTTAGAATCTTTAATCATACAACCTCAACCTACTCCAATTATTACTAATGGAGAGGTTACTAAGACTTTAATTATTCCACCAACACTTGTACCGAAATCTACAACTATCAAAGGTGTTACATTAACTAAATCTGGAAAACCTCGCAAACGACGTTCAGCTCCCAAAGACAAACCAGTTAAGCCCAAAAAACCACCTGCAGGCTCAATGTATCATAGTGAAATTGCTGAAAATGGTGGTATTAAATTAAAAATATCATTAACTGCTATGCCTCAAAAAAAGAAACGAAAAAGTAGGAAGAAAGTAGATGAAAGTAAAACAATGCAATGTGATGAACCAGCTGAACAAAGTGTATGGGGTTATCAATTACCTGAACCTATACTATTTGAAATTTTTCGTTTAGCAACTAAAGATGAAGGATGCATTCCGTTTCTTGTCAGGTAAAAAAAAATAATTTATTTAAACTTTGGCCAAATTAATCTAAACTTATGATAAATTTCTATTTTTCAGAGTGTCTCAGGTTTGTAGGTTTTGGCGTATAGTTGCATCTGATCCACTACTTTGGACTAATATTGATCTAGCAGGGCGATGGGTTTCAAAAAATCCTATAAGAAATGATATCAATTTTAGATGGCTTTGTGAAAACAGACTTGCCAGAGTACAGGAACTCAATTTAGGTAAATACATTAAATTTAATTAATTATTCTGATTAGTTATAACATTTATTTTAAAATGTTTTAGGTGGTTGGCAATTTACTGGCATTCCTGTAATACTAGATAAAATTAGCACCTCGTGTTTAGATCTACGAGGATTGAGTTTAACAGGTTGGGAAGGTCTTAGTTTGGATAATGTTCGGTTTATCATCACCAATTGTCACAAACTGGAACGAATAGATTTATCAGGAATAAATGTAAGAAATTTAATCATATTTAATTAAAAAAATATGTATACATGTATACATATTTAATTAAAAAAATATGTATACATGTATACATATATAAATGTATGTGTTTTATCCAATAATTATGTTTGATATTTATTTATAAATATTATTTGAAATTAATATGTGTATTTTCTACTTAATGAATCTTTAAAAATTATAATGAAATTTATAATTTTTCTTTTAAGAAAATACACTTGCATGTATTGTTTCTGTAATACAAATGCACATTATAACAAATATTACTTTTACAGTAATCCATTTTTCTATGTTTATTTTAAAATTATGAGTGAAGTGGCCTTTTAAAAATAAAAGGTTTTTTTAGAGATCATTGTTAGATCATCTCAAATGATTTTATTAATGTTTTAATTTTGATGCTAAAAATTTTAAAGTTTACGAACAAATGAATATCTTACAATACTCATAATATGCTTCTTAATTAAAATTTTATGAAATAACTTGAATAATAATCTTACCTTCATATTTTATTATAAGTCAAAATTTACTCTAATTTTAAAACAATAATAAAATGAATCGTAAACACATAATTTTCAATGTAATAAGATAGAGCCAATATATTTGGGTGACCTCTTACATGAAATTAATTTTAGTTCATATTATATTTTAATATCATATTAATTATAATACAATACATATACTCAGTCTAAAAATAGGATAATCAATCGGTCAACCGATGTTTGTCCATTTCTGTGAATTTTCCACTAACAACCCCTACTGTTGGGAAGTCTGTTGTTCTTCATCGAACATTATGGTCACAATATGTTGTAACTGTATGAGTGTACGTTGTGCTTTACGTTAGTCGTAAACGTTTGTATGTTGTCTTTGAGAATCATTGACTAGCAAGGTGAGGGGAAATTTGGCTTTGCTATTGATGGGAACGGCCAGTCAATATGCTCAAAAAATGATTATTCTCTTGTGACACAGAGTATAGAATTAAGAATTTAATTAATGGTTTTTAAATATTTTATAATATTATTAATTAATTTTTTTATTTGTAGTAAAAGGCAAATAATATAATATTAAAAGCAAACATTTTTTTCTTTAAAGTTGAAAATTTTTGGGAGATACCTACAGGTTTTATACATAAACTTGTTAGTTTTATAGTGAGTGTGTGTTTAATTAAAAAATAATAATAATGATGATGTGTTTTTTTTTTATCATTATTCATTATCATTGATATTACAATATATATAATATACACAATTTATAACAGAACATGTATAATTAAATCTAAATTAAAAATATGCATGTGTATCAGTTCAGTATTTCACTCATTGCAAATACAGTAAGAGTATATTATATTAAGTTTTCATGTTTAAATTACCTTATCCGCCCCGCCTCAATAAAAAAAATTATCCATTTTATATATTATTTTTAAAGATTTTTATATTTATATGTATAATATCACTACGTAAACGGATACATTTTATAATCAAAAGATTAAATATATATCTAATTGAAATACAGGGGCGACGTAATGAACTTCCACATTTCAAACAATTATTAATGTGTTAACATATCAATTAATTTAGAGCAGTTTACCTTGTTAGATTAGAAAATTCATAAGGTGTTTAGTCATTACCATGCCGTGGTCCAGTGAGCAATGTGGTTTTGTTGAGACATTTTTCAAAAACATTTTTTATCAATATTTTTTTCTATATTATATTGTTGTTTTTAAATTCAGGGTCCATTCATAAACCCTGTATTTGTGTGTGTGTAAAATATATTTATATAATTAATTTTTAGTTATAGTTAATGGTTCTATAACTACCATAGATTTTTAATTAAACTATGATTTGAATTAATACAAATTAAATATTGTTTTATTTTTAATGTTCTAAGTAGTGTTGTTAGACATGAGTTTAATATATTTTTGAATCTTTTTTAATACATTTATTTAGGCTCAACATAGCAGTGGTAAAAGTGGAGTTTGTTTAAACTCTCTGATGTTCCTGACAAAACATATGGGCCAAAGATTGACACACTTAAATTTGGCCGATAATCGTCTTTCGGGGATAACTCAATTAGTCAATTCTTTAGCTGTAAGTATTTTAAATGTATTTGATTTATAGCTTTTCACAGTTATTTATTTATTTAAACTTACTAGTTTATTGGTCTTCTTAAAGATTAGGTTTGAAAAATTATTAGAAATATTTAATAATATAGTAGTATCTAAGATCTTGTCAAAGACTAATAAATTATATTATTTGAATATTATTCTATGCAATTCTCATAGTCATTATCGTTTTGAATTTGTAATATCATTGATTCCCAAATTTTTTTGATTCATGCATCCCCAAAAATAAATTAATTAATCTTGTTTACTTTGAATAAATGAAACATTTTTTTATTAGTGTACAGTTATACAATATCAATATTTATCTCGCACCTTCCCTGTTAAGTGCTTGCATCTCCCAAGGCTATTTCATAGTTTGAAAACCATTGTTTTTTACAATAAAATTAATTAATTTTTTTTGAATAGCTATAGTTCCAATTTAAAAGTACAAAGCTCTCTTATATTATAAACAATTAAACTCACTAATAAAATTTTTTGTTTACCAACTTTTATTGAATTTTCTTTTTCATATTAATATTGAAAGTTTATACATTTAGTACATGGTTTCTTATTTCAGACCCACTGCCCAAATCTTCAATCGTTGGATTTGACTAAAGTCCGTATGGTTGGTAATACAGGACATCTTCATATTGAACGTTTACAAGAAGGATGTCCTAAATTGCGTGTATTACGAATGTCCACTAGCCAACTATGTCTAAGTAATGTTCCATTAAATGAACAAGCCTTATCTCCGGGTTTTCCACTTCTGGAAGAATTAAGTGTTGCCACAATTTCTAATGATCTAAATGTCTCTGGACAACCATTTATTGATGATCAAGCTCTTGAGAGGATATTAAAAACATCACATAAATTGTATGTGCTTGATGTTAGAGGATGTTCTAAAGTAACAGATTCAAGTCTAGTAAGGATACCTGCATGGGATTTGACTCATCTATATTTATCAGGTAAATTTTTATTCATTTAATTATTTAGCTGTGTTTCTTTCTATTATGTAAATTTTTATTTGTTTTTACTAAGGATCTTATGTTACTCGAGTATCGGATTCTGGTCTTGATCTTATATGTAAAAAGTGGAGTCATAGTCTTGTAGAAATTGATCTCTCATGGTCAATCAACACTTTAATTCTGGACACAGCTGTTTTTGCAATTTCAGAACAAGGAGAAAAATCTATGCTTAGGTACCTTTTATCACTTGTTTTTAAATTGTAAAATATAAATTTATACATGAACATTTATTTATTTTTAGAAAAATGGATCTTACTGGTTCTTCTGTTAGTCTTGATCCAGTAAAAGCTATATTAAATAACTGTCACCGTCTTAGCGCCTTGAACTTAGCATCCTGCCGAGGCTTACCTAGAGGTATCAAACGGCTATACAAAGGTCACTCATTGACTGAATTACGAGCACAGCTTAATAAACCTGATTCATCTCAAGAATCTGAAGATGGAGGCGGCTAGATTTAAAATTAAGGTACCTTCCATTTCTTTTTTTACTGTTTTTATTTATTTATTATTTTTTTTTATTACTTTTTTACATGTTATGTTTAAACAATTGAAAGATTGTTGTTCAATGTGATAGTTATAAATTTACTTTAATATTATTATTATTATTTTTTTTTTTTTTATATTATTATTAATTATTCTGCCCGATATATTAAGTAATAGTACAAATTAAAAAGATAACATTTTTCATATTATTTTTCTCTAAGAAGAAATTTAAACAAAACGTAATATTATCGTATATTGATATCCTTTTTTGTTGATTTGTCCACTGTAATTTTATTTAATGTTATAGATTTTATTTCAAAACCATTAGATGTATTATAATTATAAAGTTGATTACATGTTTTTATATATATTTCTAAAAAAAATAAGTCAATTACAATGTATGGCTTTTGGATGCTATCTAACCTATTTTGTCAAAGAATAAATAAATTTGTTTGTAGATTTGTACTTTGTCTGGTTTTAGAAATCAAGTCCTTTTAAGTGATTATGTGAGTTATCTCAACCATATACAAACAGTATTATTTCTTCATTGTTAAATCAATAGCTAATACTTATTTATATTTGGGTTTACCATAAATATAATAATTGGGGTCGTTCACATAAATATATTACACATTATGTGCCATTCAAATATTGACTTTTTAATAATGATTTTATCATTTGATTTCTATTGTGAAGATAAACTGTTTTTAAACATAAAATTAACTGAATAAATATTTCTTAGAAAAAAATGTTAAACATACATAATTCTTTTAAACTTATTTAAATTAAAAGCTTTTTTTATATTTTTAGATACTACCTATTTTATTTTTATTTTGACAAATTTGCAGAGATGATCCACTGATTGTAAAAACAGTTTTTTAATAAAATTATAATTAAATAAATAAATAATTTTAGTAAATAAGAAATATATTCCAACATTTTATAAAAATTAAATTATTAATTTTGTTGAATATATACTTGGAAATAACTAATAATTTAAAACTAAACAAATTAACTAGAAAGCATGTATCAAGTTGACTTGTGTGTGGCCTACATGCTTGTAAGTTTTTTTTATCAGTGATATCAATGTATGATATATTTAAGGTTTAAGACGGCATTACCATTCCTACATTTTTTAAGACATTTTTTTCTTTTACTATTATTATTTAATGAAAGTTGAGTATAATTAATAATAAATCTTCTAAAATATAATTTTTATTTTTACTTATTAATTCTATATTTTTGTAACTAAACAAAAATGTGTTTTTATAAGCAAAAGCTTTTTTAAGTAATCACAAGTACTTTTAAATGTGCACACAAACCCAGAAACCATAACTATACATTATTTTCTAAGTTGAATAAGTTCTAGTTAATCTAATTCTTTTTGTAAATATTTTCTAATGTTTGTTATAACTGACTAGTTACCTTTACCTTCAATTTTAGTATTTATGTTTTTAAAAGAAATTATTATTTCTAAATTGCTCCCTAAAGCACATTTAAAAGATTTAAATTATTAGGTTATATAATTTGTAATTATATAGCATAAACACATATATTCTATTTGGGAATTAATGTTTTTGTAGAGTAATTTCTCACATTTATTTATCTCTGTTATTATTTTTTATCAAATAGTGGCAAATAAATAAAAAATATATTATCATAAATTCATAACCATGTAAATACCATAAATAGACAGATTTCTTACATTTTGCAGTTATATAATTTAAACATTTTCTTTTTCCCCTCCAAAATAAGTATATAGTTTATGCTTACTAACCTCAACTAATATTTTAACATTTATATATTGTTTAGCCATAGGTGCACATTTTAATTTACAAATATCTTATGATTACACAATTACATATACAATTTAATATTAAATATTATTTAACATAATAAACATAATGTTAAAAATTTAGTAAGTTCCATTTAAAAAACAAAATATTAATTTTGATAAATAAATTAATTAATTCATTAGCTATGAAAGTTTTAAATTTATTTTTTTTATACAATTAAGATTTAAAAAATGTTTATATTATTCAATGTAAAAATTAATTTCCCAGTATTGCAATCATAAATTTATACATGTCTAATTATTTTATATTTCATTCGATTAAATGGACTATATATATATGTACGGATAAACAGTGTTTTTTTTTTTTTTTATTATTCCACAAAAAACATTAACTCTAAATAGAATTCATTAATGATTACAAATTATTGTGTTATTGCTACCAATTACCGATATTTTCTTTAAAATTTTAAATAAGTATCAAACTTATTATAGTCATTATTGTTATTCTTTAACTAATAAATCTCTGTATGAATGGAAATCTTGTGTAATTATTATTCTTCAAAATTCTGTCTTTCGTAAAAAATTAAAAATTAAAATTAGCATCTAATTGAATGTTATTTAAAGGATTATTTGAGATTTTGAGTATTATTTTTCCTTTATTTAAAACATAACTGTAACTACATTTACGTCTGGGGCCAAATCATTTTCACGTCTTCTACTCTAAACTATTATCTGGTAAATAAAAAGCCATTCTTAATTATTTCATTTCTATCTATAATGCCACAAAATTTGTGTAAATTATAATGTTTTATTTGTTTGTTAAGATAGTTGAATTATGTTGTTTTTTATTATTATTATTTTTAATTTAATTTTTTTATAATATAAATATATACATATATCTTATTATTGCTGTACATAACAAAGAATGTTCTAATATAGATTATTATATTTTGTCCATAAAAATGTAAAATATATATTGTTGAGACTGTAAAGACGTATGTAAATGTATTGTTTATACATATAAATAAAAATTTAAAATATACACAAATACTTGGATTTTTAAAATCATTAATTGTGGTGGTTTTACACACATTATCTACAAAATTCCAATTTCTTGCCTACATTATTTGATTTTTATCTGTAGATATAATGTACAGCGGTGTTTTAAAACTTTTATTGGTTGCAGTAATTATTTTAATAAAAATTAATAAATATAATAAAATACTCACTTGAAAGCTTATAATTAAATAATATTTTGTCATAAACTTAACTTTAATTGATGAAATATTATACACCAATTTATATTGCACTGGATGTTATTAATAATTTTCTATGAATTACATTTACATGTACAATTTTTAAATACATTATGATCACACTTTGATCTAATTGTTAAAATAACTACAAATTGATACTATAATTTAAATTAATACAGTGGGCAATAGATTGAATTGGTGTCTTTGTTAGATATAAGTGAAAACCATTATGTTGTATAGATTTTCTAAACCCATGTATTGTATTATTTATTGTTAGGTTGAATATATCATTAGGATTTTTATGTTGTTATATTTTAAAAATCCAACCATTTTGATTTGGCTTATAAAAATTATTATGTTTTTCTTTATGTATAAATAAATAAATTAGCATCATAATAATTTTTCTGCTATGTTAGAATTATTATGAAATTGATTTTGTGAAAAAAAGTCGCTCTCTATTTGAAAAAAATTGTTATTTGGATATAATATAATTATAAAGTATAATTAATAAAGTATTTTGTCAGTTATTTATTTTTATAACCTTAATATACATGTATATATTCCTTGGTTTAATCAATATATATATTCATTAGTTGTTAAACTAAAAAATGAAATAAATATAAGAATAGAAGAAAAATATTCTAATTTAAGATGAATAATTGTATTAATCATCATTTAAATAGATAGTACAATAGTAATATAATTACTTTTCAATATTATTTATGCTAGTATAGTACATTCTGAGGTGTTAGTTTTTATATTATATTCGATCAACATACTATTATGAATATCAAAGTAGTAAACTTGAAATTTGAAAAAAAAGTGTTTGTTAGTTACTATTTTACTAACTAATAATTAATTTTTTACAAATATGAGTAGGATCATTTTTATAATACCCAAATACTAACGCAGATAAGTATTTTATTTATTATATAAGAAAGAATTGGACTGTTGATTGGATAAAAATTAATAATTAGTATTAAGTGTTTTTCAATAATAGATTAGTACATTTCTTATAATATTACTTCCAATCAATCCTTTACATTTTTTGAAATGCACAGTTTAAATTTCAAACCATAGTTTCTCAACCTTTTGATGTTCATGCAATCATGGCCTCTCACTGCTACAAAATTGAAGTATGATTAATATAGATTACATACTTATACATACAAACTATACTTATATGTTATTACTTATGTTGGTTATTTAATGAATTAATTTGTAGGAGAAATATATTTTAAATTTTTATTATCTAGCATTCTAGAAATAAAACTTATGTACAATGTATATACTATTTAGTATATTAGTATATAATTTATATTAATGTTTATAACTCAATAGCATTCTCTAAATTATTAAATATAACATAACTACTTAATGAAGCCAGATCAAATAAATATTATCAAAAATAACATTTTCATGTTTTGTGGCTTTTTTTTTTTAAATGTTCACGTCGAATTCTATTGATTTAAACCATGTGTATAAATTATATAATAATATATAAATATAATTAGTATCTAATTATACATTTTATATATTACTTTTCAATTGAACAAATAGATTTTTAAATTTATATTTTTAACTTCTGTGCAAATTTCTATGAAAAAAATTAATTTAAGACCGAATAATAGGACTACCGACTTGAAACCTTCACTGTTAGATTGCAAATGTTCCTGGCTGCCATCCCTGCTAGTTTCGTGTAAAAATACGAAAAACCCTGTAGGCACCGAGCTGACGGCTGTAAGTTGGCCGTGCACCGTGGAATCACCGGGAACTGTGCAAATTTCTATGAAAAAGATTAATTTAAGACCGAATAATAGGACTACCGACTTGAAACCTTCACTGTTTCATTTCAAATGTACCTGGCTACCATCCCTGCTAGTTTCGTGTAAAAATACTGAAAACCCTGTGTACACTGAACACAGCCAGGAACATTTGCAATGAAACAGTGAAGGTTTCAAGTCGGTAGTCCTATTATTCGGTCTTTAATTAATTTTTGAAATCAAAATTTGCACAACCTCCCGGGTGATTATAGGGCGATCGGCCACACTCCAGCCGTCAGCTCAGTGCATAAAGGGTATTTGATAACAAGGATTCTTAAAACATTTAAATCTACCGTGAAGAGTTTTTCTGTTATCAAACTACAACCATTTTTTAAAAACCCATTAAAAAGTTGTTAACTTACTTATTTTTAATAGTTGAAACTGGTATATGTCAATCAATAATGTAAGTTATACATATGTGCTGTATATTTACTTCTGAATTAATAAATACTTCACAGATTAATAATATTTACTTGTGATGATGGTTCATGAAATATACTATATATATTATTAGGTACGTGTATAACACTGTCACATTGATCATCACTTCATTTTTATTGATATTTATATCAATTATATATTTGTTATTTAGTGTAAGCTACATGTGTCTTGGATCCAGATTTTTAGGTTTTAGGTCATTACTAGTCGTATACATAATACATAGATGAAGCTATGTGAAGGTTTAGCCCCTCATAAATACAGAGTGTATCACAATGATCTGAGTGATCTGATACATTAAAATGTAATTTTAATGTAAAATTGTCATATCTCTATGATACACAGTGTGTATTAAATTAATCACAATAAATATTTTCTTCAATAAAATTGGATAATAGTAGCTGTACTATGAGACTCTTTTAGGTTTTGTTAATACTTAATTTGTTATACCATTTAAAGAATGTCTTGTAGCAATTAATACTCATTATTTTTTTAATGTGAACCAACTATTTTTACTATACATTATTAAGCTAATCGATATTGATAATAAAGTTCTTATGTACATTTCAAAATTACAATAATCAGAGTTTTAATAAATACATTATCAAAGAAATAATAGTGTAATTAAATATAAATATTGATGTAAATTTATATTTATTTTAAGTCATTTTCAAATATACCAATGCCCAACTTAATAGAGGGGTGAAATGGATATATATAATTTTTTTTAATATTAATTTATATTTTAAATACCTAGAAAATAAAAATATGTGGTTGACATAAAAAGGAAAAAATTTTTGTGATTCTTCATATTTTTATACATTTTACAATATAAAACTATGGTTTGTAGGCTCATCGAGTGTAAATTTAGCTATTTGCTTAGTTTTACTACCCCTGTCCTATCATTATCATTTGACTTCAATATAATATTATGGCAACTGATTAAATTAAAAAAAATAAAATCTTTATCCTTATTCTTGTGTAGCTATATAATAGAACAGATCTTTCTATATCTCACATTGCTAACAGCTATTAAAGTTTTTGATTATTTTTTTTAAGCAAAGTTGTTCTAAATACCCTTTTTTATAGTATATCTACTGAGTTTTTTTTTTCATTTATCGCCAGGGGTGTTCCTGAACATATTTAAAGGAAGGGGTGGCTAAAAACTGTTTAAATGTTTAAATTAAATCATTGTAAAATTGATTTTTGTTTTAAGAGGATATCATGTTTTTCTATCTGTACGAGAGTGTTTCAGATGTTGTTTCTATTACATTTTATTAAATTATAATAATATTATGTACAATAATTTATACCTTTAATTACAAGTTACTTTATGTTTGTCTCCAATGTGCCAACAAGCATCTTGATTGACAAGTTATAGGGAGAAGTCAGGATCATCATTTGTTAACAATTAACCAATATACATATAATACATAAAATATATTACTAAATAAATTGTGAAATTTAATATAGTTAGACCAGTATGGTCTCTATAATAACCTTATAATTATAATAATGTTTGTCAGTGAAGGTTGATACAAGAACAACATATTGCTAATAACAAATTCAACATTAATATTGAGCAAATTTAAATTAACGGACTTGGTGTAAATAAATCTGGGTCTTCATCTTTATTTCCTTCTTCAGCATAGATTTCTAAATTTAAATGTTCACAGTCTATACTACGCAATGGTACTACTGCAGGTGATGTTATAATTGTATCCTTATTTTCACTAGGTATTAATGGAAATTCCTAAAAATTAAAACATTATATATTAAGTCAATTGATTTAAAGGTATTTTTCATTGAGTAAAAAGTGAAATTTACAAAAAAGTTTTCCATCATATATCGAATTAATATGTTGGTGAACTTAGGGATTAAGCTTACATTGTTTTAAAATATGATATTTTTATTTTATAATCTTTATACAATTTTCAAAAAAAAAAAAAAAAATCATTCAAAACTGTAATATTAATTTATTTTATGTTGTATTAATAGTGTTGCGGATTTGGAACCCATACACATATTGACATTGATAGAAATCGTTATTATTGATATAGTGATTTGCTGTTATATAAAAGCTAATTTACTAATGGAAAAATACTATAGTTGGTGACTCCTCTATCCAAAGCTAGCTAATGAAAACTTTATTAAAATTAATACAACATTGCACCAACAATTATAGCCATACTATGTTCATTGGACCACAACTAACTATAGTTTTCTTATGAAAATATTTTTTTTTTTTAACAAAAACTTAAATTTATTTATATAAGTTTCAAGCAAGTAGCAGTATCTTATAAATATATATTGATTTCTAAGATTTGATATGTATCATCTATACATATCTTATCATTTTTAGTTTTTACATTAATAAAAAGACTATTTAATTTAAGAAGCACACTCACTTATTACTCTAAAAAAATTCTTAAAAAAACTTTTATCTATTTCTTTTATGTAATATATAAACATTAAAAACCAATTCAATTAATATGTACATACTTCTGTATCCTTTTGAATTTCAATAGAGTTTGTTTCAGTAGTATGAATGTGAATCTGAAATGTACAACTTGTAGGTAAAGGTTTCAAGAGAGAATCACAAACAGTTAATTTTAAACAGAAAGCTCTCAACATTTGTTCTAACTTTACTAAATATGGATCTCTTATATTCCTTATTTTCAAAAAAATAAAAATAAATACATAAATTTAACATTATTATAATAAATATAACATAATAATAAATACTTACGAAAAATCTGATAAATCCAATTCAAGTTCAACATTACGAATGTTAAATACAAATCGTTCAACTATAACTCCAATTTTGTTATAAAAACATACATCCAATTTGCACAATTTTTTTAATTTCAATAGACTTTTTACAGCATTGAGTGTACTATTTATATAGGAATTTAACTCAGGATAAATAGAAACCTTGAAAATGTAATCTTTGATTTTTAATTTAACTAAATAGGTAATAACTTTTATTTCAAAATATTAAATCATATTATGATAAAATATTGAAATAGTATAAATAAATAAAATTAAATATCTTACATGCACAGGCACATTGTATTTTTTCTTTAGTTCAAAAATACCTTCAGGATATATTTTTCTTGCATACAGTATGCAATGAATTGATACTTCTAGAAGTTCTAAAAGTACAGATACACTATCTACAACACAAAAGAAAGTTTTTAAATTTAATATTTGTAATTCAATACATACATATGATAGCTATGGACTTTTTTAAGTCAATAAAAGAACCTGTAATAAGCATGCCATATTAATAATAAAATTATTTATAATATTTTAATTAAGGTAAATCATACCTGAAAACTTTTCTTTACTCATTGCATTTTCTAATATTGTTATCGTATTAAAACATTAATAAAAACAATAAATTACAGAACAATGAAAATAAATGATTTTTCACAATTAATACTTAAAACATTGGCCATGTATAAGTATATATTTTATCAATTAATTAGTAATAATGTGAAAGCACAAAATTTTTAAATTAAATCTTCTTCGATCTTTAACATAATAACAATTAAAAAAATACAGTCTTAAAAAATTAAAGTTAAATACTATACAACAGCAGTTGTTAGTTGTTTGGTGAATCTTGATTTCACACCATAAACATGTTAACAACTATACATAAAGATGTCTTTAATCTTATCTAGAACTTAATCTCAATCTTTTTAAAATATATTAAATTTGTAAATAATATGACCACAACAATATAGATTATAGACTATAAATTAATAATATAGGTACCATGATATAATAAATAAAGTTTATTATATCACGTAATATACGTTTTTAAAGTATAATACTAACTAAATAGTATAAATAAAAAATAAATTAAACTAGTTTATTATCTATGATTGAGACAAATTTTTCATCTTGTGTTTTTTATGTATGATAATATTATCATTATTCTTGTATTATTTTATTTTATTTAAATTAAATGATTTCATTTATTCAATATTAGTATTCCACGAAATCTAAATATTATTCTAAATATTGTAGGGCTAAAATACTCGTCTGTATTTAAATTCTCATAGTATGCTGATTTATTATGGTAATCAACAATTTTGTGATAACACAAGTAGTTTCGAACATACCCATTTCATATTTATCTGGACAAATGGACAATGAACCTGATTATTGATAATATCGTATGTCAATTCCTAATCGAATAATAATTATTGTAAATTGTAATGTGCAAGTCTAACTTTTGACTTTTAAATCTTATTTCAGAAAGATAACACTTACATTTTTCCAGCCTTTATAATTTTAATCATCAAAAATTAAAAACAAAAGTTTAATGATATGAAATATTTTTAATAGTTTATTACTTTAAAGTATTTCTAAGTTATTATTTATTATTCAGTATTATATTTTTAAAATTAAATTTTTTCTATTAATTAATTATGGTATGTATATATATAATTTTTTTTAAGCACTTGGTAGTATTAGATATTTTTTTTAAATCAGCAGGTAGCTTAAATATATTTAATCGGTACTCTAAAATAACTAAAAAACTACTCAAATAATTACTTTTTGATTTTTCAAGTATGAAATTGCGCTCAGAATTCTATATTGATAAAATTCATAAACTTATTAGCCTCATATTTAATATATAAATTAATAAAATTTACAATATGTGCATACAGATTCAGTGGTATCATTGAATCCTATAAATAAAAAAAGCTTTAGTTATATTTTATAATTAACAAATGAATACTTAAGGGGCTGTACAATTTTATACTTATAAATCAATGGTATCTAATATTAGTATTATTAAAATACATTAAATACCTAAAGTGTATTATAAAATACTGTTGTTTTTTCATAACTATAGGAATAGTAAATTAATGTATAGCTAGTGCAACATTATTCTAAATATAGCACATTTATATAAAATAAAATAAATTACATTTTTATATTACATTATTAATTAATTCTGTTTCCTAATTAAATTATTTACTTAGTCATTTAATAGAGTTGAGGAAGAATCATTTAGCACTACTTTTGATATTGGCTCATTACCTAAACATTATGAATTTAATGAATTTATATCAGATGAAGATGCAGAATCAGATAGAGATGATTTACCACGACTTGTACTTATGGGCTTAAGAGGGTAAATTATTGTATACTTTGTTATAAATACTTTAATTAATATTTATCTAACTTTAAAGGAGTGGAAAAACTTCTATACAAAAAGTAGTATTTCAAAAAATGTCACCTAATGAGACTTTGTTTATTGGAAGTAATAATTCAATGCTAAAAGATGTTGTTAATAATTCAGCATTTGTGAATTTCCAAATTTGTGACTTTCCTGGTCACTTTGACTTTGCTGATTCTGAATATGATATACAATCTATACTTCAAGGATGCCAATCACTTGTATTTGTGATTGATGCTCAAGTAAGTATATTTTATAAAATTAATTAACGCAAATCAATATTTTTTATATATTTATTTATTTTAAGGATGCTATAGCTAGTGCACTTAATCGTTTACATTCAGTTGTAACAAAAGCCTACAAAATAAATAAGAATATAAAGTTTGAAGTTTTTATTCATAAAGTAGATGGACTTACAGAAGATACTAAAATGGAAACTCAACGAGAAATTCACCAAAGAGCTAATGATGACCTTGTAGATTCTGGTAGATTTTAGAAAATTAACCATAATTTTATTGTAAAAATTAACAGCAATATTTTTTAAAACATTCTAATTTTAGTGTAATGTTTTATAAATTCTTACCAAACACTGGTTTATTTTGTTTAGGAGATGAACAAAAAATATATATTAGTTTCCATTTGACATCAATATATGATCATAGCATATTTGAAGCATTTAGTAGAGTTGTGCAAAAAATGATTCCACATTATGCAACTCTTGAAAATTTTCTGAACATCATTATTCAGACATCCGGAATTGAAAAAGCCTTTTTATATGATGTAAAAACTAAAATATATGTTGCAACTGATTCATCACCAGTTGATATTCAAAGTTATGAACTTTGTTGTGACATGATTGACGTTGTCATAGACTTATCAAATATTTATGGGTAAATTGTTTAAGAATTATTAGTTATTACTAAAAAGTGTTTTTTTTATGTTAAGAATATTTATAGTTCGGGCGAAAACCCAGGATTAATGAACGATCCAGCTTTCGATGATCAAAGTTCAAGTCTAATTAAATTAAATAATGGTACCATTTTATATTTAAGAGAGGTATGCAGTTTTTTGGCACTTGTTTGCATATTAAGAGAAGATAACTTTGAAAAACAAAGTGAGTTACAAATCGTCAAACATTTTATCCTATTAAATATAAAAAGAAATTTTTTTATTTTTAAATTTCATTTTTTTTTCTAGGAATTATAGATTATAATTTTGTGATTTTACGTAAAGGTATACATAAACTTTTTGAATTAAAAGATAAAGAAAAAGAAAGCATTGAACCTAGAAATCCGCCATCATTTAATTGATCAATAATTTAACTAATTAATGTTTGAATATTATTTATTACTAAAGTTGTACTTTAATTCTAAGATATTATATAAATGTATTTTTAATTGTTTTTAAGTTATTTCAATGGAAAATTTAAAAAAATTAAAATAGTGACAAAGATATAAATTAATAAATCATTATTATACTTTTAAGTTACAGTATGTGTACATTATATTATTTACATCAATCATAATTTCATAAACAAATTTGTTATGTTAAAATAGAATATTTTTCCAGAAACACATTGATTATAAAATTAAATTATGCTTACTATATTGAAATAGTATAATATTATATGAAGGATATTCTTTTTTTTTTTTTTTGAAAAAATACAAATTAATTAAATAAACTTACTTGAACTCTTGCACATGTTTTTTTACTATTTTTATTCATAATCACTATTTGTTTTCAGTACTGGTTTGTTATGGCTCCTCCACTCAGGTTTGTTATCTCCCCACTATCCATAAACATTTTATTAATAATTCAACGTTATATTGATATAATAATTTTATGGAAAAAATGTACCTACCATTTTTATTATTAATCTAATAATTTAAAAGAAAAAACTGTCATAGGCGTGTATTACAAAATATGATCAAATATTCAAACCGATATACCACACAGTTCTAAATAAAAAACTAAATAATAATGACCCTTTTGAAATGATTTTAAAAAATATAGCAGAATTTTGGGAACCACAGAAAGCATAAATATTTTTATACATTTTTTAATTTATTATTAGATTATTAGATTCATAAATATCAATAAATAAACTCATTATTTTGTATTTATATGTCGTGTTTATTATTATTATGGATGGCAGAGAGATAACAAACCTGAGTGATGAGGCTATAACAAACCAGCACTTTGTTTTCATGTATTATTATTGATTGTTCATTTAATCTTGGCCATATTATTTTTGATCTTTCTATTATAGAATATGTGAGTTGATTGTCATTCTAAAATGCTTAAAATTTAAGAAAAATTAATTACTTGGTGACTTGGTATGTGCACTGGTCAGAATAGTTGAATAAAAATGTTACATTCAAATATCTTGAGTAGTATGATTATTGTTGTTAATGGACAGTTTTTTAATATTATGGCTATCAATATTTTTAAAATTAAATATAAGTTGCTTAGGTGCCTGTTTAATATACTTGTCATTAGTTCATCTGCACCTCACCACCAATCTGACCAGAGAAAAAAAATGAGAAATAAGTTATATTGAAAAATATAAATATAATTTAGATTCATAAAAATCACATTTTCACTATTTGGAAATGTCTTAAAATTAATAAAATTTATTGAGATATTATAATTTAATCATTGAAATTATAGTTTGATAATGCAGAATAAAATTATGTATATTCATATTTGTGAGTATATATATTATAAATAAATGACCTAATTTTATACATGGAATTTAATGGAATTTATTTTATTTATTAATTTAAGTAACAATATTTATAGTGAAAAAAATATAAATATACCAATATATTACAATTAATGAGCATTTTTTACAATAAATATTTAAATTAAAAACTCCCAAAACATATTCTAATGGCCTAAAATATTAAATTCATCATATTGTGGTACATTAAATTTATTAATACCATTGTAAAAAAAATTAAAATCATACATTTCACAAATAAATAAATTTGTTATCGTATAGAATTATTAAGTTTAACATCAAAATATAGATTTGTGAGTATTGAATATGAACATATAAAACAAAATATATATATACAAAATCTTTTCCCTGTTGTGCTTGCCAATTTGAAAAATCTAGATATATTTCTTGCCAAATTATGAGAAAACCCCATCATTAACAACACAATCATGTGTATACTATCATGTTGTTCCTTTGATGAATATAATTCAGGTATTGAACTAAGCAAAAATGGCACTACTATTGACTAGAAAAAAATCAAACGCAAAAGTATTAATAATATCATAGAAATATACAGTATCGGGTTTATAAATTGAATTAATTATGTAAACAGAGCCTGAGTCTAGCCGTAATCATATTAATACATCTATCTAATAGTTTGAACTATTACTATAATTTAAAAGCTATCATAATATTTACTTAAAAGACCTACTATGAAAGGAGCTAATTTAAAATTGGTTATTAGCTAGATTGCCTAGATTCAAATATTAAATTCTAATACTAATTTTTACAATAAAATAAGAAAATCTATTTAAATATTCAATTATGCATTACTTACATTGCCAAATAAAAATCCTAAGTCATAGTAGAATAACACTAAAACAATTTGAGATAATACAATATGTAAGATTGTAATAAATGAAAATTTAATTTCATATTTAACATTTTTGGAATGTAATTTTGGATTGAAATGATCAGGTTTATAGTTAAACACTTGTTGGTTTTCAATAACTGTTGGTATCACATTTTCTTTAAAACATTTCTGAACAGAAAAATCGGGCAATTCAGAATTCTGTGAACAATTTTCTGAAAGTAAAAACAACATTCATAATTTTTACAATTGATTAAGGTATATAAATTATAGAGACGACAATAGTAACTTTTGGTTTTCCAACATATGATGTATCCTTCTACTTAAAAAAGAAAAAAATACAGCTACCTTGTTATGTATAATATTCTTAATAATAAAAAAAAAACTAAAAAGAAATATAAAGAACATTTTTAAAATCTAATTATTTATAAATTACATAAAAAATAATATTAATATTAAATAAATAATTATTTATTACCAGGTTTGTCTTTTATAAATTCAGATTGTTCGTTTAATATGTTTTGATTAGAATTTAATGAAGTAATTTTTTTAAGTCTATGTTCTGAATTCTCTAATATTCTTTTGCGCCTCGCTTCACGTCTGTCTTCTATATTCATTTTATAAGTTTTATAAATTGAACATTTAATTGGTTAGTAAACAATCACTTGCAAAAAATAAAATTATTACTCATTTATATACCTAAAGATATAACATATTTTAACTTTATTTTTGTAATTTCAATGTCTTGACTCAAGAATTTGGTTTAGAATCGAAATTTGAAACAATTTAATAGTAAGATAATATTAGGTGTTTGATTTATTTTATTAAAGCTAGGGTTATTACTTATTATGCACAGTATACTCGGTCTTTAAACTACTATGAAGACTTATTGAATATTGGCTATTTGGCATTTATCCTTATTGCCGTACTGGCCGTATTATCATTTATCAGTATTTCAGTAACATTATTTTGCTTTCTTATCCATGATAAAGCTTTATATTATTAACTACTATTAAGTAATAAACGCGTTCTCGTCGAGAGCTAGGCGAGCTAACGATTTACTAAAAATTTGGTAACTGTATCATAAATGATCTAGTCAATCTACCAAAATTTTTGTAATATACCTATTCTGGCTATTTTAAACACGCAAATTAATAATAATATGATTAAATATTAGTAAATACCAAATGTCTAAATAGTAATATTAATATTACATAATGATGTAAAATTTTCGGATATATTGCAAAATTATATTCTTATTCCACTTATTTTACGCTGATTATATACTTGTCTATGCGCTGATTATTGGTGCGTAAACAAAATAAGAGATTATGGCATATTTACAAAACAAAACTGTTCAATTCGAGCATTGACTTATTACTGGGATATTGTGATATTGTATTAATTTGTTTTATTATTATGAAGGATTTATTCACGAAAATAAAACATTATTATTTATCAGTTTTATTGCCTTTTGAAAATCGTTAAATATAATAATCTAAGTATAATCTAATTTTTAAATCAAAACTACTTAGTTTAGATAATCTACACTATTATATAAAATTGTAAGGATTCTTCTACGACCGCGCTAACCCGCTAACCGAGAAAACTACAGAACCGATTTGGCTAAAATTTTTTACTGTTATACCCGACACTCAGCTGAAGGTTTTAGTACCACTTTTGTCAATAGTAAGTTAAAGTTTATAAAAAATTAAAAACAATTGTACCTTTATGTGCGGCGTGGCGGCCCACGGGATTACAACTACCTGCAACTTGACTTTTTTGTTCGTCAAATAGTATTGTGTTTGATATCCGCGTGTAGATATGAATAATATTGTTCAGAAAAGTTTATTGCACGTACACCGACAACATGTATACCCAATATTCGTATTTATCAGTAATCTATACTATTATGTATATATTATTATATTATTATTATGTACGTTGGCGTAGATCTTCGTACAGGGTGCTTTTCACATGGACATTTATGCGTGGGATTTTCTCGAACTAGGGATCCGAATCATCTTATGTTTTTAATTTCAACAGGAATAAAACAAAAAACGTCATATAGTCAGAAGTCTTATAAAATTCTTTATCAACCAAAAATTACTCAGCGTTTCTTTTTTATCTGTATTTATTTTTAATAAAAATATATTTATCATTTATTTCAATCCGTTTTCATTAACCGTTTTTTATATTTACTTGCCGATCACATTAAACAATAATATTTAAATAAAAAGTTCTATATATCATGGTCCGAAGCAGTGACGTGTCTAGAACTTTTTTTGTGAATGGGCCACAAAAGTTAAGTTCAGAATGGTTATACCCCCTCCTTTTATTACAATTTTATCTATTTAACTTTTAGTATTTTTATTCTAAATGATTAATTTTAATATTTTTATGATAAATGGTAGCTTACCTTTTATTAAAACATAAACTATTTAAATATTCAAATCTTACATTTTTATTGAAATACCTAACCTAATCAATACAATTTTTTCTAACTATAAATCATATTTTCTTTTTTCATTGAGCATCGGACTTATACTAGTCTAGTACTTATATAAAAATGTGGGTGGACACTTGCCTACCAGGACCACCCCCTAAACACGCTACTGGTCCGAAGGCAAAATAAACAACCAATCACGGTCGAAGTGCTTCCACTATGAGTCTGTTTTAAATGTTATCAGATATATTATCGTTGTTAGGAGAAATGACTAATGAGATCATTATTACTACGGGTTTAGTTCACCGCATATACATATAGTAACTACTATTCATTTATCTATTGATATATCTATTTATATATTGTTATCATTTATCCTATTTTATATTTGAAATATTTTTTATCTCACTATCTTATACTTTATTTAAAATTATAAAGCAGTGAATTTTACCTGGGATAACAATAATTTTCAATTTTTAGAAACTAATTATTTAAAATTAAAAAACGAATTGAATAGGTAACCTTTATTTTTTAAATACTGTCATACATTTATATAGATACACATTTCTATAAACTATATATTATAGGTAAAGAAATATTTTATGAAAACATGAAATTTTCATTCGAAAACATTTCTAACGAAAAAAATGTCCATTTAATGAATTAATCTTGTGTTACTTTTCTTCGACAAATTTATAAACTATTATTATTATAAAGTACACACTCAGTTCGTGTTTAGACGTCGTACAGTCCACACGTTAATTGTTTCGCGTTCCACTTTTACCAAATCTCGTTAGCCTGTTGTCTTGTACGTCATCGTGTTCAGAGCTTGTCGCGGTACCTGTACCGCCGGTAATGTATAAATTATCTAAATATTCTCCCAAGGCCAACCCAAAATATATTTTATCTACATCATTATGAGTAACCCTCATCATCCATTTACTCCTATCACCAGAAAACCTCAATTAATAATTAATAACAATAAATCTGCAAAGAATTCTATTCCACCGTTAATTATCAGTAATCAGCTATTAAATGACCAAACAGGTGGTAATTCCCCCTCTGACCTCTCTGACAACGAATCTGGCTAGCAAACAGTCTCACCTAGTGATGTATCACTAGGAATATACCCAAGGGGATTCCCAGAAACAGGGAATATTCCTGGAATATTCCCCAACCTCTGGGGAAGTTTCTTTAAAAAAAAAGGAATGTAAACAGAACGACAGTCTATACAACTTAATTAAGTTAAGTTTATTCTTTTGTAATGTTTTTAGATAAAAATATTAGTCATTTGGACCTTTTACCACCATAAGTTTAATTTAACACTGAAACACATGATTAATATTTAAAACTTGTTATACTCCCGGAAAATTCCTGGTGTTGGAAATGTTCCCAGGAATTTCCTCGGGGAAATACCCGAAACTAAATTCCCGGAAATTTGCACAACACTAATCCCACCATTATCTAAACACGTCTGATCTCCAAATAACATATCTTCTCTTGCTAAAAAAACACCTGACAAAAGCATTTTTATTTCCGCAAATCGTTTTTCTCCGATTGCTCCTGCTACTGTTGATGAACCAATAGACTCAACTGTCACAAATGAATTAAATAATGAAAACAAAAATTCAAAACCACCTATTTTTATTCAAGATAAAATAAATTACAACAATTTCTGTGCAAAAATCATCGAATTAACTGATGCTACCGGCTTTGATTGTAAAAAATCTACCACAGGAATCAAACTCCAAACATATAGCCCTGAATCTTACAGAACAATCATTAAATACCTCAACTCTCAAGACTAACAATGTCTCATTTCATTAATTTCAACTAAAAAAGGAAAAAGCATGTCGTGTCGCAATCAGAAACCTGCACTACACTATTGATATCTTTTTTATTAAACAGGAACTTTTTAACAAAGGATTTGACGTCAAAAATCTACCTCCGAAAGCGATCGTTCATCTTACTCATATCTATAATGCAGCTCTTCGGTTATTTTATTTCCCAACCACCTGGAAAGTATCTGTTATTGTTACAGTACTCAAACCGGGAAAGCCTCCAAAAATCCCCTCCTCGTACAGGCCCATCAGTTTACTACCAGTCCTGGGTAAAATCCTTGAAAAAATCATTCTCAAGTGAATCACCACCATAACACAATCAAAAAAAACCATTCCAAACTTCCATTTTGGCTTTCGTGCTCACCATGCCACAACTCATCAACTTTACAGGGTTGCGGACACTATCTCCGCAGCTCTCGAAACCAAAAAATATTGCGCCGGTATCTTTCTGGACGTCGCGAAAGCATTTGATACCGTCTGGCGTGATGGTCTCCTCTTCAAATTAAAAAATTTTTTTCCAGCCCCCTTATACCCAATACTTAAGTCATATCTTGCCAACCGCTCTTTTAATGTCCGCTATAACTTAAAACACTCAAAACAAAATCCTATATTTGCTGGTGTCCCTCAAGACAGCGATATTGCTCCTTTCTTATATACCATATATACGTCGGACCTGCCCACAACTGAAAATACTTTAGTTGGAATATATGATGATGATACTGCCTTATTATCAGTTTCTTCTGACAATATTACAGCATCTCATCAACTACAAACTCACTTAAATACTCTCTCACAGTGGTTTATCAACTGGAAAATAAAAATCAATGAATCCAAGTCCTTTTTTGTGACTTTCTCACTCAGACCTCTAAACTGTCCAGCCGTAACAATCAACAACATCACCATTCCTCACTCGACAGAGGTAAAATATCTTGGTCTTACATTCCACAGACGCCTTGCCTGATCTCCCCATCTTAAAGACAAGCGTAAGTTTCTTAACTCCAGACTTCACCTGCTAAGATCACTGCTTGGTTTGAACCTTACCCTACCCATCAAAATCATTCTCTATAAAACTCTTCTTCAACCAATATGGACATATGGTATACTAATCTGGGATTCTACTAAGAACTCGAACAAGAAAACTATACAAGCTTTCCAAAACATCACTCTTCGTTTAATCACTGATGCACCCTGGTTCGTTTCGAATGAGACCCTAAACTCCGACCTCAAATTACCTTCCATCGACGATACAGCTGCTATCTACTACAAACACTTCCACGCCAAATTTCAAGTTATTCTTAACCAATTAATCAATGAGTTAGCTTCGCTAACACTTCCAGGTAACCCAACCAGACGCCTTAAGAGAAAATGGTGCCATGATTTGATAACTTAAGTTAAAACTTATAAATGTAAGAGGTGTCACAAGTATGTGATTCCCTCCTCATGTGCTTATTCCTGCTTGTCTGTAAATTTATTATTATTACTTATTGTACTATGTATAGATTGTAATTCTTAAAATAAAGTCAAATATATTTAAAAAATAAAAAAAGTACACACTCATCAAGAGTACAGATCGTATGGCTATCATACCAAATGTAATATGCGTCAAAATGATGTGCGGCGAAATGTCGTACGCGTCAACTGTCGTGCGACTAAAAGACCACGGCGAATTGACGCTCGACTAAATTACCTTGACCAAATGACATATATCCCCTCTTGATATATATTATATATTAATTGTATTGAATATTTTTTAATTATATGTATAGGTAGCTGGTAGGTAATAAATAATAATAAATTATTAAAAAAAAATTCAAGTCAATTTTTAAAGTTTTTTTTCACATCATTTCTTTAATGACTTCCGCAAAAATAAATCAGCGTTGAAAAACGTCTTTAAAAAAAAAAATTTTAATTCGCGAGGAGCATGGTAAAACGTGTTTGTTCCAGTTGAATAAACTATTTTTGGTAGTGTTGGGTAAATCACTTAGTTTGCATGCAATGACAAATGTGGTATTATACATCTAGTCATGTAGACTAATATATCTCAATATTATTCTAGATCAGCGTTTCTCAAAGTGTGGATCGCGGCCCACTAGTGGGTCGTCAGTCAATTTTTAGTGGGTCGCGAACAATTTTTTGAATTATGTCAATGCTGTTATTAACCATAACAGAAAACAAGCACACATTTTGCATACACCTTATTATTAAAAATACATTTATAAAAATAAATTGATTATAAACCTATAAAATACTAAATATATATAACAAATTTATACATATTTATATAATACAAATTTTGTTTTTTATAACTTCTTTTTGAAAAGTGAAACCATGTGGGTCGTGAAAGATTTTTCGGTGTAAATTTGGGCCACGGTACTAAAAAGATTGAGAACCACTGTTCTAGATCGTTTACGATGCTAGAAGTGCTACTTCCAGTAAACTACATAAAAGTCAAAACTATTAACTATTAGTTTAGGATAATTAAAATTGTTGACCGTATAAATTATAAACTAATAGACACGGCCTACAGCAAATATACGCGGTGTACTTTCCTTCCTTCTCCAATATGAGGCTAGTCCAAAAAACGAGTGTTAGATATTTAATTCACCTAAATATTGTTATGTAGTACTATATACATTATTATACATATATTTATTTATACCTATGTGTGGTTCATTACAACTCATTCTAAAATTGACTAAAATGATAATTTTTTATCTTCAATTTATAAATGGATACATTGTTTCTCTAATTTTCTATTCTTAAATAATTAAATATAAACCCTTGCACTAAATCAAAGAATTAATATAAATAATACACATAAGGAAATAAGTTATTATTATAGATGGGTGTAAGTAATTGTATCTAACTAAAAACTCTAAGCTTCAAATATGAATAAAAAAAATTTGTACCTATGTATTTTTAATTAGTTATACAAATTTAAAAGAACACTATACCCTCACATATGTTGTGTACGTCTTACAAAAAATACAACATAGTAAATTTGCGTTTAGTTGTGTTTTATTATAGCTTTTATATATTAGAGTGAATTTATACTTATTAGTTATTATCAAAGTAATGAACATTATCTGCGCATAAGAATTGGATTTTTACGATATTTTAATTTTTAAGTAAAATATGAGTTTTGATGTATTATAAATATATTTTTATCAATAATAATTGAAAAAAAAATATCAAAATCTTGTATATATATATATATATAAATAGCTATAAAAAAAAACACAAAATATTTCGAAAATTGCCAACAATTTCTATTTTTTCTTACTGAAAAGTATAGAAAATTTATTATTTTTATCCCCTTCCCCTTAGTACGAATTTGATCCAAAATTTACTAATAGACACCACTCCCAAAGTTGAAATTCATCAAATTAATACATTTATAACGTCCAAAAGGTAATGATAGACTGATAAAAACAAGCATCATTGCATAATTAATATATTATATATCATTCCGTTTAAAATCTAAAATAATAATTTGGAAAAGTCGAGCTTAATTCTAAAGTAAACATAATTATAAAGAAAATGTTTATTCAGCTTATTGTTGGATTACAATAACTACGAGGCATATCCAGAAAGTAAGTGTACTAAGGCTCTCATGACCGCAGGAAATATTTTTTACTATGTTCGCTACACTGCTGTATAGCTTTACTCCTCTCGTTTATAACAAGACCATCACAAGTTCAGTACGTTGAAAACTGTGGTCACAAGAATTTTTCTCGTGAAACATGTCGATCGAGTTTGCCGCCAAGTGCGAAATCCGCGCCGTCATTCATTACCTCTATGGAACGCTATAAACTGGAGGGTGATAATTTTCTCAAGTCTATTGTTACTGGAGATGAAACTTGGGTTGCACACTATATGCCTGAAACCAAGAGACAGTCCGAACACTAGTGTTCACCCTCAACCAAAAAATTCAAAACCGATTTCAATCAAAAAAATCATGGCATCAGTGTTTTGGGATCACAAAGACGTCATATTGATTAAATATTTACCTCAGGGTGAGACCATCAAAGCAGCAAGGTGTTGTGAAACCCTATAAAAATTGAGGAGAGCTATTCAAAATAAAAGGAAAGGTCTGTTAACAAGAGGAGTCTGCCTGCTGCACGACAACTCCAGACCCCACACAGCCAATGTCGTGAAACAATTTTTGGGCTCATTTGGATGAGATGTTTTGAACCGCCCTCCGTATTCCCCGACCTGGCGCCTTCAGATTACCATTTGTTCACTTCTCTGAAGAAGCACACGGGTGGAAAAAAATTGTTTACTGACGAGGAGGAGAAGGGGCGGTCGAGAAGTGGACAAAGGAGGTGGCGGCAGACTCGATCGACATTATTCACAAGAAAAATTTTTGTGACCACAGTTTTCAATGTACTGAACTTGTTATGGCCTTGTTTTAAAGAAGAAGAGTAAAGCTATACAGAAGTGTAGCGAACACAGTCCAAAAATATTTCCTGTGGTCGTGAGAGCCTTAGTACACTTACTTTCTGGATATGCCTCGTACATGTTTTAATGCGGCTTAGACAGTGTTGCAACTAGAATTCTTGGGACTCGGACGACGGACATAGTCAATGTATGGGGTTTACATAAGGTATATGTAAATTATATTTTTTCTAGATTATTTATACAAAAATAAATAATGATGGTGATTTTTTTTTTTTAAAAAAGCCTAAAAAGATAATGTGAAGGTTCACCACGACAGTGACCAGTGTATTGTTATTAAAATATAACTTCTACTTCACTTTAACAAGTGTTCTTTTTTTATTATAAAATAAATATTAATTAACGCTTTTGTAAACATATATGGTTCTAAAAAATATTGCATAAGGCATAACATAAAGATTGCATGTACCTATATTATATTATATTTAAACATATAATTATATAAAATAATCTTTACCATATTTAAAATGATAAAATATGTATCACAAACACAAACATATACAAATAATAATAACTAATAAGATATCAATTGATCAAACTTGTTACTTGATATATTATCTGCAATAGACAAAAAAATCAACAAATTATATAACTGTGCTTTGAATTAGTAAGAACTAATGACACGGGTCATGGGCGGCAATTAGTGATTAGTCTAGCCGTCTAGGGTTAGAATGTTTATGATTTTGCAATTTTCGCATATTTTTTTATGTTGTCCAATAGCTTTTATTATTATATAGAAATGTGTTTCATGATATCTATATTCAAAATTTTATTTTGCATACAATTGCATATTTTACCATTTTTTATTTACAAGTGCATTATTTGTGTTTTTGCTGTTTTTAAGCGCACATTTAACGGTTTTGATGCAAAATTCTGAAAAATATATATTTTATTAACCGAATCTGAAATAAGTTTAATTATCTGTATTTTTAAAAATTATCACTTATTTTATTTTTTATTTTATATTGTTATACTGAGTAAAGGCACCTATTTAAATATATAATACATATTAGCACCAAATAGACGAAGATTTACAACGGAACATTTAAAACAAACAATAATTATTCAATGTAACTCTTTTTAAAATATGTGTTTTTTATATTTAATTTAATTTTATATGGTAAATAAGAAAATTCGAAAATGTAATAGACATAGACAATAGTTAATACAACGAGCATATAAAAATAGTACCGACCTAATTTGTTTATATTCTATTAATAATTAAATTTGTCTCTACATTTGTATTTATTGTATTTTTTTTTTTGTCCACAATTTTTTATTTTTAATGCATATTTTTCAAATTTTTTACGTATTTAGTTATTTTTTAGTGCATAAGTGCTTATATTTTCATAAATTTTAGTGCATAAATATCCTAACCTCGTCTTGGAGCAGATTAACTTGTATTTTAGTATGAGGTTTAATTAACTAGTAGTCAGTAGAGTTGTACATGTACATTAAGATATAGACATTTTTTCAAAAGTTTTTGGTCAAAAGTAATTACTAATTCAGTTTTCTTTATATGATTTGTTGTAGCCGTTGTAGGTACCTAATTGTTGACTGTATAGACTATAGAGTTGAATTATTCATTAAATATTTATATAAGCATTTACCATGTTCTAGACATGATATAATTTTTTTAAATATTTTACTTCTCTTTGTGCTATTTATAAATATTTGAAATTGTCGATTTTATAGTTTCGTTATTTTACATATCATAAAAGGCGGTAATATGAAAATTTAAAAATGAAAAAAAAAACATTGTAATTAATAATTATACTAATTAGTAATTACATAGTCAGTAAAACTACCAAAATTCAAAAAAAAAATATAAATTATTGAAAATTTACCAGAATTTATGAACACAGCAGATATGACATGAGTTTAGAGTTGGAATCGTGTTTCAAATTGTATTTGTTTTTGCTTATGAAAAAAAAAAATATATTCATTGGTTCCTGCCAAAACTATGCAACGTTTTCATTTTTGTGCCAAAGTTATCTTAAAGAATCTTTTCAGCTCCTACATCGTCCAACACCATATCTGTTTAAAAACATTTTAGTCTATTTTAAAAATCGTACGTAGGTATTTTATTTTATGTAGGTAGGTTCCGCAATATAATTAAAGTTTCTATTATTAAAAATATTTTGACATACCTACCTATTATAGAGACATCAATTTATATAAGTACGAGTAAAATATTTTTTTGTCTTTTAATTTTTGTTTAGAATGATGAATGATGAAAAAATTAGTTTAATAGTTATACACATATTATATTGATAAGTTTAGTGACGTTAAATGTTGATGTTGATTACTTAATAAGTCTATTTTTTTTTCTTTTTGCAAAAACCAATTACTGAATATGGGTATATTGGGTATTGTCGGTGCTGATTTAATTTAAAATTAACTTAAACCCTAAGTTTAAGATAAGGTACATTTTTAGCTAGTGACTAGTGAGGTGGAAATGGTGGCATGATTATGGTGACCAAATACCAATTCATGTAAAAGTGGGAGTTGGTATCTTAGAGATTTCAGAATCATTTATAATTTATGAATAATATAACTATGTAATATTATGTATTCTATAAATTTACTATTTAGGTTGTATGGAGAATTAGTCTCCACAACATTAACACGGATAAAATAACAATAATCTAACCTGAGTGAATACTTATTTTTAATAGTTGCTTTATAGAAAAAAAAAAGGTCACGTCGTCATTGCTTTTAACTACACCGAATAATAAATTATAATTACCTGACCAAAATTAAATGATAACTACTTATAAATTGGATTGTTGTAACTTGTAGATAACGCATATTTTAGTGCCTATTTAGAACCAACAACCGCATTTAAACTTGAATGTATATAGTTTATCGTTTCTTTGAAAAATGATCTTTGAACTTAAATGTCGATAATTTAAAAATATGTAAATAATGAATTGAATAATAGGTATATTTATCACTCAAGTAAATTATTACAAAACCATTTGAAATATTACTATGCCGCGTACCTAATATACTTTACCATAGAAAAATAATCGATAGATACTATTACGATCTTAGTAATAGTAAAGTATTATTATTTATATAATATTTTGGATTAAGATTTTTAAGTATAATTAGTTTACTAATTTTTCTTACAATTACATAATATACATAACGATTTACATGTATAGTAGTAATATTATAATCCAATGATTCCAATGATATAATGGTATACAGTGTATGGTAATGGTACCACCATTAATTAAGCGAGAGTAGGTATAGAAAAAAAATGAAGGTAAATGATAAACAAACAACCTATAGGTAGGTATACTGGTATTGCCATGACTGAGCAACCAAATCAAACGGACTAATATAATAAAATATAAATATATTAGTCGGTCAGTCAGTTTAGAGCAGTGGTAGAAGTCGCATCTTTTATTCTTGTATTTTTACTCGCGTAATAGACAAGTGTTTATTATTAATGTTGGCGATTTATACCGTGATTTAACTGGTAAGATTTTGTTGGTAATATTTAATTTTAACTTGATATAGTGTGTGCTTAAATTTAATGCTTAATATTAATTGTAAATTATAAGTGTACATAATATAATATATACATAATGTACAATATATTATATACTCATGTACGATGTATGCTATGCTTGTTATAATATGTTGTTAAACTTAAATCGTCTTCATTATTTAATCGTTTTAATGAATGTTTACTGGTACCTATTATAAATGTTTAAATAGGTATTAGGTAGACACCTACAAACAACTTGTATTTTAAATGCGTTTTATGAAATATTTAGTTTTAATTTTAATACAATTATCATAATTTATAATAATTATACAATATCTAATTAGCTTAAATTAAAAGCATTTGATCACTTGAATAACTCTATAGACTACAATAATCGTAAATTTACTAATAAAGAAATAATTTTTTTAATGGTTTTTTGATTAATTACGTTGTTATTATGTACCTACCCATTGTCAGTAAATAAAAATAAAGGTATAATTTATTATTAATTTGTAAAATATACAAATAAAATGTAGTGGAAGTTTGGTATACATCACACCGTTTGTCATAAATCATCATCATTATTATTATATAATATTTATAACAATTATAGTTAGAAGTTTTTATAGGTAAGTTCAAGTATTAATTATTAACTAATAATATAGATTAAAATGTATTATGTATTTAATATTTATGCTATATATCAATTAGCTACACTAAATTATCAATTTGAAGATATGCACTTAATGAATTAATATTACCAACATTTATAGTAAACTGTTATAAAATTCTTAAAAAATAATATTAATTTAATATTTAATATATAGGTATTAAAATGTTTAATTATAACTTATAAATTATAAGTACTAAGTAGTAATTAAGTAGTACATTTTATTACCTATGTATATTTTATTTAACACTAATAATGAATAGACAGTACATTTGTAGGTACTTGCACTTAATTGTGCTATTTTTAAATACCTATCTAGTATAGACATAGATTAAATATATTCATATTAGTAGTATATTTAATCTATGGTATAGGGTAGTATTTTACTATTTTACTACCATTGAAATATTTAAGAAGTAGCTAATAGTAATGCAATAGTATTGCTAACAATTATACTATATTAAAAAAAAAATGTATATTTTCATAATGATGACAATTTGAAATATTTGATTATTAATATCATAGTTTGACTTTATTTTTTTTTATGGCTGCAAATTGCCAAATGTTACCTAAAACTGTATGTTAACTCTATAGTAGTACCTTTCTATCTATTAGATACTAGCCACTACCCATAAGTACAGATTAAATATAAAACATATAGTTGTATAGGTATTTAAAAAATATAAATATATATTTTGCATTCCAGAATATTATTATAATTTAAATTAAAATAACTATTGTTACAATAGTTTATTTTTATACTATTGTATTTTGACTAAATAAAATCTATAATTCTAGATATATAATTAATAGTTATAAATAAATAAATATACTTAGAGTTTAGGACAGTTATTAATTCATTATTATTTAAAAACATTATAATTTATATATCTACATGTTAATAATTTATTTTATAATTTATGATTACTTATTTGACATTAATAATTTATCAATTATCAAGCCATACTAAAATCCACGTATGATTGTATAAAAGTGTGCCTATATATTTGAAGACCAAAATAGTTAAGTTAAAATGATTAACATGATAAGTTAAACCTTTTAGTAAAGAAATACTTACAGACTTCAGTGATACTGATAACTGATAAACCACTATACAGTTACAAACTTTATAAATAGTAGAAACAGTATAGTATGATATTTATTAAATAAATATGTATGAATATTATTACTAATAAGTAATAAGTAATTAATAATCTTTAGTCTGATTAGCACTTGATTTTTATTTTTTATTGTTTCCATTTTATTACATTAAATGTATAGAGCTTAATATTATTAATAAAATAATATCTATGTGCTACGTTATACATAATATATTATTTTTTACATTAAATACAATAATTAGTTTATTTTGTTGTTTTTAGAGTTCACTAAAAGTGATTACCTACTTAAAAAATAATATCTTGAAGAAGTATGGATTTGTTTTATATTAATTTATGATAAATATAAATGCACATTTTTATATGTTTAGAGTTATTGAATATTATTTAAAACTCAGAATGTTATGAACAATTATTAGAACAATAAACAAAACGTATTATTATATTATGACTGGTAATTAATTTTTTTCAAATGTGAACACAAAAAACAATTTTTGGAAAGTTCTCCAAAATTTTGAAAATAATATTTTGCATTTTATTGATTGTATTAATCTAAAAAAAAAAAAATACAAAATATAGTTTGAAATTACTACTACATTTTAATTTTTTTTTATGTTTCTTATTTTTCTTGATATATAACAATTAATAGTAAATTATTAATGTATATTAATTAAACATACATTTTAATTAATATTCAATGTATGTTGTCATTTATAAAAGTAAAACTCATGAAAGCATACAGTGATAAGAAAGGGGTAAGTTATAACTATTCTATAGAAGGTTTTGAGTATACCTCATCATTGAGGAGTAATTCACTGTAATGTATGTATCAAGTTTGAGTTCAATGATAAATCATTACATATAAAATTTTGACCAGACGATCTGTCAACTTATATTTTTTGATATATTTATTTTGCTAGTAAAGTAATTTATTTTACTAATACTAATATGGTAAGTTGAATTATTTTTTGATGACAAAACATTGTAATTTAAAATGTAATTTTGTATTTAAAATATAGTACTATCAGTGGCGCCGAGGTTCATTTCAAATCATGTTATGAAATTATACATTTTTATATAGACATCCACCATCTAAATTTGTTTTATAGACCCACATTGTATAACATCTTTATATAATTACTAATTATAGCTAGATGGACATAAAACCATCTAAAATTGTTGACCTGTATTGTATGATATTGCTTTAGATTTTGGAGAATTAAGCCATTTATATAATTGTAATGTATTTATGATAGCTTGAATTCAACAAATACTTTATTTGGACAATAGATATTATCTTTAAGTCCGACATTAAAAATAAACCTATGAGGTATGGGAAGCACCATCTACCCAAAACATGTCTTGCGGTCGCAATACTTGGACATAGTGATTGGCGCTATTAAGTATAATAATATACGTTAAAATTTTCAAGTACTTTTAAATAATATTTTTAAATCATAACAAAACAACTTTAATAGTTATTCTTTGTAAAATGTCAAATTTTGTCTAAATTTGAACTTAAAATATCTTTAAAACATGTTGTTTATATATTTTTAATTTTTAATTTTTGGTTACAGTGTAAATTACTTATAAGAACCCTTGTATTAAAATTTTAATCCTTATCTATAACAATTAAACATTTTATAAATTTTTAACTAAAAAATTATTTAAAAATTTTCATGATTTTGATAGATTTCAAATAAACTTTTTAATGCTCATAAATAAAAAATCGTTCCTATAAATCTTTAATATTTTCAATTTTTAAATAGCTACGATAACAATTTATAAGAAATCTTAAATTACATTTTCAAGCTTTTTAGCCCAGAAAAAAATATTTTTGACATTTATAGAAAAAAATTAAAAGTTTATATTGTCTATGAATGGCTAATAAAAATCAGTCAAGTATTTATTTTTAATTTATTCCTTATATTAATACTAATTTTGTGTAAAAATTGTTGTTTTTGCTTAATTTTTTTTTCTTAATTATTTTGAAAATATTAATTTTTATAGAATGAGTTTTTTCACTGTTAAAAGAATTATCATGCACTTAGATTGTAATATTGTATGGATAATTTTTTAAAATACAATTTCTAATATTCATTTTCCAGTTTATGTTTTATAATTACTTTTATGTTTAAAATATTTTTTATTTATAGAAAACTAGCACATTATTTGAAATTTACTCCCTTGGAACGCAAAGAGATCTAGAAGCGATGTTTTTCTGTGTTAGTTTATTACTTATTCGCTCATTTAACCTATTTATTATATTATTCTTATACAATATACACATATTTTTTTTAATCTGTTTATCTGCTAGTTATAACTAAAATCGTTGTTGGAAATGATTATTTTTTTTGAATAATTGCCATTTAATAAAAAAATAAAATAAAAACATGTTATTTAGTTAATAAACAAAAACAATTTTAACTGGTAAATATTTATGTTATAGATTTGTAAACAAATTTGTAGTTTGTCCCATTGTCCCTTCTATTTTTAATATACGTCATAATAATTAGTTTGGAAAATAATTTATACAATAATATTTCTATTATATATTATAATCTGTTTATCTGTTTACTAAAACTAAAATCGTTTTTGGAAATAACCTTGATGTCGCGAAAACATATTTTTGTTATGCGATTGTTATGAACAGCTTACCGAATATCATATAGTAATAAGCCTACAGCTTGTTTTTTGCTTTTATTATACATATATATTATATACATTGACACTATTCGAGGTCAATACTGAACTGTTGTCTCTCTTACCTGTACTACGTCATTTGCGCACATATCAATAAATACGTAAAGGTAAAATAAAATAAATTAATATTATTTATAGGTATACTAGCTGTTTGTCTGTTTATGTCGAAATTTAAAATGTTTATTTAATACTTGAAAAATTAATTAGAAGATACATTATTAAATTGTATATTTGGTCTATTTTTTAAATCATATTTAAATGATGAGTCAAACTGCCTTTCAGTTATTTACTGTGGTTGTTATTGTGTTTAAAGGTCAAAGAATCACTTAAAGTACTTCTGAACTACCTAGTGAAGTGTATATTAAAACAAGATCAATATTTTTTTAAACTTTTACAAATATTTATAATTCTTTAATATTAAGAAATTAAGAACAAATGTAATATGTAAATATGTATTTATTTTATATTACCTAACAGCTGGTCATATAGTAATAATAATGCATGTATAAATAAGTAAATAACTAGTCTGTAATTATATAGATACCATAACATTTTTCTTAAATTATTAATGAACATTTTGCGGATTATTTATGAAATATTTTTTTTTGATTCTGAGCAGTGATTAATGTACTGATTTACAATGATGTATTTTCTTTTTTGTGTATGTATACACGAAAGTAGTTAAAACACGCTTCAATGATCTAGTTTGTACTTTAAACAGGTTAAAAATTAACAGTATTTTTCAAAATAATTGGGAAAAAGAAAAAAAAATTAAGGAAAATTGGAAATTTATACGCTAAACTAGTTTTTAACCACATTGATTTCTTTATTTTGTTATATTTTAAAAACGAATAACTAGAAATTTTAAATTTTTATCAAGTGTAAAAGTGTGAAAATGTAGTAGTGCTTATAATATAAACTTTATTGTAAGAGTTGTGTATGACATAATTTTTAATATCTTTTTTTGAGCTATTTATAGACAATAGAAATTTTTTATTTTTTAAAATTGTTTTGATAAATGCTAAAAATAATTGATTTATAGAAATAACAAACTATTTTCTAGTTCGAAATTGGTAAAAAAAGGTTTAGTTTATACTTAAGATTTGGAAATTTTATACTAAGTCCTTTACAAGTTATTTAACTTAAATAAAAAAAGATCTTCTAGAAAGTCAATATTTTATATTTTTATGACTGTTTGAAATTCAAATTTTTACGACATTAAATGTTCATCAGTATAAAAACTATTCTCTTCAAATGATTTTTGTTTTTTGTTGTAACTTAAAATTATTCGGTGGGTCAAAATTCTCGAACAATTAATATAAGATCACACATAAGTTGTTGTTGTATATTTTTGATAAAATTAAAAATATATTGGCACACTTATTTTATATTCAATTCAAGTTATAAAGTTCAATTTTTATAAAGTTTTAAAATTTTTTGCTAGCATTAAAAAATCTTTAGAATATTCAAACACAATTATTTTTTTACAGATTATGTATATTAACGATGATAATTAGGCACGTACACACTACGTTTTGAATATTTAAACACTACCCGAAATATTTGGGTTTTTGTATGGTTATTTACTTATTCAATTTTAATGTTGATTTTGTTATATCAATGTTTGTATTTATATAAGTATTGCAAGTATACCTAATTTTCATAAAAAAAAATTTTATATTTATTAAAAAAGTTCTACTTTTCAATAACTGATTTTTAAAATCACCCCCTCCCCCCCCAAAAAAAAAAACTATTTTGTTATAATACAATTCTAAAATATTATTCTTGGGAACCTAACGTTTATGAATTCATAAATTTTACTATATTCAATGACATTTTTTAATTGGTTTTAAGATATTATCTAATTATAATATCACACTGTACAATAAGGAGTTGGAATAAATTCGTTATTAAATGGGAAAAAGTTAATATTTTCTTTGCTATACGAATAACATTAGATATTTTAATCATACATATATACGTACGACTATATCCGAGTATTTGTTTTTTCTGTTTTTGATGGTCTCAATTGTAATGTACCTAATAAATATTCTAAAAACAGGTACGATTTATCACGTATTGCAATATCAGTTTTTATAAAATTTTATTTATTTACTTAGTTGCCAATTGCCATTTCAACCTACCTATTAACGATTAATCGTTGTAATTGTAGGTATAGTTTAGCTGTTATGGCAACTGTAACGGTTAGAAAAAATGTATCTAGCCACAAAACAAATATTAAATGTTCTAATATATTAAGATGAGTATGCTTTGTGAAGCATCACCCTGTAAATGTAATATGATTTGTTAATAAATGAGTAATCAGCGTTATTTGCTAGCTTAGTACAACAGTAAAATAGATATAATAGAGCATGTTAAACTACCTATAAATTAATTACTTATGGTTATAACTTTATAAGTTTACTTGTGCGTAATACTTATAATATCAAAGCATACACCCACTATATGTCTATACGACTATACTCAGATAGCAAGATAACATTATATGTTATTAGTTATTAGTATTATAATTTATGATATAAATATAGAAAATAAAAGGTGTTTTAATGTTTTATACAGACTAATTTTATTTAACCTTTTAAGACCCCAGGGTCACTATAGTGTACCTTATTTTAAGACTATAATATCGTCATTAACGGATTTACTTACAGTGGTAAAGACTTAAGAGATATGGATCCCCTTCCCTTATGAACATTAAAAAATATATTGAACAAGCTATTATACTAGTTATATTATTATATTACTATGTCTGTTTAAGGTTTATTTGCTTTGTATAGGAAAATATTATTTTTTATAAGTCATATATTATTTTGATTCTCTTAATATCCAACTTCGCATAGTTCTACGTTCTACTTATTCTTATCCACTTTGACTATTATTAATTATATTTCAAAAATTATAAGTTATATTAAAAATATGGTAAATGGTACATTATATACCTAAATGTCTTACTGCAATAAATCACTCAATCTAACTAGTTGTACATGATCACACAGATATTACGAATTTTTTTAATTATGGAATATTTTAACTATGAAGGTATCAAAAAATCTATGATATATTTAAAGATATAGCCAAGTAAATCTAGTTCAATAGTACTTATTACTTAGGTATGTACATTTTGTACAACATTAAAGATTAATTTTTTAATCAACACAATGTATTATATTCATATATTCTAATTTGTAATACCTTATACTTAATAAGTTTTTTTTGTTCTTTAAAATGACATTGAACGAGACTAGAATTGAAAATAAAAACTATATTATATGATATAATAGATATATACTATTGTGTTCTTCCGGTACGCTTCACAATGTGGTTACTGGTTAGGTAACTAATTCTCAGTATTAAAATATTTTAACTATCAAAACCTATCGTATTATTAAAGCATTTTTATTAGGATTGTAAAATAATCATACTTAGCCTGTCAATATTGTAATGCGTTGTTTTATGTTTTTAACTAAACTAGTAAAAACACTAATATAAATTAATATTATATAAATATTCAAAACAAAATTATACATTCATTAATATGTAGAAAAATTGTTACTTATTTTAATCATTTTTTTTTATTGTATTATATTTTATTAATTAAAATATGATACAAATTTGTACCTAATAACCACATAATAAATTATGCTTTAAGTTTCAGCCATTGGTCTGACGTATAAGGAATTAGTATTATTGTTTTCAGTCAAATATTCTTTTTAAGGGTCAGAGGGTTATAAATTATAATTATAATTTATTACATGCACGGACGCACATAAATTGTGTACCTAGACCGGTAACGTAACTTTTTAAGTTACCTTTTCATTTACAATTAATTTTAAGTGATTCCTATAAAGTTTAATTTTTGTAATTTACATTTTACAATATAACATATTTTTAAAATTAAATATATAATAATAATAGTACATAATATCATATAATAAGTCACATATACACATACATATGCATATGTAAATAAAATATCTAATATGTGTAAAATATAATATCATATTTCATTTCATTTTTTCCATATTTATATTTACATAATCCTTAATTATTATTTCATTAGTATTTAATTATTTTAATTGACTTAAATTTTACTTTCTATAGATAATATTCTTTTTCTTATTGGTTTCCTAGGTGCGTGGACTTTTTAGATTACTTTTTAATATTATAGTATGTGTTTGCACATTTTTTAAAACTTAAAAATGTGTACAGTATGTTTCCTTTTCAAGGTAATACGACATATTTCAATTAATGAACTCAGATTGATATGGAGTTTTCGGGAAGAGATAGAGAATACCTATAAATACACATTTTTTGATGATTTTAAAATTTTGTATCCTTCAATGTACCCTTGCGCAATAAAACTTTAATTTTTTCTAAATAGCAGCAGGTGTTTTCATACCGAATTTTTTTAAAAATAATGTTGACATTGAATTTTTCGACAATTATCCTATGATTTTACAAATTCCCGTGCGATTCTTCGTATTTTTTTTTTTTTTGTTCATAATATGTTTTTAGTCATTTAATAAATTATTTTTAAAAATTTATTTGACTTGAAGTATACATTTACCCCAAGTTTTGTTTTTTGTACTGGGAATAGTGTAAAAAAATTGACACATAATTTATAATTTCTATTATTTATTTAAAAATTGAATTAATACCAATATTTATTTTACAAATTATTCAAAATTTAGCCCATCATTCTCCATGCACGACTACAGATGACGCATTACTTCCATTTGGGTAGTTGCTAAAATGTTTTTGTCTTTAAATTGCACATAAACTTACAATTTTATAATTATTAGTTATAATATTTTAATTATGTGGAATCGCACGAAAATATATGAAATCATAGGAAATCGTCGAAAATTCAATGATTTAAATTAAAACATTTGTTTGTTGTTATTCAGTCAATATTGGTTTTAGAACTATGGTTAAGATATCAAAATGATTTAAAATAATTTGGTCTATCCTTTTATTTGGTATTAAAGACGCGTGTTTCTATTAAAAAAAAAATGCAAGCTCTATTATACGCACATTGAAATTGAATGATCTAAAACATCGAAATTCACACTCAAAAAATATGTATTTGCGTATTCTCTATCTCTTCCCGAAAAGCTCATATCAATCTGAGGTCATTGGACTGAAATATTTTATGTTACCTTCAAAAAGAAATATACTGTATCATATGTTTGGGTGGGGATAATCTGATAATTTCGAATGAAAAGATTGGCAAGCATTGGTGATTCTTTGTAAGCTTGAACATTTTTGTGCCCATAAACTCGGAGGAACTATTGAATCTTTATTGATATATTTATGTCCGATAAATAATCATACTATAAACATAATTTTATCTTTCATAAATTTACTAAATTTACTTATCGATAAGAAATTAAGTATAAAGTCTGCAGTATAGTTTGTAATATTTTTATCAAACATACATAACCACTAAAAATTATATATAAATTATATTTAAAGTATTAAATTTAATATTGTTGACTTAATGTTTTAATATTAATACTAAATAGTTTTATAAAAAGTAATAATATTTTAAATCAGTTTGGAAACCACCGAAAACCACAAAAATAAATATACTTAATTTAATTAGAAGTGTAATTTGTGTTATCTTATTTTAAAATAAGAGTGGAACGAATTTGTGCATACCGATAGGTACAATGTGTTAATAAGGTACATACACTACGACTCATTATAACAATTTTAATTGAATACATATTATTTTACTATTTTACTTCTTTGTATTGGTCTAGGTGCTCTTCTCCTATTACCTCCCTGTATATACGAGTATAACTATCTGTTATAAATTTATAATGGTCTAATAAAACGTTTTTTTATCAAAAATAAGCATATTCCATGTTTACATTGTGTGTAGACAATACCTTCCAATCGGTCAAGGGTTAAACTATTTTATCACCCCCCAACTTTATTGTATTTATACCTAATAATATGTGCTTGATATCTATACGATGAGTTACAATGGTTTATATTTTTTTTACCACTTATTATTTACATAGGTATATTTATTATATACCTATTTTATACCTATTTATGATATATACCTAATACCTATATACATATATACATTGCAGTGTACACTCAATTTCTAATTCAAAACTATTAATTTTATTAATTTTATATTATATTATGATCTATTGCTACTTACTAGTCTATAACGGGGCTCGTAATGCATTGTTTAATTTTAATTTTTAATTGTTTTTTAAAAGTCTACTAATGACATAAACAATTACCGTTCCTATTATAGGAAATATTAAATATTTTGTATACTTATATAGTATATACTAAATAATAAAATTATTCAGTACTCGACAGAATTAATAAAATAAATAGACTTAAGAGGATGCCAGCGTAGTATTTGTTATCTCTATCTAACCCACGCGCAACATAGCAAATTTTACGTTCATAAAAATGACTATAACCATATTAATTTCTCAAATTAGAGTGAAATTACCTATTATAGAATTTAAAGTTAAAAACATTATCTAGGGCATCTCATAAGCGTTTTATTATATTTTTATTTCAAAGCGAGTTTTTAAGATGCATAAACAATTTACAATTTTAAAATACTCATAACTCGCTTTGAAATAAAATATAATAAAACGCTTATGAGATGCCCTAGATAATGTTCTTAACTTTAAATTCTTTAATAGGTCATTTCACTCTAATTAAAAAAATTAATAAGGTTATAGTAATTTTTGTGAACGTAAAATTTGCTATGTTTCGCGTGGGTTAGAAAGAGATAACAAATACTACGCTGGTATCCTCTTTAGTATAAAGAAAATATATATTTCAATATATGATGCGATGAATATTATTATTTATAGTTGCTATAGGTAATATTGTATACATAGCTAAAATGTCCATGTCAGTTCTGTTGATACTTATTTTAAATTTTTAAGAATATTCATTAAATTTATTTACAATCAAAAATGTTGTTAAATATTGCAAATTTTATTTTTTAGAATGCTGTAGTCAATTCTAAGTCCTCTAGCAGACTGCATTAAAACGGTAAGTACTTAATAACAAATATAATATTTGATTACATAAAATATATTTGTATCTTTTTTTCATAGGTAGGTTAAGGTGGTAGGGTAGGGTAGGGTGTATTCTATAAATTTCATATTTGTTAAATCTTAGATTTTAATTTAAAAACAATTGTCATTTGTATATAATATCGTATTTTAATCTTATTACTTATCAGTTATTGGTTTCACTTATCTTCTTCAATGGTGAACACATATATTATACCTACAACGTATAAGGTAACGTATAGACTTATAATACACTATTTGTCTATAGAAAGTCGTATGCCAGAAGAACCTCAGACCACCATTGATAATTAATAGGTCTTTATCAATTGTTACAATATCCTGCATATTTTCTTGCTTATATATTATCTATGAATGAATACTTACCTAATTTACATTTATGTGAATATTTAAAATAAAAATCGAGTAATAATTATAATTAAAAAATATTAATGTTATTACTAATAAATTTTGTTCTTAATGAAAATAGGTCAATTCAAACTATAACTTTTTATGGTGGTGTCTCGTATTTCCATGACAACATTGTATCAAATTCAAATATCGTGTGTAAAGAAGTATAAACTTAAACAGCATAGTGCATCATATGTTATTAGTATTATTATTAATAACTTGTTATACACTTAATAATGTTTATTGTTTATTTATTATCTATGTGTAACCAATTGAAAATCGAAAAGTCGTTTAGTTATATTTTTTTATAATCTTGATAAATAATAATAATCTAATAAATGTTATCCGCCGTTTTTCCGAATCGAAATTTCCGAAAGAACTTTTTCCCGATTGGTATTTTTGTTCGAAAATCCAAAACCTTTTTTCCCGACGGTAATTATTCCCAAAATAAAATTTTTTAAAAATTTAAATTTTGTTATAACTATGAGCTATAGTGGCTAGCTATTATGCATTATAAATATAATTTATCGATTTTAAAATATTTAACGATAACACTGCAGCATTTATTTTGCTATTAATTTGATTAACTAATTTTTATTTTTCATATGAATTATAATTTATCGTTTTTAATATCGATTTGGATAAAAGGTGTTCGGAAAAAGTTCATTCGGTAATTTCTATTCGAGAAAAAAGGTTTCGGATTTTCGGATAAAATACCGTTCGGGAAAAAGTTCATTCGAGAAAAATAGCAGTGACCTTAATAAATATCTAATAAATAATAATTTACACATAATTATAACATATAAGTGTGTTTTACATTTGCTTATTAAATTTTTATTTTTATAATTTACTTTAAAAATTAAATTAGATATGCATGTACCTATATTGGTCATAATATGTTGAATAACTTGAATATATTATTTAGTTATCGATCTATTATTTTTGATTCAATTAAGTTTAAAACAATCATTTTTCATCTATTATATCTATATTTTTAAATTGTGAATTTATTATAATGAAGAAATATAGTGTACCTATAAACTGTATATTAAATTTGAGTACTAAGTACTCAACTGTCGACGTTGTAAAAGTGTTACGAATATCAGCTATATTCAACATATTTTCACAACTTAAATTGTAAACCTGTTATACCAATATGTACTAATTTAAAAACGTACTATGGATTGTTAGTAATATAATTTACAGGATATAGCGCTTATAATTTATACTGGACAATTTTTCTTAACAAACACTTATTATTTCAAAATCTATTGACGTTTTTAAAAAAAATATACCTTATTTTGATTTTTGATATATACAAATCGAAATTTGGACAAGTAGTTTTTTCGGGATATTTATGTACCTCTCCATTCCGCTCAAATAAACTTAAAATATTTATAACTCATGAATTTATTGTCCAAATTTAGATTTTTATGTATCGAAATACTCCGAAAAATATTCTGATTTAAAATATGAATTTTTTTATGTTGTCATTCAAAAAAAAGTTAGGAAATTAAAATTATTAACAATAAAAATATTAAAAAATATAACTAAAAATATATTTAAAAAAATGTCTTAAACATTTATAGTTTTTGAAATAATGATTGTGGTTGCGGATAAAATAGTCACTCTGTATATATTATGCATAGCTACGCAATTTAATTGGATTGCCATATATATCTATATAATCTAAGAGTACCTAAGCAATTTTTATTCTGATTGAAAATATTATGTATACGGTGAAACGATGATGTTATGAATTTACTTAACATACCTACTTTTTATAGGTCTAGGTTAGATATGTTAATATGTATAGTATTACACACGTAGGTACCATGTTCAAGTATATTAATTATAGTCACGGAAGATGTGAAAGTAGGAAATTGTTCGTCAGCAAATCGTCTACATAATTCTACAGATAGTATCCACCGTGTTTATCAATATATCAGTCATCACTCGCCACTCGCCAATAACTTTTTTCCAAACAATATTATTAAAGTTTAATTTGGACAATATTATTACCTATATATATTATATTACATAATCACTGTAATAATGTAATTATTAAAATGCACGATGCTTTTTGTATGTTTGTATGCAACGAAAATTTATCAGTTGATTTTTCATTACTTTAGTTAATTACTCAAATAGTTATAAGTTAATGTACGATGTTTATTAACTTAAGGTCTTAAAAATGCATGCAAACATGGTTAAAAAATTATCAAAATGATTATGCGCTTAGCTTTCAAAACAATCATAAATATAATTTTAAAATGAGTTAAAAATATTAATAGATTTACAATTGTATTAGATTATTAATTATGTTTCATATTTGCGCGTTCACGTGTTGTGACATCAATAATAGTACCTATACCTATAACTTATTGGTACAGCCTACAGGTGTAGGTTTATTTAAAACTATGTAAGCATAATGTATAACATGTATGCTTCAGTTGCGTAAATGAGCACTTGTACGTAAAGTAAATTTAATAATAATAAAAAAAATACTTTGAAAAATGACCTATAGAAAGAATATAGAAAAAAAAATAAACAAAAATAAAATCTAATATAATTTGCTACTTCTGTGTCATATCAAATAGATTTATATTTTGGTCTACAATATGTACTACTAAAGAAAAATATGTTTAAACCATTAATATTATAACCATAAATGTATAACTTATAACGTAGCTTTCATTCAAATGATGCTCGTTATAATTTATGTATTATGATTTTGACTGTTTTCTAGCCGCTTTTGACTATAATATTTTAATTACAGAATTTAGATTTAGATTTACATCTCATTAATAAATATATTTTTATTTAATATCTAAATTAAACTGATCAATATTAACAACATTAAATTCATAGTTTTGTAATTTATATAACAGATTTTTATTTTTATAAAACAATTTTTAGCTTTAAATACAGATGTTTAATGTGATATTTTTTTCTAATTGCCTTATATATATTGAATTGGACATTGGTTGTATAATATAATATCTATATTTTTCCAAAACAATTTTCAAATATTTAATTTAGGTTATAATATATACTTATATATTAAGATATAATATCAAATACTTATACATTGTATATTTTGTTGTTTTATTATCCGTTGCTGTATACCTACCTATATTTCAAGACTACTATATTTTATAATCATATGTAACTATGTTATTACTTCGTACTTTTCGATTTTCTTAGTGAGTAGATAATATATTTGATAATATTATTGTATTATATGTATTATAGTATACATTATACTCGAGTATTATAATAGTGTACGTAGGTAGTAAAGGAGAGATCTATATTCCCTATTATTATAATATTATCGTCACAACTTCACTCATCAAAACTTCATAAGTGCCTAGATATAAAATTCGATTAAGTTTGGTTTATTGTAACCAGTAGCGCAACTAGGATTTTTTCAAGGGGGTATCCGCGATTAGCGTACATTAGTAGTACAGTAATTCCCCAATAAATTTCCAAATTTGTTAGTATGCTATGGACAAAATTTACGAGCCGAGGAGGTGTCCAGATACCCAAAACACCCCCTTGGTTATGCCACCGATTGCAGCCCACGGGTATCATTGTATATAAAAATATAACTTACATATTATTACTTATTTATTATAGGTATTAACATTACTAAATCAAAATCTAAAGTGCAAAAATTAATTAAAACGTAAAGCTTATTTCAATAAGCGTGCTTTCGAATTTCTATATTTATTTAAAAGGAATTTTATTTATGACGACAATTATTTTAATAACTTTTAACCAAAATTACCGTTTTTCACCTTGTCGTTTTTTATCGATTACCGAATATTGAATTGCTACGTTATTATTGTAGTAGATAGTCCATTCTCACTATTGTGGTATAATTTCATCTAGTATAACTCAGTTATCCTGTCTAAGTTTTTATTAAGTATTAATAGTATTTATAATAAATTCAATTAAATACATTTTTTTAATAATCTATCGAGCGTATTGTGTTGATTTGTAATCAATCCATTTAATTCTCATATATTTAATTTGTAATTTATTAATTTATTTTTAATCTGCAACTACGAGACCAATTATTTACCGGCATTTAACAGATATTTATTAGAAGTTATGTTTGAAGAAAAGGTTATTTTTAAATCCAATTAAAAAATTCTGTAATAGGTACCTATATTGATATTTGTTAAAATTATTTATTTTCATTTTTGTTATTATTTAATATTTTATATTTACTACTATAATTATCGACTGTCGTAATTACCTATTACGAAATTATTATAATTTATAATATATTTCGCTCTATAGTTTTATATATGCTTTGCTTATAATATTTTTGCATTTATTCAGAATATAATACAATTTATAGTTAGGTGATTTAAAATTTAAAACTAATTTCCTAATGTTTTCAATATTTACGTGTTTATAGTTAAAAATTATAATAAAATGTTTAATCTAATAAAATAACCGATAATTATTCGAGTACAATATCATTTAAATAGTAAATACAATTTTATTCAATTAATGGCCTACTCAGTTCTTTATATACAATATATACACTATACAACCATACAGGTATATTATATATTTCAATATTTGTTTACTATAATATGTAAGTTAAGAACTATAGATTAATGAGCATTAAGTATGGTAATAAGTATAGTCAGTATAGGTAAGTTGTATAAGTATGTTTAACGTAGTTTATAGATTGTGCAGTCCACAAGTCTTATATAAAGATTACCTAACTATCTATGGTATCAATATGATAATTTTTAAACATGTAAGTGTAGACTAGCATGTTTCGGATCAATAGTTTATTAAATTCAGACATTGAAATATTAATTTAAGAAAATCAATATTAAATACATTTTGTCCTTGAAAAACGTTGATATACTAATATTATCGTAACTCATTTTGACCGCTTAGCCTGCAGTCTGTATTGCCTCTGCTTGCCCAATGACCAACACAGAACATTTGTAAGTTGCGTTTCGACGTTTGATTTCGTATACATATAATTTTCAATGAGTAATCAGTATTGACTATTGACACTAACACAACGCGCGTTGCGTTCGCTCCTCCTTTATGCGCGTCAAGTGCAGAATCAGCTGTTCGGTGAAATCGAAATCATCGGCATTCAGCGCCTTCAAATCATAACACAATAACAACTAAACAACTTACTGTAATCAGCGTAACGCGTGAGCACTAATCGTAATAATTAAAGGCATAGTTCGATTGACGATCGTTGCTTTGTTATTTTTAACTCTCATCCCTATATAGGAATATTTTTAATGTTTAATAAGTATTTAAGTATTTAGTACTAGTTACTATAGATAGTTTATGCACTAATACACCAATAAACCCGTCGCGACCTACGGATACGTGGATTATAATATCGATAAATAAATTTTTAAGTGTGTGCTCAGTATATAGAAACTATGAATTTAATTCTGGATAAATCATTCTATGTTTAATATAATTTTATGTTTTTGTTATGATTTAGTGACTGCCGTTTACATAGCTTGCTCAGAAAAAAGATGAATTATTTAGGGAAATTTATCAGTAATTTTCGGCATGTATATAATGAGATCAATCCAGCCACCTTAACTGGAGCCATTGATATTGTCGTTGTGGAACAGCCGGATGGTACATTTACGTGTTCGCCTTTTCATGTACGCTTTGGAAAAATTGGTGTGCTACGAAGCAGAGAGAAAATAGTAAGTAAAACTTCTTTCATCAGTTTAAATATTGAATGAAATAGTTTCCAACTATAGGGGAGTAGTATAAAAGAAAGGTGAAGTTTAAAATTATGAAATTTTGATAAAATATTAACTATGAAAAAATTAAACTAGATTTTTTCTGTATACATTGGTATAGATTAAATTATATTTATGAAATAATGTTTCTTATTTTTCTTGACTTTATTATAGCTTACGAAATTTAAGTTCAGATTACATTTGTATTTTCTCTTAAAGGTTTTTTAATCATTGTATTGTTACTAATTGATTGAGTGAATAGTTTTTAGAATTTTAAGTTAGTTTTCAATTTAATACTCCTTAGATACTGGTTTAATCTAAATATTATTAATTTTTTTTATTTAAAGTCTAATTATTAAATTAGAACTATGGAAAATGTTTAATGAAAATTAATATGGAAATAAATAAAATAAATTATCACCAAGATATTATAAATTTAAAAATAGTTTGGTTACGACGTGTAATCTATTTTTTGTGTTTTTATCTCATTAATTTATATTTTATACCTAGAGTATCAATTACAATTTTTGTTTATATTTTTTATTTTTTGTGTTATGTATTTTTGAAAGTAATATTTTCAAAACTAATTGATTTTATAAATAAAGAGGTTATTTTAAATAAATTTAATGAGTACCACAGTTGCATAAGTCATACATTTATATGATCTATTTTACTCGCTTACACACTAATCATTTTCTATTGGTAATTCATTATTTAATGTGTTTAATTCTTATTTGCTAAATATGATTGTATTGAGTATTGTGAGACTCACTCTTGTGATTCACTCCCTGCTTAAAGTTATTTAGTATTTTATTGCATACTTTTTTTTTTAATTTTCCAAGTCTAACAATTGGCTGGTAATCATATTATATAACTTGATAATTACTTGGAACTATAACACAGTTATTTATTAGTAATTCCTCTGTTCTGTAATCTATTGAAAACTGAAAGCAAAAATAAATCATTTGTACCTTATTAATTATTATGAATATTTATTATTTATTAAAAATGTTTTTTATGTATTCTTTACGCAATCGTACCATAAGTAGCATAGTAATGCATTTACCATGTTAGATGTTTGTATTTTTAATATTAAATAGGTTTTATAAACTGCCCAACATGTTGATAACTGTTGTTTAGTATAACATGTATTGCCTCTGTTATCTCAAGCTATTTAATAATTATTCAACAAAAATATTTCTGTTATAACTTATGTTAGGCTTTTTTCAATTACAATTTATATGTATATTTTTTATCTTTTTTAACCTTATTAAAAAGTTAGTTTTATATTTTTCATTATTTAAAAAGAATAACCATATTAATAATTAATAGTTATAAGGATGATTATGATTTATTTGTGTATTTATAGCTTTTCAATAACTGACCTTTAAAAAAATCATTGACCCTCTGATTAGTTTTGTTTATTACTGATAATATTATAGTACCTATTACCTAAAGTTTCAATTATATTAGTAGCTAATATGTTATTCAAGTTGTTACCACAATAATATCTATTTATTCAACTCTTAATTATTTTAATTAAATCATAAATATTGGTGCCAATAATTATTAAAAATGTGTAGTGTAGTAATATATAATTAGTACAGAATTGTATTGATTTTAAATATTTTAAAATAAATAATAATTACTTTTAAATAATTTTTTAACTTACATTAATATTGATAAATGTAATAATATGTAAAATATATTCAAATTCGATAACTGAATAACTCAATTATTTATATAGCTTTATAGACTATAAGAATTTTATATCTATTACAAATTATAGTTTATTCTCTGTACATTAAAACAAAGCAGCATATGACTTCAAAGTAGTATAATATATAAAATATAAAATTTAATTTAGTTGAAGTTTAGGAAATCTTCTCCAAGTGCCACAGCTTTATTTTCATAATTATTATGTAATATTGAAAATATAAAAAGCCTTTTGATGTCTAAGCATTGCATATCTTTAGATACCAAAGTTACTCAAAACACAAAATTGCTTAATGTATAATTTAATTAATAATTTATATATTTATATGCAGAATATTGTTTTTAAGTATCAAGAAAGTATCCTCTTACAATCAATATTTATATAATAAGCTATTTAATTAAAAATAATATTGAAGATAATTACTTTCTAAGTACCAGTTTTAAGTAGGTACTAGAACAATACACTTCATGACAAAATAACAATTCTAGTTTAATTTTAATAGTAATAACTATATATTAAAATAATATAGTTAAACTATTATTTGAAGGTATATAAATAAATGTATGACATGAGAAATTTGAACATAATATGTTATGTAACGAGTTGAAAAGGTCATCAAGTGATCTTGGGGTACCAGGTTATTTTATATTTCTTTATAACTTATTAAATTAAAGGTTTATGTTACTGGTTTTATAATTCTGACTAATACATTATACTTATAACAAAATATATTAATTTTTAATTATGTGCTGTTTTTTTGAGCTCATAGAGTTGCAAATTAATTTTAGATTCTGAGTGGAGCAATAAATGTAATGATTTTTCTATCAAAAGATAAGTTTTTTTTTCTGTTATCACCTTTTGAAGTAGTATAAATACTTTATTTTCAACTTTAAAAGTTGTTTCTGGTATTAGATTCTTTTAGTTTTCATAAAATATTTATGTTAAAATTTCCTAAATATAATATCATTTTCTAAATATTTAGAATTTTCAAGCTATTTATAGACACTTAAAATTTTCAATTTTTCTTTTTTTTTAAATGCCTATAAAAGTTTTTTCCTGGATAAAAAAGTTAAAAAATGTAATACAAGGTTTCTCTTAAGTTGTTATTAAAACTATATAAAAATTTAAAAAGGTACTACTTTTTTTTATAAGCATTTAAAGTTCAAATTTGGTTAAAATTACGATAATTTGCAAATACTTAATCAAGTAGTTAAAAATGTATAGAATAATCAATTTTTATAACTTCAGATTAAAAATGTTATACAATAATTCTCAATTAGTTCATATTGTAGCTAAAAAATTGAATTGCATAATAACATTTTTCAAATACAATTTATATATTTTATATCTATATATATATAATATTAAATAGTAATTAAAATATACTTAGTACTTAGGCTGACAAACCGTATTTGCTTAGAATTTTTTTACAATAATTATATAATAATTTATCATTGGACTCAAATTTAACATATTTATTTCAGTGATGTACTCTTCTATAATAAGATTTACTAGACACTACCAATAAGGTAGTTGCATATCTACTCACTTTTTTTTTAATAAAATTTTTATTTCAATATTAATTTTTTTACTACTTATAGGTTGAAATTGAAATTAATGGAGAACCTGTTCAGCTTCATATGAAACTAGGAGAATCTGGAGAAGCATTTTTTGTTGAAGAAATATCAGAAGAAGATGATATTGAAACAATACCACCACATTTAGCATGCTCACCAATACCCGATGATGAAGAGTAAGAATTACCAATAAATAAAAATATTAACATATATTTAAATATTAAAAACATTAATTTATATATTTTATTTTGCAGACGAAAAACTATTGAGTATGCTATTAACTTAGAACAAGTTGTTCCTAAAACATTTTGTGCGGAAACTGTTGATAGTGCAACACAAGATTTTCAACCATTAAAATTTAGACCAATTGAAGACTCTCCACCTCGACCACAAATGCGGAAACGTCGGCGCAAAAAATCTGTGATCAAAAGAAAAGTTAAGGATGAAACAAAGAAACTTGGGAATACATTTGGATCTTGTGATCTTCCAGCTCCTACTTATTTAATAGATAATGAAGACCGTTCCCAAGAACTATATTTGGATAATGATTTACATTTCTTTAGTGATACAGATGCTTCTCCAAGTTCAAAGTAAGATTGTTATTTTAGAAATATTCTAAGTTATTTTTACCTAATTATAAAAATATTATTTTTAGTTGTGGTGAGGTAAAATATAATTGTGCTGCTGTTCAGTCAGATACTGAATATGAACTTCAACAAAGAGCCAGAAATTCAGCTGTTGAAAGTCTTATTGGTATATCTGCAATTAATAAAACAGATTTGAATAATGGCACAAGTGATCATCAATTTTGGCGTTGGGGAGAATTACCTACACCACCTGCACGCCGCAATAGTTTGGATTCTAATGATTCAAAATTAAATTTGCAAGAAGCTTCCAAAAAACAAGAAGCTGCTAATCAGAGGTCTATGTTAGCAAATATGTTGGGTTTTATGAAAAAAACTAAACATATTCGTCATAACTCTTCAGAGAATGGAGGAATATATTTAGCTGATTTGTGTGCAGATCAATTAGATCCTAAGATATTAGAATTGTATTTATATAATCAAACTCCACCAAGACAAGAAGAAGTTAAAGTCAGTGAAGAAGTAGATGATGATGATATAGAATCTGGAAGAGGTGCTTCAATATCTCATTCACCTACAAGTATGGATAGAGAAGGACCAAAATCAATTGATAGTGATTTTGA